>NC_044391.1:116117585-116718478 GCF_006542625.1 Nomascus leucogenys | reverse complement strand
TGATTTGATCTTGGTGAGTCCCAGAGAAGAGCACATTTCACACATATCAAGTGTAAAATACAAAAGCACTGCAGCTTAACAAATTTCTCCCTGAAATGGGAACTTACTATTTTTTCATACTTAGGGAACTAATATTGTTCTACAAGGACACAATGGAGATAGAATACTGACAGACTGGAGATAAATGAATGAAACTTTTTCTCACCCTGAAAACATAGTCTGATTTTCTGATACACAGAGCAGCATCTCTCCCAAAGACTAGATCCCCTTTGAACCCAGTGGGGTGATTGACAAGCAAGGGGAAAGGGAGAAAATGGATTCAGCTCCACTCACTATATTCTTTCTCATATAGGGACAACCACTTTTTTAAGGTTAAAAGATGGATTATTTCCAGCACACAGGAAAGCACTATACCTTCAATCTCCATATGAAAAGTATGGAAAAACCAATGTAATTGAGTTCGTTCAAAAGCATGAATGCTAGACATTTGGAAGCATATGTTGACTCTAAGTCAAACCTGCTCAGTCACCAACACTGTGAGATACATTGATAATGTGGCAGAAGGTCTGTGTTCAGGAGTACCTGATTCCCATATGTAATGTGTTTCTTCTCTTCTACTAATGTCCAAGATATAGATGCTGATGAGGACCCGGTGGTTTCATTTGCCTCAATGAGAATGACCTTCTGGCTTTCAGAAACCATTCCAGATTTTCTGGCCACTGTTATTGCAGTCTGAAGATTGTCACCTAGAGGAAAGGAGGAGTATCTCAAGATGAGGTTGACAAGATTGAATTAATTCATGCAGAGCCTTGAAAACCAGAGCAGGGAGTTCAGTCCTTATTTCAGGTATGAAGAGAAATGATCTCTAATATCTTTTTCAGCCCTGACCTTCTGTGACTCCATGATCCCTTTTCTGGTTCTTACTGCTTTTCGTCAGGTTACTTCATGATCTACCAGTGTATTTTTGCCAGACGGGGAAAAAATAAAAAAGCAAAATTCAAATCTATTTTCATCATTTGTTAGCAGCTTTGCAAATGTTTAGGCAAATCCTCTGGTTTAGTAGAGTATCTGGTGGTTCCACTCCAGGCAAAATGGAGTAAGCCCACTAGGATCTATCTCTCCCACTGATTACAATGGAAAACTATGAACAAAAACCAAGAAGCAACTCCCCAAGGACTTTGAAAAGTAAACAAAAGCAGGCAGACGGCGGGAGGGAGTCAAATTTGGAGAAGCAACCTACAAGGGGATGAGTTTCTTGGCATTTTTTCTCTTCCCTATTCCATATTTGACTGGCGTGTGGGCCTCAATTAAAAAGCTGTTTGGGCAGTAGAACTCCAAAAGACACCCAGTCTTTCTGGCCAGAAGAGCCAGGAAAAGGGACCCTTGTAGGCTAAAGGGCATGGGCGGAATCCTGGAAAGGAGACAGCCAGACACGGGAACTAATTCAGTATATGAATTAAGTAAGTCCCAAGTTCAGCCTAGAGCTGTGCGTGTGTGGACCAGGTCCAAAAAAAGATAACAAAAACTTCAGGAATTGAACTATGATATAAATCACCCCCATTTGTGAGAGTAACCTCTGAGTGAGGCAGACCCAAACATCACAGCAAAAGATTTTATATTTTAGCTAAGATTGAAACTGCCACCTACAACAGGAAAGATAGAACTTATGGTTGATTGCTAGCCAAAACAAACAAACAAACAAGAAAACTCTCAACATTCTCCAGAAGATTTTAACAGGATTCAAAGTTTCATAACATAATATTCAAAATGTTCGGGATATTCAATATGAAAAATCTGGAAAATCTGGCCAATTCTCAAGAAAAGCCACAACAGTTGCCAATCCATAGATAGCCTAGATGTTGGAAGTATCAGATAATGGTTTTTAAAGCAGCTATTGTAAGCCCCCTTCATGTGGTAACTGTTAATATTCTTGAAATAAGTGGAAAGATAGAAGTTCTCAACAAGAAAATATAAACTGTGGGAAAAAACCAAATGAATACTTTAGAATTAAAAAATATAATATCTGAAATTTTAAAAAATCACTGAATGTACTCAATAGCAGAATAGATCAATGGAAATTATACAACCTGAAGAGCAGAGAGAAAAAATCATTTTAGTGAACAGACTCAAATCTATCAAAATAATTCATATTCATGTCATTAGAGTCCAAGAAGGAGAGGAAAAAAGGTTGAAAAAGAAAAAAAATTGACAAAATAATAGGAGAAATTTTCCCAAGTATGATAAAACACTTAAATTTACAGATTCAAGAAGCTCAGTGAATTCCAAACAAGATAAACTTAGTGAGAATCACAACCAGACATATAGTAATCAAACTGCTAAAAATCAAAGATAAACAAAAAAAGCAGTTAGAGAAAACTGCTTACATTACATATAAGAAAACAATAATTCAAATTATCACAGATTTCTCATCAAAAATATGGAGAGAAGAAAATAGTGGAACAACATCTTTGAAGTGCTGACTTCATCTTTCACTTTGAAGTGTCAACTCTGACTCCTATAGCTTCTAGAAATATCCTTCAGGAATAAAGGAGAAATAAAGACTTTATCAGATGAACGAAAATTGAAGATAATTTGTTGACAGTGGACATGCTCAAAAAATAAACAACAACAACAAAAGCTACAGGGTTCTTCAGATTGAAAGGAAATGATACCAGACGTTAACTTGTAACTTAAGGAATGAAAACATTGAAACAGAAATGATAATGATCTGGGTAAATATAAAAGTCTAATTTTCTTTACTCATGTTCTTTAACTCTTCCCTGTTGAAAGTAAAGACTATCACATTATCTGGTGGGGGGTTTCAACATATGTCATACTTATGACAATAATAACATAAAGAAGAGAAAGCAAGAGACATTCCTGGTTATAAGGCTTCTTGAAAGGAGAGGTATGTATGTTGTGATGCCTAGAGCAACCATTAAAAATTAATCATATAACATCTGGCTGGCTATCCTTAACATAGCTTCTCCCAGGTTCCTACCAAACTACATAGAAGATCCTCAAAAGAGCTGAAGTGGTGGGAAGGAGCTATCTGAGGCTGGAAGGATACAGGGAGCCCTGAGCGCTCATAGGCTTCCTCCATGCTCCACAGCAGGCCCCTGACAGCCTGTCTGCTTTTTGCCCTCTACCACCTGTGAGAGATCCAGTGTTCGGGATAAACAGCCCAGGCCTGAGCTCCAATCATCTGACAGAAAAATCTAACCACCTGTCTAAGAAATCGGAGACACCGGACAGGAAAAGATCAGGAGAAACAATCAGAGAGCATGACTAGGGAAGTCAAGAAGCTGCTGGAGACAGATGAAACCTGCTTTAAAAATAAAGCAGGCTGGGCGCGGTAGTTCACACCTATAATCCCAGCACTTTGGGAGGCCGAGGCAGGCGGATCATGAGGTCAAGAGATCGAGACCATCCTGGCCAACATGGTGAAACCCTGTCTCTACTAAAAATATAAAAATTAGTCAGGCGTCGTGTTGTGCGCCTGTAATCCCAGCTACTTGGGAGGCTGAGGCAGAAAAATCACTTGAACCCGGGAGGCAGAGGTTGCAGCGAGCCGAGATCGCACCACGGCACTCCAGCCCTGGCAACACAGTGAGACTCTGTCTCAAAAAAATATATAAAAAATAAATAAAGCACTGGCTGGGCGCGGGGGCTCATGCCCATAATCCCAGCCCTTTGGGAGGCCAGGGCGGTAGGATCACCTGAGGTCAGGAGTTTGAGACCATCCTGGCCAACATGGTGAAACCCTATCTCTACTAAAATTACAAAAATTAGCTGGGCGTGGTGGTGCACACCTGTAGTCCCAGCTACTTGGGAGGCTGAGGCAGGAGAATCGCTTGAACCCGGGAGGCGGAGGTTGCAGTGAGCTGAGATCATGTCACTGCACTCCAGCCTGGTGACAGAGCAAGACTCCATCTCAAAAAATAAAAATAAATAATAAATAAGGAGAGCACTTAAGAAAACTCAAATCCCACCCCACACACGATTTAAGAACTGAACAATTCAAAAGGGGATTTGAAAAAGATAATGAGCATTGTTGAGACCTGAGATTGTGGTTTAAACAAACTGGGTGCAAAAAAAAAAGTCTTAAAGCAAAATTATAAAAATATACAATCTAAAGCAAGGCACAGTGGCGCATGCCTGCAGTTCCAGTTACTAAGAAGGCTTAGGCAGGAGGATCGCTTAAGTCCAGGAGATCAAGGCTGAAGTGAGCTATGATCCTGCCACTGCACTCTAGCCTGGGCAACAGAGCAAGACTCTGTCTCTAAAAAATAAATAAATAAATAAATAAGACAACTACAAGAAAAAAGATAGACTGAGAGGATAGATAAAAATGGAAATACCAGGAGTAAAAATGGAAAGACAGTGAACAGAGGCAAAAATTAAATAAACAATAGGGAATTATTTTCTGGCAGGAAGAAAGACTAAAAAGTGCTGTCCATGTTTCTCCCACTCCGATCTCTCCTTGATTCCGGGGAAGTCTGGTTCTGATCACTGGTTTCCAGGGATTGATTCTAAAGCCTTGGGTCACAGAAGGAAGCAACAAGAAACTCTAATCAACTCAAAACTTTTTAAGTGAATGAGTCATCATAAAATTGGTCCATTCAGAGGATAGAGTTGAGTCCATTAAGTTATTGTCACAAGGGGTTGTGTATTTGGTGATTCAGTTATGTAAACCAATGTTCTTGCTATAAATATTATACTTTTCATAATCTGTTTTATCATATGTATAACATTCAAAGTGTCAGATATTATGATGACTTAATAATAAAGATGTCAAAAGATGGTAAAAAAATAAATAAATAAAAGTTTTTCTAAAAGTGCTGTCCATGTTCCAGACGAAGTTAATGAAATAAGGGAAACACAAAGGTAAATATTTCTAAATTCCAAAGTTAAAAGTTTATGTGCAGAAAAGAATAAGTTACTTACAATAGACTCTCACTGGACTTGTCATGAGCAATATCAGAAGCCAGAAGGCAAAGGAATAGCCTCTACATAGAGATCATTAAGAAAAAAGAACAATAATTCAAGAATATTATATCTGAGCAAGATGTCATTCATGTTTCAGAGCAAAGAAAGATATTCAAGCATATGTAAGAAATCAAAGAGCACCCCTCCATTCCATCCAAGGGCAGTATTTCAGGGAAAAAAATTTGTAAACAAGCAAGGAAAGAAATAGAGCAGAAATTTCAATATGAGAAAAGAGGAAGTAAAGAGAGAGGGTGGAGAAGGATGAACACTTGTACATTAATCTAAGTCAAGGATAGATTATGAGAATGTGTCATCTAAGTGCTAAATACAGATTTTTGAAATGGAAGGGTCACAGTGTAAGGGAAATCCCAACCAGCAGTAAATGAACTCAGCAACTTCAAAAAGTTGGACTGGGGTGTTAGAAAGGGAGAAAGTAAAAACAGTCCAAGATCCTCTTGGATCGTGGAGAGTAGAACAGGGGACAGAGAAGTACAAAAGAGGAAATAAAAGTATTCTAGAGTTTGCAACTGTAGAATTGGGTTCAGGTGAAATGGGAACAGAAAATGCGTGCTGTGATGGGGAATAATATAACTTTCCGACATAAATGATAGAGTTAAAAGCATCTGACTACAAGACCAGGGAAAAGAAAGGGAACACACCCCAAAAATATGAACATGAATTCATTAGGAAATCATTTATTTACCTCTAGTCTCTTTCCCAATTAAAAAATTATAGCATCAGTGTGAAATTTCATTAATAAAGTCACACTTAATTTCATTAAGAAATTTCACACATTTCTCTTGAGTGATTTATTCTCATTGCTCTCTTTTTTGAATGATTTGGAGTTGGGATTGGGAGTAGAGAGGACATCATTTTCTTAAATTTCTAGAATCGTGGATTTTATGATTGATGAGCCTTCGACATATTTTAGACCCCATCAACTGAGGATGCTTCTTCTTCTAGCATTTGACAATAAAAATCACCTTTGCCTGGCTCATGTCTTCTTGCCATTCAGGTCTTATTTCAAATGTCACATCTCAGAGAGGCCTCTCTTAACCATCTCATCTAAAACAGATGGTCAAACATTTTCCTGCATTATCCTATTTGTGTACCTCGAAACGCTGATACTATTTGACTGATTGGTTGATTTTCTCTCATTCCACTCACATGGAAACTCAGGCAAAGCAGTAACTGTGCCTTTTTGTTGCCCATCTCCAGCACCTGGAATGGTGTCTGGCCCAGAGTAGGTAGTCAACAATATTTATTAAATGAGTGAGTGAACCATGTCTATTTCCACATCAAATTCATACTGTTTTCACCATATACTTTGTTTTATACCTGTGATCATCACAGTCCTTATCCGGGCTGAGATGAGCTCTTCCAAGACAGGTTTTGTCTCTTCCTTCAATCGGTTCTCCAAGATCAGCAGCCCCAGAAATATCAGGTCTGATTCTACTGTCTCCCTGAAAATACATATATAGATGTATTGAACAGAAATAACACATATTACAGCTTTTTTTTTTTGAGATGGAGTCTCGCTCTGTCATCCAGGCTGGAGGATAGTGGTTCAAGTCATTCTCCTGCATCAGCTTCCCACTGGGATTATAGGTGCCCACCACCACGCCCGGCTAATTTTTATATTTTTAATAGAGACAGGGTTTCACCATGTTGGCCAGGCTGGTCTTGAACTCCCGAATTCAAGTGATTCATCCACCTCAGCCTCCCAAAGTGCTGGAATTATAGGCGTAAGCCACCGCACCCAGCCACATTATAGCTTTTTTACAGGAAGTAAAACAAAAAGACCCCTGTCATAGTGGTTCCATTCACTCATTCAAGCACTGTTAGGTGCTGATTAGGGACCGGGAGTGATCCAGAAAGAGAACAGAAGGGGACACAAAGGCTCTGGAGACATTTCCTCTAACTGAATGAAGAGGAAGAGAGTGTTTATTAAGCAAAAGCTTTGCTTTAACCTTTGCAGAAAATGAGCTGAAAGCCCGTAAGGGTCTCCTCCATCTGTTGTGACTATCCTGATTTTCCTTGCCTCACCTGCTACCCACAAAGGGGAGTTTTAGTTCTGGCACAAAGCATGAAAAATAAGGGAGGTGCAAAGAAAAATAAAATAAAATGCCAGTTTCTCCAGCAGGCAAGTCTATAATCAATATTATTTTGGCCCCAGGAGATATGAGGTCATAATCTCAACAAACAGGCCTCTCTATTCAGGTCAAGCTCATCCCTTTCTTTCTCCACCAGCTGGTAGCAATGATCTTCTGCATCAAGCGTGACTGTTTCTGCAAAAAGGTGCAGCCTTCAAGGCTCCTATCCACCCCAAGAATATTTTCAGGGATATTCTACAGCACTGAGTGCAGGGAATACATTCGGGATCAGGAGTTCAAAGATTCTTCCATCATTTATTTATCTTAGACACAGATCGAGAGCAAGACACCAGCACTGCCTAACTCTGGCTGAAATACAGATGAAAGTGGCACCCACTCAGACTCCTTGCCTGTCTCAATAGTGGGTCTCACATCAGCTACGGTCATGAACTAGCATTAGTGATGCTCCCAGCAAACTGCTAGAGCCTCCATGGAGCCACAGGAAGTGGACACAGTTTCAACTACTCACCTCAGAGCAGGCTTGAAAGAATGGCACTTCCCATTTTCTGAACCTATCATTTAAATCTTTCTATGATCTGGTTCCAAACTATCTTTCCAGCTTCAGCTATCACTGAACTCCTCATCCACCCTCATTTCCAGCCAAGTTGAACCACTAGCCATGGGTTTTCTGTCTACTTAACCATCTCTAGACATTTGCTTTAGACTGCTGTAAGACATTTGTCCTTACTTCATAGAAAAGGTTGTAATTTCCCCATGATCTGCTATTGAAACCCTCCCGATGTTCTGAGCCTCGTGCCTTGTCCCCCACAAAAGCTTCCTCAGATAGAAATCATTGCTCCCGGACGGGTGCGGTGGCTCACGCCTGTAATCCCAGCACTTTGGGAGGCCGAGGGGACGGATCACCTGAGGTCAGGAGTTTGAGACCAGCCTGACCAACATGGAGAAATCCCATCCCTACTAAAAATACAACATTAGCGGGGCATGGTGCCAGGCGCCTGTAATCCCAGCTACTCGGGAGGCTGAGGCAGGAGAATTACTTGAACCAGGAGGTGGAGTGAGCTGAGATCACACCATTGCACTTCAGCCTGGGCAACAAAAACAAAACCTGTCTCACAAAAAAAAAAAAAGAAAAAGAAAAGGAATAATTGCTCCCTTGGCATATTACTTATATTTCACTGTAACTCACATTTTATTTGCCTACGTTTTATTCTTGGGCTTCTGCCTTGTCACACTGTCTCAGCTCCTCGGGAACAATCCCACCTGATTCAATGCTGTGCTCAACACCACCCATGTGGTGCCCAACACACAGCAAGTGCCCAGCAAATGTGTGCCTAGTTGAAATGCTCTGAGGCCTGTTGGGACAATTTTTTGCCAGGTAATCTATGGAAATTCCTCATCCAGAAATTTTACTGAGTTCAAGGAACAGCACTGAGAAAAAGTGGCAGAGAATATGCAGAGACTGTAGTAGCAGGGACTGGGAAAAGTATTATAACAGATGTCCAAATCAGAGTCCCATGGAGTCAGAGAGGAGGGTGCTATCGTTTCTGGGTGGAGTGATTAGAGAAGGCTGCCTGTAGAAGACGATATTTAATCTGGTGTTTGAAGGATAACTTGGTTGATGCCTGATTGAGAGCTTATAGGGTAAATGCACCTGATAGCAATAACTACTTAGCATACCCTTAGAATGACCCTCTATGGCAGATGCACCTGAATGTATGTTCCAAGCTAGGAAATCTGGCTGTGGCCAACCCGGAGATTTGTTCCTTGTCTCTGAGGAACTTCTGAGCCCCCGTCCCGTCTAGTGGAACATGTGCCAGGCTATAAAGGGAGCTGAGGCCCTGAGGTGTGAGGTGGATGAAGGTTGCTGGGTGGAGGTCATTAAGGAATCAAGTGAAAATGCTATACAAACTGCATGATGTTTGCAGGCAGCGGCGGTTTTCCTGCACAGCTCACCACCACTGGAGTATAGGAAGGCAGATACGTTGTCCACTTTGCTGCCACTGGACTGTTTCTATATGTAAGGTGGTTCTCCTGTCCAGCCGGCTGTTGCGGGACTCTCTCCCCTGTAGGTGAGCCCCTAATAAAACCCCATGCCTCCTTTGCTGGCTCTGGGTCTCTTCTTCAGCCTCTTGAACCTGGTGCCTTCCCTCTTGAAGTGCATGGGGGTTTGGCATAATAGGTCTTCCAGTCTTTCTCATGGTGCTGGTACTCAGGCCCCAGGCCTTGGTTATTTCTGCAGACGACATGACCTGAGCCAACCACAAAGTGCCAGATTAGGCCAAGAAAACGGCTGCAGGGTCGAACATCTGCCGTAGCCTATGGCTACCTTGGCGCTAGTATTTCTAGTTCCTCTGGCTTATGGCCTTTGTATGGTTCAAGGCACAATAATCAGGAGGCTGGAGTTCTAATGTCAGCCCTACCACTGCCTTGCTGTGTGAGCATGACTAAATCACTTTCTTTGCCTGGTAAACAAGTTCTTCCTTTCATGAGCATTTAATCTGAACCAAAATAATTAAAAGGAGTAATTCCTTAAGGGGTCTTGAGCTCTGAAACTTGGAATGGCATTCTATCTCTTCTGGCTTCCTGCACAGATATTATGCCTCCTCCTGAAGTATCTAAAGATAATAAAGAATAAGTGTAATATATAGAAAGCACTGTCATCCCTGTGATTACATTTCATGTTCTTAAAATCCATGTGATTTTTCAAGGATGAAATATCCATAAAGTGGGCCAATAATCTTTGAAGAGATTATGATACCAATGCTGGAAGCACCCTGAGTAACCACACACAAAAAAACCCCAAACAACAGCAAGAATGTTCCATCCTAATCAGGAGTTCACAAAGGATAATTGAATTAATGTAGCTATGTGTATACATGGTGGTGATGTGCTTTAAGACAGGAGAGGCAAATTGATGACCTAAGATCAAATCCTAGTTGAGAATTTGTGATTTGTGTTTAGACCATACAAGATTTTAAAAAGTTAGAATTTCAGTACCTTTAACCAGGACATGTACTGTCCTGCACGCCACAGCCCTCACTATTCCCCATTGTTCATGTGTCTCCACAGTAAGTGCTTTGTTATGTGCATGCATTTCAAACCATGAGTTTGCAACTTGTAATATGCAAATATCATATTATGACAATGAGAAGCAGCTGCATGGTAGCCAGACTCTTACCATAGCTCTGGGCAACAGCCTGTCAGGAAACCAAGTTCAGTTCCCAATTCTGCTCTGTCCCTTCCCTTCCCTGGACCCAAGTTTCCTCTCCTTCAAAATGTGATATCCAATCTCAAAGTTTATTTTTAGCTCCCTTACTTGAGTGACCCTGAACTAAGTCGATCAAATTACAACAAATATACAGAATTGTAGTAGCCACCGTTTCAGGGGTAGCATGAAACTGGCCCCCCGGGAAGAATGGTCCAACAAGCCCAGGAGACGAACACAATGAGCCACTTCCCACTCTGGGCCTCATTTTACCCATTCACAAAGTGAGAGGCTTGGGTCACAGCAGTCCTTCTAAGCAGGAACAGTCCTCCCTCTAGAGGACATTGTGGAATTTTTTTTTTTTTTTTACGTCTATGCAAGACTTTCTGCAAAGACCTAGGCACAATGAATAATTATCCCGCATCCCACATGCCTTTTGAATATCCTACTGGACATTCATGAACACTGTAAAAAATTATTATACTTTCATAAGTATAATAATATACTTTAGGCTTATACGGTATATATTTTACTATTATTATAGAATATACTGTACTATTATTATATATATAATATTACTATATTATATTAAACAATTACAAAATTGTTTATTAAAATTTCCCTAGTTTATATGTGTTACATATAAACACAAAGTATTTTTCACACTTATATTCTTTTGAATTTTGCAGAAATGGAACTACCTGTACTATATAAATTGGGAGGAGATTGTACTGTTTTCTTCAGAGTTTTACCAAGACTTGTTAACCACTTCACATTCACCTTGCTGGTGGCAAGACTGAGGTATTTGAGTCTGCGATACATAACACACCTGTATCAGTCTGTATTTGTAGATGTTGCAGCCTCAATTATTCTATACGCAGGTACAAGCAACTTGTTACTTCATTTTGTGTTAGTGGAGTCAGCTGAGGATTTATTAAACTATCACCTCTGTGAAACATTATATGTTTTGCTTTTATTTTTACTATATAATGGGTCATTATATATTTTTACAAAGAATATGTGCAGATAATATGTGAATTTTATTTTAGAATATTAAGAGCTGAAAAATATAGTTACAAGAGAGTGTCGACTCTGATTAGATTGAAACAAATAGGTTAGACTTTCCAAATGTAAAATGCTAAATTTAAAAATGAGCCTAGATTAGCTCCGTAACAGCATAAGCAGTGGCGGCTGACATTAAGTGTTAGAAATGACATGAAAGGTGAAATAAACGTGATACCTGAAAAGAGTAGAATTAAAAAAAATAAAATTGAACTCATAAATACTGCAGTTTTGGAGCTGTTAAGCATCTCTATTTTAATCCTAAAATGTAAAATTTAATCTATAGGTTAAAATCTTTCTCTAGTATGGCACCTCAGAAGTTTTCCTTGTTTTTTTTTTTTGTAGATGTCACCAAGATTATATCATCTAAGCTGCATTTATTTGTTTCATTAAGCTGTGTATTTCCTATCAAAAATTTTTTCTGGTAAATGTTATGTTTCATAACTCCCAACCAATCCACCAACTATAATTTTTTTAAAATGGGGGCATGACCACAATTTCAATTTCTGAAACGCCGATTATATTCCTATGTCTGTTTTCATAAAGCTGTAAAAATCACATCATATTATACATCTTATGTGACTGTTTCTCACAAAATCCCCCAGTGAGTGTTCACATGATCTTTGGGATTTAGGCAGGGCAGGGATCACTATGTCCCTATTTACCAGTGTTCAGACACATGTTATGCACACAAATTCAGCAAGCTACATTGCTCCGTCCACCACCCAGAGCCCCTGAGTCCATCCCAGTCTAATGCACTTGACATTCCAACCTGGCACATCTCTCCATCAGACCTTTCTGCTTTATCAAAATCATCCCCATTTACCTCGTCAAGGTAGCAGTGTGGTGGTCATTTTCCAGCTTCTTGTAGGCCAGTGCTATGACTCGAAAGCCCTGGGTTGTGTAAATCTGAAGTTCGCTAACAAAACTAGTGGGTACTGTTTAGAAAGAAACACAAGGTTAGTATGCAGTATTTACTTAGGCAGTACTGGCAAAGAAATTCTTTACAAACATCCAACTTTTGCCCAAGAAAACACACCTCTACAAAGATAGGTAAACAAGTCAGTTGAAAATTCTAAACATAACTACATTTTCAGGGTTGACCTCTTCAGATGTAGTGAAGCTAAAATGAGAAGGAAGCATTTGAAAAAAGAAAAAAAAAGATAGGAAAAGTGTAAAATTCTTTTTTCTTCAGTTTAACCAACAGACATTTATTGAGAATCTACTATCTGCCAGGCATTGGCTATGCAGAGAAGAAATCACAAGCTCTACACCCAGAAATTAGACTTTACACCTACAACTATCAGATCTTTGACAAACCTGACAAAAATAAGCATGGGGAAAGGCTTCCCTATTCAATAAATGGTCCTGGAATAACTGGCTAGCTATACACAGAAGATTGAAACTGGACCCCTTCCTTACACCATATACAAAAATTAACTCTACATGGATTAAAGACTTTTAAAACCTAAAACCATAAAAGCCTGGAAGACAGCCTAGGCAATACCATTTTGG
This sequence comes from Nomascus leucogenys, assembly GCF_006542625.1. Lineage (NCBI taxonomy): Eukaryota > Metazoa > Chordata > Mammalia > Primates > Hylobatidae > Nomascus > Nomascus leucogenys. The sequence goes on along the minus strand of NC_044391.1, from coordinate 116,705,593 downwards.
ATATAGGCACGGGCAAAGATTTCATGACAAAGATGCCAAAAACAATTGCAACAAAAGCAAAAAATGACAAATGGGATCCAATTAAACTAAAGAGCTTCTGCACAGCAAAAGAAACTGTCAACAAGTAAACATACAACCTACAGAACAGGAGAAAATTTTTGCAAACTATGCATCCAACAAAGGTCTAATATCCAGCATCTATAAGGAACTTAAAATTTACAAGAAGAAAAAAACAAACAACCTCATTAAAAAGTGGGCAAAGGATATGAATGCTTTTCAAAAGAAGACATACATGAGACCAATAGTCATGCGAAAAAAAAAAAAAGCTCAACATCACTGATCATTAAAGAAATGTAAATCAAAACCACAATGAGATACCATCTCAAACCACTCAGAATGGTGATTATTAAAAAGTCAAAGAACAGCAGATGCTGGTGAGGTTGTAGAGAGAAAGAAGTGCTTAACTGTTGGTGGGAGTGTAAATTAGTTAAACCACTGTGGAAGAAAATGCAGTGATACCTCAAAGTCCTAAAGACAGAAATACCATTCAGCCCAGAAATCCCATTACTGGGTATATAGCCAAAGACAGGTAAATCATTCTATTATAAAGCTGCACATGCATATATATGTTTATTGCAGCACTATTCACAATAGCAAAGACATGGAATCAACCTAAATACCCATCAATGGTAGACTGGATAAAGAAAATGTGGTACATATACATGATGGAATACTAGGCAGCCATAAAAAAAGAATGAGATCATGTCCTTTGCAGGGACCTGGATGGAGCTGGAGGCCATTGTCCTTAGCAAGCTAACATTGGAACATAAAACCAAACTTATCTGTGGGAGCTAAATAATGAGAACACATAGACATATGGGGGGAACAACACATACTGGGGCCCATTGGAGGGTGGAGGGTGGGAGGAGGGAGAGGATCAGGAAAAATAACTAATGGGTACTAGGCTTAATACCTGGACAGTGAATTAATCTGTACAAGAAACCCCCATGACACAAGTTTACCTACGTAACAAACCTGCACATGTACCACTGAACTTAAAATATAGGTTAAAAAAAAGAATGAAATTGAAAAAAAATCTCAAGTTCTGCTCTAAGGATTTCTGTCTAATTGAGTTACAGCCAGCAGACTAACAATGCAATCAAATGAGATCATTGCTATGCCCAGGCCATTGCGGCATGCTATGGAAAGCGTTTGGTGGTGTATATACCAGCCTGGGAGGTGGTGGTTCAGTAAAGAAGGATTCTGGGGCTGAGGGAGAATCATGAGCTTAGGCATGGAGGCATGAGAGTAAGCTGTGAAGAGTTAGTTCAGCTCAGGAAAGCACAGGATGAGGAGTGGTAAGGCCCATCTGGAAAGTTCACTGGGAGTTCAAACCTGAAAGCCTTATATATGATCCTAAAGAAATTTGAGATTATACTGGAGCCTATGAGAGCAACTAAAATAATCGCGAGGTGAAAAATCTGGTCACAGTACAGAGGGCACATCAAAGTTGGGGAGACTGGAGGCAGAGGGTCAATCCACCAACTATTGAAGTGATCAGGAATGATGCATGAGCATCAAGCTCATCAAGCATGAGCAGATGCAGTGAAGGACCATGGATTAGCAACTGATGAGACAGAGGCACTAAGGGAGAGCAAGAAATCAGAGATGACACCTAAATGGGGTGGTGGCGGGGGATGGTGGTACCATGCACCAAAATAGGAAACTGGGAAATACAGGAAATGAGAAAGACACCATTGGTTTTCGTATTGAATTTGGAATGCCAGTGAGCCACCCAATTGGTGATGACCCATAGGCAATTGAATTAATAGATCAAATGCTTTGGGGACATATTTATCTGGAGATACAGATTTGCCAGGTGTAATCCAAGTCAAGTTACAGACCTGTCTCAGGTTGGCAAAAGCTGGCCACCCTCTCTGGTGCACCTTTCATGAATGCCAGTCGGTCACCTCCCATCTCTTGGACAATGACTGTCATTCTCTGCAGTGCCGATGAGAATGGGAACTGATGCAGGATGGCGATTCCTTCCACTGGGACCTGGTTGAGGGATGGGGAAAGGAGAGGAACATGCTGATATAGCTTCTAGCTACTGGGAATTAACCACTCCTTCTGTAATCTTTATTTTAACAAATAAGGGGGAAGGTCTCACCCATTTTCACACCTGAAATTCAAAGACACATCTGTGACCTTTCAAAAACTAGGGGCCAGAAGAGAGTTTCTCTTTGAGTTTGGGTGTTGTGGGGTGAAGAGCAAGCAGGGCTTACCTGGCTGGCTGTTCTGCAGGGCTTAACTACCATGGCATGTGCTGGCACTCCCTTGATGTGGAAATCGTCCCCAGAAAAAGCCATTTCCTATTTCACAAATAGGATATTTCATTGCAGAGATTTATTTACTGTTTGCCCACTGATGCTATGCTTGAACCCTCCCCTTGAGAAAATCTTCAGACCACCTCAGTGTGTTTTCCGTGTCTCTTCCCTCAGAGGTGAACCAGATTTATTTCGCCACAGAAAAAAAAAAATGCATTGAAAATGCTGCACAACTTGAAGGGCAGACACTTTTGAATTATTCATGCAATTTATCTTGTTTTCTCTGTTGGAATGTGCTGTGTAAAGGCTCATTCTCCAATTCTGAAGAGCCTAGCTTGAGAGTCACGAGCATGAAGGGCCAGACTTCTTTTGCGTGAAGCAAGCACCTTTCTGTCATTCTTTTCCTGCACTTCACGGCTCTTCCTGCCCTTGCATGTCTGTCTAATTTGGATGGATGGTTCTCAGGGCTGGGGTAGGGCAGGGCAGAGACTGTGATATACATGGTTAATAATCAGTAATTGCTATAATAATGACCCTAAATTATAGTCAAAGGGACCTTTTACCCAAAGACAACACAGTGCTTGCTTTGTAATCATCTCATTGAGTGGCTGACAAGGTCCCAGAGAGGAAACTGCAATCCCTATTTAAAGATATGGAATCAGTAACCCAGAAAAGATGGAGGATTGGCAAAGTTATATTAGATTGCTATGAAATAATGCTCCAGGAGATTTGGAAGGGACCCTGAAGATTGTCTCTTTCAGTGGTGCTCAAAGCGTGCCACCAGAGGCGAGAGCTATATGCAGCTCAGGAGAAAGGAAGGGATTATAGCTAAGTAGTCGGGGATGCAGGTCCCTTAATCCTCATCTTTAGATCCCACCTTTTATTTCAACTGGAGTAACTCCAGCTATTTAGTCTTTAGAGTGTTTCTGGAGAATGTTTCCTTTTACGAGAAGATTCCAGATTGTTTGTCTTGTTTTGTGTTACATGGACACCACTGGTCTAATTCAACTTCATTTTATGGTCATGAGAGCCGAAGCCCCAACATGAGAGATAGCTTAATGGGATTCAGCAGTCAGTTAGAGCAGAGCCAAAACTAGAATCGGAAAAGCCAGATTCCTGAACTACACCGTTGGCTCTTCAATCTAGTTTAGAGTCTCAACAAAAGCTCTTTAGTGGTTTTCTTTTTTGTTCCTTCTAGTCTTGGAAATAAAATCAATACTAAATTAATAGAAATAAGACTTATAGTCACCATGAATCTCTGAGTTGTCCTGAGCACTGGAGACAGCAATGTTTTCTGATCCCCATATTCTGGAAAGTCTTTGAAACCAGACAATGCTCGGAGAACAGCACAGAGAGACAAGAAATAATTGCATAATAAGTACAATTATATTAATATGATCGAACCTTTAATATTTGCCAGGCATAGTGTCAAGGATTTTTTTAATGTATCATCTCATTTAATCCTCGCAATCTCATTATGTAGATGCTATTATTAGCTTCATTGTACAGATGAGGAAACCAGCCTTAGATTAGTTTGTGCTTCATTACCAAATGTACTCCACATTGGAAACCTCACCTTTTATAAAAACTAGATAGCTCTGATATTGCCTATGTTGCTCTGGCATTGAAGAAGCTTCTCAGATTCTCTGAGGAGCAGAGGCTTACCCAGGTGGTGGCTTCAAACATTTTGAGGTCCAGAGGGTCTCCCTGGATGGTCCCATCAAGAAGGATCAGAGAGTGGCAGCTGGCCATCGCCGCATACAGTGGGCCCCATGGCAAAGCCTGGCCCGAGGCAAAGCTGTGAACTTCCTGAAAGCTTCAGGAGAAAAGGAAATGGGTTTCCATTCCATCGCCTCATGCCAAAACAGAGCATCTTGGAGGTGAACAAACATCTTTATAAAAACTAATTTAATATGCTTTGTTGCATTAATAGCCACTCTCCAATCCTCTCACATTAACAGTGCTTCATTCAACCAAGTAAGTTCACTAAGCATGAGAAAGGTCTCTGAGTTGTTTCTTTTTATTTTGGATACAGGGTCTCACTCTATCACTCCGTCACCCAGGCTGGAGGAGGACGGTGGCGTGATCTCGATTCACTGCAACCTCTGTCTCCCAGGTTCTAGCGATTCTCCTGCCTCAGCCTCCTGAGCAGCTAGAATTACAGGCAGCCACCACCATGTCAGGCTAATTTTTTGTATTTTTAGCAAAGATGGGGTTTCACCATGTTGGCCAGGCTGGTCTTAAACTCCCGACCTCAGCTAACCCACCTGCGTCGGCCTCCCAAAGTGCTGAGATTACAGGCGTGAGGCACCGTGCCCGTCTAAAAACATTTTTCAAAATAACATTGCATCCCCCTCTTCCACCTTAGCCTCTTGTGTCCATATCCCAACCATTATCCCCATCATCTCATTTTAGATGAGAACATAGTCTCATCTAAAAAGCTATTAAAATACAACTCAAATGTTATATGCAGGGTTCCTTCACTAATTCAGAGTGGAGGCCATTAAGTTCGGCTTTGGCATCACAAGAAGAATGTCGTCTGCAGCTTGGTTAGTCACAGCCCCTTCTCAAATGTGCAGCACAGGCGTTGGTTCTCAAAGCAGCTTATCCTATTTGGAGGACGTCTGAACAATGGAAGCTTCATCCTACACCGGGGCAAAATCTGCTCCTGGGAACCAGTAAGTGTCCACTTGTTCCCCCTCCTCCACATGCCAACTTCTTTCAAACTTATGGATCAACTCTGCCGTCCCCCTTTACCCTCTCCCTCTGGTGTTGCACAGGAACCTCTAGCTGTTCCTCTAATAACGGTTTTATCAGGCCTCCCTCTCGCCTTCCTTATTCTTCTTTTTTGGAAAAGTTCCTATTTGCCATTGTCTGATCCTGGAGACCACATTTCAAGACAGACAATTACTTCTGATAATATGGACCCTGCATTTATTTAAAGATAACCTTAAGTTGCTGTAGCCCTTTGTTTTGAAAGCAAACATATCGCAATGTTAACTCACAATTCAGCCACATGGCTTCCTGGCTTTTGCATTCAAGCTTCCTTTTGTCACACTAAGAGTTCAAAAATGTCCTGGCTTCATATTGACCCTGTTAGTTATATTCATTATTATGTATTGAAAGAGCAACTCATCTTGGTGGTTCACCGCATACCCGATGGTATTTTAGTAAATATCTAAAAGGAAGAGACCACCAGCAGTATAGTTAACACAGAAACTTAAACTCACACTGAAAAGCAAAATACAGATCAGAAAAAAAATCTTATTTTTACTATGAGCCGTACACTGTCACTAGTCTGTAATTCTGAGTATATAATTCTGCACTCCAGAGGACAGGGCCAGACTCTGGTTAGCACAGCAAATACATAAAGCTCTCCATCATTCCTGTCTGCGCATTTTCATCTGAGTGTTTCCTCCATCATTCCCGTCCGCGCATTTTCATCTCAGTGTTTCCTCCATCATTCCCGTCCGCACATTTTCATCTGAGTGTCTCCTCCATCATTCCCGTCCGCACATTTTCATCTGAGTGTTCCTCTATCATTCCCGTCCGCGCATTTTCATCTCAGTGTTCCTCTATCATTCCCGTCCGCGCATTTTCATCTCAGTGTTCCTCTATCATTCCCGTCCGCGCATTTTCATCTCAGTGTTTCCTCCATCATTCCCGTCCGCGCATTTTCATCTCAGTGTTTCCTCCACCATTCCCGTCCGCGCATTTTCATCTCAGTGTTTCCTCCATCATTCCCGTCCGAGCATTTTCATCTCAGTGTTTCCTCTATCATTCCCGTCCGCGCATTTTCATCTCAGTGTTTCCTCCATCATTCCTGTCCGCGCATTTTCATCTCAGTGTTTCCTCTATCGTTCCTGTCCGCGCATTTTCATCTCAGTGTTTCCTCCATCATTCCTGTCCGCGCATTTTCATCTCAGTGTTTCCTCTATCGTTCCTGTCCGCGCATTTTCATCTCAGTGTTTCCTCTATCGTTCCTGTCCGTGCATTTTCATCTCAGTGTTTCCTCTATCATTCCCGTCCGCGCATTTTCATCTCAGTGTTTCCTCCATCATTCCTGTCCGCGCATTTTCATCTCAGTGTTTCCTCTATCGTTCCTGTCCGCGCATTTTCATCTGAGTGTTTCCTCTATCGTTCCTGTCCGCGCATTTTCATCTCAGTGTTTCCTCTATCATTCCTGTCCGTGCATTTTCATCTGAGTGTTTCTGGTTATCAATCCCTGATAGCCTTTAATAGTTCTTAAAGTATCTGGCACAACAATCAGGGCTTTTTGGAAAGGAAGAAATATCAGTGATGAGCTCACCTTTAACAAGAAGGTATTTAATAGCCTGTAAGTCAGGTGCTCACTTCTTACCTGGAATTAATTCTGTTTTGTTTCATTTTATTAATTAAATTTGTCATTTTTTAATTTTAAATTGTTTTAATCATTGGAATTCAACTTTGGTCGGAAGGAAGGAAGGAAGGGAGGGAGGGAGGGAGGGAGGGGAATGAATCATTTACCTAAACATTATATTAATTGTTATTACTTAAATGTAACAAGTCACTTTTAGAAACAGAAAGTTTCCAAAGTTTTAGGAATAATTTGGTGTCAATCGAATAAGAAGAACATTCAAAAGATGGAACATATTGAGTTCATTTTAGATAAGCAATTACTGTGCACCTACTATTTGTGCCTAGTACAGAGCTACAGCACTAGGGATGCAAATCTAAATAAGAACAAGACTGCTCTCAAGATGCTCACATATTTGAATAAATGTACACATATTTTGTAGAGGCTGAAACAGAAAAACACTAATGAACCATGAGACAAAGTATATATCCAAATCTATCCTCTAGGAAAAATGAAAGAACTCTAGAGTTTAACACTTTAAGAGGCTTCTTCTGTACACTAAAGTGGTTAGAAGCATGAGGAATTTTTTTAATCACTTTTTAAATCCAGGAATTAGACTTGTTTCTAGATAGCATTTTAATATGACAATTATTAAACTATGTGTAATTAACATTTTATGGATAAATTACCTGTCATAATGCAAAAGAACCACAAAGAACCTTTCATGTACAAAACGCTTTGTGATTTAAGTTATAAGTGTTAGAGGAAAAAACTTTCATTTTCAAACAAAACATAAATGTCAAGTGCATCAGAGATTTCATGTTCTGATTCCACGGGAGTTCGTAGTGAGTTGAAAAAGCGGGCAGAGACGCAAACTCAAAACATGGCCACCAGAGGCCCACAGACGAGGGCTGTGCAAATCTTTAACACACCATGCTGAAAACTGCCAAAACTGTCTTCTTGCTAGGAAAAAGGAGTTTCGGCAGGGCGCGGTGGCTCATGCCTGTAATCCCAGCAGTTCAGGAGGCCAAGGTGGGCGGATCACCTGAGGTCAGGAGTTTAAGACCAGCCTGGCCAACATGGTGAAACCCTGTCCCTACTAAAAGTAGAAAAATTAGCCAGGAATGTTGGCAGGCACCTGCAATCTCAGCTACTCGGGAGGCTGAGGGAGGAGAATTGCTTGAACCCAGGAGGCGGAGGTTGCAATGCACCAAGATCACGCCACTGCACTCCAGCCTGGGCGACAAGAGCGAAATTCCGTCTCAAAAAAAAAAAAAAAAAAGAAAGAAAGAAAAAGAAAAAAGAGTTTCCAGCATCCAGAAAGTAGAGTTCTCAAAATTAGAATACCAAGAAAAATGAGTACACTAGCTACGGTTCTACAAATGTTCCTCTTCCTGAAATTCAGGGTACAAAAGTGAGAGCAGTGTTCTTCCTCCTAGCACATCAAGAGGATTCAGCTTGAACAAAGTGTTACCTCCTTAAAGGACAGTGTCCTGGTAATGTCTAAATTACTTATACTGGGTCAACTTCATGCTGGAAGCAAATTATATTTTAGCAAGGATTTGAATGCAGTGTCAAAGCTTCATCTCCCAGACTTGTGAGTGGCATGGGACTGGGTTGGGATGGGGGGAAATGTGTGTGTTTTAGTGAGGCTTTGAAGAATTCAAGATGAGAAGTTAAAAGAAGATACTTTGGCAATCATTGTCCACCAAAGCCAAATTCCAAATGTCTCCATTAGTGATTTCAAGAGAAAACATGGAATTTTGGAAAAAGAGACACTAGAATGCATTTAGTCCAAGGTACTCACCCATTCCTATCACAGGACACGACTCCCCAGAGGTCCAAGCCATCCCTTGTTAAGGTGCCTGTCTAAACAGAAACAAATGCTCCATTTACTCTGAAGATCCAGGCAAGGTGTGGTGGCTCATGCCTGTAATCCCAGCACTACGGGAGGCTGAGGCAGGAGGATCACTCGAACTCAGGAGTTTGAGACCAGCCTGGGCAACGTAACAAAACCACCTCCCTACTTTAAAAAAAAAAAAAAAAAAAAAAAAAAAATCCAGTGGCCCCAAGTGAAGACTCCATAGTGCAGATAAATAAGGTATTTTTGTAATGAGAAAATACTTCACAAACATATTAACAAGATCAGCACTTCAAGGAGGGGCACAATGGGTAGGTCTCTGGAGTGCCCGTTGGAAGCGTTGATGAGCTTATGCCAGTTGTCTAACAAGCTGGCGCTTAATCTTTTTGAACTTTAGTGTCCTCCATAACAACAACAAAAAAAGTATCTTCCTCACAACTTCAGAGGATTGTTTTGAGGATCTAACAGTAGACTGAATGGATGGGAAAGTCCTCAATATAAAATGGGTGAGTCCTAGTTTCATAGCAGAAGTTTAAAATATGTCATTAAAATAAGGAATAGAGTGAAATTTTTACCTACAGGGCACTGTGTGTGAAAAGACTTGAAAGAAATGGTTTGCTATTTGGAAAAAAAAAAAAAAAGGTGGTGGTATTTCTCTTAGTGCAATATAATGGTTAAGAATTCGGGTTAGGTTTAAACACCAGTTGTGTGACCAGAGGAAATTAATCCCTCTAAATATAAGAGCTCTTATCTGTAACATGGTCATAATCTCAGAGAGTTGTGGTGAAGATTAAATGGGATAACATAAAGTGTTTCATTTAATATCTAGCATACAGTAAGAGCTAATAATAATCATAATTATTCATAATTATTGCTCATTTTTTATACAAATTCAGGTCACAATTATCTCTCCCACTCCTGTTTCTTTTTCCAACTCCAAGGATATAATCTCATAAATAAAATGTCCTTTCTTACATTGCTAGTTTGATCACAAAATAATATAAAAATGGTGGCAAGAGTCATGTTGACTTTCTGTTCTTGGTAGATCTTTCTGATATTCCAATAATTATAAAATACAGCCCTGAGCCCATTAATTCTCAACTATCAAAACCTTCAGTGTACTGTTGAATGAATATAGCTTCAGTTTGGGAAAATAAAAGAAGTTCTCAAAATGAATAGTAGTGATGGTTGCAGAACAGTGAGAAGGTACTTAATGCCAGTGAACAGTACACTTCAAAATGGCTAAAATAGTAAATTTCATGTTACATTTATTTTACCACATTTAAAAAGTAAATTAAAAAAAGAAGTCAACGACAGCAACAAAAGCCTTCAATAACTCTCCACTGCTTAAAATATATGTAAACAATTTCTTAGCCAGACATTCAAGGTCCACAGACAGCCTCTCCCATGACCAACCTACTGTTCTAGTCAAAACCACACTCTCATGCTTTGCTGCCTCCAGGCCTCCACCCACGCTCACCTGTTCACAGTGCCCTGAAAGGCATTCCATCTTATTCTCTCACAACTCCCACCTTCACCCCAGCATATGTGTGTGCAGACTAGATAAATACAGTAAAAAGACAGTAGAATAAGAGGCTGGTTGGGAATAACTGGCGAATAATCGAAATTTTAAGCAATAAACTACAGACGGGAAAATACAGCAAGAGTTTGATATGAGTCTCACAGTAAGGCACAGTTTAATAAACCCCTCCTTTTTATCGTTCATTAATTCAATCAATATTTAACTGCACACTAACTATATGCCAGGCAATATTCTTAGCATCAAGGATACAGCAGTGATGATAGTAAAGGGTTTAAATTTTCTTCTTTGTATGAAGGTTTTGACTGCAGAGAAACAGGATGCTATTTTAGTTGCTTTTCATAGGATATTGAAGCTGGAAGGACCCAAAAAGATTCTCCTATTTAGTACCCACTTCTCCTCTAAACCTTGGACTCTGCGAGCTCAAGAGACATATCTTTCCCAGATCATGCATCTAACCAGGGATAAAATGAAGACAGGCACCCACATTCTATGTCTCCTGCCTTGCAAGGGGGTAAAAGTAGATATACATGATGACAGCAATGATAAAAATGACGATAAGAATAAGGATGAAACATACATACCTTGTCAAAGCAGACGAGGTTTAACTGTCCACATACATTGATCCTCTGGGGACTAATGCAGAAGATGCCTCTCTTCTTCAGCCTCCTCTGGGCATAAATAATGCCTGTGGTCAGAGCAGCAGGTAGAGCAGGAGGAACCGCAATTGTGATGACGTCAAGGGCTTTCCTCACCACCTCCCCTGGAGGTTCCTGGACGACAGTCATTCTTTAATTATTACAGACAAATCTCTGATGAACAGCATATGACTCTTTGCCTTTTTTTTTTTTTTTTGAGGCGGAGTTTCGCTCTTGTCGCCCAGGCTGGAATACAGTGGTGCGATCTCGGCTCATTGCAACCTCCACCTCCTGGGTTCAAGCGATTCTCCTGCCTCAGCCTCCCGAGTAGCTGGGATTACAGGCACACGCCACCTGGCTAATTTTTGTATTTTTAGTAGAGACAGGGTTTGCCATGTTGGCCAGGCTGGTTTCGAACTCCTGACCTCAGGAGATCCACCTGCCTTGGCCTCCCAAAGTGCTGGGATTACAGACGTGAGCCACCATGCCCAGCCTTCCTTCTTTTTGTTTACTTTTTTAGGTCAAATTTCAAGAAATGATATCAGTGGGTTAAAGGCATGACCATGTTTATAGCTCTCACTATCTTTCCCCAAATAGCAATAAAAAAACCCAGGTGATTTATATTGTTACCAACAAAGAATAACGTACTAGTCTGCCATGACCTCACCAAACCTGGGTGTCTGATTTTATTTAAAATCCCTCGCTCAATACCTCTAAAAATGATACTTTATTGAAATAAATATATTCTCAGATTGAAAAGGAAGAATGGTATAAAGTATGAGGAAAAGAGAAGTACATTGATATATCAATAAATAAATTGTTTTATCTCACTATCCCATGAAACCTGTTTGTTATTATGGAACTTAGTGATCAATTGCTGCCTGGGGTCTGGAAGTCTATACGCAGGCTTCAGCGCTTGGCTTTGTTTCCCAGATTTGTAAACCACATCCTAGGTTAAGGCCAACATGTACAGTACAAAATATATACATATATATATAGAGAGAGAGAGATAGATAGATGAGTATGTGTGCATTTAATAAAACAGCAAAGACAGCTTACCCCGCTAAGCACGTAGACACACAGAGTATAGATCATCCCAATGGTGGCTGTTCCTACAAGGCATAGGAGGAACCTGATGGCATCCCTGTACAACTTAAAATTCATTGGCTTGGGGTAGAGAATGGACCTCACAAGGTCTCCCTTTGCAGTGTTGAATCCTAGAAAAACAAACACACACCCCACAAGCTCAGGATGACCAACACTACTGCTAGTGCTCTTCCAAACCTCAACACTGCCTTTGTTTTTCTCTACTGATATTTGAACAGTGTTTAAGCTCAAAGGCAATTGAAAGATAACTAGAAAAATACATAAATGCTAGAACGGAAATCTCTATCTCAGAGCCCAGTACTCTCTCTGGCCTTCCTTCCCTCTACTTCCAATTTCAATGCATCCTGGAGGTAGAAAACCCCCGTACTGGGTGCGCAGCACAGCTTTGCCAAATAGCATTTTATTTTAAGAAAATGACTCAAACCTGTGCACGCACTCGCATGTCACTTGAATTAAAATTTAGTGGTCCAGTAAATACTGATGGACTCACTTTTCTAGCACTTTGCAATGTTAAATTTTCAGTTTCTAGCCCACCCTAGGAGGAACCTGGGATTCAGGATGAGAAGCCCTGAGTTCTAGGTCCAGCTCTGTCAATCGCTGGCCGTGGTATATTTTAAGTTCATTTGAATTGTGTGGCCTCAGCCTATTCATGGACATAGTAGAAACAGTAAGCATTTCTGCTCTGCTAGTTAAATATAGTGAAAATAGTTTACATACTGCAAAGCACATACATAATAATTATTGCTATCAGTACTATCATTTTTACTAACAGGCATATGCCATAGTTCAATTGGTATTTAAAATATATGGATTTATATATATTTGATGTGTTTTGTACCTGTAGGTAAGACTTCTCCTTATCTATGGGTACAAAAAAAATGGAAAGAATGAATAAGACCTACTATTTGATAGTACAAAGGGTGACTATAGTCAATAATAACTTAATTGTATATTTTTAAATAACTTAAAATGTGTAATTGGATTGTTTGTAACTCAAAGGACAAATGCTTGAGGGAATAGATACCCAATTCTCCATGATGCGCTTATTTCACGTTGCAGGCCTGTGTCAAAACATCTCAGGTATCCCATAAGTATATATACAGCTACTACATACCCACAAAAATTAAAAATTAAAAAATATGATTATAAAGAAAAAACAGCTTCTCTTTACCTAATAAATTTAAGGCACTAGACAAACTGGGCAAAAATATACCATTAAAAATAAGAAAAAGGAGGTGATGCTAACCAGTCTGCAGTACCACGGCTCTCACGGTCCCAGAGCGAGCTGCCTTGGCCTGGATAACCTCTGTTCCACAGAAGAGGACATGCCGTTTGTAATCCGCTTCACTCTGTGTTTTCCAGGGCAGAGAGCTATCCATCTTGGGTAACGGAGTTTTGGTGACTGGAATACTTTCTCCTACAGAAAACAAGCATCTTGTTTTGTGAGGCAGGATGGCTTCCCTCATTTAAATCATGCCTGCACCCACTCATCATACAACAGACTTTTTTTTTGTGAGCCTACCATGTGGCGGAGACAACCCTAGGTATTGGGGATACAAGCATAAACATAGTTCCTACTTCTAAGAGGTCTGTAGTTTAGAATAGGAGACAGATATGTAAACTAATAACTACAATACAGTATTATAAATACTATGGGTACTGTACATCAAACACAGATGTCAAGATAGCTGGAAATAACTATTTAGGGAACTGCGAGCTGTGCAGTCAAGAATGTGGAGTGTGGAGAATAAAGGGCCGTGAGAGCTATCTAGGAGCTAACACATTGAGAACCCTAAGTGTCCACAGATATGTCTAAAGGCACTGGCGGGCTGGGCACAGTGGCTCATGCCTGTAATCCCAGCACTTTGGGAGGCCCAGGAGGGTGGATCACTTGAGGTCAGGAGTTCAAGACCAGCCTGGCCAACATCATGAAACTCCGCCTCTACTAGAAATACAAAAACTAGCCAGGCGTGGTGGTGCACACCTGTAATTCCAGCTACTTGATGGAGGCTGAGATGAGAGGATCACTTGAACCCGGGAGGCAGAGATTGCAGTGAGCCAAGATCAAGCCACTGCACTCCAACCTGGGTGACAGAGTGAGTGAGACTCTGTCTCAAAAATAAAGAAGTTTAAAGAGTCCACTGCATTTGGCAAGTGGGACTTTGGCAACTTTTACCAGTGCAGTGGGAGGGGCCTGTTGCAGAGGCTTGAAGTGCTAATACAAGGTAATGAATGAAGCCGTGAGATAACTACGGCCTGTTCTGAGGAACAAGTTTCTAAAGTCTTCTGCTGGTCTCTGCAGAGTGGTCAATAGAAAGTCGGAGTTACATTACGGTATATTAAGGCTACTTTCATTAGGAAAGTGGTACTTGGCACTGCAGAAGCCCCAGCATTACAGGATTTTGATGAATCTATGGATTTTTTAGGGAAAAGGACCTGCCTTGCCATGGTCTGCGACACATTTATTCTTTGTAAGCTAACATAGGAAGAAGGTGTGTATACTTGTCTCCATTACCTGTCTTTCTGGGCTGCCTGAGAGAAATGGATTTGATCTGAACTTGAATGGGAACCATGTTACACCAATGAGAGTGCGTTCACAGCCTCTGTGTATTCACAGCCTCTCATTTCGTCTCCGAGAAACACTTTATGATTCTTCTTTATCTTATAGCAGTGTCAGCCAAACCTCATCATTATGCTACGTGAGTGAGAAATCAAGGCAGTGTAACCTGAAGCAAGTCACCTCTCTGGACCTCAGTTGCTATGCCTGTGATATGAGATAACCTCACAGGTCCCACCCAGCTCCAGCATTGCTATTTGTAAATGAACTACAATTAGTCTAAAACACCCAGTGTGTATTTTGGAAGCAGCAGGTTTACCAAATGCTGCATCGTGACATTTTCAAGCCAGGCCAGGAAGAATTTGGATGACCCCTGTGGGTTTCAGGATGTCACTGATGATTTTCAAACCCTCCAAGTTTAAATAAAAACACATTTTATTTAAAATAAATAAACATAAAAGTTACAGACAATTCTGAAAGATCTAATGATCTCTACAATCTTTTAAGGTAAATGAGAGGGTTGTAATAATCTTTTGTTCAAGAAAGAAATACTAAACACTGAAAAACTTATTATTGTATCAAACTTAACACATAGAAAGAGCTTTAATTTGAACCCTCAGATCCATTCACAGCAGGACTAAGTAAGATTTGTGGAAACAGGAAGGTCCCATAGCAGCCAATGCTTTACAGCCAGCCATTGTCATTCAGGTAGAGGAGGAGTAGGGACCATAGCAGCGTGGAGTGTGGGCCAGCCCACAGAGGTTGTCAGCTGTGGCGATGGAACTGTACCTGTCAGCATGCCTTCATCCACCACACAGCTGCCTTCAATCAGAACGGCATCACACGGCATTAGCACTTTGTTCCCCGTCAAAATTAATAAATCTCCAGGCACCAGGACGCGTGATTCCAGCTCTTGAACTCCAGCTCAAAGTGGGAAGAGACAGAGTTGAGTCAGGTTATTTTCCCACAAAAATATAATCCAACATCTATTTAACTTGGATATCAATCAAAAAGCAACCAAGGCATTTTTTTTAGAAAAGAGAACATTCCTCAACATTGATTCAAAATTTGAAAGCAAAAAGAAAAAAATGTAACAAATTAGACTACATAAAATAAAAATCTTTGTGTGGCAAAATAATAAGTAAAAACTGATGACAAATTCAGAAACAAATTTGAAACGTACATTACAGATAAAAGGTTAATATTCCCAGCTGAGCACAGCGGCTCATGCCTATAATCCCAGCACTTTTGGAGCCCAATGCGGGAGAATCACTGGAGCCTAGGTGTTTGAGACCAACGTGGACAACACAGCGGGAGCCCCATCTTCACCAAAAAATAACAAATAAAAAACTTAGCCAGGCATGGTGACACAGACCTGTACTCCCAGCTACTCGGGAGGCTGAGGTGGGAAGACAGCTTAAATTTAAGCTCAGGAGGTCGAGACTGTAGTGAGTGATGATCGTGCCACTGCACTGCAGCCTGGGTGACAGGGCAAGACCCTGCCTCAAAAAAAAAAATCCTAATAGATAAAGAGTTCCTTTTAAAAAAAGATATCCAGCAAATAACTGTATACCAAAATTGCTAGATATTGTCACTTCACACACACACAAACACAAACACAAGTGGTGTGTTAAGTGTCTGCAAAGCTGTTCATTCTTACCCATGATAAGAGAAATGAAAGTTCTTCCCTCATTCCTGATTGCCTGCCTGCCTGCCTTTACCTCCTTTCTTCCTTATTCAGTCTTAAAGCTATTAGGGCCTGTACAAGATAGCATTCCTGCAGGGGGCTGGGTGGGGTGGGCTGGCAGCCTGCTCTGGGGTATTGGAGCCTAAGCAGGATGGAAGGGTGTTTACATGACCTGGTACAGGGTGTCAGAGCTTCAGCAGGGACAGAAGGGCCCCCATGGTGGCAGTGGCTTGCTGTGGGATGTTGGGACCCGAGCAAGGTGAAAAGGGCATTTACATAGGAGTGGGATGAGGGGCAGTGGGAGCATCAGCGGTGATGAAAGACGGGTTGCATCCAGGCAGAAATGGTACAATAAGCACAGTAGTCTCCTTTGATCTCCAGTTGAACTTTCCGTGGTTTCAATTACCTGCAGTCAACTGCAGTCAGAAAATATTAAGTGGACAATCCCAGAAATAAACAATGTATAAGTTTTCCAACTGTGCACCATTCTGAGTAGAGTGATTAAATCTAGTGCTATGCGCTCCATCCCACCCGGAACAGAATCCATGCTTTATACACTCCCTGCTGGTCAGTCACCTGGGTATTACATTGCCTGTTGCAGTACTCCTGTGTTTGTTTCAGGTTACCCATATTTTACTACTTGTGCCCCAAAGCACAAGAGTAGTAATGCTCGCAATTCAGTTATGTCAAAGAGAAGAAGCAATGTGCTTCCTTTAAGTGAAAAGGTGAACGTTCTCGACTCAAGAAAGAAAACAAAACTGTATGCTGAGGTTGCTAAGATCTACAGTAAGAATGAATCAACTATCTGTGAAGTTGTGAAGAAGGAAAAAGAAATTTGTGCTAGTTGTGCGTCGCACCTCAAACTGCAAACGTTACAACCACAGTGTGTAAGTGCTTAGATAAAATGGTAAAGGCATTAAATGTGTGGGTGGAAGACAGGAACAGAAATGTGTTCCAAATGACAGTGATCAGACTCAGTACTACCCGTGGTTTCAGGCATCTACCTGGGGTCTTGGAATGTACCTCCCGCAGATAAGAGGGGACTTCTGTAGATATAATGAGATTAATCAGCCAGGTTTCTCACTGAAGAAATGAAGTTACAAATAGAGAAAGAGATACAACTACAATAAACCCTGTGGTAGATTCCAATGAAAGATATCAATGTACTAGATAGAAATAATATAGATGTAAATATGTGTGATTATAAGAATATATAAATATGTTTGCTATTCTTCTTGTTTATACACCAACAGTAATGAGCACATCCAGACTCAAATTTTGGTTTCTAAATTCCCTTTCTCCCAGTAAAAAGGTTTCCTTAGAGAAAGGACTGAGTACAGGCTGGGCCAAGAAAAGTATAATGTAAGCTAGAACACCTTGTTGTGCCATTAAGTAAAGAAATGCTCAAAGAATGATGGGGACATATTACAAAAATATCAAAGCCAACTTTAAAGGGCTCTCACTGCCTAAATCTGTAACAATTTGAACATCAAAGTAAATAATGATAAGGAAGAACTATAACCATCAAATAAAATAGCGATTTATGAGTCCATAATGACTTAAGTAAATGAATCAATAAATAAGGAGAAGAGACAGATTTTCCTTGCAGCAAAATGGCAATTAATTAATGTAGAAGGAGAGATAACATTAGAAAAGTCATCATTTGGCAACTATCAAAGTAATAATTAATTTGGCCAAGAAACATCAATGTATACTAAAACTAGTGGGTGAAAAATTGATGAAGATGGTTTATTTATATCATCTCAAAGTGTCTCTCAACAAAATAACCATTAATTACAAAGAGGAAAAGAATAAATTTGCAATGGAGAAACCTGGCAGACACCATTTAATTAAGTAATATAAGTTAACATCACCAGTAATAGGACAAATTGCAATTATGTACCATCTGACAGGAAGCTAGTGAAAACACAGCATCATGTTGTGATATTCCAGCCAAAAATGCATAACCTGAATTTAACCATGAGGCAACATCAGAAAATTCAAACTGAAGGACATTCTATAAAATAACCAGAGTCAGAAGAGTCAAAGTCACAGAATTCAACTAAAAATTGAAGATTAAAGAGACATGGCAAACAACAGCATTGTGTAATTCTGTATCTCTTTTCTATTAGAACATTATTGAGACAACTGGCAAAACATGAACGAGGTCTGACCATTAGTTGGGAGAAATGCGTCAATATTAACTTCCTGGTTGCACAGTCCTTCGTGTAGGAAAATGTCTTTGTCTTTCAGAAATACACAGTAGAGGCTGGGCATGGTGGCTCATGCCTGTAATCCCAGCACTTTGGGAGGCTGAGGCGGGTGGATCACGAGGTCTGGAGTTTGAGACCAGCCTGGCCAACATGTTGAAACCCCGTCTCTACTAAACATACAAAAAATGAGCCGGCATGGTGGCACGTGCCTGTAGTCCCAGCTACTCGGGAGGCTGAGGCAGGAGAACTGCTTGAACCCTGGAGGCAGAGGTTGCAGTGAGCCCAGATCACGCCACTGCACTGCACTCCAGCCTGGTGACAGAGCAAGACACCGTCTCAAAAAAAAAAAAAAAAAAAAAGAAGAAAGAAAGAAATACACAGTAGACCCCATCTGTACAAAAAATACAAAAATTAGCCAGGCATGGTGGCGCACACTGGAAGCTGAGGCAGGAGGATTACTTGGGCCCAGGAGATCGAGGCTGTAGTGAGGCTATGACTGCACCATTGCACTCCAGCTGGGCAACAGAGCAAGTCCCTGTCAAGACAGAGAGAGAGAGAGAAGAAAAAAGAGAGAGAGAAAGAAGGAAGGAAGGAAGGAAGGAAGGAAGGAAGGAAGGAAGGAAGGAGAAGGAAGGAAGGAAGAAGACAGACAGACAGACAGACAGACAGACAGACAGAAAGAAAGAAAGAAAGAAAGAAAGAAAGAAAGAAAAGGAACACATGAAAGGATGTGCGGGTCACGATCATGGAGCTACATGTCGGCGACTTATTCTCAAAAAGTTCTAGAAAAAAAGTTATTTAAACTATTCTTACAACTTTTTTGTAAGTTTTAAATTACTTTCTAAAAAAGAGAGTGAGACATATGTATGAGATAACATTGCTCACCTTATGATTAGAAAAATGTGCAAAATTTCCAGCACATTCTATTGGCAAGGCTGCGAGGAATCAGTCACTGACACATTTCTGGTGCAAATGCAAACTGGCACAATCTCTATGGAGAGAAATTTTGGCAATATTTTTCTAGCAAAAGTACATAAGCACTTATTTCTTAACCTAGCAATTTTACTTCTCAGAATCTGTGCCGAAGATATACTGGCAAAAATATGAAAAGACATATGTACAAAGCTTTTTATTACAGGACTATTTGTAGTAGTAAAAAACTGAGAAATTTTTTTTCAATAGAGGATTGACTGAATAAACAATGGCTCCTCCACACAAGAGAGTACCATGCAGCTGAAATAACGAATGAGGAATATCTGTATATACTAAATGGTCCCTGGGAAACATAGTTATGTATGTAAAATATACACAGCAGGAAATACAGTTAAATATGTTTGATATACCTCTATTCATCTAGAAAACAGCAGTATAAATATATATCCTGTTTTGTATATGTAATATATAGCCATGAATATTATATATAATCTATTTATATTATTAAATGTAAGAATAAATAAAAACCAAAGTGATGATTATAGAGAGAATGAGGACATAAGTCAGAAAGCAGAGGGATAGGAACCAGACTCCCTGGAATATCTTCTGTCTTACAGATTTGACTTTCAAACCATGTAGATATTTTCTATATCTATACAAAATAATACAAATATAAATTTGAAAAGCTAACACTAAAATCTAAAGCAAAAGGAGCAAAATAAACCTGTCAAGTTGCTGGCATAACCAACAGAAAACTATTTTGAGTGACTTTAATGAACAATGTATAATTTGACTGTACATTTCTAATGGGATGTTACAAACGGGAAAAAAAAGAATTCTAAAAACATCTTAAATTGTTTTTAGGAATTATATTAATGCTGAGTGCATTGGTTTGTCACTCTGAGGTTATTATATACAATGGGGTAAAGCAAAAGAGTAATCTCTTCCTGTCATTGAGAATCAGAACTTTGAGTATAGAGAGAAGAGAAACACAAGTACAATGAATAAAGTAAAGTAAAAAGCCCATAGTTCTAAACTTGAATTGGAAATTATAAGGTCAGTATAACTATGAATTCTAAACTTGAATTGAATAATGCATTTTATCTTAAAAAATTATTTCCTAAGTATGTTTTCTAAAACCACCTAGAAACAATGACTAACACCATTAAAATGAGTGAGTACTTGCAACATTCTTATTGAGGTTTATAAGCACTGTATCTGGTACTGCTACTTCACCGTCCATTTTTATGTATGGAGATGGCTTCTTTCTTTAAACCTCATAAGCCACACTCTGCTAGCTTCAGACTTTTCTTCTGTAGTTTTCTTACCTCTCTCAGCCTTCGTAGAATTAAAGAGTTAGGGCCTCACTCTGGATTAGGCTTTGTCTTACAGAAATATGACTGGTTTGAGCTTCTATTCAGACCACTACAACTTTCTCCACATCCACAATAAGGTTGCTTCGCTTTTAATCATTTGTGTGTTCACTTTTGGAGCAGTGCTTTTAATTTCCTTCAAAAACTTTTCCTTTGCATTCACAACCTGGCTAACTGGTGCAAGAGTCCCAGCTTTCAGTGTATCTCAGCTTTCAACATGTCTTCCTCACTCAGCTTAATCATTTCTAGCTTTATTTGAAAATCAGAAACATGTAACTCTTCCTTTTGCTAGAACACTTAGAAACCAGGGTAGGGTTATTTATTGATCTAATTTTAATACTGTTGGGTCACAGGGAGTAGGGAGGCCTGAGGAAAGAGAGAGAGAGAGATGGGAATGGCCAGTTGGTGAACGTCTAACACCGATTAAGTTTGCTATCTTACATGAGCGTGGTTCATAGTGCCCCAAAACAATTATCATAGTAATATCAAATATCACTGATCACAGATTGCCATAACAGATATAATCACAATGAAAAAGTGTGAAGTATTTCCAGAGTTACCAACACGTGACACAGAGATATGAAGACAGCACACACTTTTAGAAAAATGGCACGGATAGACTTCTCAATGTAGGCCTGTCAGAAATCTTCAGTTGGAAAAAAAATGCAGTATCTTTGAAGCACAATAAAGCAAGCGTCAATAAAACAAAGCGTGCTTGTATATGTATCATAAGTATGTCTACACACGTACTTGATTCTATTGAGGAAATTTGAACATTGCCTGTATAACTATTTTAAAATTATGAGGTTTTAAAAGATGTGATAAAGGAATTAAAAAGACTCTTTATATTTTAGAGCTATATGCTGAAATATTTTCAAATAAAATATAATATCTGGGATAGTTCCAAAATAATCTAGGGTGGAGAGTTAATAGAACAGATGAAAAAAAAGATTCAGTAAGTTGATAATTATTTAATCTGTGTGACAGGTACGTGAGGTTTTATTATAGTATTCTCTCTACAGTTGTATATGTTCAAAGTGTTTTATCATAAAAAGTATGGATAAAAAATGACCAATTATATTTTTAAAAGGTAAAAATTCACTTCCAACCAAGAAAGAATAAAAAGGACCAGAATTATCTTCCCACTGGAAACAATCATATAAAATATATGAAACAATGGGTTTTAGACAAAAGAGATGGGAAACAAATAAAGGTGTTCTACATTTGCCATGCTTACTGTCTTTAAAGAGTTTCCAAGCCACTATGCAGAGAAGGGAAACCAGACCAAGTCCAGATGACTACTGAGTTCAGAATACAAAGATGAGCATCGATGGAGATCTTGGGAGCTTGAGTTCATAGAGCAGAGTGCTGGGGAGGTAACTGTCCAGGGGAGAGCCATGAAGATCTGCTGAGGGTCTCTCCTTAGTGTGAAGCAAACTACTGATCAGCACGTTTACATGATGGAACTACTAGCAAATGAACAACTGAACATTTACATTTTAAAATATCATTTACAATAGCATTAAAAATATGAATTACTTAAAAATAAATCTGAGAAAAAAATATGTAAGACCCACACACTGAAAACTGCAAAACACTGCCAAAGAAATCAAAGACCTAAACAAATGAAGCAGTGTTATATTCATAGAGCAAAAGATTGAAATATGTTACTATGTCAATTTTCCATAAATGTATCTATAGGTTCAACATAATCCCAATAAAAGTCCCAACATTTTTTATGCCTACATCAAAAAGTCTGGTAGAGCACAAATAGACAATCTAAGGTTACACCTCAAGGAACTAGAGAAACAAGAATAAACCATACCCAAACTCAGCAGAAGAAAATAAATAACCAAGATCAGAGCAGAACTAAATGCAATTGAAACAAAAAAAAAGCCCACAACAGATAAATTAAACAAAAAGCTGGTTATTTGAAAAGATAAATAAAATTGATGGACCATTAGTGAGATTAACCAAGAAAAGAAGACAGAAGATCCAAATAAGCTCAATTAGAAACAAAACGGGAGATATTACAACTGATAACACAGAAACACAAAAGATCATTCAAGGATACTATGAACATCTTTATGCAAATAAACTGGAAAATCTAGAGGAGATGGATAAATTCCTGGAACTATACAACCCTCCTTGGTTAAACCAGGAAAAATGTGAACAGACCAATAACAAGCAGCAAGATTAAAATGGTATTTAAAAAGTTATCAAGAAAAAAAAAGTCCAGGACCAGACGGATTCACAGCTCAATTCTATCAGACATTCAAAGAAAAATTGGTATCAATTCTATTGACACTATTCCACAGGATAGAGAAAGAGGAAATCCTCCCTAAATCATTTTTTGAAGCCAGTATCACCCTAATACCAAAACCAGGGAAGGAAATAACAAAAAAAGAAAACTACAGATCAATGTCCCTGATGAACATAGATGCAAAAATCCTCAACAAAATACTAGCTAACTGAATCCAGCAGCATATCAAAAAGATAATCCACCATGATCAAATGGGTTTTATACCAAGAATGCAGGGATGATTTAACATCCACAAGTCAATAAATGTGATACACCACATAAAGAAAAAAAAAGAAAATTGAAAACAAAATCACATGATCATCTCAATAGATGCAGAAAAAGCATTTGACAAATTCCAGCATCCCTTTATTATTAAAACCCTCAGCAAAATTGGCATAGAAGGGACATAACTTAAGGTAATAAAAGCCACCTATGACAAATCCACAGGTAACATTATACTGAATGGGGAAAAGTTGAAAGCATTTCCCCTGAGAACGGGAATAAGACAAGGATGCCCACATTCACCACTTCTATTCAACATAATATTGGAAGTTCTAGCCAGAACAATCAGACAAGAGAAGGAAATAAAGGGCATCCAAATCAGTAAAGAGGAAGTCAAACTGTTGCTGTTCACCGAAGATACGATAGTATACCAAGAAAACCCTAAAGGCTCATCCAAAAAGCTCCTAGAACTGGTTAATGAATTCAGCAAAGTTTCAGGATACAAAATTAATGTATACAAATCAGTAGTTCTGCTATACACCAACAGTGACCAAGCTGAGAAAAAAAGTCAAGAACGCAACCCCTTTTATAATAGCTGCAAAATACAATAAAATACTTAGAAATACGCCTAAACAAAGAGGTGAATGACCTCTATAAGGAAAACTACAAAACACTGCTGAAAGAAATTCTAAATGATACAAACAAATGGAAATATGTCCCATGCTCATGGATGGGTAGAATCAATATTGTAAAAATGACCATACTGCCAAAATCAATCTACAAATTCAATGCAATTCCCATGAAAATACCATCATCATTCTTCACAGAACTAGAAAAAATAATCCTAAAATTCATATGGAACCAAAAATGAGTCTGCATAGGCAAAGCAAGACAAAGCAAAAAGAACAAATCTGGAGGCATCACATTACCCAACTTCAAACTATACTATAAGACCAGTCAACAAAACAGCATGGTACTAGTATAAAAATGGGGATATAGACCAATGGAACACAATAGGGAACTTAGAAATAAAGCCAAACACTTACAGCCAACTGATATTTGACAAAGTGAACAAAAGCAACAAGTGGGGAAAGGTCACCCTAGTCAACAAATGGTGCTGGGATAACTGGCAAGCCACATGTACAGAATGAAACTGAATCCTCTTCTCTCACCTTATACAAAAATCAACTCAAGATGGATCAAAGGCTTAAATCTAAGACTTGAAACCATAAAAATCCTAGAAGATAGCATTGGAAAAACTCTTCTAGACATTGGCTTAGCTAAATACTTCATAACAAGAACCCAAAAGCAAATGCAAATAAATAAATAAATAAAGATAAATGCATGATACTTAATTACTTACTTAAACTGAAAAGCTTCTGCACAGCAAAAGAAATAACCAGCAGAATAAACAGAACATCCACAGAGTGGGAGAAAATCTTTGCAATCTATACTTCTGTTGAAGGACTAATACCCAGAATCTACGAGGAACTCAAACAAATCAGCAAGAAAAAAACAAACAATGCCATCAAAAATTGGGCTAAGAACATGAATAGACAACTCTTGAAAGAAGATATAAAGATGGCCAAGAAATATATGAAAAAGTGCTCAACATCATTAATGATCAGGGAAATGCAAATCAAACCCACAATGTGATATCACCTTACTCCTGCAAGAACGGCCATAATCAAAAAATCAAAAAATAATAGATGTTCACGAGGATGTGGTGAAAAGGAACACTTTTACACTGTTGGTGGGAATGTAAACTAGTAAAACTGCTATGGAAAACAGTATGGAGATTCCTTAAAGAACTAAAAGTAAATCTATCATTTGATCCAGCAATTCCACTCCTGAGTATCTACCCAGAGGAAAATAAGTCATTATATGAAAAAGATACTTGCACGTGCATGTCTAGAGCAGCATAATTTGTAACTGCAAAAATATGGAACAAGCCCAAATGCCCATCAATCTATGAGTGGATAAAGAAAATGTGGCATATATGTAACATGGAATACCATACAGACATAAAAAATGAAATAATGGCATTTGCAGCAACCTGGATGAAATTGGAGACTATTATTCTAAGTGAAGTAACTCAGGAATGGAAAACTAAACATCGCATGTTCTCACTCATAAGTGGGAGCTAAGCTATGAGGACGCAAAGGCATAAGAATGACACAATGCACTTTGGGGATTCAGGGGAAAGGGTGGAAGGTGAGTGAAGGATAAAAGAGTACACACTGGGTACAGTGTACACTGCTCAGGTGATGGATGCACCAAAATCTCAGAAATCACCATGAAATAACTTATTTATATACCAAAATAAATAAATTTTTAACCAGAAAAAAATTATATCATATTCCCCTTAAAAATATTGTATTTCCTTTAATTGGTTGGTCACATCACTAGAGCATGTTTTGAACTTTATATTCTACATATGTATATACTATAAACAAGCCTGAAATAGATGCCAAAAAGAGTTATAATACAAAAATACACACATATTTCCACAATTTAGAATACACTTACCAGTTTCAGTAATTGCATAACCTGTATCACTGCACTTATGGCTAAACACTGGTAACCCAGCCAGGTGTAGAGCATTTTTGTGTTTTTCAGAATGTATTACAAATTATTATTTTTTAAAAAAGAGCTACATTTTAAGTGTGTGCAGATGTGAATTTTGGCTTACAGAACTGTTTTTAATATTCATCTATGG
Source organism: Nomascus leucogenys (assembly GCF_006542625.1). Taxonomy (NCBI): domain Eukaryota; kingdom Metazoa; phylum Chordata; class Mammalia; order Primates; family Hylobatidae; genus Nomascus; species Nomascus leucogenys. The sequence continues at coordinate 116,679,778 of NC_044391.1, read as the reverse complement.
TATTTTCTTGGCAAAGAAAATCGACATTTGTTCCCACTGCATGACTTTAATAGACAGATCAGTAGACATCTTAGGAATACTCTAAGGAAGCAACCCCAGGTTATGGAAAATATCTCATAAAACATTGGCATCTTTGAGTCTTATTTGTGACAATTGTATACATTATTGTACATTTCATATTAGTACTGAATGAGGAATTCTAACAGATTTTTAAATGAACTTCTAAAGATTTACAAACTTAAGCCTGTATTTCTATAAATTATTGTAATTCTAAAGAAATACCAGCATTTTTTAAAGAAATCGACAGGTTGAGTTCAAAAGTCATGTGGAAACCCAAAGGGTTCAATAGTGTCAAAATAACTCTCAAAAAGAAGAGCAAAGCCGTAGGACTAACATTACCCTATTTAAAGACTTATTATAAAGCAACATTCTATGGCATTAATATAAAAAAGCAAATAGGTTAATAAAATTGGGTAGGAAATCAAGAAATAGATCCACCCACAAGTGAACAATTGATTTTTGACAAAAGGTGAAAAGTCAATTCAGTGGAGAAAAGATAATCTTTTCAACAAATGGTATTGGAACATTTGGGTATCTGTTTGCAAAAAATGACCCTCAATCCAAAAAAAGAACAAAAATTCAAAATGTAATATAGAACTACATGTAAAACCCAAAACTCTGAAAGACAACACAGAAAATCATGGTGACCTTAACAAAAATATCTTAGAAATTACATCAAAAGCATGATCCACAAAAGAAAACATTGATAAACTCGACTTTAACAAAAATAAAAACGTCTGCTCTTTGATAAACACTGTAAAGAGAATGGGGAGGTAAGTCATAGACTGAGAGAAAATATTTGCAAATCATTTATCTGATAAAGGACTTGTATCCATAATGTAGAATAAATTCTCAATTTTAATAATAAAAATAATCTAATAAACAACAGATTTGAACAAATACTTCACCAAAAAAGATATATGAGCAGCAAATAAGCATTTGAAAAGATGTTCAATGCCATTAGTCATTAGGGAAACACAAATTAAAACAATGATGAGATACTACCACACACTAAAGTGGCCAAAATTAAAATGACTAACCATACCAAGTGTTGTCAAGAATGTGGAGCACCTGGAACTCTCATACACTGCTGCTGTAAAACGGTGTCACCACTTTGGACAAAAGATTGGCAGTTTCTTAAAATGTTAAATATCTATCTAGTACATGACCCAGCTGTTCTATAGCTAGGTATTTTCCCGTAAGAAATGAAAGAGCATGTCTATACACGGCTTGTACCTAAATGATCATAGCACCATTACTTGGAATAGCCAAAGACTGGAACCCAAATATGCATCAACAGGTGAATGGATGAACAAACTAGTATGTCCATACACTGAGATAGCCTCAGAAATAAAAGGAATCAATGATTGATACACTTAAAAAATGGATAAATCCCCAAATAACTACAAACTTTGATCCCCCCCAAAATCACCAAAAATATATTATAAAAGACCCAAAGAATACATACTGTAAAATATCATTTATGTATAATATTGAGCCTGGAAATGAATCTACAGTGACAGAAAGCTGATAAATGATTGCCTGAGGGACGGGGGAGGTGGGAGGAAGCAGGAGAGAAAAAAACTAGAAAAGGAAAAAGGCAACTTTTGGGAGTGATGAATGGTCATTATCTTGAGGATTATGATAGTTTCATGGGAATATACATATGCCAAACTTATCAAATTCTACACTATAAATATGTTAAGTTTACCAAATGTTAATTCCACCCCAATAAAGTAGTTTTTTGTTTGTTTGTTTGTTTTGTTTTGTTTTGTTTTGTTTTTGAGAAGGAGTCTCGCTCTGTCGCCCAGGCTGGAGTGCAGTGGCATGATCTCGGCTCACTGCAACCTCCGCCTCCCCAGTTCATGCCATTCTCCTGCCTCAGCCTCCAGAGTAGCTGGGATTACAGGTGCCCCTCACCAAGCCCGGCTAATTTTTTGTATTTTTAGTAGAGATAGGGTTTCACCGCGTTAGCCAAGATCGTCTCGATCTCCTGACCTCATGATCAGCCCGCCTCGGCCTCCCAAAGTGCTGGGATTACAGGCGTGAGCCACCACACCTGGTCTAAAGTAGTTTTTAAGGTAAAAAAAAAAATCTTAAGTTCCTCATCCCTTTGAACAAATGCCTAAGGAAAAATGAATATGAAGATGGGAATAACAGCAGCAATCAGAAATACAAATTTAAATCCTTTTCTGATTCCATGTGAATAGCATATAAATCTAAAATAATGGAACTTACCTTTTCTCCCACATACAGAGACCGTAATGCTATTATGTGACTCGACGAGATGGTGGAGTTTTACAGATTGCTGAAAAAGAAGGAAAAATGGGAAAGTCTTATCTATCTGAGTATAGTTTCTAGGTATTATTAAGGTGCTAGGCTTCTTTAAAGATAGAGCAGTGTCTTACTGCCAGTTGAATGGAATGTACTGGCTAAAAACAAAGGACTAAGTAATCATTATTTAATTGAAAAAGCATCCAATTCCTAGTGCTCTTCATCCAGCAATAAGTATGTTTTCTTCAGCAGAAAGGAATTTCCCAGCATGCTCTTTCCACTCAGAAGAGTTTTTGACACTGAACTCCAGCCTGGGCGACAGAGCAAGACTCTGTCTCTAAATAAGTAAATAAATAAATAGTATGGTGGTTCCTGCTACTTCCTCATAATATTTGTTGTTCTAATACATGAAATATATGGGATATTGAGAGTGAATCAGTAACAGAAACAAACAAAAAACACAATTATATTTTATTCCACATTATTGGGAAACTATTGTGTAAAAGACCTCCTACTTGATTCTGGGGGTTGAAAGTCCCAATCATTTAGTGTGTTCATTTTGTTGTCCTGATTTTGTCATTTAAGATACTTCCTAAATTCCCTAGGTTCAAATTATTTGCAAATCTGATAAATATGTTCTAAAAATGATTAACAGAATAAGCCAATGTCAAAAAGACAGGGTGTTCTGCTTTTGAGTAACTCATTCTTTTACCCATTTGTGCATTAATCAACAAACATTTATTGAGCAAACTTTAATATTTCAGGAATAGAATGAACAAAAGAGATACGGTTCTTAACACCAAGAAATTTACAGCCTACTGAGAAAAATAGGTTATAATCAAGTAACTACATATATAAATGTATAATGACCATCAGGAATAAGAAGAAAAAATAAAGTACTTTTGGATCATATATAGCAAAGGGAATCAATCAGGAGAAATTGCCCCTGAAGAAGTAACATTGAACCTAAGATCTGAGTAGGAGTTATTTAGTCAAGGGGTAAGGGCAAATCATGAAGAGGAAAAAAAAAATGGACAATTTCAGATGACATATCAAAATGTTCTGAGGTTAGAAAAAAAGAGTATGTTTCAGGAAACAAAAAGACTAGTGCATCTGGAAGGCAGAAAGCAAGGGAGATGCTGGGTCAATTAAGGCAGGAGAAATAAGTCAAAGCAGCAGTTACCCGTACAGGTGGAGCAGCAGTCCTTAGAGAGGGGCCTGAGGATTCCTGGGGGTTTTCAGGAATGTCCCACAGGGGCTGAGCAGGTATACTCTTTTCATAATAGCACTAAGATGTTAATTGCCTTTTAGAATCTTATTCTCGCACAAGTGTACAGTGGAGATGTCCAGAGGCTGAGTGGTGTTTAATATCACAATAGACTAAATGCAGAAGCAGTTATGAAAATCCAATTGTCGGAAATAAAAAAAGAAATATGATTATCAAAGTATTAAAATCAATTGATATAGAAATTTTTTAAAAGACTGCCACGGTCTGAATGTGACCCAAAATTCATATGTTGAAATCCTAGCCCCCAAGATGATGATATTAGGAGAAGGGGCCTTTGAGAGGTGATTAGGTCATGAACAATTTTAGTGCCCTTATAGAAGAGGCCCAGGAGAGATGCCTTGTCTGTTTCACCATGTGAGGATGCAATAGGAAGGTGCCATCTCTGAACCAAGAAGAGAGACCTCACCAGACACTGAATCTGCTGGTGTCTTGATCTTGAACTTTCCAGCCTACTTAACTAAAGAAATAAATTCTGTTGCTTATAAGCCAAAAAAAAAAAAAAGAAAATCCAATTGTCTTCTATTAAACCAAACATAAAAGAGATTGCAAAAATGTAAAATAATGCCATTCTCCTGCTAAATTATTTTTATCTCGGAAAATACAGTTGTCTTTAAATATATATGTATATATAAATATGTTATTATTATTTTAAATTAATAAATATTTTATGATTCTGAGTTTTAATTCTTAATTTGGTAAATACCAAATGTTTAAAAGATTTAAAAACTCTTAGAGATCCTCAGTGATTTTTAAGAGTTTAAAGAGCTCTAGAAACTAAAGGTTGTGAACCTCGAGGTAAAGCTTTAAAGTCTGCGATGAGATTTAGAAGTTTATTGTAAGAGCAATGGGAATATTTTGAAACATTTTAGTGATAAAAGCATGTAAATAATCATATTCTGCAAGAATGATGTATGGAAGCCAGATGGGAGGTGATTGTAAGGTAGAAAATTATGCTAACTTGAACCATAATAGTGGTAGGGTGGAAAAAAGTGAAGGATGCCAAGGGATATTTAGGAAGGAAAAATCAAAGGACTTTCTGTGTAGTTGAAGGGGAAGAAGAAAGAAAGTTTCAAGGTTGGCAACCAGATTTCTGGCTTGTGCAACGGAATGGTCAGTAGTATCTGCCACCAAATCAGATAAACCGAAGTGCAGATTTGAGGAGAAGAGCTCTTGAGTTTTATGTCAAAAGTGTTGAATTTAAGGTAATTTTTTGATATTAAGGTGGGGATGTCAAATAGGTTGTTGAAGCTATGAGTCTGGAACTGGAAAGAGATATCTGGATTTAAGATACATATACAAATTTGAAAGTTATTAGCATATGCCTTTAGAAGTCATTGGCATGTACAGCTATAAAAATAATGAAGAATCTTTTATGTACTTACATGAAAAGATCCTCAAGATATATTAATAGTAATTTTTTAAATAGCAAGTTAGAAAATAATGTAATTATGCTACCACTTACATAAGAAAAAAAGAAAATACATATATTTGCTTCGTTTGCCTAAAAACCTTTTTGGAAGATTACACAAGAAACTAATGTAAGCAGTTGGCCAAGTGGAGTGGGAGAAAAAAATGGAGCCTTTACATTATATGCATTTTCGTGTTGTTTTGACTTTGGAACACTCATTTCTTAAAAGTGAGATAGAGAAGGATGAGCTATCAAAAGAGAATGGAAAAGAGCAACTGGAGAGGATGGAGGGGGTGTTGTCACTGAAGCCAAGGAAAAGAGTGCTTCAGAAAGAATGGAGCAGTTAACTGTGTCAAATCCAACTGAGAGGTTTAGCGAAATCTGTACTGGGGGAAAAAACATATCCACTGCAGGGGGACCATAGAATTAGCAAGCAAAACACCAAGAACCCAGTAAAAATTAATAAAGGACACAGAGTTCACAGTCAAAGAAATGCAAATGGCTTAAAGTGTGAAGAAATGCTCAACTCGTAATGGAAAACATGTGATTAGAGTTACTGAATTCTATTTTCACTTATATTGGCAAAGATAAGAAAAACACTTATCTACTGTTGTAAGGAATGTAAAGTGGTATTACTTTTTTATATACATAGACGAGGTCTCACTATGTTGCTCAGGCTGGTCTTGAACTGCTGGGTCTAAGCATCCTGCCACTTCAGCCTCCCAAAATTCTGGGATTGCAGGTGTGAGTCTCCACACCTGGCCAGTATTGCTTTTTAAAGAGGCATTTTGACGACATGTGTTAAAATAGTGTACCTAGCTTATGACTAAGTCATTTCAATTGCAGAAATTTTCTATCTCTATATCAATACAGATATTTATAAGTATATATACTTGTTATATACATATGTATACATATGTAAGATGTGTGCATATGTTTATGTATATAGAGATGCATGAAAAGATATATGTGCAAGGATGTTCTTGCAGCATTGTCTTAGTAGCAAAAGACTAGAAACAACCAAATACATATCAATATTGGACTGGTTAAAAATTACGGTACATCTAGAGAAAATGTATTTGTGCAGATGCAGAAAGATATTTAGGATATAATAGGTAAGAAATTCAAGCGGAGGCTGGGCATGGTGGCTCATGCCTGTAATCCCAGCACTTTGGGAGGCTGAGGCAGGTGGATCACTGGAGGTCAGGAGATCGACACCATCCAGACCAACATGGTGAAACCCTGTCTCAACTAAAAATACAAAAATTAGCCAGGCATGGTGGCATGCGCCTGCAATCCCAGCTACTCAGGCAGATGAGGCAGGAGAATTGCTTGAACCTAGGAGGCAGAGTTTGCAGTGAGCCAAGATCACGCCATTGCACTCCAGCCTAGGTGACAAAAGCAAAACTCCGTCTCAAAAATAAATAAAATTCAAGTGCAGAACCGTGTACATAGAATATATTCATTCTGTTAAACAAATTAATGCATATGCATTTAATATAACTAAAAGTATACAGAAAATATGGTCCTAGTGGATGTATCTTGAAAGAGGACCTGAACACTGGGAAGTTTTCCCAATGGGAGGGAGCCTTAATTTTTATTCAGACTCTTTTGTTCTGTTTGAATTTTATTTTTATCATAGCCACATATTGCCCTTTCTGTTAAGGAAAAAAACAGCTAATTTTAAAAGAACTTTTTAAATTTTAAAATGATCTGTGGGCTTTGGGATCACAGTGGCGACCTTAACAAGATTTGTTTAAATGGAGGAGTCATGAGGGAGGAAGGCATGTTGGCATGACTGAAAAGTAAGAGGAAGATGAGTAAGTAATGATAACAGACACAAAGACTCTAGGAGTTTTACTGTGAATGGAAGAAGAGTGATATAGTAGTAGCTGAAGGCAGAAGCACGGTCAAGAGAAGAAATTGTTTTATTTGTTTGAGTTTTGTTAAGTTGGGAGAACTTGAGAATGTTAAATGTTGATGGGAAGGCTCTTGAGGAGAGAAGAGAGGAGTCATTCATGGACTGCATAAGCACCCCAAGAAGGTGGGAGAGGATGGTCTCTCAGGTACCGGCAGAGGGCACTTCCTCCACTGGAATGAGAGGTCAGGGAAGGAGGGGGCTGCAGAGATGAGTCATTTGGCACTTGGAAAGGGGGGAGTTAGGCACTTTTCTGTCTTATGGCTTCCATCTTTTTTTGTGAAATAGTGATATCTGCTGAATTAAAGAAAGAGTGGAATATGAGAAGATGGGCATCTCCGATACCAGAGGACAGAGATGGCTTGAAATCTTAATTTCAGAGAACAGGAGATCACCTTGATTAGAGATGAACAGAAGCCTTGTCCAGATGAGGCTGGCATTCACGGATTTATAGTGCAACCAACCAATCTGTTCTATGTAATTTTTTTTCCAACGGTATCTAGAAACCTGGTGTAGCCATAAAGAAAGCCAGGAGTTGGACTGGGGCCTTGGCAAATGAGTACCAGCCAAACACAAATGGCAAAGGAGTTCATCTTACATAGACTCCTCCCCCTTCCAGCTCTCTTCCACCATCTTCAAGTCCCATCAGTATTCTCTACACACATTTTTTCACATATTCACAATTCATAAACCTTTGGATGTTGTTCTGGCTAAAGAGTCTTGAGTAAATTAAAGAGAGAGGAAACATCACTTCCAAAGTTAGGGATTGGGATGGGAGGAAAGGGAAAGGACTAAATTGTTGAACACTGGTTACTGGGCTAGATATTTACAAACTTGGTCTCATTTACTATGGAGTAAGAAGTGATTATTTCCCGATTCTCCTTTCTAACAAATTTTTAATAAAGTCACTATCCTTCCCTTTCTGAAACCATAGAATGAATAGAAAAACTCACCTCTCTGAGATCATATACTGTCAAAGATATGGAAATTATAGACATGATTATGATGGCAAAAGCATATTCCTTATAGTCTTCACTAAACCACAGATAGACACTGAAGAGTTGAAATATATAAAATGGATTTAGAACCTGTTGGCAGACATAAAAACAGGAAGACAAGGGAGATCTTTAGGCTTCACACTTAGCTCTTTATTTACTTGTTTTCATAATCATCTTCATGACATACATCATCCCACACAATATTCTTATTATATTTATTCAGCAATTGACATGTGCCAGACACTGCTCTAAGAAATTTTACTTGAATTTTCTCATTGAATTCCCAGTTACCTTATTAACCAGAAGTTGTTACTTATCTCCATTGTAATGATAAAGAAACTAAACCTTAGATCTTGAGAAATATGTCCAAAGTCATGCGACTATGATTGCCACAGACCCAAGACTTAAACCCAGGCAATCTGACCCAGAGCACTTACTTTTAATCACTGCTGCATTTTATAATTTACAAAGTAGTGTCTCATGTATTGACATGTTGGCCATCACAATAGTTATTTAAGGAGTAGACATTGCCATCTCCTGTCTACATTTACTGGCCTTCAGAAAGGTGAAGTATTAGTTCAGGTTTACGAAGTTAAAATACTTTCTAGTCTCTTCTTCTCTATGATATAAAACCTGCCATACTTGAAGTCGTTAAGGAACTTGATTAATGGGTGAGTTGAAGACTGCATGTTCTCATAAGTAGAGAGCTGTGCTGAAAGCAGTAAGCTGTAATAGAGCATCTAGAACACTGTGCGAGAGAGTAGCTGTTAACTTCAACAGCTTTAATTCTGCTTTGGTCAAAAACATGCTGTGCCTTTACTTAAATTCCCCCTAGTTGGTTTCCCTCTGTCTAAAACAGGAATAGCAAACCTTTCTTCTGGTTAGAAAGGCAGCAACACAGAAACATTCCCTATTGGTTTGTTTTACTTTCTTTCATGCTTGACGGCTTGCTGGAAATATTTTAAAAGTATCTTAAGTTTAGTAAGCTTTTTTTAAGGCAAGGAGGAGTGGTGAGAGAGCACAGGGAAGCCAGAGTACAGCTAGAGGGCTATGGTTTGATAATCATCGCTGTAAAGTGAAAAAATGATGAGCTCAGTGATAGGGTCCAAAAGGAAACTTTCATCTTATACCTTGAGATCAGCAGTACTAAGAAGGCTGAATAAATGCGTTTTTTTCTTCCTACAATTTTAGGCACCAAGGAAATTGTATCTGTTACCTAACAAAAGGATTAGCTTAAAAAAAATTGAGTTTCACGAAGTTAAAACAAGTTAAGCAGCATAGTATTAAAAAACAAAAGAAACATTACATTCATCCAGCCATTAAATGGTAAATAAGTACAACGAGTTTCACACCCTATATTGCGTAAGGCAATGTGCAAAAGAACCACTTGAAGAAAAAGAGTAAGCAAGAGATATGAGGATAATATGCTTGGCATACTTTCAAAATATATTCTATAATATAATTACTTATTAACAAGTAGCACTCCTGATTATTTCACTAGAGCCAAACTTCTTTATTTTCTGTCCAACACCAAGAGAAAATGCTGGAGAAATTACCTCCTTGATGAGCAGTTTCCAAATTGGTGTAACTTCAACATCAATAGTATTAGGCCCACATATTAACCTCCTATGGAAAGAAATCACAGATCACTCTGTCACAAATAATAAAATTAAAACTGACTCCTCACCTATTCAGAAAAAGGTCTACTCCATGTTCACTTTCTCACTTGTGAGACCAACATAAGTCTCCCTTGTTATATACCATTCTGATCCTTCTCAAAATAATGGGAGGTGAGGGTTCCCAGTTGCAAAAATGATAAATATGACCATATTGCTTCTAGAACTATACTCTTCCCAAGGTCTAAATATTTCTCTAAATAGTATTTTGGGTATTTAATATTAAATATTGTCTCACTAAGTACTTTCAGGATTGGCATGTTCCCAACTCTCTCTCCTCAATTCCGGTTTTATTACTGTAAGACAGTGAGGTAGTTAAGAGAAATCACTTTTTTTGATAAGGAAATGCTGTTTCTACTTTCCTACTCCTATTTAGAAGCTCTGGAAAACTTCAGAATGTATTTAAATGTGAGTGGAAAGGTTCTGTGATCTAAAAAATAGCTCTACACACAGAATTGTTCCGCTTTTTGATTCAGTGTCTCTAAAACCCAGAGATGTGTTTCTTTGATGATGCAGAGGAAAGACATTTTATGAGTTATGTTACTGTTGAAAACACTAACCGCTTGCTCTGTGTCTTCCACCTCGATGCTCAGATTAAATAGCTTGGTCAAATGTATGAGAGCAGGGCTTCTCGAACTTTAATGTTTACATAGATCACTTGGTGATATTGCTAAAATGAAGATTCTGATTCAATGGGATGCAAAGTGGTCTGAGATCCTGCAGTTCTAACAAGCTCCCAGGTGACGCTGATTCTAATAGGCTCTACATCTCTTCAAAGTACTAGAAATGGGGAAGGGGGAAGCATGTGAGTCATGGAAACTTAGAACAGCAAGGCCTTTAAAGAGTCTTTCTCCCCCTGTCCCCCTGTCTATGATTGGGAAACAAAGGCCCAGACAAGAAAAGATATTTGTTCAAAGCCCACTGACTCTTGACATACCAGTGCCCTCCCTAAACCTCTCTCCTCTGCCTAATAACTGATCTGGAAATGTGGAGCTACACATCTCGCATGGTGTTCTGCTGCTGCTCCGCGGTTCTTATTTAACTGCGTTATCATGGTCTAATATGTATTTCTTGATTATAACCTAAACTGGGTCAACTTTATATTATAATAACCTTGAGAAACACTGTATGGAGTAGAAAGAGCATTACATCTGCAGCCAGGAGTGTGGGACTCAGTTCTTCCGCTACTAATTCCCATCTGTGTGACCTCGTTCGGGCCATGAAACCCCTCTGAGCCTCAGATTTCTCATTTGTTGTATGCAAATGGTGATAATGTCTGTTCTACCTGCCCCATAAGGTTGCTCTGAAGATGATGTAATATAATGTATGTGAAAGATTTAATTTAATAATACTAAATAGAGCATTACAATATTTTCTGATATGAATCCATTAAGATTACTATTTATTAGCTGTCTATTTGGCTAACTGATAATAATGCTTTTGAGCTAGTATAGGCAATAATATGCATGGTACCTAATCTCCTGTTCTTCTCTTGTCAAGCCTGATCCAAATTTTTGATGTATCTTGGCAGAACTGAGCCAGTCTTCCAAAGAGCTAAAATAATAATAATGAAAAGAACATATTTAGCAATAATATTTTTGAGATAACATTTTTCTTCTTTGGCTGTACTCACTAAAACAACTTACCCAATTTTCTGGAACTGTCCTTCTAAGTAGTTCCAAACATATCTTATTTTCTGCACTTTTATGCATCTCACCTGCAAAAGAAAAGTACTAAGAAAACCTCTAGTTTGAGGATCAGAGAATAAACAGCAACCCAGTGGCTAAAGAAGTATTTGTTTGAAAAGCGAAGATAAGACTCTAACATACTTATTTAGATTTTATCCTTTTCTAACTTACCCTTTGCTTTTCTACCATACAAATGGTATTCTTTTTTTTTTTTTTTTTTTTTTTTGAGACGGAGTCTCGCTCTGTCGCCCAGGCTGGAGTGCAGTGGCGCAATCTCGGCTCACTGCAAGCTCCGCCTCCTGGGTTCACGCCATTCTCCTGCCTCAGCCTCTCCGAGTAGCTGGGACTACAGGCGCCCGCCACCACGCCCGGCTAATTTTTTGTATTTTTAGTAGAGACGGGGTTTCACCGTGGTCTCGATCTCCTGACCCCATGATCCGCCCGCCTCGGCCTCCCAAAGTGCTGGGATTACAAGCGTGAGCCACCGTGCCCAGCCGGTATTCTTTATTAGAAGTCATCATTCAATCAACATGTATCATGGACCTACTATATAGAAAAATATATATGAATAAAACTTAGTCTCTGCATTCTACTACTTTATAAACTAAGAAGGAAAAAATTCCAAAAAAAGGCATACAGTCCAATATGTACATGTCAAAAAAATAAAAACATAATAACATAAAAAATACGGTCTTGAAATGCTGTAGACATAAAGAGAGAGAAGATGATGGAAGGCATCATGATGGAGATGCTGTATGAGTTACAGTGTTGAAGGATTGGAAGACTTATACTCAGATGAGAAAATAGAAAGTATTTTAAAGAGATTGTTCACAAGTTAGTCTGGGGGAAGAAGGCAAATGAGCATGCCTGTTTGTAGAATGAAGAATGAAGCTAGAAAGATAAACTGAAACCAAAGTATTGATACAGGAGTTAAGAAGAAATTACTTAGGCAGATAATGAGGTCACAGAAGTCCTTGGTAAGGTTTTCTTTTTAATGAAAAGCAGTGCCCAATCATTTTCCTTTCTAACATAAAAAGATCCAACTATATGCTACCTCTGAAGAATCATTTAACTAGTAATAACATACATAGACTGAAAATGAAAGAATGGAAGAAGACATTCCATGAAAATGGAAACCAGAAAAGAGTAAAAATAGTCACACTTATATCAGATAAGACACACTTTAAATTAAAACTATAAAAAGAGACAAAAAAGATCATTGCATAATGACAAAGGAGTCAACTCAGTAAGAGATTAACACTCATATGTATGCACCCGACATTGGAGCACCTAAATATATAAAGCAAATAGTAATAAAACCAAAGGGAGAAACTGACTGAAATACAATGATAGTAGAAGATTTCAACCCCTCACTCATAGCAAAGAACAGATCATCCAGACAGAAAATTAACAAAGAAATATCAAATCTAAACTACACTCTAGACCAAATGGACCTAATAGACACTTACAGAACATTCCATTCAACAGCTGCAGAATATACATTCTTCTCAACTGCTCATGGAACAGTCTCCAGAATAGATTATACATTAGGTCACAAACAAGTCTTAACAAATTTTAAAATCATATCAAGTATTTTTTTTCTGACTATAATAGTATAAAAGTAGAAATCACTAAGAAAGCAAGAAAAACTTCAGAAACTTTGCAAATACATACAAATTAAACAACATGCTCCTGAACAACCAATTGGTCAACAAATAAATTAAAAGAGACATTCAAAATTTCTTGAGACAAGTGAAAATGAAAACACAGCTTACCAAAAACCTATGGGATACAGAAAAAGCAGTTCTAAGAGGAAAGTGTATAGCAATAAACACCTATATACAAAAAAGAATGATCTCAAATACACAATCTAACATTGCACCTCAGGGAAAATGAGAACAAACTAAATCCAAAATTAACAGAAAGAAGGAAATAATAAAGATCAGAACACAGGTAAATAAAACGAGACCACAGAAGGTCAAAAAACCCAAAGAGCTGGATTTTTTAAAAGATAAACGAAATTAACAAACATTTAGTCAGACTAAAGAAAAAAAGGGAAGACTCAAAGTCAGAAATGAAAAAAGAGACATTACAAATGATAACAAAGGAATAAAAAAAGACCCTAGGAGATTATCATAAACAATTATATGCCAACAAGTTTGATAAATCTAGAAGAAATGGAAAAATTCCTGGACACATGTAAGCTACCAAGATTGAATCATGAAGAAATACAAAAGGTGAACAGATGAATTAGCAATGAGATTGAATCAGTGATAAAAAGTCTTGCATCAAAGAAAAGCTCAGTACCTGATGGCTTCACTGCTGAATTCTACTAAACATTTAAAGAAGAATACCAATTCTACTCAAACTATTCCAGAAAACTGAAGAGAGGAAAATATTTCCAAATTCATCTGTGCATCACCCTGATAACAAAACTAGACAAGGGCACAACAAAAAAGAAAATCGTATGTCAATATTCCTGACAAACCTAGAAGCAAAAATTGTCAACAAAATTAAAGTTAACAGCACATTAAAAAGATCATTCGGCTGGGCGCAGTCGCTCACGCTTGTAATCCCAGCACTTTGGGAGGCCGAGGCGGGCGGATCACGAGGTCAGGAGATCGAGACCACGGTGAAACCCTGTCTCTACTAAAAATACAAAAAATTAGCCGGGCCTGGTGGCGGGCGCCTGTAGTCCCAGCTACTCGGAGAGGCTGAGGCAGGAGAATGGCATGAACCCGGGAGGCGGAGCTTGCAGTGAGCCGAGATTGCGCCACTGCACTCCAGCCTGGGCGACAGAGCGAGACTGTGTCTCAAAAAAAAAAAAAAAAAAGATCATTCACCATGATCAAGTGGAATTCATCCCAGGATACAAGGATGATTCAACATATACAAATGAATAAACATAAAATATCACATTAACAGAACGAAACACAAACACCATATGATCATTTGAACAAATACAGAAAAGCATTTGACAAAATTCAACATCCTTTCATGTTAAAAACTCAACAAAATAGATATAGAAGGAATGCATCTCAACACAATAAAAGCCATGCAAATCAACAGCTAATATTATACAAAATTGGAAAATATTGAAAGTTTTTCCTCTAAGATCTAGAACAAGACAAGAATGCCTGTTTTCATCACTTTTATTCAACATACTACAGGAAGTCCTAGCCAGAGCAATTAGGCAAGAGAAAGAAGTAAAAGGCATCAAAATTGGAAAAAAACTTAAATTGCCCCTTTTTACAGATTACATGATATCATATATAGAACATCCTAAAGACTCCACTAAAAAAACTAATAAATTCAGTAGAGTTACAGAATACAAAATCAATGTATAAAAATCAGCAGCATTTCTATACACTAATAGCAAACTATCTGAAAAAGAAATCAAGAAGCTATTCCATTGGCAATGGCTACAAAAAAATAATAAAATACGTAGGAATAAATTTAACCAAGGTCTTGAAAAATCTCTACACCGAAATCTACAAAACATTATTGCAAGAAATTGAAGAGGACAAAAACAGTTGAAAAGATATTCCATTCTCATGGATTGAAAGAACTAATCTTGTTAACGATGCCCATACTATCAAAAGCAATGTACAGATTCAATTCAATTTCTATCAAAATACCAGTGATATTCTTCACAGGAATAGAAAAAACAATCCTAAAATTTGTATGAAACCACAAAAGACCCTGGATACCCAAAGCAAACAGAGCAAAAAGAGCAAAGCTAAAGGCATCATACTATCTGACTTCAAATTTCACTACAAAGTGATAGTAACTAAAACAGCATGGTGCTGGCAGAGAAATAGACATATAGACCAATGGAACCGCATAGAGAAAACAGAAATGAATTCACACACTTGCAGCCAACTAGTTTTCAACAAAGGTGCCAAGAACACACAACGTATAAAGGATAGTCTCCTTAATAAACAACGCTAAGATAGGCCAGGCATAGTGGCTCATGCCTGTAATCCCAGCACTTTGGGACACTGAGACAGATGGATCACTTGAGGTCAGGAGTTTGAGAACAGCCTGGCCAACATAGAAAAACCCTGTATCTACTAAAAGTACAAAAGTTAGCTGGGCATGGTGGTGGGTGCCTGTAATCCCAGCTGCTCAGGAGGCTGAGGCAGGAGAATTGCTTGGACCAGGGAGGCCGAGGTTGCAGTGAGCCGAGATCGTGCCACTGCACCCCAGCCTGGGAGACAGGGCAAGACTCTGTCTCAAAATACATACATACATAAATAAATAAATAAATAAATAAATAAATAAAACTGAGAAACCTGGCAATCCACATGCAGAAGAATGAAGCTAGACCCCTGTATCTTACTATACACAAAACTCAACTTGAAATAGATTAAAGACTTAAATGTAAGATGGGAAATGATAAAACTACTAAAAGAAAATATAGGGGAAACGTTTCATGACATTGGTCTGGGCAAGGATTTTTTTGGATAAGACCCCAAAAGTGCAAGCTACCCCAAAACAAAAATAGACAAATGAAATTACATCAAGCTAAAAGTTTCTACACAGCAAAGGAAATAACTAACCAAGTGAAAAGACAACCTACAGAATGGAAGAAAATATTTGCGAACTGTGCATCTGACAAGGGGTTAATATCCAGAATACATAAAGAACTCAAAAAACTCAATAACAACAAAACAACTATTTGATAGAAAATGGGCAAAAGACCTAAACAGACATTTTTCAAAAGAAGACACACAAATGGCTCCCAGATAAATGAAAACATGCTCAGCATCACTAATCATCAGGGAAATGCACGTCAAAACCACAATGAGCTATCATCTCACTCCAGTTAGAATGCTTTTATCAAAAAGACAAAACAATGACAAATGCTAGCGAGGATATAAAGAGATGAAACTCTTGTACACTGTTGGTGGGAATAAATATTAGCACAGCCATTATGAAAAACAGTATACAGGTTCCTCATAAAATTAAAAATAAGCTATCATATGATCCCACAATTCCAATAATAGGTATATATCTAAAGGAAAAGAAATCAGTATGTCAAAGAAATATCTGCACTCTCGTGTTTATTGCAGTACTATTCACAATACCAAGTTATGGAATTAACCTAAGGGTCTATCAATGGATGAATGGATAAAGAAAACGTACATGTACATTTTCTTTGTGGAATGTTATTTGGCCCTAAAAAGAAGGAAATTCTGTCAATTTTGACAACGTGGATGAACTTTGAAGAGATGTGAAATGAAATAAACAGACACAATAAGGCAAATACTGCAGGATCTTACTCATTTGTGAAATCTGAAAAAGCTGATGTCATGGAAGTAGCGAGTAGAATATTGGCTATCGGAGGCTGGGGGGAATAGCATAGACAATGGGATAGAGGAAGGTTGGTCAACAGTACAAAGTTATAGTTAGATAGAAGGAATAAATTATGTTGTTCTTTTGCAGAGCAGGGTGACTATGTTTAATAATATTGTATTGTATATTCCAAAATAACTAGAAGAGAGGATTTTGAATATTATCACCACAAAGAAGTGATAAACCTACGAGGTGATAGATATGCAAATATCCTAATTTGATTTATATATAATGCATACATGTATCAAAATATCACACTGTACCCCATAAATATGTACAATTATTATGTGTCAATTAAAAACAAAATTTAAAAAATCCTGGTAGCCAGATTAGACCAGTTAAAAAAAAAAAAAGAAAAAGATACTAAAATACTGAAAAAGATTAGGCTGACAGCAAATACTAAAGAACAAAGAGGGGGTTATTACCAAAAAAAAAGGAGGTGAGGGTCTGGGACTGTTGGCAGTGGGAGAAAAGGGAAGGGTTGACGCTTATGACAACTGTGTGTTCTTGCTTCTGATTCTTTAAGCAAGTTCATATGCAAATGTGAATTTCCGTGAAGTGATGACCTAACTAAACACAAAGAGAAACAGTGAGACTCCCATATCGTCACAGAGCAATGGTTATTATACTCTCAGGCTGCTTGTTGGAATCATCTGGGGAGCTTTGGGAAAGACTGCTGTCTGGCCCCACCCTCAAGGTTTCTGATTTAATTTGTCTGCAATGCATTCTGGGCATAAATATTTTTAATTGTCCTCAGGTAATTTTAATGTGCAACCAAAGATGAGGAACAGTGTCTAGATCTTCCTTTTGTAGCTACTCTGCTAAAGTCCTATTTGAGAACTTCAACTAAATTTTTCTGTGCTTCAGTTTCCCCATGAATAAATTTAGGCAGTTGGACAAATTATGTCTCTATTCTACCTCAGCTTCTCTCTAGATATTCTATGCGCAAGAATATTAGTCATTATAACCACTAGATACATTTTAAAACCGGAAAGACCATATAGCTGGCACAAAATAAGTGCTCAATACATTTTTTATTAAATAAATGAATAAAAGCTTTGTAAAACCATATCAACTAGAAATGCAGTTTAAATCCCTTAGCTCCAAGGTCTAGGTTACCAAAAATGAATGTTAACTCTATGCAATAGGTGTATGTGCAGGTACACATGTGCACACGTGCATACACACACACGGAGACATTCAAAGTTACCAAATAGCATGTAAAATGCTGTATTTTTTTATTTTACAGAATGGATTTATTTCAGCAAGGTTGATTGCAACATAATGCATTTAAAAAGTATATCTTATTGCCAATTTAGAATGAATTGCCAGTAGGAATGACACACAATCTCTCTCTAATTTGCAGATTTCACAATCTGCAAAGGAAATATTTGTAAATGACAGGCTCTAGGGTGTGTTAGCCATCATGACACATGTTGGAATCTCAAGCATCTTGAGATTTACTTTTCTCTTCAGTATTCTTTGCAATTTTGCAAATACAGCAGGATTGTAATCACAGCTACTATTTTTTGGGCATGTTAAGACTTTTCACACGTTATGTTTAGTCTTTTCCATAATCCTGTGGTAGGGTAAATAGTATTTTCCTCTTCACTTTGCACCTGAAGTTCATTTTGCTTAAGTAACTTGCCAGGAATTTGAACTCCAGCCCAGCTGGCTCCAGAGTTCAATCTCTCAAAGGATATCATATTCAAGCTAGTCCCAAAGGAAAATCTGAAAAATCCATTGACTTCAGGATTCAAGCTGTATAAAGTGATGGCTATCTACTTATTAATTACATAAATGCAAAAATCTGTGTTAGAAATATTTTAAAGAACAAATTGTGGTTCCAATGTGAGGCCCCTGATCAGTTCGAGAACCTCTTATCAAGAGTCAGAAACCACACACTGAGGTTGAAAAATGTATAAAACATCATAGACATGAAACATCTGTAGATGAAGGCAGCAATAATGAGAAATAAAGAGGTTACTGATAAGTTTTACCTCAGGCCAGAAAATAGAAAATTCCATTATCTTCTGACAATGTCTTCAGCCATTCCTCACAGAGTGAGAAGAATGGCTCCATCCTAGACCTTTAGGGCATATTTGAGATTTCCCCCAGGAGAAAACATCTCTGCCAGGAGTTTATCTGCTTCCCCCATCACTCTCAGAGTCTCTGGAAGCTGGTAAGAGGATGTTAAGTACAATATTTGTGACAGATGAGGTTTATTTGCCCATTTCCTGGAAATTCAGACCAGGAAACAGCAATTTGGAAACCAAATATCTGCTGTGGGGTGAATTTCATCTTTCTGCTCAGGAATCAGGAAGATTTCCTGTCCCCGGGCTTTCTGCTTGTAATTTCTGGTTAGAACATGTTATAAGAGCATCCTGTTTAACAGGTTAAGCACTGGGTGTTAGCTTTGCCTGCAATCCTGCAAGATGGTCCTTAGCATCTCCTCTTAGCCTGTTTCCAAACCTGACATAGTTCTTTGCTGTAGTCTTCAGACTTCCTTAAAACCAGTGATCTCCAACCTTTTTGGCACCAGGGACCAGTTTTGTGGAAGACAATTTTTTCACGAATGCTGGGGATGTGGTGATGGTTTCAGATCATCAGGCAATTGTTAGATTCTCATAAGGAGCACTGTAACCTAGATCCCTCACATGCACAGTTCACAATATTAAGGATTTCACTCCTATGAGAATCTCATGCTGCTGCTGACCTGACAGGAGGCAGAACTCAGGCGGTAATGCTCGCCGGCTTGCCGGCAGCTCACCTCCTGCTGTGCAGCCTGGTTCCTAACAGGCCATGGACAGGGCACCGATCAGTGGCCTGGGGGTTGGGGACACCTCCTTTAAATGCCCCTAAATGGTTACCCTCTTGGTAATGTTGTTATTGTCATCAAGGCTGAGCCCATGACAGCTCCTCTGACTTTAATGAAAGTTCTGTTACTAGCATAGCTCATTGAAGTTCACAAATGACCTTAATATCCATCATCTCATTGTATGTTCATAACAGCCCTGAGAAAGGCAAAGAAGGGGTATTACTTTTATTTTATAAATAAGAAACTCAAGACCAGAGAGGCAGTAACTAACCAAACTGCCTATGCCATAGCTGGTAAGTGAAGATAGTACACCTATCACAACTTTCCATTTCAAGACCCCTGCCTGGCCGCTGTGCAACCTTCCAAGTGTGAAGTCACAGCCTTCGTTGTAGAATGAATGAAGACACTGGCACTGATTATATAACACCTTGGCAGCTATCTCAAGTCATTGATGGTGGAGGTATTGGAATTATAGAAGAAAGCAAACACACAAATTTGACTAAAGGCGATTTTGTGACTTCTTTCTATTGGCCCTGGCAAACCAAGGTTATTCTGGATGGAAATAGCCTTGAAAAGGTGATATATATATGAACGTATCTGATTTTTTTCCCCGTATAATTCTTACTTTGTGTATTTGATATTCAGTTGTATTTGTAATCACGGAAAAATAAAAGCATATATTTTCTTTAAAAAATATATATATATTAGAAATAGACATTATTATCATCATTTTGTAGATGACAAAACAGGCTCAGCAGGGTTAAGATCAATGGTTGCACTATTTAGAAGGAGGAAGCTGAGATTTGGACTGTCTGGCTCCAAAGTTCACGTTTTAAATATACGCTATCAAATGAGGATTGGCACCGTGGAGGAGATACATTTAACTTTATACTTGAGGGGAAAAAAGATTAAATCTCTCTGACAGCAGCAGCCATAAGTTTACTTACCTTTAGGTCTGGCTTTCTTATGGCTCTATTTATGATATAGTCCTCATCTGTAATGAGAGGGTGGTCAGGAGTGAGACCAAATGCGCTGTTTAATGCTGACAGGTAGATCCATATTACCTTTTTCCAAGAGTAAATTTGGAATTCATCCTGAGGAGATAGACATCAAAACCCCCATGAAGTTAAGAGAGGTCAGCAGGCTAAAATTCAACCTGAAAAACATCATTTTAATATAATTCTGTAAGTGTTTGGCATTAGTGAACACTCTAGACAGAATGGTTTGTCTCTGAAAGATGATGGATCTAGAACCTCGAGGGAAAAAGACCTGTCATCATTGACTGAGGAATCTGGATATGAAGATGAGGCACTGACACATAACAAAGCTTGAGAGTCAGGAGGCTCATTCGCAGGTAAGAACTAGTTCACTGCATCACCTCTCAGCCTATGACCTGATGACCATCTCCATCTTTCAAGGCTTAACTCAAATTCCACCTCGTACAGAACAGCCTCATTAACACCCTTCTACCAGGGGGAAAAAACAAAACAAAACAAAAAAAACTGTCACTTCGTTAACTCCAAAAAAATGTTAGGTGTCCCTCTCTTGTGCTCTTAGTCACTTTTTTTTAGTTCTTCTAGACTACCTGGAATGTAGGGACCATGTTGTATTGTTCTTTATCTCCCAATTCTTGTGCAGCACCGAGACCTGCTCAGTCAGTCTGAAGAATGGAAGAAAAAGACTGAATCCATGGACTGAACCTGCCCAAAGTAATTGCCAAGATGTTAGCACAGGTGGGGTTGAAGAAGGCACCTTATTGCATGACCCTAATTAGAATTGCTTCCCTTTGCAGTTCACTGATTACTTCATCACAGAGTAAAATTACAGAGAGAAGCACAGGATTGAGAAACAGATACCACAATGGTCCCTTAGAGACCGATTTGACAGCGGTTATTATCTGAATGGGTAAATACTAAACATAAAACCCACTCAGATGACTGACAAACCTCAGGATTCAAGAAGTATAACAGAAAAAGTCAAACGTGGGAACAATTTGATGCTTGGGAAATGTAGGTCAGAGCTGGGAATTGTCTCCACCACCACACCCATTTTTGCTATGAAGAGTGCCCTAGCTGACTATGCAAAAGGCAGAGAGGGGAAGATACAATCATTATAGCTAATCTCTTATATTCGTCCTCCTAAGAGAAGACCATCTGTATGCCTTTGCTCCTGTTGCTTCCTTAGCCTGTAGTACACATTCTTCTCTCTTCTCCTTAAGTCTTTACATGGCTGGATTCTACCATCCTTCAGGGTCCAGCTCAGAGTTCATGTCCAGCTCGCAGTTCATGTCCACCTCAGAGTTCATGTCCAGCTCAGAGTTCATGTCCTGAGAACCTCCCTAATTACTCTGGGTGATCTCTCCTCTAAATCATCAGGATACTCAGATTCCTACCACATTTTACCCTTTGTCTATCCACCTTGTCACTTCTCTTGGACTGTGGGTAGGAACTGTGTATGATGCATGTCTGCACTTCAGCCAGGCTTAGCACAGGTTCTGTGTGCATGCGTGTGTGTGTGTGTGTGTGTGTGTGTGTGTGAGAGAGAGAGAGACAGAGAGAAAGAGAGAGAGAAAGAGAGATGAAGAAGGGAAGGAAGCCAACAAGAGGGGAAAATAACCTTAATAGAAATTGGAATATTAATTAATTAATCAATTTTAAAAGCCAGTGTAATTGGCTGTTACACTGGATTTAAAAAAAAGGTGACTAAATCAATTCAAATCAAATTGTATGGAGTTAAGAATGATGAGCCTAAGAATGGTGGAAGGGAGCTAAATTTTCAATGACTAAGCCACTGATCTGATAGACATGGTCTAGGTATGGTAGAGTAGGCAATCAACACTCTTGAACAAACCTTGACATAGTTCAGCATTATATAGCTTTGCTTTTGACTTCATCAAAGCAATTTTTAAGTAAGAACTTTCCATTTCTAATAATAGTTAATATTTCACACTTACTATGTTCTAAGCACATAATGCCACATATGTATTATTTCATTTAATGTCAAAAACCCTATGGAATTGTTGCAGTTACTTATTCTCCCATTTAGTTGGCAAGGAAAGAAAGACATACTTGGTAACAGAGCAGGGACTTAACGGTCATACCCCCACTCTTGCTTGCCTCCTCCAGAGTCCCCTCTAACCTTCCACTTTATTCTGCATTTTGCTAAAAAATATAATTTGATTGGACTGCCATTTTTATGTCGAGCCTGAACTGGAACTTCTAAAGAACATAGTTTCAATGAAAAATTTGGTAAGAAAATGTATAATTTGTAGGTAAATAGGAACACAAATTATAAAAGAGCCATCAAGACCAGAGACCTCTGGCCACCAAGTAAGGACAATTAGGAAGACAGCAACTATTAATCATCTTCAGTGAATTAAAATAATATTAACAACTAATTTTCATATGATTACATAGCAGTTTGTAGAAATTTTGTTATGTTATCTTATTTTAGGCTTACAATTCTCCAGTGTTGGTATTATAATTATCTCCATTTTGCAGATGAGAAAACCGACCATCAGCAAGGCTAAGAATTGCTCAAGCCAGTTTGAAACTGGTAGTAGGAATAAAACTGAGACCTGAGTCCAGATCTTTCCATTCCAAATCTTGGTCCCTTCCTCTTTATTTCAACAAGTTGTCCCATGGTGTCTTTGGCTTGCATGTAAAAATCACCTTGAATTCTGTACCAAGTGACAAATAGTATCCAGTTTCTCACAATCACTGCTCTCCTGACAGCATAGAATCTAATTCCTGAAATCAAGCTGTCACCCTCTGGCCCTGTGTGACAGCAGACAGACCTCCAGACTGTAATGCCTAAAGAGGGAAAAGCAAAGTGTCCAGGTTCTCAAAGGCCATATTAATCCAGGGCACCAACTGTATGCCTTAGTCTAGGTGTGTACTAAAAACTGACATTCATCTATATACCTATCTCTTCTTATAGCTCATAATATTACCAAAGCAAAGGTACTTGGATATATTTGCCTTTAAGCTCATTTCCTATCATCCCCATTTACTGCCAATCCCAATAACTCATAATTCTGTATGATACAAAGTAGAATTCTATAGAAAAAATAAAAGATAAGGCAGCTAGATGACCCTTTTGCTTAGAGTAGGGGAGTGACACTAACTTCTCTCTTGTATACTACCCTGTTGAGGACTCTGTCAAATCACCCAGCTTTTTAAGGGAAAAAAAGCAAAGAAATGGAAGGAAAGTACACCAATGTGAAGTGGTCACTTCAGGCAAAATCATTGACTTCTCTGTTTTCATTTTGGGGTTGTCCAATATGGAAAGAGCACAGGCTTGAGGCCTGAACTCAAATCCCAGCTCTAAACTGTCTTACAACTGTCTAAGGCTGATTTTCTTTATTTAGAAAATGGAGATAATACCAAATTTCATGGATGTTTGAAGGATTAAATGAAATAATACATAATGTGTCTGATCGAAGGTTTGGCCCATAGCAGGGAGGCAACAAATAGTATGGCTCTGTGCCTCATTTTTCATAGCATGTTGTTTCTGAGATCTTTCTGTAAGGAGGAACTTATTCTCCCTTTGAGGAAACTCTAAAAGTCTCTCAATTTGTCCTTTTTGGAAAAGCAGCATCTTTACCTGTAAATGGCTTCTTCTACTTTAGTCTGTTTCCCAGCTCTCTTCAAAGCAGGTAATGATTTGTAAAATACTTAAATGTACCAGAGGAGCTACCATTTTAAATAATTGGTTTATAATGCAAGTAATCCAAAGTGCTTGTCTGGCAAATCTGGACTTTTTACACCTCAGGTCTCTAAAGAAGGCTTTACCTCCTCTTTATCAAAAATATTAACCGGATCAGTCCTTGAACTCTAAAAAAATAGATTTTACAAAAATTCAAGAGTGCATTTCAAAAGTCAAATGTATACAAAGGACCAGTGTTTGACCTGAACTGAAAAACAGAGGAAGAAACCTGGACATTTTTTATTTCCTGTGGCTTTGTACTTTCTGACCCTGGAAATGCCAGACTAACTTTTAGATTTGAATGAAGCAAGCTGTCTCGTGATATGGTTTGGCAGTGTCCCCATCCAAATCTCCTCTTGAATTGTAGTTCCCATAATCCCCTTATGTCATGGGAGGGACCCAGTGGAGGGTAATTTAATCATGCGGGCAGTTACACTCATGCTGTTCTCATGATAGTGAGTGAGTTATCACGAGATCTGATGGCTTTGTAAGGGGCTTTCACCCTTTTGCTTGGCACTTCTCCTTGCTGCCGGCACGTGAATAAGGACGTGTTTGCTTCCCCTTCCACCATGATTGTAAGTTTCCTGAGGCCTCCCCAGCCATGCTGAACTGTGAGTCAATTAAACCTCTTTCCTTTATAAATTACCCAGTTTTGGGTATGTCTTTATTAGCAGCGTGAAAACAGACTAACACATCTTGCTTACCTCATTCTATCCTTTTACAATAAGAACCTCATCCCTTGAAATTTAAAAGCAATATAATGGTCACTTCAAGTTCAGGCCAATGCTGTGACCTCTCTTGTATAGTTCACTACACAAAAAAATGTAGTTCTGAGCTTGCCTTAAAAAGAACCCGTTTCAAAGTTCCAATGAGACATTAGAAAATGAGTAATTTTCTCCTGGAAATGGATACATTGCAATGCTAAAAGGCTGAATTCTAGCTCAGATGAAATACCTAGAGGATTATGGATAATGTAATAATAATTTCTCAGGCTATTCTAAAATGCTGCACTGCCTTTATAGACCCATAACTTTGGTAAAATTCTTTTATTTTTACATCTATCATTTTTTTTCTTTCTCTTTCCCTCTCTTGGCCAGACTCATTGATGCTCTTAACATCCCGACCTCATATTCCCAATGTTTTTTAGTTGGAAAAAAGTTGACACTGGCTAGAATATAGGATTTAGTTATAAGACACATAAAGTTCTAAGTTTTGGAGAAATTCTCACAATAATTATTATCTCAGTATATGTTGTCCAAAAAAAAAAGAGGAGGGAGGGACAACACAATGAGGTTATTAACAAAGCAAAAGCTATGTTTATGTTTGTGTACAGAACAAGGAAATCTAGAAAACTCAGCATACGTTTTTTTGGAGGGATTGGGATTTGGGGCTTGCTCATTTTTGTAGTTGTTTTCTGAGGGGAAATGGAGCAGTGGATTAGCTGATTCATTGTCTGAAACTTCTGGAGATATAGTGTGTAGTAAAAAGTTGACTAATGCCCATGGAATGCCTGCATGCAAGCAGTCTTTATTTCAGAACTTTACACATATCACACCCTGAGTCCTCACAAGGAGATAGGTATTATCATTAGCCCCCATTAACAGAAAAAAAATAGAAGCAAAAAGAGGTTAAATAACCTGCCTGTTATGAATTGAGTTGTGCCCCCTCAAAATTCTCATGTTGAACCCCTCACCTCCAACATATTTGGAGATAAAACCTTTAAGAAGGTAATTAATGTTGAATGAGGCCATAAGGGTACACACTAATCCAACAGGACTAATGTCCATATGAGATGAAGAGACACCAGGTGTGCAAGAGCACAGAGAAGAGACTCCATGAAGACACAGTGAGAAGACAGACTTCTTCAAGCCAGGAAGAGAGGCCTCACCAGAAACCAACTCTGCTGGCCCTAGATCTTGGACTTTCGGCTCCCAGAACTATGAAACAATAAATTTCTGTCGTTTCAGCAAAACCCAGTGTGTGGTATTCTGCTATAGAAGCCTAGCAGACAAATACACTGCCCAAGGTCAAGAGCAGTGCTGGGAATCAAATCCAGGTACTCAGAATCTAGAGTTTATTCTTAAACCACTTCACAATGCTGCCTCTGTAGAATCTGGTCACTGGACAGAGAGTAATTAGATCTCTAGTTCCAACTCTAGTTCAACTCTCATCTTACAGCTATGGGACCCTGAGAATTTTGTTTAATTTCTCTATGCCTCCATCTGTAAAATGGGAGAAAAATAATCTCTACTGGTAAGAACCAAATGAGACAACTATATGTAAATACTTTGCAAACTGTTAAATCGTAATATAAATGGCCCTGTATTATAAAGGATAATAGTCTCAAAACGATTTATCTTAACATTGAGTCATTTCTCAGAGGCCAGTTCACAGAATCTCAGAGATTTGTGGTGAGATGTCTAATGAAAGACCAGGTTGAAATGGGACCGAGTTGGGGAGTGGGTAGGAAAGCAGGATTCAGAAGTAGGAATGTGTACCTGAAAGAAACATAATGCTATATTCTCTTTCTCAACTGTGACATTCCACTTTAGTATCCTTGAGATAAAATTCTAGTAGAAACAGTGAGACTATTTATTATAGATTCAACTTAATTCAACTTATTAAATTAAATAACTAAGCCCTGCTGTGGCCATGTGCCAGCTGCCATGGGGAATGAAATGTATACCACAATCACTGTCTTCAAAAAGCTTATAATCTAGACTGTCCAGGAAAAAAAAAAAGCTGAGAAGTTCCAGGAATAGAAAGTTTGTAATTTTAAAGGATCAAAAGCTACAAAAAGGAATGCAGCACAGTGAGAAAAAAAAGACTCAGGACTTAGAGAAAGTCTTAGATTTAAGTTCTTTGCCCCCATATTCCCTCTACCTGCATCACTCTCCATGTGCCTGCCCCCAGCAGCCACCATCACCTTTTAACTCTTAACCTTTGGTGCTCAGAAAGCCTTCCCTGACTGCTTTGACATGGACAAATCTCTATTATATAATCCTGCCATAACCATGAACCTTTCCTAAGGAGTACTTTTAAGAGGTGGATTTTTACATTTATTTGTGTAGTGATCTGATTAACTCCAGGAGGTCAAGAACCCTGGTTTTATTAATCACACACACTCACACACTTGCCCGTGAGCCAGCACTGTTGGCTGGCATACAATGTGTGCTCCTCAAATGTATAAAAAAAAGAGAGACATAAGAAAGGAAAGCCTGATTTTGATATTTACTGGGTTGTAAAGTCACTTGGTCTCTTTGTATCCTCATCTGTAAAATGGAGATGATAATGGCCATTTTCCAGAGTTGTTATGAGAATTAAATAATCAATGACATACTGCTTTATAAACTGTAAAGTGAATAGTATTTTAATACAAGGTAAAAAGCACTACAGCGGTCACAGATGAAAACACAGAGCTAATGCAGGACAGGCGATTAACTCCCTCCCTTCTGAACTGGGGCAAAGAATGAATCAACAAAGACTTAACAGAGAAGGTGCTATGTGGCTGAGGAATGAGGAGAATTTAATAAGTAGAGATAACACTTACTTTCTACATTTACTTGAGAAAGAAAAGCATGTGTGTGTGTTGACTCCTCACTAGAAAATCACTCTGTAAGGACAAGGATTTCCATCTGTTTTGCTCATAGTTGTATTCCCAGTGCCTTTGCCAACGTCTGGTACATGGTTGGTGCGTAGTAAATACTAACTCACTGAAAACATAAGTGAATGCATGCATGCAGGAATGGCGGGGAGAAGGAATTATCAGAAGAAACTTTATGGGTAAAAGCAGGCACAAAACAGTGTCTTGTTCCAGTAGAAAGTGGTCCTGGTGTGGGAAACATGGACTGTGAGAGACTAAGTTGCAGAGGAGGAGCGGGGAGGAGAGGAGGTAAGGGACCCCGTGAACACAGCTGCTGCCGCCTGACGAGAATACTGGTACACTGGCAGACTTTAAGATGACATTTGCGTGGCTGATTTGCAGAGTTTCTAAGTTTTTGAACTAACGCTCCTAGCCCTGACATCTTTAATTGAAACTGAAGCGAAAATGCTCCCCATTAAAACATCAAACGGAAGTGCCTTGGGTCAGGCCGCATTGCTCATCATCACAAAGTTCTCCTCTGCACGTCACGGGGCTTTGACAACATGTAACCTACAATGACAATGACGGGAAAAATGTGTTTGTAATTATAATAAAGACGGAAGCTATGAAAATCATCAGGAGCATCTGAATTCAAAACAATGCATATAAATCATGTCATTTGCATAGAAACGTGGCTTTGCTAATGATATTGGTTAAAAATCAGAAGTAGATGAATAATGAACAGAATGCCGCTTTTAAAATTATAAAATAAAAACCTAGTTACTCTTATCTTCTGGAAAAATCTCTCGGAGTCCTTAATAAGAGAAGAAGAACTGAAAATAAACTGTGTACTGAAGACTTTCAGTCAGTACATCACGGTCTTTTTTTTTTTTTTAATGTCAAGAAATGACTGCCTAATCAGTATCTGTGATAATGATCTGTAATCTTACCAGCATGAGATTGATGATAAATAGCAAGTACTGATTTTTTAATAACATGAAGAACAGATATACAACACGGTTTCAGGTAGGAGTCATCCAGACCTCCTTAATGGACAATCGCCACAGTCCAGCTATTGTAATATAATTCAAATAAAATCTTTTTAAGAAGTCATTTTAATGCAAATAACCTAGCAGCAAACTTTTAAACTATTGGTGCCCAAAGCTTATTTTTACCTAAGTCTCAGATAGTAAGAATGTTTGAAATAATTGAGTTCTTGTCTAATTACCTAAAGACTAATTTAGAACCTCATTTATTTGGAGAGTCTCTGGCATAGCAGATCCATTTAAAATGACACACAAGAGCAGGTAATTAAAAATTAAAGTTGAAATCAAGATGAAAAAGGCGAGATTGAAGCTGGCTTAGACTGCTCTGATTAGCTGTGGAGGGGCAGTGAAATTCGACAGGGGCTTCATAGACTGTCAAAGATGCAAAGAAAGAGGCAGGATGATGGAATGCAGCTCCCAGGGGCACCAAAGCTTTTTTGAGTCTTTCCAGTATATGTCCACTTGCAAAGCTGGCTACATACAACTAGGAGAGCTCACCCGACTGAGTGTGGATGAGAGCTGGAGACTCCCAGTCACAGAAAACCTTCCCTCATGTCCGTTGTCCCAGAGGGGAATGCCAGGCTCGTGGGTAATTAGGAAAAGGCACATCATCCAGATAAGCAAGACCATTAGACATGGGTGCACCTTGTGCATAGCAAGCTCTTTTGTATAGAACACTTTGGAATGGCTTGAGCAATGACACACACACACACACACACACAATCAAAATGGTGTTTGATAATGCATTTCACAGTTTGGAAATTCTACATAGACAATAGCCCTTCATTCTCACACTAGCCCCACTTTGCAAGTGGTGAAATTGAGGTCCTAAAAAGTTAGGTAACAAACCTAAAGTACTGGGACAAGAAATCAAAACGTTTGACTCCAAATCCCAAAACACATCATCTCCTCATTTAGTGACACTCTTTTTTTATTCACTCTTAGTGGATTTTTTTCTCTTTTCTCTCTCTTCATTTTCCTCTTACCTATTTTCCTCCCTTCCTTTTCCATTTCCTTGCCCATTTCCTCTTATTCTTGTCTGTGCCATAACTCTGCCAGCAACTCAGAGAGCACAGCTCAGCTGAGCAGACCATCTCGATCTGAAGAGCTTGCTGATGGACCCTGAAAGGCAGAACGCGGTTCTGTTTCTACTGTAGCAAAAGCGTTGTCCTCTGAGAACTAGTTGAGGGCATACAGATGCACTTGTAGAGTACAGTTAAATTATGTTCGTGCCAGAAAATAATAATCTGATAGATTCTTAAGTTCACGTGGAGGGGTTGATCTACAAAAGGGCCCAAAGATGGAGTCTTCCATAGATACTCATGCCCCTGCTCTGAGCCCCAGAAAGCAAATTTTACCCCTGTCCTAGAAAGGCACTCAGGCTATGTATGGGAGGGCCACTCATAGCACTTTACTAAATCTGGACTCTTCTCTTTCAGATTATAAATATATACCGTCTGAGCCATACATCAAATGTCTAGGTCTCTATTTCTCTCCCAAGGACCAAGTGACCAAGTGAGCTCACAAATGGAAGTGAAAACTAGTTACAGCAGTTTTTCTCTAAATATGGCCCCTTGCCAGAATCATTAGCATCACTTGAGAACCTGTTAAAATGCAAATTCTTAGGTCTCAATCCAAATGTAACGAACTAGAATCTCTGGGACTGGGACCCAGCAAGCTGTTCTGATAGCCTCTCTAGATTATTGTGATGCCATTTGAAGTGTGTGAACCCTGGTCTAAGTACAGTTCAATGGAAAAGCCCTCGACTAGGAGCCAGGACGCATGGGACTCAGTCCTGGTGAGGACCCTCCCTCAAACGTGCGCTAGGGGAGATTGTGTCACCTCCCTAGCCCCATGTCCCCACCCATCAAATGAAGTCTTATGTGGGGTGCCAGGCACTTTTCTTTTGTGCACATCCTGTGAGTCTTCAGGAAGGATGACACGAGGCATCAACGAAGCACAGCTCCAGCTCAACATCATCAATATCACTTGCTCTTATTCCACAATAACCTCTTGCTTCCTTAAAGTCTTAAAGATTATTCTCCAAGAGTCTCTAGTAAAATTATAGTTGAACTTGTGAGAAGATGTCTCAGCTATCACCTGTATCATGGCTCACATATCAGCTAAGCTAGAACACAGAACAAGTATTTCTTGAAGGGACCAAGATCCAGAAATGAAAGGTGAGGCTGGCCCCAATGGAGCAAGTCAACAAAGACCAACTTCCTCCAGTTCTCAGTTTCATTGGAGTTTAGCCTCACCTCTGTTAGATTTCTTTTTGGTCAGTTATAAGGCTCATTGCTATCCTCCCCTCTTATTGCATTAAATAGAATATGTATCTAGAGAGATTGTAATATACAAAACAAAGCTAAACTCCCAACGGAGGTTGATTTATCAAGAATTTGGTTGTCATTCAGGGCCATGGGCTGATGCATTCTTATAAACACTCAGTCAAAGTCTACTAGAAGAGAGTCCTCTAGAAGACTGTCCTTTCACTCTCTTTAATAGAAACATCCACTTCAGCCTGTCAGCCACCACATAGTAACAGGATCGCTACCACATACAGGAACTGGGGGTGCAGCAATTAACAGGTTAGAAATGGTCACTTCCTTTGAGAAGCTGGCAGTCCCACAGGGATGATACACATTGTCTGAGTGCTACGAGTGCTGCAAGGAATTGGTATGGAAGGAAATACAGGGAAACTCACCCAAAGCCACAGGCTTTTATTAACAGAGAGAGGCAATGACCTCAAGGACAAGATGGCTGCACTTTTTACACTAGTGTATCTGCAGAATGCAACAAACTCTCATCAATCATCTAGGACAGACAGCATCCTCCTCAGAGGGATGCTCCCCACCCCTTTCCCTCTTTTCCTCAGGAGTCACTCCAGTGCAAGGAGTGGGTTATACCAGGAATCAAGAGGAAGTGTCAGTGTGAACTTAGTAGCCTATAGCCTGACTTGACTATTTCACACTTCCTGTTATTTTTAGCTATTAACATGGTTGTTCCCTGCTCTCGCATTCATGAAACTCACAACTTTAAAAGAAATATCTTGTGAAATAGCTCTTCTTAATCAAACCTCACCATCTAGAATTTTTAATTTGACTTATATTTTAAGATCGGGGAACATGTGCAGGTTTGTTATATGAGTAAACTTGCTTCATGGGGGTTTGTTGTACAGATTATTTTGTTACCCATGTATTAAGCTTAGTACCCATTAATTGTTTTTCCTGATCCTCTCCCTCCTCCCAGCCTCCATCTTCTGACAGACCCCAATATGTATTGTTCCCTTCTATGTGTCCACGTATTATCATTTAGCTCCCCCTTATAGGTGACAACATGCAGTATTTGATTTTCTCTTCCTGCATTAGTTTGCTGAGGATAATGGCTTCAGCTCCATCCATGTCCTGAAAAGGACATGATTTCATTCTTTATTATGGCTGCAGAGTATTCCATGGTGTACATGTACCACATTTTATTTATCCAGCCTATCATTGACGGGCATTTAGGTTTGTTCCATGTCTTTGCTATTAACCATACACAAATTACTGAATTCCTGCTAGATGCAAGGCTGTGATGAAACCTAAGGAACCGAAGACTGGAGCCTCCACCTGCTTCCTGTCTTGTGCACATCTCCCCCGAGCCATCCCATAACACATCGTTCAGAACAAAAGAGGGGCGCCAGCTACATAACCAGGTACACACTTACTGTTGTCCTCAGCAACACAGTGTCTGCTTCTTGCAAGGAACATGGGACACAATGTGCCCATACGTGCCACGCTGGTCTCCAGTAAAACACCAACGGGAGGATTCCAAATGAGAAGATGGATCCGGCAAGGCAGAGACTTTTCCGGCAGCCTTGAGTCCGATAGCCAAATATCTCCTGGGACAGAATCAAAATGATCCCAAATATTGGTTAAGCACAATAAACGATAAATGAACAAATACTGATTTTAGTGATGGAAATGGGGGCAGAGTGAAAGAGTTGAGGAGGGTGAGGAGAGGGCAGCATGAGGGATGGAGAGAGTGGAAATGGAATCTTGACAAAGAAGTGTAAGAAATGATCCCAGTAAGCAAGGAAGTCACAATCTAACTAGAACATCAGTTTCTATCATTTCAGCACCTAGCTACCCTGTGCCAAGCCCTATGCTAGGTGTTTAGATGTGTTGTCTTGTTTAAGTCTCCCAATCATGCCTATCCCTGTGTTTTCCCTGAAGTGAGATAATTATCCTCATTTCATACACAGTGGGACTGAGCTTAGAGTGACAGAATGGGATGACGTGCCCAAGGCCACACAGCTAGAATGTTCCGCTGCTAAGATTCCAACCCAGGTCTGTCAGCTGGCTAGCTGACAGCAGTACCAAGAGATTCCCTTGGCTGGGATCAGCAGACACAGGAGAGGGAGAGAAAAGAACCAGGCCTCGAAATCTGAGTCAGGATTGGGTGAAAGTATTTGACCATAAGAGGATTAACAAGTAAATGCCAACTTGCTCTTGGGAGTGTGGGGTAGAGTTGTGCCTTCCCACGTTCCTTCCTCATTCAGCAACAAACAATTTTATGTCAAAAGGAAAACAATATAGGGACTATTTGGTTTACTTCAACTCATTCTACTGAGCACCGATGCATCATGAGAGGATATTATTAGACCCCAGAGGATACATACGAGACAAGATAAGAGTCTCACCTCTAATAAATATACAATCTAGACAAATGTCTTCCTTCCAAGGAAATCCTGAGATAGAATAGAAAACCGTCCCTGAAGTTTATGGTCTTAGTCCCACAACTTTATCCCACAAAGTCATGGGTATACT
Source organism: Nomascus leucogenys (assembly GCF_006542625.1). Taxonomy (NCBI): domain Eukaryota; kingdom Metazoa; phylum Chordata; class Mammalia; order Primates; family Hylobatidae; genus Nomascus; species Nomascus leucogenys. Next base: position 116,646,148 of record NC_044391.1, on the reverse strand, counting down.
TTATACTGGTTATGGTGGCTAAAATTGAGAGGTAGTAGAGTCTCCTGGTTAAAAGCACATTCTCCGGACCAAGACTCTTTGGGTTCACAGACTAGCTCTGCCACTTACTGGGCGTGTGATTTTTCAGTATATTATTTAACCTCTTTATTCCTCAGTTTGTCTTCCATAAAATGGGACAGTAATAGTACCCACATGACAGGGTTGTTGCCCTATGTAAGCATTTACTATGGCTGTTGCTGCTTTTACTTGATCACATGTCTCTGAAATAGACCTGAAATTCTATCCACCAGTTTATTGGCAGTTAGGTACAAGAATTCCTAGCGTCAATAGTTCTGCTCTTGCTAGAATTGCCTCTTAGGATAACAAGGGAGCTGGAACGTAAAACTTTAAATCTATCAACTTCTTTATCTCACCTGATAAAGATTATATTGCCAGGAAAGGTTCTGTGATGCTTGGCTGAAGGTTGCTTTTGTGTGTAAACATTAGATTCCTTTCTACTATTAGCAACACATACAGGTACTGAATGGCTTTCTTAGGCACTGTCCAAATTTGGCATAACTGATAAAATGTTCTCATCAACTCAGAAATACAATCTCTTAACTAATTTTGCAAAGTAGAATGCAGATTCTGACATGAATATTCTTCTGCTCCAAGCTCAAGCCATTGCTCTCCAGATGCCAAGCCTGGAATGGCTCTGTCCCCTCATCACACTGGCAGCAATGCTCTCTTAATCCCACATGGAGCAGTGCCCTAGTCTTAATTTCCTTACTTGTCCTGAGTCCAGCTACCATTCTTTCCCATGTGCTTTTTCTATGTTTCAACACTATGGCATAGATCAATTTCTACCTTCCGACCCAGCCATTTTTTCATCTTTTTAAAATATTATATTTAAAAGTTTCCTTATATTGCCAGTCAGTTGAGCCCCCATGTAATATGCCTAAGTTACTCGGTTCTATAGCAAAAACCTCTCTGTTACTATGCATTCTTTTTTGGGCTATGCAGTGAGGGCTCTCTACAGTTTCCAAAGTGTCTTTGTGTTCATTGTCAAGATAAAGTAAACAGAAATTATTATCTTAATTCTCCATTAAGAAAACTAAAGTTCAAAGTTACTATAATATCTTTAATAGTAATAACAGTGATTATTAACAACTAACTATTGATAACAGTGCTAGCAGCTAACACTTACTGGACACTTAATAGCCTTTCACTAAGCACATGATACGTATTCTCCCATTTAGTTGAAAAAAATTAAATTAGTTTCCCAAGCCACAAAGCTCATAACTAACTCAAAACTGGGCCTCCAGTCTAGACCTCTGCAGCACATGGAAGATGATGTTGGCTGGCCATTCCTACTCCTATGCTCTTCTTTGTTCTTTTATTTCAGTTCAATTTAACAAACATTTGTTACACGTCCACCAAATGGCAGGCATGTGCTAGATGCAGAGATAAATAAGACAATATCTCCGGTCTCAAGGAACTCTTTAGTTTAGTGGAGTAGAGAGATACACAAACAGATAAGATTAAACAAGGTTAGAGCAATAAAGGGTTACATGAAGAGATAACCATATAAATTGTCACCTGAATGGGGTTTTATTAATAATAACACTGGGACAACAGGAGTAGGTGGGTGTGAAGAGAATGCTTCGCTGTAACTTCCGGGCACTACAACCAACTATTTTATTTTATTTATGTTATTTTATTTTATTTTCAGATGGAGCCTCGCTCTGTCGCCCAGGCTGGAGTGCAGTGGCGCGATCTCTGCTCACTGCAAGCTCCACCTCCCGAGTTCATGCCATTCTCCTGCCTCAGCCTCCCAAGTAGCTGGGACTACAGGTGCCCGCCACCATGCCCGGCTAATTTTTTTTGTATTTTTTTTGTAAAGACAGGGTTTCATCGTGTTGGCCAGGATGGTCTCCATCTCCTGACCTCGTGATCTGCCCGCCTCAGCCTCCCAAAGTGCTGGGATTACAGGAGTGAGCCACCATGCCCAGCCTACAACCAGCTGTTTTAAATAAATGCATTTCAGTGGATTTACCTCGCTTCTCACCCAATCCGGACACCTATTAAAATTCTTGCCTCTGTACAGTTTCTTCTTTGCCACTCTTAAATACCAAAGAGCATTTTTCTAAATTTCTTCCAAGTTAACTTGACTTCTAGATGCAGGTGAAAAATTCTCAACATGAATGACCTAATCTAGAAATCTTAAACTGGAGGCCAAAAGGAATGACCTACAGTCTTGTTTACCTGTTAGGTATTTCTTAAAACTTTAAATTTGTCCCTCAGTTATTTTCACATAAAAATTATGATTTCTACATTTTTTTTTAAAATTAAAATGGTGACAATATTGTTCCCACATGCTTGCACTGCAGTAATCAGTTGGAGAGCAAAAAAAAACCATGTATAATATAACCCAGGAAATAACCCAGACGCCATCCAGTGAGTGAGATGTACTGTGGTGTGTCCACACAATGAGATTTAATACAGCACTTCAAATGTATGAGCTCCAGCAATGCACATCAATATGGATGACTCTTAGTAATAGAATAGGAAATGAAAAAAGTCAGTGCAAAGGATTGTAATAGCATCATAATCTTTTTATAAAGTTAAAAACAACTAGCATTTCAATTATTTGGGGGATATATCTAGATAAAAGAAAACCATATAGGAAGGAAAGCAAGGGAATGATGAACACATGATTTAGTACAGTGGCTGCCTCTGTTGGGGGAAGGCAGACGAATGAGAGGCCATACTGTTACATGCACATTATTGTCAAAGTCCGAGCTTTTGTTTGTGGTGATGGGTTCAGCACATTATTATAAAGAACTAATAAAGTAGCTAACCAAATTAATGCAACACAACATCGGCAAATAATATGAGTGTGTCACAAACCAAAGATTACCATCTAATTGTGAGTACCTCAAGTCTTAGGGGAAAAAAAGAACCAGCCAGAGCAAGTACCATATGCCCCCTCGAAATGAGCAGGTGCCCACTCTTTTCCGTGGGTCCTGCCTTGCTTCCTTTTTTCCCCAACACTGAGGCTATATGTTAGGTTCCATCTCACATCTCATGCCAGACCTGCTCATTGGAGCTACAGCCTTACCCTGTAAACTAGTGGTTCTCAACCAAGGGAGAGTTTGTCTCCTAGCATACGTTTGGCAATGTCTGGAGATATTTTTGGGTCACCCAGTTCTCAATTGGGTGTTACTTCTGGCATCTGGTGTGCAGAGGCAGGAATGCTTCTAAGCACCCTACAATGCAGAGGACATTCCCCTACCTCCACCCTCTACAAGAAAAAAAGTATCTGGCCCAAAATAGTGCCAAGATTGATAAAACCTGCTTTAGGCATTTTAGTTTCCTCCCACCTAAACTAGGCAGATCTCTAGGTCCTAGTGTCTAGGATGACATCTTTAGCACCCAAAGAACTAGAAAATTTTGATTTTGAAACTCATGGTAAAAGAGGATTGACACTTAATACTAAATGACCAACAAAGTAGGTAATGGTTGCAATGCAGCCCAACAAATCATTTTACAGATAAGGAAACTGAGGTACTAAGAGAGAATGCAGATTGCCCATGTGATCTACGACCTGCCTTCCTCTCCAACTCCATCTTGGACCACTCCCCTCTATATCACTCTGTACCAGCCATGAGGACTCTTTCCATTTTGTTGAATTCGCCCAGCCCTTTCCTGCCTCATCGTCTTCCCATGGCTTGCTATTTCTCATTCTTTCAGTCTCCTTTAAATATTTGCTTTTCAGAGAGGTCTCAGCCAATCATTCTATATAACTAAGCCCCTAATCTCATGTGCCCTTTATAATACTTTTGTAGAATTTTCACAATTTGCAATTTGTAATGTTTTTTTTTTTTTTTTTGAGACAGAATCTTGCTCTGACTCTGTCGCCCAGGCTGGAATGCAGTGGCGCGATCTCGGCTCACTGCAGCCTCTACCTCCTGGGTTCCAGTGATTCTCCTGCCTCAGCCTCCTGAGTAGCTGGGATTACAGGCGCCCATCACTGTGCCCTGCTAATTTTGGTATTTTTAGTAAAGACGAGGTTTCACCATGTTGGCCAGGCTGGTCTTGAACTCCCGACCTCAGGTGATCCGCCCGCCTCAGCCTGCCAAAGTGCTGGGATTACAGGTGTGAACCACCACATCTGCCTGCAATTTCTATTTTTTGCTTGCTTTTCTGTTTCCTCCTTTCTGCTCCCCTACAACTAGGCTTTAATTTATGTCATAGTAGGATCAATTCAAGTTTTTTCTTCCAACATTGTTTACGCAGCATCACATACATTATCTGCGTGTAGTGGGCACTCAATAAATATTTGCTGAATCAATCAATATATAAATGAGTGGCTATATTAAAGGAAAGAATAAAGGAAGGAGGCAAAGGTAGAAAAGGGAGGGAGGGAGGGATGAAGGGCAAGACAGAAGGACGGGAAGTTAATAAACCTGTACTCTCCTTGTTCCTAGCCCAACAAATTTAACTGTATTACCTCCTTGGACACTAAAAATAAAATCAGTCCACTGAGGGGAGGAAGGAGAAAACACAGCAACTCCCAGATGCTGCTCTGTGCCTTTGGTCATTAGGAAATGTTAAACTAGTCACATCATTTGCATTCCGTCAAGTTAATCTCTAAGTCTAGGTTTCTTGAATGACTGCTAGGATTTTTGCTTTTTCTTTCTCTTTTTAGCCTGTCCCCAAGAGTTGAAAAGATGCTAAAGGTAAGACTGAGTTTTACACACTCTCTGTCTTCAACACAGCCAAACCAAGGGTCTGCCCTGGAAGGGACAAACTGGTTAGATATCTACTCTCCAGTCTCCTGCTCTAGTCCAAAAAGTGTGTTCACAATCACTTTAGTGTGAATTGTGCCGAATTCCCATCTTGTATATTACGTTGCAAAAAATAAATTATTTTTATTAAAAATAAAAAATAATAATCTCCAACAATGACTACTGGCATGCAGCTGAGTCCCATTTTCCATTAACAATGTTTACATCCATTCAGTGGTTACAGGAGTGGCCCTTGAGGGGATCCTGAGGAACGAAGTGAACTGGCCACAGCTGGCAGATAGTTGGGATGATACTTAATCAGATTCTCTTCCCAGCTTTGGAATGTCACTTCTCTCTCATTCCCAGCTTTGGAATGTCACCTCTCCGTCACTGACTCCCAGTTTCTCTTGCCACACTTTCTTTCTCATGATTGCTATGGGAAACAATAGAATGACACCTGGTCCAGGTGTCAGGCTCACGAACCAAAGCAATGATCGTAAAAATGCTTCTGTGCTGCACCTCCAGCATAAAGTCTTTCAAGTATCTTTGCTCCAGTTTTCCATTCAAATTGCCTAATATGTCTAAGACAATGGGTAAGGTATGTCTGCTAGAGATAAATCTTCCACCCTCAAGGAGCTGACAGAAGAGATGATGAGTTTTAAAATAACTATAATTCAGGGAAGAAAATATTAAATGCCATATGAAAAGCACAAGGGAAAAATAGTTTCAAATGATGAAGATCTCCCACTGAGACAATTAATAGGAAAAACTTTCCAAAAGAATAATAATTTTGCAATTGACTTGGAGAGAATTGATAGAATTTTGATAGCTGGGAAAGGAGAGTAGGAAAGGGCACTCCAAGTGGAGGAATTAGCCTTGAGCAAAGGTAGACTATACAAGGAATGTATTTAATGACAAAATATCAGGTTAATGCCCTACAGGAGTTCAAAGTACTCTAATGTTACGATTAACCTAATCGTGTATGGTTAGATAATACAACTTTGGCTGGGACTTCGGGATTCTAGGATGTGTACGCTACTCTAGCTATGGCTTTTGAAAACCAAGTTTGCTGAACCCTTAAAAACTGCACCTCCATGAACAGACACTTCTCAAAAGAAGACATTTATGCAGCCAAAAAACGCATGAAAAAATGCTCATCATCACTGGCCATCAGAGAAATGCAAATCAAAACCACAATGAGATACCATCTCACACCAGTTAGAATGGCCATCATTAAAAAGTCAGGAAACAACAGGTGCTGGAGGATGTGGAGAAATAGGGACACTTTTACACTGTTGGTGGGACTGTAAACTAGTTCAACCATTGTGGAAGTCAGTGTGGCGATTCCTCAGGGATCTAGAACTAGAAATACCATTTGACCCAGCCATCCCATTACTGAGTATATACCCAAAGGACTATAAATCATGCTGCTATAAAGACACATGCACACGTATGTTTATTGCGGCACTATTCACAATAGCAGAGTTGGAACCAACCCAAATGTCCAACAACGATAGAATGGATTAAGAAAATGTGGCACATATACACCGTGGAATACTATGCAGCCATAAAAAATGATGAGTTCATGTCCTTTGTAGGACATGGATGAAACTGGAAAATATCATTCTCAGTAAACTATCGCAAGGACAAAAAACCAAACACCGCGTGTTCTCACTCATAGGTGGGAATTGAACAATGAGAACTCATGGACACAGGAAGGGGAACATCACACTCCGGGGACTGTTGTGGGGTGGGGGGAGGGGGCAGGGACAGCATTAGGAGATATACCTAATGCTAAATGACGAGTTAATGGGTGCAGCAAAACAACATGGCACATGGATACATATGTAACAAACCTGCACATTGTGCACATGTACCCTAAAACCTAAAGTATAATAATTTTTAAAAAGCCAAAAAAAAAAAAAAAAACTGCACCTCCAGCCAGGTGCGGTGGCTCATGCCTGTAATCCCAGCATTTTGGGAGGCCGAGACGGGCAGATCACCTGAGGTCAGGAGTTCGAGACCAGCCTGGCCCACATGGCAAAACCCCATCTCTACTAAAAATACAAAAAGTAGCTGGGTGTGGTAGCACATGCCTGTAATCCCAGCCACTTGGGAGGCTGAGGCAGGAGAATGGCGTGAACTCAGGAGGCAGAGGTTGCAGTGAGCTGAGATGGTGCCACTGCACTCCAGCCTGGGCCACAGAGCAAGACTCCATCTAAAAAAATAATACTAATAAAATAGAAAAATAGAAAAAAAACTGCATCTCCATCTTTCCCCCTCCACAGTCAGCAGGTGGACCCCTCATAATTACCCTAAAGTTAGCATTCCCAGAGAAAGTTAGTGACAGAGGCCACTGCCTATGGCCATTTCAGCTGAGCAGCAGTCTGATTATGGAAATAGGCTAAACAGATGTGTTTGGGGCTTCAGTTTCCTTTGACTAATCAGGGTTCCTTTTCTCAGCCCAGTATGTTGTCATCTACTGCCTATGGAAACTCCTCCTTGTCCCACAGGTTGGCTGACAGAAAAGCAACTTATCCCCCCTATCATTTGCAGGCAGGAAGGTAAGACCCTGCCCTGTAGATAATTTCCCACACAAACTTGGGTTGAAGTTCAAGAAAACTTACATTTTATGTAAATAATAACTTTTTATTATGTTCCAGTCACCCTAAATATATATTTTGTCTGCTTTAATTCTCACAATCCTGTAAGGAAGGTAGTATCAGGAATGGATCAGAATCAGGTAAGGTTTGGAGAGGTTAAGAAATGTACCCACGGTCACCCAGCCGGTAGGTAAGAGAGCCAGGTCCTTCTTATTTAAAATTCTTTTCACCCAACAAGGCTGCCTGTCATGAAGACACTCCCTCCTCCTTCTTAGCTCTCTGATATTCTCATCTGGCAGGTGTCACAAGTGAAAGTGCATGAACACTTGTTGATTGTCCAGATTTGAGCTAATGGATGTGCTGCCCAGACAGGTTCGTAGCTTCCCCTTAAACAGGTTTTCACAAGCTTCAAACTACAGAGTGAGAGGAAATAGGCAAGAGGGACTCCACCCAATAGCCAGAGAGTGGTTTCTACAGGCATCATCCTAATCTTTTGGTCCGGTCATCTTGGGCAGGAGGCATTTTCTAGGCTCTCATGTGATGAGGAAATTAAAACTTCTCTTTCTGATGATGTCTTTAGTATAATAATAAATAAATATTTTGTCTTTGTCTCCAGTTTCCGGCATACAGCAACTAAAACTCTTGGAATGTTCTGAATAACAGGAGTGTATTTTGTTATTCAAAATGAGCCCCTCTCAGCCAGGCGTGGTGGCTCACGCCTGTAATCCCAGCACTTTGGGAGGCCGAGGCAGGTGGATCACCTGAGGTCAGGAGTTTGAGATCAGCCTAGCCAACATGGTGAAACCCCGTCTTTACTAAAAATTCCAAAAATTAGCCAGGCATAGCGGCAGGTGCCTATAATCCCAGCTACTCCAGCGGCTGAGACAGGAGAATCACTGGAACTTGGGAAGCAGAAGTTGTAGTGAGCCGAGATCGCGCCATTGTACTCCAGCCTGGGCAACAAGAGTTAAACTCCATCTCAAAAAAAAAAAATCAAAATGAGCCCCTTTCAACCATATTCGAGTTCATGATAATGAGATGACCTTCAGGATGGGGGCTGGTGGTCAGAGGAATCAACCATCTCTTTAGATCATTGGAACTTTCAGTTTCACCCCCGACCTCTAGGGAAAGGAAAGGGGCTAGAGACTGAGTTCCACCACCAATGGCCAATGATTTAATCAATTATGCCTGTGTAGTGGAAGCTCCATAAAAACCCCTAAATGATGGTATTCGCAGAGCTTCAGAGTTGACAAACACAACCATTTACCAGGAGGGTGGTGTACTCTCCCTCCATGGGGACAAAAGCTCCTGGGCTAGAGAGTCTTCCAGACCTCACCCTATGTAGTGCTTCATCTGGTTATTCATTTGTGTCCTTTATAATAAGCCAATAATAGTAAGTGCTATGGTTTGGATGTGGTTTGTCCCCACCAAAACTCACATCGAAATTTGACCCCCAATACGGCTGTGTTGGGAGGTGGAACCTAGTGGTAGGGGTCTGGTGCAGGGAGGCAGATCCATTATGAATAGATTAATGCCCTCTCAGAGGGGTGAGTTCTCTCTCTCATTAGTTCCCACAGCAGCAGGTTGTTAAGAAAGAATCTAGCTTCCTCAGTTTCTCTTTCTTGCTTCCTCTCTTGCCATGATCTTTTTTCCCATGTCCACTTCCCTTCTGCTTTCCATCACCCGTCAAAGCAGCATGAAGCCCTCCCCAAATGTGGCTGCCAACTTTGGACTTTCCAGTCACCAGAATCATGAGCCAAATAAACCTCTTTTCTTTATAAATTACCCAGCTTCAGATAGCCTATTGTAGCAATATGAAATGGACTAAGACAATGAGAAAAGTGTTTTCCAAAATTCTAACAAATCATTGAACCTGAAAGGGTGGGGGTATGGGAACCTCCCAACCTAATAGCCAAATCAGACAGAAGTGTGGGTAAGCTGGGAACCCATATTTGTGACTGGCATCTGTATGAGGACAGTCTTGTGGGACTGAGCCCTTAAACCTATGAAGACTGACACTAACTCTGAGTAGCTAATGTCAGATTGAATTAAATTATAGGACACCGATTTGGTGTCCAGACAGCTGGAGAACTGGTTGGTGTCAGGAAGAGAAAAACTCCACACATTTAGTGTCAGAAGTATTGTGAATAAAAAACAGCTCAAAATATGAGAGGTGTAAGACAATAAGAGCATACAGAGGTCAGTATCTGGGAATACCACCCTGTCTAGGCAGCCTATTTACTGCGCAGTGTAAAGACTCAAGCCAGGGTAGCACAGGAGAAAGCCAACATATTTAAAGACAAAGCACTTGGGTTCAAATCCTGGTTCTGCCACTTATTAATTTTATTATCTACAAGTCACTACCATATCTAAAAAATAAGAATACTAATGCTTACCTCACAAAACTATTATGAGAATGAAATGGGATAACAGTTGTAAAAGAGTTATTCAAATATAAGTTATTATTATGGGGGAAATTAGACTTCAGGCTGATTAATAACCTCTCAGTGATAGCCAGACGTGTCTTGCCCCTCCATATAAGTCAGATCTCAGCCTCCCTGACCATACAGTCTAAAATAGCTACCTAGTCACTCTCTTGCACATCATCCTATTTTAGATCTGTATGAGCCCTTATCTCTAACTGATTTTCTCTTATTTGTTTGTGTTTTTCCAATCTGTTAGAATGTAAGCTTCACAAGAGCAGAACAGCTTGTTTGTCTTGTTGATTGCTGAATCCCTGACACATAATGGGCCCACAAATATTTTTTGAGTGAATGAATGGCTCAAATTTTATTGTAAGGATTCTAGTCTAAGGAAGAATATAAGAATATTAATAGACTAGTAAACAGAAAGGCCAAAAATGACAATCGTAGAGTGTTGGCACCTGATAAATGCTTAGCAAACATCTAGTCGAACTCATCAGTTTTTAGAGAAGAAAGCTGAAATCATAAGATAATTCTCAAACAAGGACACATAAAAAGAAATCACAGGAAAAGCAATGATCTCCTTCCAAAATCATACTTCCACTCTCTGACCAATGAAGAATACATTTTGGCAATACATTTTATCCCCCAGCATTATTATTTCCCTTTATCCCTGGGTATATTTGCCACTAACTACAATTTTAGAAAATGAAAAATCTATTATGAATTAAGAGAGGAAAAGATCAGAGATGATCTGATCATGGACCCCTTCTACAACATCTATAACAAATGCTTTCCTGGGTCCCGCACCTCCAATAAAGCAAACTCTACTTCCTGGGGAGGCTGTTCCATCTTCAGGTAAATCCTGCTGATAACTACACTACGTGTCAGACGCTGGGTTGAAGCCCAGATGGAGGACTCTAAGTTCCCTCCTCATCACCCCACACGAATGCACACAAACACGTCTCTTTCAACCAGAACAACTCTGTGTTTATCTATTTTATATATTAATCTTCCATTAAAAGTTTGTGCCTAGGCCGGGCGCGATGGCTCACGCCTGTAATCCCAGCACTTTGGGAGGCCGAGGCGGGCGGATCACAAGGTCAGGAGATCGAGACCATCCTGGCTAACATGGTGAAACCCCGTCTCTACTAAAAATACAAAAAATTAGCCGGCCGTGGTGGCGGGCGCCTGTAATCCCAGCTACTCAGGAGGCTGAGGCAGGAGAATGGCATGAACCCGGGAGGTGGAGCTTGCAGTGAGCCAAGATCGTGCCACTGCACTCCAGCCTGGGTGACAGAGAAAGACTCCGTCTCAAAAAAAAAAGTCTGTGCCTAAACAAGGGCCTGTGTAGATGAAATCATTTTGGAAATCACCATATAACCAAATCCCCTGTTGAGATAGTCTGGAATCTTTTCCATATACAGGAAGTTTCTAGAAGAAGTGAATGGGAAGCATGTTATACAGCAATGGTTCCCGCCCTTCTTAGTATGAGGAGCCCTTCCTTAACATTGCTGGTGAGAGATAAATGATTAAAACTAGTTTTGAAAGAAATTTGGCATTATAGTAACTTTCAGGATATGCATACCGCTTGCTAGGCCTGGCTTGCTAGGCCATATCATTTATGAAATGATATGGATATATCTTAGGAATATAACAATCAGAAGAAGAAGAACACAAAATAATATAGTCAAGTCTTTGCTATTGTAAATAGTGCTGCAATAAACAAGCCCATCAATGATAGAGTGGATAAAGAAAATGTGGCACATATACACCGTGGAATACTATGCAGCCATAATAAAGAATAAGACTATGTCCTTTGCAGGGACATGGATAAAGCTGGAAGCCATCATTCTCAGCAAACTAACACAGGAACAGAAAACCAAACACCACATTTTCTCCCTCATAAGTGGGAGCTGAACAATGAGAACACATGGACACAGGGAGGGGAACAACACAACACACGTTGGGGCCTGTTGCAGGGTGGGGAGCAAGGGGAGGGAGAGCATTAGGACAAATACCTAATACATGTGGGGCCTAAAACCTAGATGATGGATTGATAGGTGCGGCAAACCACTATGGCACACGTATATCTACGTAAGAAATCTGCACATTCTTCACATGTATCCCAGAACTTAAAGTAAAATAACAAAGAATTTTAAAATAATATAATCAGTGTGATTTTGATCCTGTAAACTTCAAAAATATTGTTATGGGATACATAAATCATTAGAAAAAAATAATATGTTTAAAAGGCAAGGAAATAATTATTTTAAAAAGTCATATGAGAGATTATCTCTGGGTGAGGAGAGAGCAACAGAGATGGGCTTTAGTTAGAGAGGGCTCCAGGGGAACCTCTGGAATGCTAGCAGTGTTCTGTCTTCTGACTTAGACAATGACCATACAGGTTTCACTTTATTATTAAATTGGTTGTATATAATTTTTGCACATTTTTGTGGCACTTCAAAAAAAATGCCACATACTCTCAAATGACTGAGATCCACTTTTATTTATGGAGATCACGTCAATGCTTGTTGGTCATATGAGTCCTCGGACCCATAGCAGTACCTCTTAAGACATCAAGAGTTGCGGCCCACAGCTTTGCAACCACTGGTATAGGAAAAAGCAAAAAGCAATAGCTGGGATTTAATCTAAACTCCACTGCTATTAAATAATCCCTTTCCCCTGTGATATGGTTTGGCTCTGTGTCTCTGCCCAAATCTCATCTAGAATTGTCGAGGGAGGGACCTGGTGAGAGGTGATTGGATCATGGGGACGGCTTCCCTTGTGCAATTCTTCTGATAGTGAGTGAGCTCTCACGAGATCTGATGGTTTAAAAGTGTGGCACTTCCTGACTGGGTGCGGTGGCTCTTGCCTGTAATCCCAGCACTATGGGGGGGCCAACATGGGCAGATCAACTGAGGTCAGGAGTTTGAGACTAGTCTGGGCAACATGGTGAAAATCCATCTCTACTAAAAATACAAAAATTAGCTGGGCACGGTGGCATGTGCCTGTAATCCCAGCTACTTGGGAAGCTGAGGCATGAGAATCACTTGAGCCTTGGAGGCAGAGGTTGCAGTGAGCTGTGATCACGCCACTGCACTCCAGCCTGGGCGACAGAGTGAGGCTGTCTCCAAAACTAAAAATAAAAAAAAAAAGGGCGGCACTTCCCCCCTCCCCCACCTTCCTGCTGCCATGTAAGACATGCCTTGCTTCCCCTTCACCTTCCATCATGATTGTAAGTTTCACAAGGCCTCCCCAGCAATGTGGAGCTGTGAGTCAATTAAACCTCTTTTCTTTTATAAATTATCCAGTCTCAGGAAGTTGTTTAGAGCAGTGTGAAACTGGACTAATACACCCTGTCTGGGCCTGTTTGTCCATCTGTAACAGAGAGGGTTGAATTATATGATCTCTTGAGTCCCTCCCTACAGGTATTTCTCTACAGAACTACCTGTAGTTCTTGCAGCAATAGGAACCTTCTGAACATCACACATGTGACAGCTTGCAACCCCCTTACAGATGCACATCTAAGGTCATAACTCTCGTCCATTGAGATGCCTGCCTTCACTTCAAAGCTGTCCATGTAGTTCTCACTCAGGATTCAATATTCCTTTAAGGAAAAATACAAATGGTTTCTGTTGCACCATTTGTGCAAATTGGTTTATGTTGTGCAGACTACCTGCTTAAGAACTGTCAGAGCGTCCTCTGGGAGAAGGAGCATGTCACATGCAGGAACCCCCATGCTTGGCCCCACAAATGGGAGCTAGCCTGCCACCCTGTGACTCTGGCTACTGTGCCATATTGATCAACTGAGCATCAGAATTATCCAGTGTGTGAAGACTATTTGATATATTTCTATGACTGTATTTAGATTCAAGCACAGCCTTGTAGAAGGTTTCTTGAAATTCTTAAGATGGCACCATCAAGCCGTGATGCATAACTCAGGTTTTGACTGACAGAAGAGGGGCCCTGGATATGCTAGAGAATTTCAAGCCAATGGACAGAAGTGGAAATGGTGACATCAGAATATGTAAAAGGGAATTGAATGATTTGACAAGAATGGAAAATTGTTTGGGAGATAGTGGGGCATAAGGAAGACCATAATTTCTACCTTTTTCAAGTACCCTGGGATGCCATACCCAGCTGATGCAGGGAAATTCAAGACATTAAATGCTGGGCAAGATAATTATAATGTTATCTCAAGGGGATTTTTTAATGCTTTTATTACTACAGAAGCAATGCATGCACATTTTACAAATCAGAAAATAAAAATACAAATAAAAACTTTATATTACCACACCCAGAGATCACCACAATTAACAACTCATTGCATATACTTTTTCTTCTACCAAAATGAAACCATACCGTACACATTATTTTACAATCTGCTTTTTTATTCAATGGTCTCCATTTTTGCAGGTCAATGAGCTTTTAGCTCTTCTAATACCGAAACCATATTCAAATATCACCAATGGACCTACCGATGTCCTCTATAACTGGCTTTTAAAAATTGATTTGGCAAGGCTGGGCACAGCGGCTCACACCTGTAATCCCAGCACTTTGGGAGGCTGAGGTGGGCGGATCACAAGGTGAGTATATCGAGACCATCCTAGCTAACATGGTGAAACCCCATCTCTACTAAAAATACGAAAATTAGCTGGGCATGGTGGCACATGCCTGTAGTCCCAGCTACTCGGGAGGCTGAGGCAGGAGAATCACTTGAACCCAGGATGCAGAGGTTGCAGTGAGCCGAGATCACACCACTGCAATCCAGCCTGGGAGACAGAGCAAGACTCCGGCTCAAAAAAAAAAATTGACTTGGCACTATTCTACTTCCTAAACTCGATGGTTAATTAATGTGTTCAACTTATAATTATCCATTAAGTTGTACATAAATATTTTATGTACTTTTATATAGGCGTACCATATAATATTAATATATACACTATGTATAATATATAACAAGAATATATTTCACAACAAAAGAAAGGGGTGAAATATCAGACATCTCATATAATTATCACTGAACTTTTGCCATTTGTTTTAATCCAGCTCCTTCCCTTTTTCATGATGATGATTTATGGAAGGGCCAGCCGTCATTGTGCAAGAGTGCTAATATACTCATAACGACACCTCCCACCAATTGCAGATGTTACACAAAAACAAGAGACAAGTAACCTAATCTCCAGCTGCTTTCTTTTCATGATTTGTTTATTCGTTTGTTTGTTTAGGAATAATTACATTTATCCCACAGAGGAATGGTAACAGTAGCCAAATTTTTTGTTTATAAGGAGCCTTATTTTTGTTTTGTTACTTTGCATTCTAATAAAAATTTAGTTATAATGTTTGTCAATTTAAGTTTGGCTCTAAACCAACAAGAGGTTTCCTCAGCACAGGGCTTTGAAATCTTTTTCATATAACAGCATCCATAGAAAAATCTGCTCAGTGCTGATCAGGTAAATGCATAAGGCTGTTTGAAGCGGGAAGGGACTCATATCTTAACATTCCTATAAGCACTCCAGGGCCACCCATGGCACCCCAGTTGGGTTGTTCTTCCTTATCCTGCATTTGTAGCAACAAAATACCCTTCCCTTCTCTCATTTTCCTCAGTTTATTCAGTGTCAAATTGGGCAAAGTTGCACCTAAAATGAATATGTCCTATAACTACTCACCATTCCTAGGGAAGCTTGCCCTATGCTTTCTCACCCCTATGCCTTTATCCAAGTGGGTTTTTTGTTTTGTTTTGTTTTTGTTTGTTTTTGCTTTTATTTTTGTTTCTCAAATCCTGTCTCAACCTCACTGCTTTTTCTCCTAGGGAAAAAAAAAATTCTAGCAATCTTTAAAAGTACTACTCAAATGTAACTTTGTGAAACCTCCTCAGTCAGAACTAGTTACAAGTTCAAAACCAAACTCATTATCTGCACCTTCCTCTGTGTCTGAATCACCATCATCACAATTACACATCCAGTGATATGATTCAGAAATCTAGACATTCCCTTTAATATTCTCCCCACATTCCCTGAACAGCTAATGAGTCCAAGGTCTACTGATTGTCTTCTAGATATTTCTCAAATTGGTTTCCTTTGTTCCATCCGTAATACTACTGCCTTATTGGTTCAACCTGTATTCTCACTGGAATCACTGCAACAGCCAATGGGTTCAGTTCCATCTCTGTCTGAGGTTGTCCACACTGCTGCAGAGTGATCTTCCTAAAACAGACATCTGATTTCACTTACCTACTAGAGTCACCAGATGTCCTGGTTTGCCTGAGGAGTTTCTCGGGATATTGCGATTTCAATGCTAATGTCCAGGAAGTTCAGGCAAACCAGGATGGTTAGGCACATACTTAAAATCTTTACATCTCTTTAGAACAGCACATAAAGTTCTTCCGAATCTTCTCTACTATATCTTTTCAGCCTCAACTCTCTGTTCTCGTCCCACCCCACCACATGCTCATATACACCCTGCACTCCAGCTTTGCCAAGGTACATTCAGTTCCCCAAATGGAATGTGCTTTGTCCCTTTACATCTCAGTACCTTTGTACATTGTCTCCTTTGCCCTATCTGGACTTGCAGTTAAACTTCTGTTCATCCATCAAGATTCCTTTCAGTTAGCACTTTTTCAATGAAGCCATCCAGGAGTGGGTCGTTAGCTTCTTCTATGTTCTCACAGCACCTTGCATATACTGGTGTCAAAGCACTAGCCCATTGAACTCTGTCCCCACCAGATATTGAGACATAGAACTTTTCTTTGTGTACTAATACCTAGCACAGGGACTTGTACACAATAAGGGCTCAATAAGGGAGGGAGGGAGGGAGGGAGGGAGGGAGGGAAGGAAGGAAGGAAGGAAGGAAGGAAGGAAGGAAGGAAGGAAGGAAGGAAGGAAAGGGAAGGAAGGAAAATGTTGATAGAATTCACCTAGATCACTTTGTCTTCGGTGTAACGTTTGTGGTTGAGTTAGCTGAATTAAATGTATGCTTCTCCTACTAGAATGTGAGCTCCTTGAGGCAGAAACAGAGTTGTATCAACTTTGCATCTTAACAGCATCCAGGCTGCAGGGACTCATTATATTTGTTCAGCTGACATGGTTTGGCTATTGTCTAAGGCTGAGAAAAGATGGATGACATGAAGGTCTTTGCTGGGGGATATGTCAAGAGGGGTTGCATGGATGTACAAATGTGTGTGGTCCAAATGTGTTCAGTGCTACTCCTTACTGGGTGTGACTGCCATGTATTTACCTTTACAGCAGTTACTGTTTCTCTTGGGGGAAACCTCCTTATTGGTAAGTGAAAAGTTAAGAGTGTAAAGAGCTGGAGTCTCCCACATAAACTAAGCCCTGGAAACAGTTGAAACAGCTTTACCCACTAGGTAATGAGTTATCTGGCCATTATGAGAAAATAATTCCTTGCTCAATGATCATATAGCCCCTATTTCCAATCCATAATAAATACTTGTACTGATGTGCCTAAAGGTGAGACTACCAACCATATGCATCAGAATCACAGGGCACTTGTTAAAAACAGATTCCTGAGTCATCACCCAAATTTCTGAGGGTCAGGCCAGAGGACCAGGACATTGCCAGTTCAGTGTCTCAGTTGATTCTTATCACAATGGCATTTAGGAAGTGCTGACTGATACAGAAAAGGAGACTACTATTCATACAGATAATGCTTCTTCTTTCAATAGTTAATCTAAAAATTAAATAACATTTTCTGTAAAGTGCTTACATAATGCCTGAGAAGTGGCACCTGTTCGGTACTTATTAGGCAATGCTCTTCCTATACTTTGAGTTCCCTGGTGAGAACACGTCTTTTTCCTCTTTCTATCCACTGTGGCATTTTAGCATCTAGTATGCAAATTTACAGATAATAGGCCCCCAACAAACTGAATTACACCAAACTTTGATTGATTTTGAATAAGGTTGAAGGGAAAGCTAAAAACAAGATGCCATTTTTATGTATTAAATTGATCAAGATCTTTGGCAAGTGCTGAAAGCTGACCAGAGGACAGTTACAAGGGCATTCTTGTACAAAATTGATAGAATCATTCACAAAGTGGCACAGACTTTCTGGACAGCAGTTCAGCACATTTACCATAAAGAGCCTTAAAAATGTTCATAATTTTTGGGCAGTATGGCCATTTTCACGATATTGATTCTTCCAACCCGAGCATGGAATGTTCTTCCATTTGTTTGTATCCTCTTTTATTTCATTGAGCAGTGGTTTGTAGTTCTCCTTGAAGAGGTCCTTCACATCCCTTGTAAGTTGGATTCCTAGGTATTTTATTCTCTTTGAAGCAATTGTGAATGGGAGTTCACTCATGATTTGGCTCTGTTTGTCTGTGATTGGTGTACAAGAATGCTTGTGATTTTTGTACACTGATTTTGTATCCTGAGACTTTGCTGAAGTTGCTAATCAGCTTAAGGAGATTTTGGGCTGAGATGATGGGGTTTTCTAGATATACAATCATGTCATCTGCAAACAGGGACAATTTGACTTCCACTTTTCCTAATGGAATACCTTTTATTTCCTTCTGCCTGATTGCTCTGGCCAGAACTTCCAGCACTATGTTGAATAGGAGCGGTGAGCGAGGGCATCCCTGTCTTGTGCCAGTTTTCAAAGGGAATGCTTCCAGTTTTTGCCCATTCAGTATGATATTGGCTGTGGGTTTGTCACAGATAGCTCTTATTATTTTGAGATACGTCCCATCAATACCTAATTTATTGAAAGTTTTTAGCATGAAAGGTTGTTGAATTTTGTCAAAGGCCTTTTCTGCATCTATTGAGATAATCATGTGGTTTTTGTCTTTGGTTCTGTTTACATGTTGGATTACATTTATTGATTTGCGTATGTTGAACCAGCCTTGCATCCCAGGAATGAAGCCCACTTGATCATGGTGTATAAGCTTTTTGATGTGCTGCTGGATTCGGTTGGCCGGTATTCTATTGAGGATTTTTGCATCAATGTTCATCAAGGATATTGGTCTGAAATTCTC
Source organism: Nomascus leucogenys (assembly GCF_006542625.1). Lineage (NCBI taxonomy): Eukaryota > Metazoa > Chordata > Mammalia > Primates > Hylobatidae > Nomascus > Nomascus leucogenys. The sequence goes on along the minus strand of NC_044391.1, from coordinate 116,627,358 downwards.
TTTTTTGGTTATGTCTCTGCCAGGCTTTGGTATCAGGATGATGCTGGCTTCATAAAATGTGTTAGGGAGGATTCCCTCTTTTTCTATCGATTGGAAAAGTTTCAGAAGGAATGGTACCAGTTCCTCCTTGTACCTCTGGTAGAATTCAGCTGTGAATCCATCAGGTCCTGGACTCTTTTTGGTTGGTAAGCTATTGATTATTGCCACAATTTCAGAGCCTGTTATTGGTCTATTCAGAGATTCAACTTCTTCCTGGTTTAGTCTTGGGAGGGTGTATTTGTCGAGGAATTTATCTATTTCTTCTAGATTTTCTAGTTTATTTGCATAGAGGTGTTTGTAGTATTCTCTGATGGTAGATTGTATTTCTGTGGGATTGGTGGTGATATCCCCTTTTTCATTTTTTATTGCATCTATTTGATTCTTCTCTCAAGGTAATTTATAGACTCAATGCCATCCCCATCAAGCTACCAATGACTTTCTTCACAGAACTGGAAAAAACTACTTTAAAGTTCATATGGAACCAAAAAAGAGCCCGCATCACCAAGTCAATCTGAAGCCAAAAGAACAAAGCTGGAGGCATCATGCTACCTGACTTCAAACTATACTACAAGGCTACAGTAACCAAAACAGCATGGTACTGGTACCACAACAGAGACATAGATCAATGGAACAGAACAGAGCCCTCAGAAATGATGCCGCATAGCTACAACTATCTGATCTTTGACAAACCTGACAAAAACAAGAAATGGGGAAAGGATTCCCTATTTAATAAATGGTGCTGGGAAAACTGGCTAGCCATATGTAAAAAGCTGAAACTGGATCCCTTCCTTACACCTTATGCAAAAATTAATTCAAAATGGACTAAAGACTTAAATGTTAGACCTAAAACCATTAAAATCCTACAAGAAAACCTAGGCAATACCATTCAGGACATAGGTGTGGGCAAGGACTTCATGTCTAAAACACCAAAAGCAATGGCAACAAAAGCCAAAATTGACAAATGGGATCTAATTAAAGTAAAGAGCTTCTGCACAGCAAAAGAAACTACCATCAGAGTGAACAGCCAACCTACAGAATGGGAGAAAATTTTTGCAACCTACTCATCTGACAAAGGGCTAATATCCAGAATCTGCAACGAACTCAAACAAATTTACAAGAAAAAAACAAACAACCCCATCCAAAAGTGGGCGAAGGACATGAACAGACACTTCTCAAAAGAAGATATTTATGCAGCCAAAAAACACATGAAAAAATGCTCATCATCACTGGCCATCAGAGAAATGCAAATCAAAACCACACTGAGATACCATCTCACACCAGTTAGAATGGCCATGATTAAAAAGTCAGGAAACAACAGGTGCTGGAGAGGATGTGGAGAAATAGGAACACTTTTACGCTGTTGGTGGGTCTGTAAACTAGTTCAACCATTGTGGAAGTCAGTGTGGCGATTCCTCAGGGATCTAGAACTAGAAATACCATTTGACCCAGCCATCCCATTACTGAGTATATACCCAAAGGACTATAAATCATGCTGCTATAAAGACACATGCACACATATGTTTATTGCGGCACTATTCACAATAGCAAAGAGTTGGAACCAACCCAAATGTCCAACAACGATAGACTGGATTAAGAAAATGTGGTACATATACACCTTGGAATACTATGCAGCCATAAAAAATGATGAGTTCATGTCCTTTGTAGGGACATGGATGAAACTGGAAAACATCATTCTCAGTAAACTATTGCAAGGACAAAAAACCAAACACCGCATGTTCTCACTCATAGGTGGGAATTGAACAATGAGAACTCATGGACACAGGAAGGGGAACATCACACTCTGGGGACTGTTGTGGGGTGGGGGGTGGGGGGAGGGGGGAGGGACAGCATTAGGAGATATACCTAATGCTAAATGATGAGTTAATGCGTGTAGCAAAACAACATGGCACATGGATACATATGTAACAAACCTGCACATTGTGCACATGTACCCTAAAACCTAAAGTATAATAATAAAAAAAAATGTTCATAATTTCTGATGCAGTAATGCAATTATTATTTCTAGGAATCTATCTTAAGGAAATAATCTGAAATGAAAATTCTGTAGATTTATACAAAAGAGTAAATCATAAACATGTATCAGAACAAACTCAACTATCTGACACCAGTGGAGTAGTTAAGTAAATCATGACAGCTTCTCAAAATGGAATAGTATTCAATCAACAAATTAATGTGAATAATAAATTTTAATGGCATAAGGAAATACTGTGTCAAGGTGAACAAAGGCATTTATAGTTTGAGTCCAATAATGTAGACAAAAAGTGTATAAGAAAAAACTTGAAGAAAATATTCCAAATGTTAACAATGATAGAACTATGAGTAATGTTTATTTATTTCCTGATGCTTTTCTGTGTTTTCAAAACTTTATAAATAAAAATAAAGAAATATTTTTAAATAAAGTAAAAAAGAAAAATATTTTTTGGTATCTCCCGGCACTTTGAGAGGCCAAGATGGAAAATTGCTTGAGGCCAAGAGTTGAAGAGCAGCCTGGGCTAAATAGCAAGACCTCATCTCTAAAATATATACATTTTTTAAGCAAATAAATAAATAAGATTTCCACCTCTGGAAACAAGTAGTAGACTTACTTTTTCCAATTTCTCTCAATGAGTTCAACTGAAATCCATGGATTTTATATAGAAAACAAACATAAGAAGGCTTAGAACAGTGGAAAGAAGGCAGACAGGATAGAGATTCTAGGAATTAAGAAATGAATGATGTATTTTGCCAGCATATGTTGCTCTAAAAAATAAAAAATTAAAAAAGCAATGAATGACATAGTGGAAAGTTTCCTGAATTTTTGTTCTGTTTCATATATCCCAGGCTTGGAGCAAAAGAAGTTGGCAATCCAGAAACAGAAGCAGACCAAAACAAAGAAAGAAACCGAACACCACAAAAAAAGCCTACTCTCTCTAACCAAAAGTCCAGAAAAGGGGCGGCCGAGTAAGACAGAAAACTTTAAGAAAATAACCACTCTACTCTAAGTAAACACCACAGAAAAAGCATGACCTGGTCCCACCTAACCAGCAAAGACCACATGGGGAACCTAAACTTCCATCCTCACCAGACTGTAATGAGGTCCTTCAACCTCCCTGCAGGGATGGTGTTAGAGAAGGTCAAGTAGAAAGCTGGGATTTTCATCCCTACCAAATGGTAATGAACACCCCACTCCCTTTGGTATCAGTGGAGACCATGTGGAGTCTGGACCTCCACCCCCACCAGCATTAACAAGGCTCCTCTCCATCTCCGTGCTGGAAGGGATGTTGTCAGAGGAAGCCCAGTAGAGAGTCAGAACTGTCCTAACTACCCCCTTTATATAATCAGTAGAAACCATCTGGGGAACATTAGTAGGCATTCCTAATTCTTAAAGCTAGAGAGGTATCCGTGGAAAACCAATGGAAAGTTTGAACTCCTACCTTTATCCACCAGTAATAAGGACCCTTGCCATCTTCAAATATCAGTGGAGGTTGAGTGGGCGACCTGGACTTCCACCAACAACTGGGAGTAATGAGGCAGTGCCATATTCTTCCCTGATTGAAGTTATATCAACAGAAACTAACGATGACATTAGGTTTTAAATAAGATTCAGTCTTATTTAAAATACCCAATAGTTTCAGGTTTTAATGTTTAAAATTACTCATATATAAATAACCAGGAAGATCTCAAACTGAAAGAAAAAAGAAAATCAATAGATGCCAACACCAAGGTAACGGAGAGATGTTAGAATTACATGATAAGGATTTTAAAGCCGCCATTATAAAACTACTATACAATTACATGCACACTTAAATGAAAAAGAGTAGCTCAGAAAATAGAAGATATGTAAAACCAAAAGAAAATGTTAGAACTAAATAACATACTACCTGAAATTTTAAAACTCAGTGAACGGACTCAATGGCAAATAGAGGGACAGAGAAAACAATCAGCGAAATGAAAAATTGAAGAAAAATAGTGTCCAATATGAACTACAGAGATAAAGTCGCCTTTAAAAATTTGAACAGCACCTCAGAGACCTGTGAGACTATGACAGGAGATCTGATTATTATGTCACTGGAATCCCAGAAGGAGAGGGGAGAGGGGAAATGACTAAAAAACTTCAAGAAATAATGGCTGAAAACATCTCAAATTTGGTAAAAGACATAAACCTACAAATTTGAGATGAGTCAACCCCAAACAGAAGAAATCTGAATAAATCTACAAAAAGAAGCATAATAGTCAAAGCTGTAAAAAATAAAGACAAAAAAATGTTAAAAGCAGCCAAAGAGTAATGATACCTACCTATATGGAGAAAAACAGTTTGAATGACCTGCCTCAGCCTCCCAAAGTGCCGGGATTACAGGCATGAGTCACCACACCCAGCTGAAAGCCAAAGACGTCAACACCTCTCTCTCAATAATTCATAGAACAACTAAGCAGAAAATTAACAAGGATATAGAAGACATAAAGAACATCATCAACCAACAGAACTTAACTGATATTTATTGAACAATCTAGCCAACAATAACAGAACATATAGTCTTTTCAAGATCTCATGGAACATATCCTGGGCCACAAAGCAGACCTCAACTAATTTAAAAGAATTAATTAAGGTCATATAACATCTTCTCCAACCAGAATAGAACTGGAAATCAACAAGAGAAATTTAACAAGAGAAATTTAACAAGAAACTCTCCAAACCATTGGAAACTAAACAACACACTTTTGAATAATTCATGGGTGAAAGGGGAAGTCTCAAGAAAAAAAAACAAAAAAATACATTAAACTGAATGAAAACAAAGTCACGGTGTATCAAAATTTGTGGAACACACTCAAAGCAGTGCTGAAGCTGAAATTTATAGCATTAACTGCATATATTAGAACAAATAAACTTTCCAATACAATAATCTAAGTTACCCTCTCAAGAACCTAGAAGAGCAAAATAGCCCAAGGTGAGCAGAACAAAGAAAATAATAAAGATAAAAACAGAAATCAATGAAATTGTGAATAGAAAATCAAAACAAACAGCTCGTTCTTTAAAAAGATCAGTAATATTGACAAACCACTGGCAAGACTGAGAAAAAAAAGAGAGAAGAGACAAATCATCAGTATTAGAAAATTTAAAAACAAGAAAAGAATAAGGAAATATGAACAACTCTACACATATAAATTTGACAACTTAGATAAAATAAACCAATTGCTTGAAAAACACAAGCTATTACAACTCCCACTCAATGTGAAATAGATAATCTGATTAATCCTATTACTATTAAGAAAATTGAATTTGTACTTCCTAAATTTTCAAAGAAGAAATCTCTGGGCCTATATAGTTCCACTGAAAAAAAAGTCTACCAAACATTGAAAGAAAAAATAATACTATTACTACGCAATCTCCTCCAGAAAGTAGAAGAGGATGGACTATTTTCCAATTCAATTTATAAAGCTAGCATTACCCTGATAACAAAATAAGACAAAGACAGTAAAAAAACAAAAAGTATAGACCAACATCCCTCAGGAATATAGAAGCAAATTTCCTTAACAAAATACTTAGCAAATATAATTCAGCAACATATTAAAATGCTTATAAGCCATTACTAAGTAGGGTTTCATTCAGGGATGCAAAACTGCTTCAGCCACACACACACACACAAAATTAATCATCACTGATTTAGCAGACCACCATGTTAACAGACTAAAGAAGAAAAATCACATGATCACACCAAAGTAGAAAAACCTTCTGACAAAAATTCACACCCACTCATGATTTTAAAACTCTCAAAAATATAAATAAAAGAGAACCTTTTCAACTTAAAAAGGAGCATTTTTAAAAACTTACAGTAACATATGTAATGGTGAGAACTGAATTTATTCCCCATAATATCAGGAACAAGACAAGAATGTTCACTTTCACCACTCTTACTCAACATTGTTCCAGAATTTGTAACTAGACAACAAAAGGAAATAAAAGGCATACAGAAATAAAACTAACTCTGTTTACATATATCATTTCTCTGTAGAAAATACCCAAAAATCTACCAAAAACTATCTTCTAGAATTAATGAGTGATTTCAGCAGTCACAGGACATGACATAGACATACAAAAATTAGTTGTATTTCTATATCCTTGTAGTAAACATATGGGTACTGAAATTAAAAATATGACTACAATCACTCAAAAGAAATGAAATACATGTAAATTTAACAAAACACCTAGAGAACTCATATGCCAAAAACTATAAAAGGCTTATGAAAAAAATGAAGGAAGATCTAAACAAACAGAGAGAGATACCATGTTTATGGTTTGGAAAGCTCAACATAGTTAAGATTTTAATTTTTGTCAAATTGATATCCAGATTCAATGTAATACCTATCAAAATTTCAGTAAGATTTTTCTGTATATAAACAGGATATGCTAAAATTTATATTAAAAAGTCAATAAACCATAATAGCTAAGACAATTTTGAAAAATAATGAAGTGAAAACAATCAGTCCACCGATTTCAATATTTATCATGTAACTCTACCATAATCAAGACTGTACCGCATGGGCACATAGACTAATGGAATAGAAGAGAAAACTGAGAAACGGACATACACAATATACCCAACTGATTTTTGACACATACACAAAAGCAAGAAAAAATAGAATTTTTAACAAATAGTGATCAAGTAATTGGATATCCATAGGCAAAAATGCCCTCAACCTAAGTCTTATATCTTACACAAACATTAACTCATAATGGATCGCACATTTAAATATAAAACATAAAACTTTAAGAAAAAATGTTGGAGAAAATCTCAGGACATATGTCTAGGCAAAGAGTTCCTAGACTTGAAAACATCTTAGGCGCAAAAGACATGAAAAGTGCTATCCATAAAAGGAAAAATTGACAAATTGGCCTTTCAGCACTTGTGGATGAAAGCACTTGGACAATTCTAGTAAGTAACATTTTACTAGGGGCAATAAAGGAAAGGTTAATAACAATAATAACAATATTAATAATATGAGACCAAAAAGGAAATGAGCAGGAATCAATATTTTCTGTAATGTGCCACATAGAAAATATTTTAAGCTTTGTGGGCCATATTATCTCTCACAACTACTCAGATCTGCTGCAAAAGCAGGCAGAAGCAATATGCAAACAAATGTAGGTGGCTGTTTTTCTTTCTTTCTTTTTTCTTTTTTTTTTTTTTTGAGATGGAGTTTCAGTCTAGTGCCCCAAGCTGGAGCACTGCCTCCTCTGCCTCCCAGGTTCAAGCGATTCTCCTGCCTCAGTCTCCCTAGGAGCTGGGATTACAGGCATGTGCCCCCACGCCCAGCTAATTTTGTATTTTTAGTAGAGACAGGGCTTCTCCATGTTGGTCAGGCTAGTCTCGAACTCCCAACCTCAGGTGATCCACCCACTTCGGCCTCCCAAAGTGCTGGGATTACAGCCGTGAGCCATCATGCCTGGCCATAGGTGGCTATTTTTCAATGAAAGTTTACAAAAACAGTCAGTGGGCCATATTTCCCCACGGGCCATAGTTTGCAGACCTCTGCCATCAAGAAACAACATGCAGAAAAACGACCTGTTCATGGCAAGAGTAACACCATCTTGAAGCAAAACTACCACAATGGCCAATGTTTGACTCCTATCTCCCAAGGCGTTCCTGCAGCGAGGTCAAGAAACTATGCCTGTGGCATGGACAACTTCTCATGAAGATGCTTATCTAACTTTCCCAGTGGCCATGAGTTTCACAAGAGGGTTTGAGACAGGATACATGCTCTACCCTAAAACCTGGCTGGAGAAAGAATGCTTTCTGGAGGGCTCAAGAATCCACCACCTCACAGCTGCCTAAGACATCGCTTCTGTGCCTAAGTCCCTATTAAATGTTTCTTTCTGAGAAACCGGATTTGTCAGCTTCTTTCTTTAGCCTCTCAGCACACTGAGCCTTTGGAGATGGGTTTGCACATACCTGCTCACCATGGAACACAACAGAAACAGTTAGTCTTTGCACCTGTGGTGATCGTGCCTACCTAATGGGGTTATTGTGAATTGAAAATAAAGTATCACATGAAAATGCTTAGCAATGGGTATAGGACCTAGTAATTAGTCAATAAATGTTAACTATTATTATTATTAGGCATATTTGCATATTCTTTTGCTATTTTCAGTTGGCCACTTACTTTATACATGGACACTCTGTGGGCAATTGTTTCAATGTTGTTAAAACTCAAAATTAATTTTTTTCCTGCACTGAGACCTTGTATAAAAGTTCAGAAGGAAGATAATTGGATTTATCTCCCCGTAAGGTTGAAAGCCTCCACAATCAAGCTTTTATTAAAGAATGAGTACTACCATTGTGACCACAGAAGATAGGATTCGACACCAAGGTAAGAGGAATTTTCACTTTTCTTTATTCCTCACAGAGTAGGAACAGCAGGCAGAAGGTACATGGGAAATTTCTGAAATGAAATATGAAGCCCCGCAATTTGCTGCTAGAGCCCTACTCACCCCGTAACATGTTCTGCTTGGTCAGAATTCATCCTTTAAATGAACATACTGCCTTTCTTGGAAATTCCTTGAACAAAGAGAGGCTTCATGACTTGTCTGTCACATGGTTCTTCCTCATACTTCTCTGTGATGGTGAATGGCAAATGTGGCAATTCTACGCCTCAAAACCACATCCCTCATGACAACTAAGCCACTAATGAAGAGATGAGCTCCACCTTAGATCTTTACTCCTGAGAGGAGTATTGAAAGCCGAACTGGCCTCACAAATGTGTAGACCTCCAAAGGGTAGGATTTTAGGTCACTAAGGCTCTCTGCCAAAACAAACAAACAAAAAAACCCTTCTGGCAAGATTTATACACAGAAATATTCGCTGCAATATTACTAGTAATGCCAGATAGAAGGCAATCAATGTATATCAGTAGGTCAATTATTAAATACTATTATATAGCCATTAAAAGAAAGTTTATTAAGTAGTTTAATAACGAGGGAAATATACGTAATTACATATGAAGAGAAACAACATAAAATCATGCAGTATGATGTTAAATTTAATTGAAAAAAAGGTGGAACACAAACAAACAAAATAAGACTGGAAGGTAAATATATCAAGCAAAATACTAATGGTATTTGCCGCGGGTGACGGCATCATTGTGATTCTTCTTTTACGTTATAATTTTCTATATTTTATACATTTTATTCATTGAACATGTTTCACTTTTAAAATAAAAAAATATGTTTTTTGAAAAGCCTTTTTCTACCTGCTTACAGATTATTTTACAAAGATATTATCTGTTCACAGATTATTTATCTGTGATTATCACAGATTATTAACCTGCTCACAGATTATTTCACAGCGATATTATCTCTGACAAAAAAAAAATCACCTTCAGGGACGTGAAAACTTTAAACACTATTTTTTTCAGTTAGTTCACCGATTATATATTGACCATCAGATTGGAAATTCTGTTTGTTTGTTTGTTTGTTTGGACTACCCCACCCCATTTTTCTCACTCCAAGTAACAGTATCCAATACCCCAATATTCTTCTGGCAAACCACACCCTTCGCTATTTGCAGCTGATGTGCTTCATGCAGAGTTGACTCTGACCCCAACTCTAGGAGAGAGCATGTGACAACAAGCATAGTATGCCAGTGGCCACACAAATTAATTTAAAAAGCAAAAATGATTCAGTCAGAGCCAGTGAGAAGAAAGAGTATTTGGCTAAGACTACTGAAAGAAAGGCAAGTTCTTTTTCCACTGAAGTGGTACCTGGGGATGTGTAATCCTAGAGTTATCAGAGGGCCCCTTGTGAAGTATAACAATAAAACCCAGCTTGGAAGTTCTGTCCATGGCAATCAGGCAAGAGAAAGAAATAAAGGGTATTCAAATAGGAAAAGAGGAAGTCAAACTGTCTCTGCTTGCAGATGGCATGATCCTATATCTAGAAAAAAACATCATCTCAGCCCAAAAGCTTCTTAACCTAATAAACAACTTCAGCAAATTCTCAGGATACAAAACCAATGTGCAAAAATCAAAAGCATTCCTATATTCCTATACACCAACAGTAGACAGGCAGAAAGCCAAATCACGAACTCCCATTCACAATTGCTACAAAGAGAATAAAATACTTAGGAATACAGCTGACAAGGGAACTGAAGAATCTCTTCAAGGAGAATTACAAAACTCTGCTCAAGGAAATAAGAGAGGACACAAACAAATGGAAAAACATTCCATGCTCATGGATAGGAAGAATCAATATCGTGAAAATGGCCATACCGCCCAAAGTAATTTATAGATTCAATGCTATTCCCATTAAATTGCCATTGACATTCTTCATAGAATTAGAAAAAAACTACTTTAAAATTCATATGGTACCAAAAAAAAAAAAAAACAACCCACATAGCCAAGACAATTCTAAGCAAAAAGAAGAAAGCTAGAGGCATCAGGCTACCTGACGTCAAACTATACTACAAGTCTACAGTAACCAAAACAGCATGGTACTGGTACAAAAACAGACACATAGACCAATGAAACAGAATAGAGATCTCAGAAAGTACACCACACATCAACGTCCACCTGATCTTTGACAAACCTGACAAAAACAAGCAATGGGGAAGGGATTCCCTATTTAATAAATGGTGCTGGGAAAACTGGCTAGCCATAAGCAGAAAATTGAAACTGGACCCTGTCCTTACACCTTATACAAAAATTAACTCAATATGGATTAAAGACTTAAATGTAAAACCCAAAACTATAAAAAACCTAGAAAAGGCTGGGCGCGGTGGCTCACGCCTGTAATCCCAGCACTCTGGGAGGCTGAGGTGGGCGGATCACAAGGTCAGGAGATTGAGACCCTCCTGGCTAACATGGTGAAACCCTGTCTCTACTAAAAAATACAACAAAAATTAGCCAGGCATGGTGGCGGGTGCCTGTAGTCCCAGCTACTGGGGAGGGTGAGGCAGGAGAATGGCGTGAACCCGGGAGGCAGAGCTTGTAGTGAGCCGAGATCACGCCACTGCACTCCAGCCTGGGAGACAGAGCGAGACTCTGACTCAAAAAAAAAAAAAAAAAAAAACTCCAGAAGAAAATCTAGGCAATACCATTCAAAACATAGGCACAGGCAAAGATTTCATGACCAAAACTTCAAAAGCAATTGCAACAAAAGCAAAAATTCATAAATGGGATCTAACTAAAGAGCTTCTGCACAACAAAAGAAACTATCATCAGAGTGAACAGATAATTTACAGACTGAATGAAAATTTCTGCAGTCCATCTGACAGAGGTCTAATATCCAGAAACTATAAGGAACTTGAACTTTTACAAGAAACAAACAACCCCATTGGCAAATGGGCACATGGAAAAGAATGCAGAAATCACTAAGAGTAAGTAAGCAACACTAAACTAGTCTTGCCAAACCAACCTCATACAGTCTTTTGATAGCCGATCTTAACCAACTGGTTAGGACAATCATTAACACATAGTTTATCTGATTTTCAAAGGTCTCTCTTGAGGATTTTTGCTTCTGAATGTAGAATGCTACAAAGAACATTACACTCCCCCTAACAACCAGGAAAAAACAGAGATAACCCACAAAGTCATAAATTTTCTTGAACTCATCAGATAGCTAAGGTTTCAAGGAAATCAAGTAAACCAAATTCCAAAGAACAAGTTCTTCCGAAAAGAAACAGGTTAAAACAATGTTCTTACCTTTTGCATCTCATGAGAGAAAGTGATGTTGGCCATATGAGTGATAAGAAGAAATGAGCTAAAATTTAAACAAATTTATAAAGTACAAGTTTGCACTACAGCATCAGTTTAGCTGGAATATCTAAAGGTCTGAGACTCAGAAAGAAGCTGGCATCCACTCAGGAACTCTTCTTCCCAAGCATCAGTTGGTGTTCATCAGACAGACTGGGGGCAGAGGAGGACATCAGAGAGAGCTCCCTTTGGCAGCACAGGTCTGAAGGAGGTGACTAATGGCTCCAGGAGACAGGCTCAACTTCCCTCTTACTTCTCTAGACTCTTCTCTCCTACTATTTAAGCTTCTGGAATGAGCTAGTAATTGACAAAGGCCAATTACTTCTAAGTAAGAAACCATCTGCCAGGACACAAGCAAAAATCAATTGAAGCTGGATGAAGGATAAAGGCAAAAACTTTTACCATTGACTATTCTGAAACCAGGATTCTACATTAAAATTAAATGCAATTAATAGCTAGTGGAGAAGCAAGAAACTCTCACCTAAGAAAACTACAAGTATAAGACAGATTTGGCTGCCACAGAGAGGGAGAATACGAATATTGACAAAGCACTACTCCCTGAAGCTAAGATACAAACGGATTGCCAGAGACTAAGTCTGGACAAGTGCAACAGATAACGCTGTCTACCTCTACTACAAGCCTAGCACTGAGTCGTAAGCCCAGGAGGATATCACTGGGAGAGAAACAGGAGCACAAAGACAGACCACTTCTGCAATACAGGAATGCATAGATGACTAAAAACTAAAGGAGTATCCAGATGATTTGATTTCAACACTTGTGATCCAAATCACTTCTAAGCCCAAAAGATCAGAGATTTAAGACTTGTACAAAAAGGGATCTGGAGGTTTTGTTTCTCACAATTCAAAATAAGCCCAAAGTATAAAATAACTGCTAAACTAATAAGCACTGTGTGGGGCTTATACAGCAGTACTACTTGTACTGGTAATAACAGGCTAAGTACACTGAGTTATGAGCAGAAGGCTTGAAGTCAATCTGCCTATGCTTAAGTTCTATTTTTGTTGCTTCTTAGATGCCAGATTTTGGTAAATTACATAGTTTCTCAGTGCCTCCTTTTGTAAGATTGAGGTTAACAACCCACTTGAGTCACGAGAGAAGAGAGAAACTCTTATATGCGCACATTTTTCAATTCATCTCATCAGAAATATATCAAAGTCAATGTGACATGTTAAATATAAACATGAAATAAGATACAGCCTCAGATCTCTCCATCTACCCAAACTTAATTCTTGGATAGTTTTGTTTTAGAACTGGCCTCAAAACATGAATCATTTTTCACAATATTATCTTCTAAGTACTGATTCTGAAACTCAAGTACCAGAGTTTCAAAATCCTTCAGCCATAGTTCCCCCAAGAAGGCAACAGATTCTGGACATGCTGAAGTGATTACAGTTTCAGCCAGGGCCCCGCGTGTGTACCCACTGAAATCAGTGTGTCCTGGCCTGAGGACATTATAGTTCTCTGGAAAGCATTCAGGACATTTGGGCCTCCTCTCTGTTCTTTTTCTGAGGGGCCATTTCCGGTACAGCTGTACTCATTGTCCACAAGAATAGCCTTAGGCTGAGGGAAAAGTTGAGGAGAAGGTGTTCTGAGCTGCCTTTCAACTCTACCCAGCCTATGGTTTCAGGCAGCTTACCAAGGTTTCTATGAAGGGCACTCAGAAGTAGCTATGGGCCGATTTGTCAAGTCAACCTACTCTGTCTAGTCTTCACAAAGCCTTGAAATGGGCACCCAAAATGAATCTCTTCTGGATCCATCAGCAAATGACCAACTCCCTCACCAAAGTGCCAACTCAAGTTCCTGTGCTCTGTCTTCCATGGGCCTAAGAACCCTATACGGTTCATGGGCACACAGTCTGTGCGGTCACACTGGGCCCTACACTCAGAAGGTCCCTACACTTGGCTTAACGCTCTGTTATCACCATCCTGAAATTCTTAATAATTGTTCAACAAGGGACACCTCATTTTCACTTTGCACTGGGTCATGCAAATTATGTACTCAGCACTGCCACTCGATTGTGAGCTGCTTGAAAACAGAAGCTATTTGCTATTCTTTCAAACTCCTCCTTGGTTAGCACAGAGGACTCCTGGCAAAAAGTAGAGGTTTCTTAAATATTCATTGAGTTTATACATGAATGGATGAAAAGATAAAGTATCTTACAGAAAAATAGTATAGTATGGCTAATTAACTCTGAAGAATAAGCTTTTGTTATTCTTGGAGGAGAGGGGAACTAATTGATAAAATCCTGAGACTATTGACCATTGACCACTCCAAATAAATAACATAACATTTTCTGGGTTTATTTTTAAATTACTCAAACCACTCCTACTTTTGAGCCCTGCTGCCTCCCTGTTCTCAGAATGCAAAATTGTAGTTAATAGAGCTTGCAATTATGCTATCATGCCCTGAGTTTTTGTGCCAGGTGTAATGAGAAGGGGAAGGGAGAAGCCAAGAAAATGTGAATTGAGCAGGGTCCCTGTCTTCAAGAAGCAATTAAATTTCACTCCTCTAAAATTTATATCGAAGATGAGTTGACTTCATGGGAGTTCTGCAGCAATGAATCGAGAATAAAGACATTAGACTTGGCCAGTGGCCCAGCTTCCCGAACATTTCAAATGACAAAATGTCTCAGCCTGAACACAATTCCCCCACTATGAGATCTGTGGGTTCACTAGTTAACATTGGCAACTGACTCAGAGGTGCTCATGGAGCATAATAAACAAGTGGCTATTGAGGTGGGGGAGGTGCTTTTGCTCCCGGGTGTTAGAGAAGAAAAGACGAACATCAGCTATCAAAGTGAGCCAAGTAATTGCTGGAAAAAAATGTTCCTAGCTCCTGCTGAAGGCATGACAGGACTTCCAATGTGGCAACGACCACACACCACCCTGCTGCCACATTGCGTGCCCACTGCTAGGTTCTCTGAAATGACATGGAAGTCCACAAAGAGTTTATCGTGCTTTTCCACTACTAGTTTTTAGTTACCCACTACTGGCTGGTATAATACCAGTTACAAAATTAAGAGATTCTAGTTGAAAACATATAAATGCCAATAAACATAGAAAGATGTGTTCAACTTCAAATGAAGGAAATGTAAAAATAATACAACCACAGAATATCAATTTTGTATACTGAATGAGCCAAAGTTAAAGAGACTGATAATTTTCAATGTTGGCATGAATGGAAGAGAAAGCAAGTATTATCAGAAAAGATTGCTGGTCCAAGTATAAATTGGTACAACTACAACTTCTGAAGGGTAATTTGGCATGATGCGTTAATCCAAATTTAAAATGCATGCCCGCTTTGAGGCAGTAGTAATAATTCTAGGCCTTTATCTTAAGGAAATAATCTGAAAAATAAATAAAACTCTAAGTACAAAGTTGTTTATGTCAGCCAAAAAAAATTAGAAATAATACACGTGCAACATGGGAAACCTGCTAATACAGCACAATTCATCCAAACACAACTTGAACATTGAAATAGTCATCTGACGCTATAATGAGATGAGAAACAGGGCGTGCCAAGCTCTCGAATTTTAACAAAGGAGATCAAAAACCCTAAACTAAATGTATTTCAAAAGCTACAATTTTTATTTCTATATAAAAAGGGCAATCTTGCTTTCAAAACAAGAATGTGATTCTTGCATGTCACCTGTCTTTTGATTTTCTAAGTTTCAATGCTCTTTTTTCTGTGGTTACTTCTCACATATTGAAGACAAAGCATGAGAAGTGGAGCTCTAAGCAAATCACAGAGGGAATTCAGGGGCTCAGTGACATCTTACTGATTAAAAACAGTAATAAAAAATACAACAGGCCAGGTGCAGTGGCTCATGGCTATAATCCCAGCACCCTGAGGGGCCGAGGCAGGAGGATCGCCTAAGCCCTGGAGTTTGAGACCAGCCTGGGCTTAAAATGGTGACACCCCATCTCTACCAAAAACAAAAAAACCCTCGAAAATTAGCTGGACATGGTAACACATGCCTGTAGTCCCAGCTGTTTCGGAGGCTGAGGTGGAAGGATCGTTTGAGCCTGGGAGACAAAGGCTGCAGTGAGTCTAGATTGCTCCACTGCACTCCAGCCTGGGCAACAAGCAAGACCCCATCTCTAAACAAATTAAAAAAAAAACCTACAACAAATTCATTTCTTATTTTCATCCCTTCCAGGGATCAGAAAGCTGACACTGACAGAGAAATAGAAGACCCAGGTCTGGTCCTTCAGCACCACTTCAGGGGTCTCCATCGTCCACAGGTTAGAAAAGCAACCCAGAAAAGTCCAGGAGTGTCACATATCCCAAGTTAAAACCTGGTATAGAAGATTATCAATCCAACTTTCCAAAATAGATGCAAGAAGTCACACATTGCCTTAGGGGCAGCTCCTCAAGGCACATGTCTGGTCCTGTCACATCAACAGTCGCTGCATGTGTCCCACACCGCTGTTCTCTGTTGCTTTTTACGTAATCTCTGGCTGACTCACTCGGCACGCTAACCCATTCCCCGCTGTCACCATAAGCCCCAGCGCTACGTGTCCTGTCTCAGGTGGACCGGGGGCGGCCTTACCCTCCTGTATAAGGTGTGCAATATTGAGTGGCCGGTCCGATCAGCCACACAGCAGCACCGACGGGCCTGCCCACCCTTTCCAGACTTGAGGCTCTGTCCACCAAATGCACGCTGATAAATCTTCCCATCTTCAGTTCTGCTAAATGGCAAGCCATAATTTTCTAGCTGTGAAAGATAAACAAAAACCTTATTACCTTAAAGGAGTCAAGATATTCACAACTAATCTACACTAAACAACTTTAACACAAATCTGCAAACCCAAAGTAAACTATTTTATGAACATGTCAACACTTCATCAAAGAGAAACTTTTCTTGTTACATGTAATGCATAGTTCATGACGGACAAAGACTTCTCTTGTGAGCTTTGCTAATCACCATTCTTTCGGCTGCCACATCTGCCTCAATTGCTTACATTTTTTCCCAGACTCTTGTACTAGAAACAGACCACGAGAGCACCCAGAGCCTCCCGCCCATCACCTCGACCACGGCAGCGGGGGCCTGCTCCACCATGTAGTGGATGGCATCCTGGTCCCCCAGCCAGTCAGAGCCCTTCACGGTGTCGTAGAAATGCCACCTCCAGTTGTCCTCCATGTTCCCCAGAGCAGCACTGATTCCTCCCTGGAAACACCAACCACTCCTTACGAGCCACAAACAGGAGCCCCAGCTTTCTCTTCCAGGCCCAAATCCACCCACTGGGGGATTCAGAGAAAGCCAACTACTCACACGGTGACTCCAGTGAGGGCTGACCTCAGCAGAGGAGCAGCGAGGCATGACAGATCCCAGATCACAACCCCTCCCTGACTCGCCCAGTCGTTCCATCCCTTAGCCTCAGTCTCCTCATCTGTGTGGTGGAGACACAGGGAACTCCCGGAAGGGCTGACTGCAGCAGTGAGTGAAAGGCTACCTGTAATATGCTTATTACCTAACATTATCTGGCACAGAAAAGGTACTCAACAAATCTTTCCAGAGAGTTTTATTAACAAATCTTCACAATGGCATTTACGGGCATGTGTTAAAGATTAGAAGTGCTTCCTGCCAAGTAATAAACTCCACACTCAGAGTCACACTCCCCTGTACCCCTACTTCCTTTGGCTGTATGTGCCCACCACCGTCTTACCCCTCAGAGACTCCCGGAAGACAGCAGCACAGGGACAAATGAAACCCTTGCCCTTTTCTTCCCCAACCTAAACTCTGATTCCTCCTCTTTAGATGATCTCCTTTTCTTAACGTGTTGGGGCGGCGGGGGTGGGTGGGGAGGGTAGCAGGCGAGATGGTCACAGAAAACCCAAGTGTGACTGGAGTCTCAATTAAGAGTGTCAACAAGGCTCCCACCCTTCAAAGTCCCCAGGGAAGAGGCTCCAGGGAGAGACCCCTGAGAGGGTGAGCTCAGTGAGTAAGGCACAGCAAGAGGCCATGTGGCTGGCACGGGGAGGAGGCAGGAGCCTCCCCAGGTAGAAAATGCGAAGCTGCGCAGGACCTGCACGGAGTGGGAGCACGGTGGGGCACCTTTCTCTCACCTGCACCGCTACAGTGTGTGACCTGGTAGGAAACAGCTTTGTAACACACGCTGTATTAAACCCTGCCTCAGAAAGGCCAAATGCAGCTGGCAAGCCTGCCCCTCCAGCGCCTACCACCACTGCGTCGAATTCATGGTCCACTACTGGATACTGAGCAGAAATCTGGAAAAGAAAAATTCACCTGTCAATCACATGTTCCACTATGCCAAACATGAAGACTCTTGTGACAGTGAAAGAGCCTGACAAACACAAAAGGAGCAACTGCTGGGCACACAGGGCCTCCATCCTGTCCTGGGGCTGAGCCCTGAACAGTGCGGGGAGAGGTGGGCACATTCGCACCTGGAGAAGGGACTGACAATCAGATTCTATGAATGGTAGAGGGTCTATCCCATGGGATCAGACTGAGGACCACAACTCTACTTCAGGGCCGTGCCTACGCTTATGCCTGAGAAGGTGCCAAGGAGTATTCAGTCGCTATTGTGAGCTTATGAGAAAAGAACTTCTCAGCAAGTTTCAGTTTTCCAACAGAGAGAGAACAGGCACACTCAACACCAAGGAACCCACACCGGAAGGGCCCCACGGTCCTATTTTCAGTACCATTTTATCATCTATCACAGCAGATACTGTTCATTTTATTCCTTTACTTGACCTAAATTTAAATCTAGTTTATGGATACATAAGAGATACAAGTAAAAATGTTAACATCTATGTTTATATTTGTACTTACAATTAACTATTATTACACTGAAAATAACTTCGGCATGCACTGGATACCTATGAGAAATTTTTCTCTTATGTCTATGACTCATATGAAAACAAACTGGTATAGATCCTTACCCCCTAAGCCAAAAAAATCATTTATAATGGAACAGAAAGCATGAACTTACGGAATCTGAAACTTCAGCAGATGCCCTCTTGTTCCTTCAACAGTGAAGTGAAAACCTCGGGTTCCTGTTTGCAACACTGTTGGCCACTGGAGACACAGAAGACACAGAGCCAGAGGGTTAGTGTCCTGAAGGAACAAATGCTGTGGGGGATAGTAATTCAGATTTCCCCCTGCAAACTGTTCACCTTCTTATGTATCCAGGTGCTCCTGTGCATCCAGAAAGCTCAGCTGGGACCCTCTACTTAACCCTGAAGGGCAGCCCAAGGGGCAACAAAGGACTGAGCCCCAGGTCCTCCTTTCCACCCTGACTCGGCACTCTAGAAAACCAGGATGAAGCTTGTTTCCAAACAGGACACTCACTGACTCAGATACGAAATGAAAAAGGCGCACTTCCTCTGTAAAGTCTTAATTTATGCTACTTAGTGGAGAAGGGGAAAGACATCTATGTCGTATTACTGTATGTGGTATTTTGCAAATAATGAAGCATTTTAACTGGCTCCATCAGAGCCCTTTCCACACTACAGTTCCAATCGTCCATGAGGGCTTGCGGTCAGTTCAAAAGGCACTGGACACTGAATCAGGAGATCTGTATCCTGGAACAGTAAAAGCTGACAGCCCAGAGGGAAGAGCTGTCATACCTTCATGACACAGGAGGATGTCGGATGCACACTCTCCCCTGCCTGGCTGCTCCTGGCTTTTTCCTGGCCAACGTCTACAACTTGACATATCTCACTGCTTAAATTTTCCATCTTAGAAACCTTTACTCAAGAAAACTCGTTTTAGTGTTTAGTTTTTAGTGGCTCTATGTAAGAGAGGTGACACTGTCCCATATGCTAAGGTTGGCCAGCCATTCGGGGGATACCTTTTCCATTCTGCTAGTGGCATTTTAGAAGACCACTGAATAGTCTCAGAAATATCATAGGCTGGGCGTGGTGGCTCACGCTTGTAATCCCAGCACTTTGGGAGGCCGAGGCGGGTGGATCACGAGGTCAGGAGATCGAGGCCATCCTAGCTAACATGGTGAAACCCCGTCTCTATTAAAAAATACAAAAAAAAAAAAGTAGCCGGGCGTGGTGGCAGGCGCCTGTAGTCCCAGCTACTCGGGCGGCTGAGGCAAGAGAATGGTGTGAACCCGTAAGGCGGAGCTTGCAGTGAGCAGAGATTGCGCCACTGCACTCCAGCCTGGGTGATAGAGCGAGACTCCGTCTCAAAAAAAAAAAAAGAAATATATCATAAAGAATAGTTTTAGGGGCTGGGCACGGTGGCTCATGCCTGTAATCCCAGCATTTTGGGAGGCCAAGGTGGGCGGATCACCTGAAGTCAGGAGTTCGAGTCCAGTCTGACCAACATGGCGAAACCCCCTCTCTACTAAAAATCAGCTGGGCGTGGTGGCGGGCACCTGTAATCCCAGCTACTTGGGAAGCTGAGGCAGGAGAATCGCTTGAACCCAGGAGGCAGAAGTTGCAGTGAGCCTAGACTGTGCCACTGTACTCCAGCCTGGGCGACAGAGAGAGACAATGTCTCCAAAAAACAAAAGAAAAGAAAAAAAAAGCTTTAGGAAATAATACACTCAGCAATCAGAAAAGGGGATGTGAGGGATGTCTTCAAGTACTTAGAAATACTTGCAATTCAGAAATTACTTATTATGTGGGATAAAAAATTATTCTTTATTTCTCTAATTTCTAGTCTCTGTTTTTACTGACATAAGCTAATTTTGTTTTTTCTTTTTTCAGAAAAAAAAATGAGAAAGAACGAATATTCTTCTACCTTAATATAATTTTTTACATGGTAAAATCATATTTTAAGAAAGAAGTCTTTGAAATAATTTTAATACAAACGTTCTTGAAAATTTTGTAAAGTGCCCTATTAACATAGGTAATAGCACCAATAAAAACAGTACATTACACCAAATGTAAGTAGAAACAGGGAAATCACTCAATGTTTATTTGTTCTTTCTAGGATGTCGAGGTAGAATACCCACTGCCCACCCCCCACCACACACACACAGAGCTGGCTTAAAAGGGGCAGCTACTCTAACACAATCTTGAACAAATTATCATGCCATCCCCCTGGGGAAAAAGACACTAACCCTCTGCTTCTAAATCTAATCTGGGGCAGATTTTTGAATCTGGAAAGCCCAGCTTCAAGCCAATGTCAGTCTTTAGATAAAACTCAAAACTAGTTTTGACACAAAACTAGTCTTTTGTGCCAATTATTAATTTTTTTAGGAGAAACTATCAAACATTTCCTCTAAGAAAAAAAAATAGGGAACATATAACTAAAAGGAATACTTAGACCTTGCTTAACAATACAGAATTTCAGATGACTGAATCAGGAGGTGGAGGGGGAAAAGTAAGAAATGCAGAGACATTAATATCCGAAATCTAGCAAAGTAAGGCGTCCTCATCGAATAAAATGCACCTATAAATCATGAGCAAGAAGCTAGTCTGCATGTACAACCTACACAATTACAAAAGCAGCCAACGAAGAACCTAAAAACGCACGACATTCTGTAGGAAAAGCTACCTTCATCAAGATACAAAGGCTTTTACAAAACCCAAGACTAAATTTTGGTTCCATTTTGCTATCTTGCCATCTTGTCTGAGGTGCCTGGGGTCTTAGTCTGCAGAAGGAACACTGGGCACCATCTGGGTTGAGGACAAAGTCACTAGCTCTAGCTTTTCTCCAATCACAAGCTACCATTTCCCCTAAAAAGCCCCACTGACCATGGGCTTTACTTCCTGCTTGTGGACGCCCTCCTAGCAGCTCTTAAGAGCCCAAGATGCGGCGGGGGTCTCTGCTCAGTCAGCACCAACCACAGCAACACACTAGAACGGTTTACATGCTTTCTGATGTTGACAGGATGGCTGTATGACTAATCCTCACATTTAATTCAAAGAGATTTTTAATAGCTATTTCAAAAAGGAGAAAACTGCACAATTAAAGGCATAGTTCAAATCAATATTGCTGAATGCCTTGGTTCCTACTGAGATTTTTACTCTGCAATTTAAAATTACTTTGTAATTAAGGACGTGGGTGGGTAAGTCCATTTAAAAGAACCGAACAACTAAACCTATCCAATTTAGCTTGATTAAATAAAACCCTAGAAGGCCGACTCTGATGATGCAATCGTAGAGGGCACATTCAGACAAACTCAGAGAGCAAGGCCTCTGGGAAGTGGAACCCTGACCATCATCCTGGACTAAACCGAGCCCGGCCCTCGAGGCACTCAGCGCACAGGCAAGCACAGGTCCCGGCGTCCTCGCTCGGTCAATGCCCTAAGCTCTCCGTCTGATTTTTAAACACTGGCACAGCTGCTTTTAAACACGGGCACATTTTTGGTGGCACAAGGGCCACCAAACAGGACCCAAAGTGGAGACCCTTAACTTACAAGGTCTCGAAGTGGACATGCACAGATTTGCGCTTTCTGGAAAGGGGAACTGCAAGCCCAAGCTCGGGCGCGCCGCGCTTCCCACCGGACGCCCACCCGGCCCAGCCCGGCCACGCCTCGCACCCACCCGGGCGGTTTCACCCGCCCCGCCAGCCCCACCCACGGGCTGCGGGCGGCCCCTCAGGACAACCCGCACAGAGGGCGGCAAAGGCCCAGCCCAGCCAGGGCTCCACCCCGGTGACCTTGGGCAGACACGACTCCTCCCCGAGTCCACCCGCCAGGCACTGAGGCGAGGAGCTACCTCAGCCCGCGAGGTCGCCGGACCCCAGGCCCGGACCAAGGCGGCGGAGGGGACGCCCAGCAAGCCCGCGGGCTCGTGACCTTCACCGGGACGCGGACTACCTGCTAAGGACCGAGCTCCCCAGGCCCCCGAGTACGCCCCGCGGCTCCCCCTCGCACCGGCCCAGGGCTCTCCCAGCCCCTTCCCGATCGCCGGGCAGGGGGCGCGGGGACCCGGCGCCCGCTCCGCTCGGACCCACTGGGGACCGTCCCGCTCCTACCGCCGCCCCGCCCCTCGCCTGCCCCGCCCCGGTCCGCGGCAGGGACTCACCGCCTTGACCCGCACCAGGCGCCGAGCGCTCAGCATCCGCCACAGGCCCCGGACCCCCGACATGTCTGTAGTCGCCGCCGCGCAGTCCCGCCAGTCCCCGCGCAGACTGCGCCTGCGCACCACACCGGGTAGAGCCGGCGGGAAACCCCGCCCGCGCACCACGCCCGGGTCAAGGGGCGGGGCGGTAGTGGGGGACATCGCGCCTGCGCAGCACGCCGCGCCCGGGCGGGGGGGCTAAGGGGGAAGCCGCGCCTGCGCAAAGCGGACCCGCGGACGGTGGCGCTGGGTGGACACGGAGGCCCCGCGCTCCCCGACCGAGCTAGGGCGGGCCCTATTCCGGGGAGGTGTTGAGCACCAACATTTTTTAAAGCCGCGTGGGTGGTTCTCCGGGATCTCCCAGACCGAGAGGGTCTGAACGTTCAGACCGCAGGGAATGGGGTGGGAGGGGCGGCGCTCGTCCGCGGAGGTGGGCGGGAGCGGTCCGGGGCCTCCGGCCTCTAGTGACCAGGAGTGACCCTCGGTCTCCCGTCTCCGAGGGGCGGGAGCGATCCTCAGCCCTGTCCCCAGCCTCTGGTTTCCGGCTAATTTTTAAATTTTTTGTAGAGGCGGGATCTTGCTCTGTTGCCCGGGCTGGTCTCGAACTTGTGGCCTCAAGCGATCCTCCCTCCTCGGCCTCCCCAAGTGCGGGGATTACGGACAGAGCCACTGCGCACGGCTGTGGTCAGCTTTGAAAGCTGGGCAGATCCCTTTGGCTTATATGCCTTTCTGATTTTGCTTCTGGTTCAGATAGTATTTTAATATTTCTAGTGTGTCTTTTTGTAAGATAGCTGAAATCTTTTTGTGGAATGAAGTGGCATGAAAAATAAACCAATAATCATTAGTAATTATGTTTCCTGTCTTTTCACTTTATTAAAATCTTCATCTTGTGCATAATGCTTAACAGTTTTGAGTTATTTTAGTAAATTGCAAGGGTTCAGTCCCATTTTGTTGATATTTGGGTTGTTTCCCATTTTTGCTCTTAATAAATAACACCGTACAGAACATATCTGTGACCATCACTTTATCTTTAGGATTATTTTCTTAGATGTGTGCCCCAGACGTGGCCTTTATTGGCTTGCAGGGAGTGAACATAATACCTCCTGGAATTTTTTTTTTAAGTTACGCAGTTTTAGTCCTGGGTTAGTTATCTAATTGTTTGGTTTGAGACAGAATTTCGCTCGTTGCCCAGGCTGGAGTGCAATGGCGCGATCTCTGCTCACTGCAACTTCTGCCTCCAGGGTTCAAGAGATTCTCCCGCGGAGCTTACAGTGAGCGGAGATCGCGCCCCTGCACTCCAGCCTGGGCAACAGAGCAAGACTATATTGCTTTAATTTATTCTGCCGGCTATCTGGAGAAATGCAACCTCATCAGCAGAAATTATTTCCACCCTGCCGCTTTTTAAATGTGATTTCCTATAGCCAGGTACTGAGCCCTTCAATTGAGGTCTAAACCCTCCACCCTCTCCCTCCGGGATTGCCAAGCCTGTGGTTTCAGTTCCATGGTCCCAGGTAGATTATGTCAACTCAGTCAATCCGCTTATGAAATACTTTTTGGGGTTTTTTCTTGAGTTTTTTTAATATGTTTTTCTTTCATGGAGGTGACACCCTCTTTGAGTTGTGGGAGCCTTCCTCCAGTCTGCATGTACTGAATGAAGCGTTTGCTGTACAGCCTCTCAGCCGCAGCAGCCCACAGTGAGGTGCAGGTGCTCACGCCATCGCCCCAGAGAGCTCCTCCATTCGCCCCTCCACCCACAGCCCCTCGAAACCACCGTCCTGCTCCCCGACACGGTAGCACTGTCTTCAAGATGTCATGTGGCCGCATCCTTCGGCCTGTGCCCACCGAAACTAGCTTCCTTCACCGGGCATGCCTGGGAGACCAGGGGCATTTGGGTGCATCTTTCCACTGCTGGTTGGTGCCCCCTATGTGGAAGCATCCGCGTTGGTTCACGCCTTCTCCTGCCGATGGACATTTTGTTTTCTTCCAGTTATTGGCAATGAGGAATGAGGCCTAAACACTTGTGTGCAGGGTTGTGTGTGCACGTTTTTTTCTCTTGGGGGACATTTCAGGACGGGGTTGCTGGATGACGTGGTAAGGATGTGCTTAACTTCATAAGAAACTCCCGGACCACTTTCCAGCATGGCGGGACCCCTCCCATTCCCACTGCAGCTTATGAGGGTCCCAAGTCCTCTGCATCATCACTAGAACCTGGGTTGGCCCATGGTTTTTGTGTTTTTAGCCATTTTAATAGATTTGCAGAGGTACTGTTGACTGGCATTTCTCCAGCATCACTATGATGTTGAGCCTCTTTCTCGGGCAATACGCCTTCCTTATACCTTCTTTGATGAGGCCTCCATTCAAATATTTGCCCTCTCTTTAATACTGGGTTTTTACTTTCTTATAGTTAAGTTTTCATGGTTCTTCATATATTCCGCATGCCAGTACGTTGTGAGATGTGATTCACAAATATTTTTTTTCTAGACCATAGCGTGTGTTTCATTCTCTTTAGATTTTTATATTGCTTTATAGAATTGCAATTTTAAATTTATGACTAAATTTAATTTGTCAATCTTTTATGAATCATGCTTTTGGTGTCATGTCTAAGAACTTTTCATCTAACCCCAGGCCATACAAATTTTCCCGTGTTTTTACCTAAGGGTTTGATAGCGTTATGTTCTCCATTTAGGCCTTTAATAAATGTTGAGTAACATTTTGTGCCAGCCATAGCCATACCTTTCTCCATCTCTCACAGTATCGTGGGCATTTGCAGCTCCCAGTGCCCTGTGCTGTTCCCGTCTTCTTGGTCCGCTCTTCCTGTGAGTTTCAGGGCACGTCTTAGTGCTGGGGCTGTCCTGGTCCATCAGGGGGTCCCATGAGCTTGTCCGTGTGGGAAGGTTGGGACTGTGATGTTCATGGGATGCCCTGTGAGTCAGGAAGAGGTGCTGTCGGGGGTTTCCATGTAGGAGAGAGAGGTGTTTGGTTTTCCGGATGGGTCAGACTTGAGAGGGGACAAACTTGAGAAATGCCACCAATGAGAAGCCCAGGCAGAGCAGGTCTCGGGGCCGCCCAGCCGTGCGGGAGCCAAACGTGGATGTGTCAGTGGCCATGCCAGGAGGTAAACCCTCAACCAAGGGCCTCTGGGTGTCCAAGGTCAAGTCTTGTTCAAGAGGTGCATTCAGCTGAGCCAACCATGGCAGAAATGCATAAGGGAGATCCCATGGTTCCTCTGTTTAAAACCCCTGCTAATCCCACCCGACTCAGAGAAGGAGCCAAGTCCTCACAGCAGCCTGCAACCCCCGCCTGACTCGGCCTCCTCTTGGCTCTGATTCTCTGTACCCTTCTATCCCTCTCTGTCTCTTCTCCCATCAGAGAGGAGATCTGGCACGTTTATCCTGGTGGATTCAAACCCATCTTTGCCACACAGATAGTCACCGGAATGAATAGGTATCATCTACAAAGAGTCCTTTTGAAAAAGAAAAAGGCAGGCCGGGCATGGTGGCTCATGCCTGTAATCCCAGCACTTCGGGAGGCTGAGGTGGGAGAATCACCTGAGGTCAGGAGTTTCAGACCAGCCTGGACAACATGGTGAAACCCCATCTCTAGTAAAAATATAAAAATTAGCTGGGCATGGTGGCACGTGCCTGTAATCCCAGCCACTTGGGAGGCTGAGGCAGGAGAATCATTTGAACCCAGAAGGTGGAGGTTGCAGTGAGCTGAGATCGCGCCACCGCACTCCAGCCTGGGTGACAGAGTGAGACTCTGTCTCAAAAACATCATAATAGGAATAATAAAGGAAAAGTGCAAAAACTCAAACAACTTCACAGAAACTGGGCAAAAGAGCTGAACCGGCCCTCCACAGAAGAGGAAATGTGGAGGAATGGCTAATGAAAACATGAAGAGGGGCTCAGCCTAACGGGGAGATATCACGTGACACCCACCAGACGGGCAAAAATCCCACCACCCAATCCATGCCGGTGTTGGGGAGAATGGAGAGAAGCGGGAACACCAGGCACTGCTAAGAACGGTTGTGAAGTATATTTCTGTTATGCTTGTATATGAAAGAGTGTGTGTTGTGGGTTATGAGGAAAATTACATTTCTTACCTGGGATGAAATTTTAAAACTTGAAAGCTACTGACCAGAAGAAACTTGCACTTGTATACAAAAGAAACGCCCAAGAACGTTCCCAACAAAACACAGTCCTAAGGACCCCAACCTGGCCAAACACTCATCCACAGGAAGATGAAGACATTTCCCATGTTCCCCTCAGACGACGGGAGATCACGCAGCAATGAAATGAACCATGTCAGTGTGGGTGGGTCTCAGGGAGAGAATGGAGGAAAAAACAGACACAGAGCAGATGCTCAGAGCCACGCAGGAGAATTTCCTCACATCAAAGTTCAAAACTGCAGCCGAGGCAACAGAGCAACACCCTGCCTCAAAAAGAAAACAAAGTTCAAACACTAAATGGCACATTTTTTAGGGATGTACACACATGGTGAAAGAAACGTACTATGAAGGAAAGTGTGGGAATAATAAAGACTAAAGCAGGAAGTGATTCCCTCCGTAGGAGAAGGGAAGGGACCGGGACTCAGGCAGGGCCTCCAGGGAGCATCGAAAGTGATGTCTCTTGAGATTCACTCCCTAAACTTGGTGGCGGTCCTCTGTGTCCAACGTGTCAATATTCTGTATACCTTACCCATACTGTACAAATGCTTTATTTCTACTCAATATTTAGAAGACAGTTATAAACAAGATGCACTAAATAGCAAGGTGGCAGATGAACATCAGGAAGGAACATCCAGGAGGTTCCATCCACGGAACCTCACCATGGATATGCTTGTGATCAAGGGCCTGGTCTCCCCTCAAGACACGGTCACAGATCTGTGACAGAGGCCACACCATCATAGAAGGGGAGGCCACATCATCATAGAAGTGATCACAGAGGCCATCACAGAGGCCACACCATCATAGAAGTGGAGGCCACACCATCATAGAAGTGATCACAGAGGCCATCACAGAGGCCACACCATCATAGAAGTGGAGCAGGCCAGCCGGGACAGGGTCCTTCTGTGGCACCTGCTGCATCACCAGGCTGTGTGAACGGACTCAATTGCCAGAACTCACAGAACAGCAGTATGAGCACCAAAACCTCACAGGAAAAATGGTAAGTTCTAAGTTTCTCCATTAACAGTAACTCTCAGATTAATCTCTGTCATCCATCGCTTCTCCAAGAAATAACTTTTTAGGTTGACGTGCCAGGCGCCATGTTGGAGGGTTGGTGGTAGCGGCTTGGGGAGGTGCTCGCTCTGTCGGTCTCACTCTCTCACACGCTTCCCCTGGCTCCCTTCATTTCCCCTCACCCCACTTGCCCTGCATGCTGGGGTGTGTGCGAGGGAGTGGGAGGACGTCGGGGGTGGGGGGAGGCGTTCCGGTCCCCAAGAGACCCGCGGAGGGAGGCGGAGGCTGTGAGGGACTCCGGGAAGCCATGGACGTCGAGGGGCTCCAGGAAGCACTGGAAGATTTTGAGAAGAGGGGGAAAAAGAAAGCTTCTCCTGTCCTGGATCAGTTTCTTTGTCATGTAGCCAAGACTGGAGAAACAGATTCAGTGGTCCCAATTTAAAGACTATTTTATTTTCAAACAGGAGAAAGTGATGGATGATTTCAGAACTTCAGCTCCTGAGGCAAGAGGTCCTCCCAACCCTAATGTCGAATATATTCCCTTTGATGAAATGAAGGAAAGAATACTGAAAATTGTCACTGGATTTAAGGTATCCCTTTTACTATTCAGTGACTAGGTGAATTGTTAACAGATCCAAGGAGAAACTATACAGGAACAGACAAACTTCTCAGAGGAGTCGAAAAGAATGTGATGGTTGTTAGCTGTGTTTATCCTTCTTCAGAGAAAAACAATTCCAATAGTTTAAATCGAATGAATGGTGTTATGTTTCCTGGAAATGCACCAAGCTATACTGAGAGGTCTAATATAAATGGGCCTGGGACACCCAGGCCACTTAATCAACGAAAGGTTTGTCAGCCCCCAGCAGCTGGAGACCTGGCGGGGAGCTGATGCTCCAGTTTGAGGGCCGTGAAGCTGCAGACCTGGTGGGGAGCTCATGTTCAATTCTGAGGGCGTTGCAACTGGAGACTTGAGGGTAGACAATATTGCAGTTTGAGGGCCGTGCAGCTGGAGACCCGGGTGGGAACAGATGTTCCGGTTTGGGAGCGATGCAGCTGGAGGCACTGCGGGGAGCAAATGTTCCAGTTAGATGTTCCTCTCTGGGTCTCCAGGTGCACGGCCATCAAACTGGAACATCAGCTCCCCGGCCCTCAAACTGCAACTGGAATATCAGCTCAACATCAGCTCCTCTTCAGGTCTACGGCTGCAAGACCCTCAAACCGGAACATCAGTTCCTCCCCAGGTCTGCGGCTGCAAGACCCTCAAAGAGGAAAATCAGTTCCTCGCCGGGTCTGTGGCTGCAAGACCCTCAAACCACAACATCAGCTCCTCCCCGGGTCCACGGCTGCAAGACCCTTAAACCAGAACATCAGCTCTTCCCCGGGTCCACGGCTGCAAGACCCTCAAACCGGAACATCAGCTCCTCCCCGGGTCTGTGGCTGCGAGAGCCTCAAACTGGAACATCAGCTCCTCTCAAGGTCTGCGGCTGCAAGAGCCTCAAACTGGAACATCAGCTCCTCCCCAGGTCTGCGGCTGCAAGACCCCCAAACGGGAACATCAGCTCCTCCCCGGGTCTGCGCCCGAAAGACCCTCAAACAGGAACATCAGCTCCTCCCAGGGTCTGAGGCTGCAAGACACACAAACCGGAACATCAGCTCCTCCCCGGGTCTGCGGCTGCAAGACCCCCAAACGGGAACATCAGCTCCTCCCCGGGTCTGGGCTGCAAGACACCCAAACCGGAACATCAGCTCCTCCCCGGGTCTGCGGCTGCAAGACCCCCAAACCGGAACATCAGCTCCTCCCCGGGTCTGGGGCTGCAAGACCCCCAAACCGTAACATCAGCTCCTCCTCGGGTCTGCAGCTGCACGACCCTCAAACCGGAACATAAGCTCCTCCCCGGGTGTGTGCCTGCAAGACCCTCAAACTGGAACATCAGCCCCTGCCCGGGTCAGCGGCTGCACGACCCTCAAACCGGAACATCAGCTCCTTCCCGGGACTGCGGCTGCACGACCCTCAAACCGGAACATCGGCTCCGACCTGGGTCTGCGGCTGCAAGCCCCTCAAACCGGAACATCAGCTCCTCCATGAATCTGCGCCTGCAAGACCGTGAAACCAGAACATCAGCTCCTTCCTGGGTCTGTGGCTACACGACTCTCAAACTGGAACATCACCTCTTCTCTGCGTATGTGGATGCACGACCCTCAAACCGGAACATCGGCTCCTTCCCAGGTCTGTGGCTGCGTGACCCTCAAACCGGAAGATCAGCTGACCGCAGGGTCTGCGGCCTCAAGACCCCCAAACCAAAACATCAGCTCCTCCCCGGGTCAACGGCTGCAAGACCGCCAAACCGGAACATCAGCTCCTCCCCGGGTCTGCGGCTGCAAGAACCCCAAAGCGGAACATCAGCTGCTGCCCAGATCTGCGGCTGCAAGACCCCCACACCGGAACATCAGCTCCTCCCGGGGTCTGCGGCTGCAAGACCCCCAAACCGGAACATCAGCTCCCCGCCGGGTCTCCAGCTGAACGGCCCTCAAACTGGAACATCGGCTTACCACCAGATCTCCAGCTGCATGGCCCTGAAACAGGAACATCAGCTCCCCACAGGGTCTCCAGCTGCACAGCCCTCAAATTGCAACATCAGTTCCCCCCTGGGCCTCCAGGTGCACCGCCTCAAACTGCAACATCAGCTCCCCGCTGGGTCTGCTGCTTCACTGCCCTCAACCTGGAACATCAGCTCCCCCCGGGGTCTCCAGTTCCACGGCCCTCAACCTGCAACACTGGCTCCCCACCGGGTCTCCAGCTGCACGGCACTCAAACTGGAACATCAGCTCCCCACCGGGTATCCAGCTGCATGGCCCTCAAACTGGAACATCATCTCCCCGCTGAGTCTCCAGGTGCACGGTCCTCAAACTGGAATATCAGCTCAACGCCAGGTCTCCAGTTGCACAGCCCTCAAATTGGAACATCAGCTCCCTGCCGGGTCTCCAGCTGCACGGCCCTCAAACTAGAACATCAGCTCCCTGCCGGGTCTCCAGCTGCACGGCCCTCAAACTGCAACATCAGCTCCCCCGCGGGACTCCAGCTGCACAGCCCTACAACTGGAACATCAGCTCCCCCCGGGAAGTGAGGCGCTCCTCACTTCCCAGTTGGGGCGGCCGGGCAGAGGCGCTCCTCACTTCCCAGACGGGGCAGCCGAGCAGAGGCGCTCCTCACTTCCCAAATGGGGCGGCGGGGCAGAGGTGCTCCTCACTTCCCAGACGATTGGTGGCCGGGCAGAGGTGCTCCTCACTTCCCAGACGATGGGTGGCCGGGCAGAGGCACTCCTCACTTCTTCCCAGGTGGGGCGGCCGGGCAGAGGCACTCCTCACTTCCCCCCGGGTCACCAACTGCACAGACCTCAAACTTGAACATCAGCTCCCCGCCGGGTCATCCTGCACGGCCCTCAAACTGGAACATCAGCTCCACCCCTAGGTCTCCAGCAGCACGGCCCTACAACTGCAACATCAGCTTCCCCCCGGGTCTCCAGCTGCACAGCCCTACAACTGGAACATCAGCTCCCTCCCAGGTCTCCAGCTGCACGGCCCTCAAACTGGAAAATCAGCTACCCGGCCCTCAAACTGCAACTGGAATATGAGCTCAACATCAGGTCCTCTCCAGGTCTGCAGCTGCAAGACCCTCAAACCAGAACATCAGCTCCTCGCCGGGTCTCCGGCTGCACGACCCTCAAAGCAGAACATCGGCTACACTCCGGGCCTGCGGCTGCAACACCCTCAAATCAGAACATCAGCTCCTCGCCGGGTCTGCGGCTGCACGACCATCAAACCGGAACATCAGCTCCTCCCCGGGTCTGCGGCTGTACGACCCTCAAAGCAAAACATCAGCTACTCGCCGGGACTGCGGCTGCACCACCCTCAAACCAGAACATCAGCTCCTCCCCTGGTCCGCTGCTGCAAGACCCTCAAACCAGAACATCAGCTCCTCCCGGGGTATGCGGCTGCAGGACCCTCAAACCTGAACATCAGCCCCTCCCCGGGTCAGGGGTTGCACGACACTCAAAACAGAACGTCAGCTCCTTCCCGGGTCTGCAGCTGCACGACTCTCAAACTGGAACATCAGCTCCTCCCCGGGTCGGTGGCTGCACGATCCTCAAATTGGAACATCAGTGCCTCTCCGGGTCTGCAGCTGCAAGACCCTCAAACCGGAACATCAACTCTTCCCCGGGTCCGCGGCTGCAAACCCTCAAACAGCTCCTCACTTCCCAGACGGGGCGGCCGGCAGAGGCGCTCCTCACTTCCCAGACGGGGCGGCCGGGCAGAGGCGCTCCTCACTTCCCAGACGATGGGTGGCCGGGCAGAGGCGCTCCTCACTTCCCAGACCATGGGTGGCCGGGCAGAGGCATTCCTCACTTCTTCCCAGACGGGGCGGCCGGGCAGAGGCGCTCTTCAATTCCCAGACGGGGCGGCCGGGCAGAGGCGCTCCTCACTTCCCAGAAGGGGCAGCCGGGCAGAGGCGCTCCTCACTTCCCAGACGATGAGTGGCCGGGCAGAGGCGCTCCTCACTTCCCAGACGATGGGTGGCCCGGCAGAGGCGCTCCTCAATTCCCAGACGGGGCGGCCGGGCAGAGGCGCTCCTCACTTCCCAGACGATGGGTGGCCGGGCAGAGGCGCTCCTCACTTCCCAAATGGGGCGGCCGGGCACAGGTGCTCCTCACTTCCCAGACGATGGGTGGCCGGGCAGAGGCGCTCCTCACTTCGTCCCAGGCGGGGAGTCCGGGCAGAGGCACTTCTCACTTCCCAAACGGGGCGGCCGGGCAGAGGCGCTCCTCACTTCCCAGACGATGGGTGGCCGGGCAGAGGCACTCCTCACTTCCCAGACGATGGGTGGCCGGGCACAGGCGCTCCTCACTTCCCAGACGATGGGTGGCCAGGCAGAGGCGCTCCACACTTCCCAGATGGGGCGGCCGGGCAGACGCGCTCCTCACTTCCCAGACGACGCGGCCGGGCAGAGGCGCTCCTCACTTCTTCCCAGACGGGGCAGTTGGGCCGAGGCGCTCCTCACTTCCCAGATGGGGCAGCCGCGCAGAGGCGCTCCTCACTTCCCAGACGATGGGTGGCTGGGCAGAGGCGCTCCTCACTTCTTCCCAGGCGGGGTGGCCGGGCAGAGGCGCTCCCCACTTCCCAGACGATGGGTGGCCGGGCAGAGGTGCTCCTCACTTCCCAGATGGGGCGGCCGGGCAGAGGTGCTCCTCACTTCCCAGACGATGGGTGGCCGGGCACAGGCGCTCCTCACTTCCCAGACAATGGGTGGCCGGGCACAGGCGCTCCTCACTTCCCAGACGATGAGTGGCCGGGCAGAGGCGCTCCTCACTTTCCAGATGGGGCGGCCGGGCAGACGCGCTCCTCACTTCCCAGACGGGGTGGCCGGGCAGAGGTGCTGCTCACTTCCCAGATGATGGATGGCCGGGCAGAGGCGCTCCCCACTTCATCCCAGACGGGGTGGCCGGGCAGAGGCGCTCCTCACTTCCCAGACGGGGCAGCCGCGCAGAGGCGTTCCTCACTCCCAGACGATGGGTGGCCGGGCAGAGGCGCTACTCACTTCCCAGATGGGGCGGCCGGGCAGAGGCGCTCCTCACTTCTCCGACGATGGGTGGCCGGGCACAGGCGCTCCTCACTTCCCAGACGATGGGTGGCCGGGCAGAGGCGCTCCTCACTTCCCAGACGATGGGTGGCCGGGCAGAGGCGCTCCTCACTTCCCAGATGGGGCGGCTGGGCAGAGGCGCTCCTCACTTCCAAGACGATGGGTGGCCGGGCAGAGGCGCTCCTCACTTCCCAGAGGATGGGTGGCCGGGCAGAGGCGCTCCTCACTTCTCCCCAGACGGGGTGACCGGGCAGAGGCGCTCCTCACTTCCCAGATGGGGCAGCCGGGCAGAGACGCTCCTCACTTCCCAGACGGGGTGGCGGCCGGGCAGAGGCACTCCTCAGTTCCCAGGCGATGGGTGGCCAGGCAGAGGCGCTCCTCACTTCCCAGACGATGGTTGAGGAGCGCCTCTGCCCGGCCGCCCCGTCTGGGAAGGGAGGAGCTCCTCTGCCGGGCCGCCCCGTCTGGGAAGTGAGGAGCGCCTCTTCCCGGCCGCCCCGTCTGGGAGGTGAGGGGCGCCTGTGTCCGGTCGCCCCGTCTGGGAGGTGAGGGGCGCCTCTGCCCGGCCACCCATCCTCTGGGAAGTGAGGAGCGCCTCTGCCCAGCCACCCATCGTCTGGGAAGAAGTGAGGAGCGCCTCTGCCCGGCCACCCATCGTCTGGGAAGAAGTGAGGAGCGCCTCTGCCCGGCCACCCATCGTCTTGGAAGTGAGGAGCGCCTCTGCCCGGCCGCCCCGTCTAGGAAGTGAGGAGCGCCTCTGCCGGCCACCCATCGTCTGGGAAGTGAGGGGCGCCTCTGCCCGGCCACCCATCGTCTGGGAAGTGAGGGGCGCCTCTGCCCGGCCGCCCCGTCTGGGAGGTGAGGGGCGCCTCTGCCCGGCCGCCCCGTCTGGGAGGTGAGGGGCGCCTCTGCCCGGCCGCCCCGTCTGGGAGGTGAGGGGCGCCTCTGCCCGGCCGCCCCGTCTGGGAGGTGAGGGGCGCCTCTGCCCGGCCGCCCCGTCTGGGAGGTGAGGGGCGCCTCTGCCCGGCCGCCCCGTCTGGGAGGTGAGGGGCGCCTCTGCCCGGCCGCCCCGTCTGGGAGGTGAGGGGCGCCTCTGCCCGGCCGCCCCGTCTGGGAGGTGAGGGGCGCCTCTGCCCGGCCGCCCCGTCTGGGAGGTGAGGCCCCGTTGGAGGGGGGCCCTCTGCCCGGCCGCCCCGTCTGGGAGGTGAGGGGCCCCTCTGCCCGGCCGCCCCGTCTGGGAGGTGAGGGGCCCTCTGCCCGGCCGCCCCGTCTGGGAGGTGAGGGGCCCTCTGCCCGGCCGCCCCGTCTGGGAGGTGAGGGGCGCCTCTGCCCGGCCGCCCCGTCTGGGAGGTGAGGGGCGCCTCTGCCCGGCCGCCCCGTCTGGGAGGTGAGGGGCGCCTCTGCCCGGCCGCCCCGTCTGGGAGGTGAGGGGCGCCTCTGCCCGGCCGCCCCGTCTGGGAGGTGAGGGGCGCCTCTGCCGGCCGCCCCGTCTGGGAGGTGAGGGGCGCCTCTGCCCGGCCGCCCCCTCTGGGAGGTGAGGGGCGCCTCTGCTCGGCCACCCATCGTCTGGGAAGAAGTGAGGAGCGCCTCTGCCCGGCCACCCATCGTCTGGGAAGATGTGAGGAGCGCCTCTGCCCGGCCACCCCGTCTAGGAAGTGAGGAGCGCCTCTGCCCGGCCACCCATCGTCTGGGAAGAAGTGAGGAGCGCCTCTGCCCGGCCACCCATCGTCTGGGAAGAAGTGAGGAGCGCCTCTGCCCGGCCACACATCATCTGGGAAAAAGGGAGGAGCGCCTCTGCCCGGCCACCCATCATCTGGGAAGAAGTGAGGAGCGTCTCTGCCCGGCCGCCCAGTCTGGGAAGTGAGGAGCGCCTCTGCCCGGCCGCCCCGTCTGGGAAGTGAGGAGCGCCTCTGCCCGGCCGCCCCGTCTGGGAAGTGAGGAGCGCCTCTGCCCGGCCGCCCATCGTCTGGGAAGTGAGGAGCGCCTCTGCCCGGCCGCCCATCGTCTGGGAAGTGAGGAGCGCCTCTGCCCGGCCACCCCGTCTGGGAAGTGAGGGCGCCTCTGCCCGGCCGCCCCGTCTGGGAAGTGAGGAGCGCCTCTGCCCGGCCACCCATCGTCTGGGAAGTGAGGAGCGCCTCTGCCCGGCCACCCATCGTCTGGGAACTGAGGAGCGCCTCTGCCCGGCCACCCATCGTCTGGGAAGTGAGGGGCGCCTCTGCCCGGCCGCCCCGTCTGGGAAGTGAGGGGCGCCTCTGCCCGGCCGCACATCGTCTGGGAAGCGAGGAGCGCCTCTGCCCGGCCGTCCCGTCTGGGAAGTGAGGAGCGCCTCTGCCCAGCCACCCCGTCTGGGAAGAAGTGAGGAGCGCCTCTGCCCGGCCACCCCGTCTGGGAAGAAGTGAGGAGCGCCTCTGCCCGGCTGCCCCGTCTGGGATGTGTGGAGTGCCTCTGCCCGACCCCCCCGTCTGGGAGGTCTACCACGGAGGCCAGAAGCGATGTGGGGCTCGACGTGGTGGCTCACGCCTGTAGTCCCGGCGCTCTGGGAGGCCGAGGCGGGTTGATCACTTCAGGCTAGGAGTTGGAGACCAGCATGGCCAACATGGCGAAACATATGAAAAATACAACAGACCAACCAACCAACCCAGCGACAACAAAACAGTTAAAAGAGCTCTACTTCCAGCTCCTGCATTATACATAAGTAGAAAGGAAGAAAGATGAGCTAAAGATCCTGGAAAGCAGAAATCCAATTGTTGTTCTGGATTCTAAACATACCTTGTGGCCTTGGATAAACTTCAATCTTTTCATATGTAAATCAAAGGAAGTTGAATTAAATTATTTCTAACCAAAAAAAAAAAAAAAAAACCCTCCATCCGGAACATCAGCTCCTCCCTGGGTCCAAGGCTACAAGACGCCCAAACCGGAACATGAGCTCCTGCCCACGTCTGCGGCTGTAGGACCCTCCAACCGGAACATCAGCTCCTCCTCGGGTCTGTAAGACCCTCAAACCCGAACATCAGCTCCTCCCTGGTCTCGGGCTGCGAGACCCTCAAAGCGGAACATCAGCTCCTCACCGGGTCTGCGGCTGCAAGGCGCCCAAAGCGGAACATCAGCTCCTCCCCGGGTCCGCGGCTGCAAGACCCCCAAACAGGAACATCACCTCGTCCCCAGGGCCGCGGCTGCAAAACCCTCAAATCGGAACACCAGCTCCTTCCTGAGTCGTGGCTGCAAGACCCTCAAACCGGAACATCTGCTCCTCCACGGCTCCGCGGCTGCCAAGACTCTCAAACCGGAACATCAGCTCCTCTCCGGGTCTGCGGCTGCAAGACCCTCAAACCGGAACACCAGCTCCTCCGAGTCGCGGCTGCAAGACCCTCAAACTGGAACATCCGCGCCTCCCAGGTCTGCGGCTGCAAGACCCTGAAACTGGAACATCAGCTCCTCCCCCCGGCTGCAGACCCTCAACTGGAACATCAGCTCCTCCCGGGTTGCGGCTGCAAGACCCTCAAACGGAACATCAGCTCCTCCCCGGTCCGTGGCTGCAAGACCCTCAAACCGGAACATCAGCTCCTCCCCTCCCCGGGTCTGCGGCTGCACGACCCTCAAATTGGAACATCAGCGCCTCCCCGAGTCTGCCGCTGCACGGCCCTCAGACTGGAACATCAGCTCCTCCCCTGGTCTGGGCTGAACGACCCTGAAACTGGAACATCAGCTCTTCCCCAGGTCTGCAGCTACACGATCCTGAAACTGGAACATCAGCTCTTCCCCGGGTCTGCGGCTGCACGACCCTCAAAATGGAACATCGCTTCCACCCGGGGATTTCGGCTGCATGAACCTCAAACTGGAACACTGGCGCCTCTCAGGGTCTGCGGCGGCAAGATCCTCAAACTACAACATTGGCTCCTCTCCAGGTGTGCGGCTGCACGACCCTCAATGTAGAACATTGGCACCTCCCCAGGTCTGCGGCTGCAAAACCCTCAAACAGGAACATCCGCGCCTCCACGGGTCTGCGGCTGCAAGACCCTGAAACCAGAACATCAGCTCCTCTCTGGTCCGCGGCTACAAGACGCTCAAACCGGACCATCAGCTCCCCCCGGGTCCGCAGCTGCAAGACCGTCAAACCGGAACATCAGCTCCTCCCCAGATCCACGGCTGCAAGACCCTCAAACTGGAACATCAGCTCCTCCCCAGGTCCGCGGCTGCAAGACCCTCAAACCGGAAAATCAGCTCCTCCCGGGTCCGGCTGCACGACCCTCAAACCGGAACATCAGCTCCTCCCCGGGTCCGTGGCTGCAAGACCCCCAAACCGGAACATCAGCTCCTCCCCGGGTCCGGCTGCAAGACCCCCAAACCGGAACATCAGCTCCTCCCCGGGTCTGCGGCTGCAAGACCCTCAAACCGAACATCAGCTCCTCCCCGGTCTGCGGCTGCAAACCCTGAAACCAGAACATCAGCTCCTCCAAGGGTCTGTGGCTGCAAGACCCTCAAACGGAACATCAGCTCCTCCGCGGGTCCGCGGCTTCAAGACCCTCAAACCAGAACATCAGCTCCTCCCGGGTCCGCAGCTGCAAGACCCTGAAACCGGAACATCAGCTCCTCCCCAGGTCCATGGCTGCAGGACCGTCCAACTGGAACATCAGCTCCTTCACGGGTCTGTAAGACCCTCAAACCCGAATATCAGCCCTCCCTGGTCTGCAGCTGCGAGACCCTCAAAGCAGAACATCAGCTCCTCCCAGGTCTGCGGCTGCAATACTCCAAAACGGGAACATCAGCTCCTCCCCGGATCTGCGGCTGCAAGACCCCCAATCCGGAACATCAGCTCCTCCCGGGTCTGCGGCTGCAAGACCCTCAAACCGGAACTTCAGCTCCTCCCCGGGTCCGCAGATGCAAGACCCTCAAACCGGAATATCAGCTCCTCCCCCGGTCTGCGGCTGCATCATCCTCAAACCAGAACATGAGCTCCTCCCCTGGATCCGCGGCGGCAAGACCCAGAAACCAGAACAGAAGCTCCTCCTCGGGTCCATGGCTGCACCACCCTCAAACCGGAACATCAGCTCTTACCCGGGTCTGCGTTTGCACGACCCTCAAACTGGAACATCAGCTCCTCCCCGGGTCTGCGGCTGCACGACCCTCAAACTGGAACATCAGCTCCTCCCCTGGAATGCGGCTGCACGACCCTCAAACTGGAATATCTGCTCTTCCCCGGGTCTGCGGCTGCACTACCCTCAAACTGGAACATCGGCTTCTCCCCGGGTTTTCGGCTGCACGAACCTCAAACTGAAACACCAGCGACTCTCAGGGTCTGCGACTGCAAGATCCTCAAACTACAACATCGGCTCCTCTCCAGGTCTGCGGCTGCACGACCCTCAATGTAGAACATTGGCACTTCTCTGGGTCTGCAGCTACAAAACCCTCAAACAGGAACATCCGCGCCTCCACGGGTCTGCGGCTGCAAGACCCTGAAACCGGAACATCCGCTCCTCCCTGGTCCACGGCTGCAAGACCCTCAAACTGGAACGTCAGCTCCTCCCTGGGTTTGCGGCTGCAAGACCGTCAAACTGGAACATCAGCTCCTCCCCGGGTCCGCGGCTGCAAGACCCTCAAACCGGAACATCAGCTCCTCCCCGGGGCCGCGGCTGCAAGACCCTCAAACCGGAACATCAGCACCTCCCCGGGTCTGCGGCTGCACGACCCTGCAAACTGGAACATCAGCTGCCTCCCCGAGTCTGCCGGCTGCACGGCCCTCAAACTGGAACATCAGCTCCTCCCCTGGTCTGTGGCTGCACGACCCTCAAACTGGAACATCAGCTCTTCCCGGTCTGCGCTACACGACCCTCAAACTGGAACATCAGCTCCTCCCCGGGTCTGCGGCTGCACGACCCTCAAACTGGAACATCAGCTTCCACCCCGCGGATTTCGGCTGCATGAACCTCAAACTGGAACACTCTCGGCAGCTGCCTCTCACGGGCTCTCGGGTCGGGCAAGATCCTCAAACTACAACATCGGCTCCTCTCCCGGTCTGTGGCTGCACGACCCTCAATGTAGAACATTGGCACCTCCCCGGGTCTGCGGCTGCAAAACCCTCAAACAGGAACATCCGCGCCTCCACGGGTCTGCGGCTGCAAGACCCTGAAACCAGAACATCAGCTCCTCCCTGGTCCACGGCTACAAGACCTCAAACCGGACCATCAGCTCCTCCCGGGTCCGCAGCTGCAAGACCGTCAAACCGGAACATCAGCTCCTCCCCAGATCCACGGCTGCAAGACCCTCAAACTGGAACATCAGCTCCTCCCCAGGTCCGCGGCTGCAAGACCCTCAAACCGGAACATCAGCTCCTCCCCGGGTCCGTGATTGCACCACCCTCAAACCGGAACATCAGCTCCTCCCCGGGTCCGTGGCTGCAAGACCCCCAAACCGGAACATCAGCTCCTCCCCTGGTCTGCGGCTGCAAGACCCTCAAACTGGAACATCAGCTCCTCCCCGGGTCTGCGGCTGCAAGACCCTCAAACCAGAACATCAGCTCCTCCCCAGGTCTGCGGCTGCAATACCCTGAAACCAGAACATCAGCTCCTCCAAGGGTCTGTGGCTGCAAGACCCTCAAACTGGAACATCAGCTCCTCCGCGGGTCCGCGGCTTCAAGACCCTCAAACCAGAACATCAGCTCCTCCCGGGTCCGCAGCTGCAAGACCCTGAAACCGGAACATCAGCTCCTCCCCAGGTCCATGGCTGCAGGACCGTCCAACTGGAACATCAGCTCCTTCACGGGTCTGTAAGACCCTCAAACCCAATATCAGCTCCTCCCTGGTCTGCAGCTGCGAGACCCTCAAAGCAGAACATCAGCTCCTCCCCAGGTCTGCGGCTGCAATACTCCAAAACGGGAACATCAGCTCCTCCCCGGATCTGCGGCTGCAAGACCCCAATCCGGAACATCAGCTCCTCCCGGGTCTGCGGCTGCAAGACGCTCAAACCGGAACTTCAGCTCCTCCCCGGGTCCGCAGATGCAAGACCCTCAAACCGGAATATCAGCTCCTCCACCGGTCCGCGGCTGCATCATCCTCAAACCAGAACATGAGCTCCTCCCCTGGATCCGCGGCGGCAAGACCCAGAAACCAGAACAGAAGCTCCTCCTCGGGTCCATGGCTGCACCACCCTCAAACCGAACATCAGCTCTTACCCGGGTCTGTGGCTGCACGACCCTCAAACTGGAACATCAGCTCCTCCCCTGGAATGCGGCTGCACGACCCTCAAACTGGAAATCTGCTCTTCCCCGGTCTGCGGCTGCACACCCTCAAACTGGAACATCGCTTCTCCCCGGGTTTCGGCTGCACGAACCTCAAACTGAACACCGCCTCTCAGGGTCTGCGCTGCAAGATCCTCAAACTACAACATCGCTCCTCCAGTCTGCGCTGCACGACCCTCA
Organism: Nomascus leucogenys; assembly: GCF_006542625.1. Taxonomy (NCBI): domain Eukaryota; kingdom Metazoa; phylum Chordata; class Mammalia; order Primates; family Hylobatidae; genus Nomascus; species Nomascus leucogenys. The sequence goes on along the minus strand of NC_044391.1, from coordinate 116,586,336 downwards.
ATGTAGAACATTGGCCTTCTCTGGTCTGCAGCTACAAACCCTCAAACAGGAACATCCGCGCCTCCCGGTCTGCGCTGCAACCCTGAACGGAACATCGCCCTCCCGGTCCACGGCTGCAAGACCCTCAAACTGGAACATCAGCTCCTCCCTGGGTTGCGGCTGCAAGACCTCAAACTGGAACATCAGCTCCTCCCGGTCCGGCTGCAAGACCCTCAAACCGGAACATCAGCTCCTCCCCGGGTCCTGGCTGCAAGACCCTCAAACCGGAACATCAGCCCTCCCCGGGTCTGCGGCTGCACGACCCTCAAAGGAACATCAGCCCCCCCTCCCCCCCCTCACGAACTCAGCTCCCCCGGCTGCACGACCCTCAACTGGACATCACCTCCCCTCCCCCCCCCCCCCCCCGGTCTGCGGCTGCACGACCCTCAAATGGAACATCGCTCCCCCGGGTTTCGCTGCAGAACCTCAAACTGAACACCGCCTCTCAGGGTCTGCGGCTGCAAGATCCTCAAACTACAACATCGGCTCCTCTCCAGGTTGCGGCTGCACGACCCTCAATGTAGAACATTGGCACTCCGGTCTGCGCTGCAAAACCCTCAAACAGGAACATCCGCGCCTCCACGGGTCTGCGGCTGCAAGACCCTGAAACCGGAACATCCCCTCCTCCCTGGTCCACGGCTGCAAGACCCTCAAACTGGAACGTCAGCTCCTCCCTGGGTTTGCGGCTGCAAGACCGTCAAACTGGAACATCAGCTCCTCCCCGGGTCCGCAGCTGCAAGACCCTCAAACCGGAACATCAGCTCCTCCCCGGGTCCGTGGCTGCAAGACCCTCAAACCGGAACGTCAGCACCTCCTCGGGTCCGCGGCTGCAAGACCCTCAAACCGGAACATCAGCACCTCCGCGGGGCAGCGGCTGCAAGACCCTCAAACCGGAACATCAGCTCCTCCCCGGGTCTGCGGCTGCACGACCCTCAAAGCAGATCAGCTCCTCGCCGGGCCTGCGGCTGCACGACCCTCAAACTGGAACACCAGCTCCTCCGCTGGTCTGCGGATGCAAGACCCTCAAACCGGAACATCAGCTCCCACGGAGGTCTGCGGCTGCACGACCCTCAAATTGGAAAATCAGCGCCTCCCTGGGTCTGCGGCTGCAGGACCCTCAAACTGGAACATCACCTCCTCCCCTGGTCTGCGTTTGCACGACCCTCAAACTGGAACATCAGCTCTTCCCTGGATCTGCGGGTACACGACCCTCAAACTGGAACATCAGCTCCTCCCCTGGAATGCGGCTGCACGACCCTCAAACTGGAATATCTGCTCTTCCCGGGTCTGCGGCTGCACTACCCTCAAACTGGAACATTGGCTCCTCCCCGGGTTTTCGGCTGCACGAACCTCAAACTGAAACACCGGCGCCTCTCAGGGTCTTTGGCTGCAAGATCCTCAAACTACACCATCGGCTCCTCACCAGGTCTGCGGCTGCACGACCTCAATGTAGAACATTGGCACCTACCGGGTCTGTGGCTGCAAAACCCTCAAACAGGAACATCCGCGCCTCCACGGGTCTGCGGCTGCAAGACCCTGAAACCGGAACATCAGCTCCTCCCTGGTCCGCGGCTGCAAGAACCTCAAACCGGAACATCAGCTCCTCCAAGGGTCTGTGGCTGCAAGACCCTCAAACCGGAACATCAGCTCCTCCCCGGGTCTGCGGCTTCAAGACCCTCAAACAAGAACATCAGCTCCTCCCCGGGTCCGCAGCTGCAAGACCCTGAAACCGGAACATCAGCTCCTCCCCAGGTCCATGGCTGCAGGACCGTCCAACTGGAACATCAGCTCCTTCACGGGTCTGTAAGACCCTCAAACCCGAATATCAGCTCCTCCCTGGTCTGCAGCTGCGAGACCCTCAAAGCAGAACATCAGCTCCCCCCAGGTCTGCGCTGCAATACTCCAAAACGGGAACATCAGCTCCTCCCCGGGTCTGCGGCTGCAAGACCCCCAATCCGGAACATCAGTCCTCCCCGGGTCTGCGGCTGCAAGACCCTCAAACCGAACTTCAGCTCCTCCCCGGGTCCGCAGATGCAAGACCCTCAAACCGGAATATCAGCTCCTCCACGGGTGCGCGGCTGCACCATCCTCAAACCGGAACATGAGCTCCTCCCTGGATCCGCGGCTGCAAGACCCAGAAACCGGAACATCAGCTCCTCCCCGGGTCCTTGGCTGCACCACCCTCAAACCGGAACATCAGCTCTTACCCGGGTCTGCGGCTGCAAGACCCCCAAACCGGAACATCAGCTCCTCCCCGGGTCTGCGGCTGCAAGACCCCCAAAGCGGAACATCAGCTACTCCCCAGGTCTGCGGCTGCAACACCCCCAAACCGGAACATCAGCTCCTCCCCGGGTCTGCGGCTGCAATACTCCCAAATGGGAACATCAGCTCCTTCCCAGGTCTGCGGCTTCAAGACCCCCAAACGGGAACATTAGCTCCTCCCCGGGTCTGCGGCTGCACGACCCTCAAACCTGAACATCACTGCCTCCCGGTCTGCCACTGCACGACCCTCAAACCGGAACATCAGCTCCTCCCTGGGTCTGCGGCTGCACGACCCTCAAACTGGAACATCAGCTCTTCCCCGTGTCTGCGGTTGCACGACCCTCAAACTGGATCATCAGCTCCTCTCCGGGAATGTGGCTGCACGACCCTCAAACTGGAACATCAGCTCCTCCCCGCGTCTGCGGCTACACGACCCTCAAACTGGAACATCACCTCCTCCCTGGTCTGGGCTGCACGAACCTCAAACTGGAACATCGGCTCCTCCCCGGGTTTTTGGCTGCACGAACCTCAAACTGAAACACCGGCTCCTCTAGGGTCTGCGTCTGCAAGACCTCAGTATAGAACATCGGCTCCTCCCCGGGTCTGCGGCTGCAAAACCCTCAAACAGGAACATCCGCGCCTCCACAGGTCTGCGCTGCAAGACCCTAAAACCGGAACATCAGCTCCTCCCCGGGTCTGCGCCTGCAAGACCCTGAAACCGGAACATCAGCTCCTCCCCGGGTCTGTGGCCTGCAAGACCCTAAAACCGAACATCAGCTCCTCCCGGGTCTGCGCCTGCAAGACCCAAACCAGAACATCAGCTCCTTCCCGGGTCGCAGCTGCAAGACCCTAAACTGGAACATCAGCTCCTCCACGGGTCGCGGCTGCAATACTCTGAAACCGGAACATCAGCTCCTCCCGGTCCGCGGTGCGGACCTCAAACCGGAACACGCTTCTCCCCGGTTCTACGGCTGCAAAGACTCTCAAACCGGAACATCAGCTCCTCCCCGGGTCTGCGGCTGCAAGATCCTCAAACCGGAACATCAGCTCCTCCCCAGGTCTTCGGCTGCAAGACCCCCAAACTAGAACATCGGCTCCTCTCCACGTCTGCAGCTGCAAGATCCTCAAACTGGAACATCAGCTCCTCACCGGGTCTCCAGCTACACGGCCCTCAATCTACAACATCAATGCCTCTCCGGGTCTGCAGCTGCAGGGACCTCACGGTAGAACATCAGCTACTCCCCGAGCTAGAACACCTCTCCCACCTGGATCTCCAGCTCCACGACCCTCACACAACAGCCACACTGGCTCCTTCATTGTCTTCAGCTCCTCAACCTAAGACATCAGCGGCAGCACCGGCTCCTCCCTGGACGTCCAGCTCAATGACTCTCAGACTTAAAAGGCAGCACCTGTTGCTCCCCAAGGCCCCATCTCCACCACCCTCAGATTTGAACAGCGGTAGCACCAGCTCCTCTCCAGGTCTTCAGCCCCACGACCCTCCCGGAACAATCCCTTCTCATGAAATTCAGCAGTCAACAAAACTGCAGCTGAAGTAAATGAATAAATGTTTTGTTTTCAAATCGGTATCTCTTCTATGTTCATGAGTTAACTTTTCTACTTTCCATTAGCCTTGCAATCTACTTATGTCCAATGTGAAACAGAAACGCACCATTTGAAATCACGTTTAAAAACTTAGTAGTATTTTTACATAAAATCATCACACAGCTGTAGACGCGATCTTATTTCTCTCTCCCTGTGCAGAAGTCTTATGAAAATTCGAACTATGAATTTACTTTGAGATTCCCAGAATACACATTAATCCCAACTGCTATTCCCCTCCTTAAAATCTTTTAACATATTCCCATCACCTGAGCATAAATGCCAGCTCCCATCCACAGCCCAAAGTGCCCGGCACGGCCCTGCCCTCTGCCCTGGTCTATGGTCTCCCCTCTGAAATGCCAGCACCATCCACAGCCCACAGTGCCCAGCACAGCCCTGCCCTCTGCTCTGGCCTAAGGTCTCTCCCCTGTGCCGTTCCCTTCCTGCCAGACAGGCCTCTGTCCGTTCCTCAAACCACACAGGCTCGGGCCCGACTCCAGGCCTTTGCCCTGCTGTGCCCTCTGCCTAGGGTGCCTTTCCCGGGCTCTGCATCCTCCTCTCAACCCGCTGAGCTCCAGCCTGCTGGTCGCCCCTCAGGTGGATGAACACACGGTGTCCTCTCGCCCCGCCGGCTTTTGCACAGGCTCTTCTCTGTGCCAGACACACACCCTCTCTATCGGGGTTTAATCTCTAAATACCATTCATCCTTGGAGTCTCCACTGAAATATCGCTCCCTGCCCACCCTCCTCACTTGGACTTAACCTTGGTTAGGTTGCCAACCCCCGTGTCCTGACGCCGGGAAGCTAGATGCTCTCCTAGCACTCGGAACTTCCCAATTGCCACATTTTGCACACCCGTGGTTACTGTGTTAGGTTGGGGCACAAGTCATCGCGGTTTTTGCCATTACTATTAATGAACTGCAGCAGCGGCTCCTCCCCATTTCTTCTTTTCTTTTTTGGCCATTCCTTTTAATGACTGCTGCACCAACCTATTAGAATCATTTATATTTATCCATCCATCATCTGCCTGCCCCTCTAGAAAGGAAGCCCCATGAGAATAGAGGCCAAATCTACTCAAATCACTCCACCTTCCCAGCACATTGTTTGTCAATAATCATTTACCAACTGACTGATAGGGAAATGCCTTCACTGTTGCTGGGATGAGGCACATGACACGCCCCTTTGAAAGTCAATTCCATGGACAGTTAGCATTTGCTCTTCACTCCTGCACCCGTGGCATGGCTGGGCTTAGGCTGATCTAGTCTGGGCTTGACTGCAGGCTAAGGATGGGAACATGCCTGCTCCACACGCCTCTCATCCCGCAGCCAGAGCCGCCGTTCCCTGGGGCACGCGCATCTCGTGGGGAAAATCAAGAGCCTCAGAGGGCAGGCCTGGCAGTGCCCACACATTCCAGGCTTCTGCTTGTGCCGTGTCTGTGAAAATCTCACTGGCAGAAGCAAGTCACCCAGCCACGAGCAACACCTATGGGATGGATAAGTCCATCCACCCTCCCTCGGGCCCTGGCAAGGTTGTGGCTATGTCATACTCTTACGGGGGGAGTGAAAAATTGAGGCCCAACATTAAATCACCCATGGCAAGAAATGTCAGCCTCCGTCAGCACACTGGAATCATTCTTCATCAGCGGGTTTGCCTGACTTCTCTTTGCAATGCTGTCTGCAGGTTTAGGCCAATGCTATTCCTCATGGAGGACAGAGAAGCCTCAATGGGCCTCGTCTGTTGGGAAGAACAAGATATTAGCTTGGTGTAAAACCACCGCAAGCCCCAGGTGGCCCTTGCCCTGTGAGACAGGAGAGGGGCAGAGAACTGTGGGAATCAGGAAAGCTTGCATCCCCAGCCCCTCCCGTGCATCCCCAGCCCCTCCCCTGTGACCCCAGCACCAGCCCTCTCCTCTGCTTCCCCATCTCTGCTTTGTTTTTTCATTTTCTTTCCTTTTGTTTTTTTTTTTTTTTTTTGAGACAGGGTCTGGCTCTGTCACCCAGGCTGGAGTGCAATGGCACGATCTCGGCTTACTGCAACCTTCACCTCCAGGGCTGAAGCAATTCTCCCTCCTCAGCCTCCCCAGTGGCTGGGACTATAGGTGCATGCCACCATACCCAGCTAATTTTTTTTTTTTTTTTTTTTTGTAGAGACAGGATTTGTCATGTTGCCCAGGCTGGTCTCAAATTCCTGAGCTCAAGTAATCCTCCCACCTCAGCCTCCCAAAGTGCTGGGATTACAGGTGTGAGCCACCGAGTCCAACCTACTTTATTTTTCTCTACACTACTTGGAAACTTCTAATGTACTAAGGACACGTGTATTTTCTTTCTTTTTGGTCTTCCCTAGAACAGGAGATTAATGTGGGCAGGTATTTTTGTTGATCTCATTTATCACCCTAGCCCCAGTGCCTGGAACAGGGTCTGGCACATGAATGGTGTGTTCTAATATTTTTGATGAATAAATGAAATATCCTACAAGAGAAAGCTAGTATCTGGAACTCACCCATCAACAGAACCTAAAAGCCAAAGACCTTTAGCCTGTTTCCGCCACTGAACACACCCAACCCCGGAGGAGCCAGCAGAGGAAAAAGAGGAACAAAGGTGGGAAGGGAGCAGGTGGTGCCCACCAAGTGAGGAACCCTGAGGCTTAGGCCGAACCTGAGCTGGAGAAGGGACTAATCTAGGAACTGGGTGTGAGATTAAAGTTTAGATTTGTCTGGCCTGGATTTTGTAACACCTAAACAAAAGTTATTCTATTCTATTTTTTTTGTTTTTGAGATGGAACCTCACTGTCCCCCAGGCAGGAGTGCAGTGGCGCTATCTCAGCTCACTGCAACCTCTGCCTCCCGGGATCAAGTGATTCTCATGCCTCAGCCTCCCGAGTAGCTGGGATTACAGGCGCACACCACCATTCCCGGCTAATTTTGTATTTTTAGTAGAGATAGGGTTTCACCATGTTGGCCCCTTGGCTCACACCTGTAATCCCAGCACTTTGGGAGGCTGACACGGGCAGATCACGAGGTCAGGAGATCGAGACCATCCTGGCTAACACGGTGAAACCCCGTCTCCACTAAAAATACAAAAAATTTGCTGTGCATGGTGGCGGGTGCCTGTAGTCCCAGCTACTCAGGAGGCTGAGGCAGGAGAATCGCTTGAACTCCAGATGCAGAGGTTGCAGTGAGCCAAGATCAATGCCATTGCACTCCAGCCTCGGTGACAGAGAGAGCCTCCATCTCAAAAACAAACAAACAAACAAAAAACCTTCAAACGAATGTAAGAATTATTTTTTAAAGTACAGCTTTAAAAATGCCCCTTACAAATACATCAGTGTTATATTAAGGCAAACCCACTTCAGAAGCACAAAGTTAATTTCTTATAATTCCAAGAAACATGTGAATGTTAAAAAAAACCCAAACACCTGAAAAGGGATCAAACTCAAGATAGTTTGTAACATTTTATTGCAAAAAGAAGGGCAGAGAACAGCCTTCTTCTTCATACCTGTTCACCGCAGTAATTTTTAGCAGCTCTCCTGTGCAAAGAAGTCTAATCAATGAATCAGCGAACGGGCCACAAATACCTTCTCAGTGCGGTTTCACCTAGAATACAAGCACTCAGAAGCACAAATTTAACTGAAGTGAGAAACCCGGCCATTTTGTAGCTTCAGTTTTTCTACCAATAATACATTAATTTCTTGAAATAGCCTAATAATTTAGTTCTACTATCAAAACAGAAGCCCAATCTGGGAGAACAATTATTATACAAGTCAAACTAATTTCAATCATATTAGTATAGGAATTCAAATAGTACAGGCTAATAATTCATATTAGTAGAGGCGGGAGGATCGCTTGGGCCTAGGAGTTTGAGACCAGCCTGGGCAAGACAGTGAGACTCCATCTCTTTTTTTTTTAAATAAAGAAATTCAGAGAGGAGAAGGAAGCGGATATGTGTCTATCCAAGGACAAATTTTGTGTGTCTGTACATACAACACAATTATGAACCTTCCTCCACACAGCTCACAATCTAGTAGTGAGAGGGAACTATGAAAACATGAGCCCCCACGGTGAGGAAAAAGGCGCACATCAGAGAAAAGAAAAATGCTGCGATGATCCAATGGCAGGAGCAGCGCACATCCACTTTCTTTGTTTTTTTGAGATGGGGTTTCGCTCTGTCTCCCAGGCTAGAGTGCAGTGGCTTGATCTCAGCTCAATGCAGCCTCAACCTCCCAGGCTCAAGTGATCTTCCCATCTCAGCCTCCCAAGTAGCTGGGACTGCAGGCGTGCACCACTACACTTGTTTCGTTTTTGTAGAAACAGGCTCTCACAATGTTGCCAAGGCTGGCATCCTGAAGGGCAGGTGGGGCTTCATCCTACAGAGATGAAAGGCAGAAGAAGCTCAGAGCCCAAAGCAAAGGGGTGGAGGACAAGGGCGTCTTCAGAACAGAGTGGCTCGGCTGAGACATCCAGTAGGATGCCACCAGGCAGAGGTGCGGTGGAGAAACAGGGCCACGGGGTGAATGCTCACACGTGAGGAGCAAACCACCACAGAACACGACAGAAACACGGTGTACTAAATCAGGCTTCAAATCGCAGCCCTGCAACTTGAGAGCTACCACAGGTAACCCAGAAAGGGAGCAGGGACAGCACCGCCCACTGCCTGAGGCTACGAGATGGACCAGAAACCTGTGCTTACTAACAACCTGCCTTATTCCAGAAGGAATTCAGGAAACACAAAGACACTCACAGTACAGCAAAATAAAGTAACTGTGAATCATGTTGGCTGAGGAGAAAGTGAAGAGTCTAAGACTGTGTCATACAATTTACCTCTAAACTCTCGTTACTGGCGAGCCACCAATCTGACTTAAAATTTTCTAGCAGCTAAATTGAAGAGGAAAATGTAATCAGGCAAACGGTTTATAAGATGTAAATAAAACAGAACAGCCACCACAGTTGCTGAGAAGACGCGCAGCTCCAGCTCCAGGAGAAACAGGGTGGCCATCTCCTGGGGCTGCCCCGCAGCAGGCATGTGAGCCCCAAAGCCAGCGTCTCTCAGGGTGAACCGTGACTACGGGCTTCATGGGGCCACATGCCTCCAGCACAAGCTGAGGAAATCTCCCAGGGCAATTCAAGGAACAGGGTCTCACAATGTTGCCCAGGCTGGTCTCAAACTCCTGGGCTCAAGCGATACCCCTGCCTCAGCCTCCCAAAGTGTTGGGAGGTCAGACGTGAGCCACTGCACCTGGCCACTGCACGCATTTTATAGAGGAGGGCTCTGCATCCTGAAGGGCGGGTGGGGCTTCATCCTGCAGAGATGAAAGGCAGAGGAAGCTCAGAGCCCAAGGAAAAGGGGGGCGCCTAAGTAAAGTGACTCCATTGGGGCCACGGTGAGAGGGTCCCGATACACAGCTTGGGTTAAGCCAGACACTGATTTCAAAGTATCTCAGGAATGGTGGACTCAGCACCTGTCAGGCAATTCTCTCTCTCAAGCAGGCTCCTGGTAGATATTTAGTACCAGCTGAAATCAAGATGATGTTCTGACTGACACTTGCTGATGGTTAAAGAGCTACATATGCTTTGAGGACCAGCTGAACTGGGGCAGGACTAACACCGTCTGGTGAAAATACGGGAACCCAAACACACACGTCAGAGCAGGAGGTGTCTCCCCCGAACCCCAAACAATAATGCTGACCTTGGATTTGGGTTAAGCGCCTAGCCCAGCGGTGTGAGTGTTCAGTACGTGGAAACCATCATCACCATCATCAGGTAATGGAAACCATCAAAGCTTGAGCTGGCCTCTTAGCCAAGAATAGTGGTAGTGTATTAGCTACTACTAATACTCGCAGCTGACAATTACTGAGCACTTGCTCTGTGCCAGGAATCACCGGAAGCACCTCGCATGCATTTCCTCAATATTCCCTCCCAGTAACGGCGAGGACACAAACCTGGTAGAGCCAGGACTGGAATCCAGGCAGGCCCCAAGCACTCCAGTGGAGCCTGCCAAGGTGGGCAGGCTATCATGCTAATGAGGTCCAGTATTTGACCACCACTCCTAGTTGAGCAAGTATGACAGAAAACCTAAAATCTAAAAATTTGAGCAAATGCATAAAAAGCAGGCTGTTAAAATAGATCATAAATCTTGCATCACTCACTGGAAAACCACTCAAAATAAATGTCTCTGAGACATGGCCTCTGAGGAGGGCACTCCGTGTGGCTCGTATCACCCTGGTGACAAACCACTTGAACCTGGGTGGTCATCTGACCATATTTAACAGATGATGCACAGAGCCATTTGCATCCACTGTGTTCAACATTTAGGAAGTTTTAAGCTAAGATTTGCCAAATTGTAGCCTACTGGATTCCAGGTTCTCTTGACATCTCTAGTAGCCACGTCTTGCACTTCCCGAGTATAAATGAACTGAGATGCAAATAAAAAAAGGAGGATTTAAGAATAATGAGAAGAGAAAAATCAAGAAAGCACAATCACTGGCGTAGAGATAACAGAATTTCTGAATTCCCTGAAAACAATCTATATAAATGCATGTGAAATAATACACCAGCATCTGTGGCCCACACGTCACATATTAGGAACTGATGTCATAAGGTAAACATGTTACTCTGAAAACACAAATCCTCACAAATCATTAGGCAGTAAGGCTGAATCCAGCACCCCCCACCCACAGCGCAGTGAGGCAGTGTCTAGCAGCCGTAGTGCTCCCCGTGCCCCAGGTCCAGTCTCTGGCAACATCAGATACTTCCCACGAATAACGAGGATCCTTTCAACATTTTCACATCATCTCAAAACTGACCCCATTTCTAGCTTAAATGGCACGGATCTGGAAAGGCAAACTATACACAGAATCAGAAAAGATGACTGCCCCTGAGGGATTACAGAAAAAGCAGCAGTCAGGTGTTCAATGAAGTAAAATGTATCCAATGATAGCTCAGGGGAGGGGGATTAATTGAGCTGAAATTGGCAAGAACGTAACTCCAGGGAGCTCACAACAGGCAAGGACCCGGATTTCCCGCTGCCTGAACGCCCAGTATTCGCACACTGATAAGAACACCTCCCCATAACTCCCCTGCCAGCACCTCCAACACCCCCAATCCTTTCCCCAGGAATCCAGTCCCAGTTTCTGCAGTTCCTGTAACAGCCACGTTCCCACACAAATGCTGCCTGATCTCCCCAAGCCCTCCAACAATCACCCCCCAGTGCCCTCGAAGGTCTATTCAGAGAAGTCACCAAGATGCAGTCACCGAGGAATTCAAGGACCTCCAACCTACCAAAAGGCTTTCGGCTGTACAGAGCTAACCTTCCTATTCCCCTCCCAAGCTTACAGCCTAGTTTTCATTTCTCAAGAAGCCTTTCCCCGCGCTCACGCACGCAGTTGTTAGCTGGCTGGGTGAGGCACTCCAAGCAGTAACAGCGGTAGCCGCAAAATAAACCAGAAGCATCTCCACCATGAAGCAGTAATAATAATTTGTCTTAATGATTCCTTTGTCCTTGGAAAATCAGCTTCAGAAAGAAAGTTACCCACTGTGAGCAGGGCAGGCTCGCGGCTTCTCGGTCTGGAGGCCCAGGTCCCACTGGCCCACTCACCATCGGAGGCAGCTTGCTAAGCTCGGTGTCCATATCACTCCACTGCTGTCTTTATCAGCCCTACAACATCAAGACCAAATAAGCTGGTGATCGAAAGTTCAGGAAAAGCAAAACAAACGTCTCCTGTCAACCCTGCACCGACTCTGGAAGGCTCCCTCCTGGAACCTCCGCCTCTCCCACCCCGCTGAGGAGTGCTGGGGAATCAGGGAAGTGCCCCAGGAGCCGACGTCCAAGTGTGGTCTTCCCCTAAGAGGCCAATCATCTTTCTCTCTTTTCCCGCCTCAATCCTTCCCTTCCTTCCCCTCCTGGCCTGTCTGAATTCGCATTTGTACCAGTTTCCCTTTTTCACAAACAAGAAAAGATTCCCTCAGATTACTAAGCCATTCCCTGGCCATGAGTTACTACAGTTTTGGTCATTCATTCAGTGGAAAAGCGACAAGGGACAGAAGGCGCCGCCATAAAGGTCACTTGGCCCAACCAGACGCCAGGTCGCTGCTTCTTCCTTGGCTGCTGACATTTTAACAGCGGCCCAGGCGGTCTGTTTCCGCTTTCCCCAAACAAGCACCCTGGAGACCCTCCCCCTGGCGGCTCCTGAGGCGAGAAAAAGGGCCTAGCCCAGGAGCCGGTGGCCACGACATCGGTCTGCAGTGGCTGCACTCTGCACCTTAGGAAGGGCCCGACGCACAGGACAGGGACCGGGCAGGAGGCAGGGACGGCCACAGGAGACCGGGCAGGGGACGGGGGAGACTGCGAGGGACCTGGCAGGGGATGGGGGTGGCCGCGGGGGTCGGGGCAGGGGTCAGGGGCGGCTGAAGCGGAGGCGGGGGGTGCCAGGGCAGTGCCAGCCGGCACCTCTGGAAGACGTTCCACAGGAAGCTCTGTTCTGGCAGCGCCCCGCCCGGGGCCAGGGCGGTAGGAGTATGTGGCCAAGGGCCGAGGCGCGCGGCTGGGCTGAGGCGCCTGCGGCAACGGGAGACCTCTCAGGGCGGCTCCGCTTCCGCCTCTGTCGGGGGCGGGGCCTGGCGTTACTGCCGTTTCGGGCGCAGGAAATGCGCGTTGTCCGGGATCGTCCCGCGCAGACCAGCTGCGGGCGGGGCCGGGAAGGCGCTTGGAGAAAATGTCCTGCGCAGCGACCCGGGACAGGCAATGATGGAGCAGGGATTTAGTTTGCCTTTTAGTTCGTGTATAAAGAGAAGTTTTGACGTGAATATGATTCCCGCTAACAGTCGGAAACTCTGGGCGGGACGCGGTAGCTCACACCTGTGATCCCTGCGCTTTGGAAGGTGGAGGCGGGCGGAGCTCTTGAGCCCAGCAGTTGGGACCAGCCTGGGCAGCGTGGCTAGACCCCATCCCTACAAAAATTACAAAAAGTAGTCGGGCGTGGTGGCGGGCTCCTGTGGTCCCATCTACTCCGTGGGCTGAGGCGGCAGGATCGCCTGAGCCTGGGAGCTGGAGGCTGCAGGGAGCCGAGATCACGGCAACTCCAGCCTGGTGGACAGCGAGACTCTGAAAAAAAAAAAAAAAAAAAACACACACACACAAAAAAACAGGCCGGGTGCGGTGGCTCACGCCTGTAATCCCAGCTACTCGGGAGGCTGAGGCAGGAGAATTGCTTGAATCCGGGAGGCGGAGATTGCAGTGAGCCGAGATCAGGCCATTGCACTCCAGGCCTGGGCAACAAGAGCAAAACTCCGTCTCAAAAAAAAAAAGGCAAATCACAATTCGGGTGGGAAAGGCAGTGTGCAGCGTTCTCTGTTGTCTGTTCCACCCTGAAAAGCTTCTCTCTTTTAGGTTTAACCTGCTCCCCCACGCTCTGCATCAGCGCTGCCCTGGACCCCATGCAGTTGGAAACACTGGGCGCCTTTCTGCGGGGCCCCTTCCCGCCCCAGTGGTGGTGCAGCCCTGCCTCCCCCGAGACAGCACTGCCTTCGTGCTGGACACAGTTCTACCGTGGAGCCTGGAGTGCCTGTAGCACAAATCCCCAGAATTGGGAAGTGTCCAGCTTTGGGCCACTGTGATCCCTGGGTCTTTCCCGCGCGCGTAGTCTCGTTCTGCCTTCCACGTCAGTCCTGTGTCCTGTACTCCGGTTCAGGATACTACAGTTATTCTCATTACTTCATGGGGTTATTCCAGCTTTTCAGGTTCTTCAGTGCCTCATCCCATGAATGCTAACTTTTTTCATCCTCATAGTTCTAGGGTTGTCTCTGAATTTTCACCCAGTTGCCTACCAAGATGTTGTCTGTGTCTACTGCAGGGGGCGGTGCAGGTCTGAATATCTTACTCACGGCTCACCTTTTTGGTGCCTTTGAACCGTGTTAGGAATTACCCACATCTTCTCTCTGGGCAATATTCTACTTTTTATCTTGACCCAATTATTTTACTTCTTTGGTGTGTCCTTTCTCCTAACACATACGGGTTCACTTTGAAACCTTGAAACTCACATTTACAAAACATTTTCAATATGAAGCATCGTTCCATGACTCATTAGTGGAGTTCCATCAACATTTACATTTCCAGACCACCCACTGCCCAGTGGTTTTCTTGGTCTCAGTACTCATGAAAACGGTCTGAAGGTTTATTTTGGGTTCCTAAGTAGTAGACACACACACAACACTGCCTGTCAGTTATTTCTCGGAAACTAAATCAGCCCTCCTGTTGCCATCCTATCATGCTTCAGGGGTGCCTGTGCTAGTTTTTAATTCTTTGTCCTAACACAAATATTTGCTCAAACGCCTGTATTAATACTTCCTCTTAGTTTACAAAAGGATTTACTTTCTTACTGGTTGGGATGAAGCTGCCTGAGGTTGCCACCTGTTATTTTTCCTTCATTTATTGGACCATGTCATCCCATTACATGTCTGCCATGGAGGTTTTCAAGCTGTGGTCCCTGGACATGTTAGAAATGCAAATTCTCAGGCCGAACCAGGACTGAATAGGAAGATCTGGGGTAGGGTCCCCCCAGGACTGAATCAGAAGATCTGGGGTAGGGTCCCCCCAGGACTGAATCAGAAGCTCTGGGGTGGGGTCCCTCCAGGACTGAATCGGAAGGTCTGGGGTAGGGTCCCCCCAGGACTGAATCGGAAGATCTGGGGTGGGGTCCCCCAGGACTGAATCAGAAGATCATGGGTGGGGTCCCCCAGAACTGAATCAGAAGATCGGGGGTGGGGTCCCCCTCAGGACTGAATCAGAAGATCTGGGGTGGGGTCCCCCCAGGACTGAATCGGAAGGTCTGGAGTGGTGTCCCCCCAGGACTGAATCGGAAGGTCTGGAGGAGGGTCCCTCCAGGTGATTCTGTTACACAGGTTAGAGAACCACAGCATTAGGGGTGGCAATTTGACAATTCTTTTTTTTTTTTTGAGACAAAGTCTCGCTCTTGTTGCCCAGGCTGGAGTGCAGTGGCACACTCTCGGCTCACTGCAATCTCCGCCTCCCGGGTTCAAGCGACTGTCCTGCCTCAGCCTCCTGAGTAACTGGGATTACAGGCACCCACCATCATGCCTGGCTAATTTTTTGTGTTTTTAGAGATGGGGTTTCGCTATGTTGGCCAGGCTGGGACAATTCTTAAACTGTCATTCTTTACTCACTTAATTTGCAGGAATTCTTCTGTAAAGAACTTTTCCTAATCAACAAGGTTTCCCTGAATTGCAATTTGTACAGAAAAGGCAGGATAATCACTGATCTTCCTTCAAGTGTCCATTCCCAGTGTTAGAGTTAGTGCCCTAGGTACCTCCAAGAGTGACCAATTACATGTGTTTGTTTGGCTGGTTTTGACTTTGAAAGCATCACTATGAATTCCTGGTTTTCATGTATTAGAGACCACTTTCTAGGTGCTTGATGTGTATACTGCTACTGGGGCAGAGCTAGGAAATGTGTCTACGTGAAAGAACAACAAATGAGTTCACGCTTATATTTCTATTTCAAATTTAGTATATGGTTTTACACCTTTTTCTCAGAAAAATCTTTTTTTATTTTTTGAGGTAGAGTTTTGTTCCTGTTGCCCAGGCTGGAGTGCCGTGGCACAGTCTCGGCTCACTGCAATCTCCGCCTCCTGGTTCAAGCAATTCTCCTGCCTCAGCCTCCCAAACAGCTGGGATTACAGGCACCTGCCACCATGCCCTGCTAATTTTTGAATTTTAGTAAAGATAGGGTTTCACCATGTTGGCCAGGCTGGTCTCGAACTCCTGGCCTCAGGTGATCTGCCCGCCTCGGCCTCCCAAAGTGCTGGGATTACAGGCATGAACCACCGCACCTGGCCAGAAAAATCTTAGTTTTAACATTAACATAATTAGTTATTAGCTTTAACTCCCACCCCACATAATTTCAAAGGATTAATTCCAATAAGACAAGTAACAAGGAGACGATTGATTGAAATTTAGGATTTAGTGGCTCTATTTGTCTTTAGACTATGGCTCACTAAATCTGCACACTTGAAGTGCTGTGTTCTAGCGATGCTCTGATGACACATGAAGTAATAGGCGGCGTGACTCTCACCAGCCTGATGTGCAGCTGGGCTGCAGAACCCCGTGATGCTGCCTAGCCCAGCCAGCCCCAGGTCACTCCTCAGACTCAAACTCGATTCTGACACCACCAGCACCTGGGTCTCCAGTATTTTATTATACTTAAAATATAATAAAAAAATTAAAAACACGCAAAGAGTCAATAACAGTTAATACAATCTTGAGGAAGAGCAAAGTCAGAGGACTCTCACTATTGAGTATTGTGCCTTCATTTAAAGTTACAGTAAATAACACAAGGTGGGACTCTTGAAACAAACATAGACCAATGGAACAAATAGAGGCTCCAGAAACTGACACAGATAAATTTGATTTATGCCAAAATTAGGAACTTCTGTTCTGCACTAGCATGGCTAAGATGAGAAAGGCAGAAATACCAAATCATAGCCTAACTGTGGAGCAGTGGGAGCTGGGGTGCCTGTGAGGGGGTCCTGCAGCTGGACACAGGGGACTCAGGGAGGCAGTGACCCAGCGATGCAGCCCCTAGCACATGCCCAACAGAACTGTGTATGTAAATTCACCCAAGATGAGCATCTGAATGTTCACAGCAGGTGTATTCATCGCCCCAAACTGAAGACGGTCCAGACGTCCATTGACAACAGAATGGATGAATAAACCGTGGTGTGTTCACGGGACAGAATCCAACAAGGCAGCAACAGTAAACAAGCCTCAGGTGCAGCCACAACAGGGTGAGGCTGGCGTGATGCTGGCAGGAGGCTGGCGTGATGTGGGTGTGATGCTGGCGTGATGCTGGTGGGAGGCTGGCGTGATGTGGGTGTGATGCTGGCATGATGCTAGGAGGAGGGAGGGCACCGGTGCCTCTTGCCGGGGCCACGTACATGGAATTCAGAACTGGGCAGTGCCAATTGGCATCCGGGTCAGGACTGTGGTCCCCGCAGGGGTCAGGTAGCTGCTCCACAGAGGGAGTTGCCAGGGTCCTGTCTTTGATCTCAATCCTGGTTACATAGCCAGAACCAGAAAGCGTCTGAGACAGGGCTTCATTAGTTTAGAAATTTATTTTGCCAAAGGTAAGGACATTTCCGAAAAAGAGGAACACAAAACCACAGGAACAATCTGTGGTCCCTGCCTCTATTCAAAGACAATTTTGAGGGCTCTGAACTGTAAAGAGGAAAAGTGGGTTGGAGGGGAAAGAGGGAGGGTGTGGCCCCGTTATGGAATCCAGTCCCTGCCTTTATCCAAAGACGATTTTGAGGGCTCTGAATTGTAAAGGGGAAAAGTGGGCTGGAGGGGAAAGACGGAGGGTGTGGCCCCGTTATGGTGTTGCAAGAGAAAGAGAGCAGGCAGGGGGTTGGCCCATGACGTGTCCCTTTTGAGCTCATTACCTTGGCACTTTATGGAGAGCAGCTACTGGTGGAGATGCTCTTATCCATAGCCCTCTGCTTAGGAACAAAAGGAAAGGCCACTTCTTGCATGATTCAGCTTCCAGTTTAAGTTTTTCCTTTTGGCAGAGTGCACTGGGGTCCCAAGATTTTATCATCCTTTCACACAGCTTTGTTCACAAAACTTACTGAGTTACATACTATTTGTCACAAGCCATAAAACTTTTCTTAAAACACAACGATGTTATAAAAACAGTCCCAGCCGGGCGCAGTGGCTCACACCTGTAATCCCAGAACTTTGGGAGGCTGAGGCAGGAGGATCACTTGAGGTCCAGAGTTTGAGACCAGCCTGGACCACATGGCAAAACTCTGTCCAAAATACAGAAATTAGCAGAATGTGATGGTGCATGCCTGTAATCCCAGCTACATGGGAGGTTGAGGCACAAGAATCGCTTGAACCCGGGAGGTGGAGGTTTTAGTGAGCCAAGATCACATCCCTGCACTCCAGCCTGGGTGACAGCGCGAGACTCTGTCTTAAAAAAACAAAAAAACAAAAAAACAAAAAAACAAAAAACAAAAAAAACTCCCCACTGAAATGCACTCATGACACCTAAATAAGCCAGTTTAAAAACCAACCATTATTTTTAAAAATCACTCTGCTTTGAAAGACATCTCAGTGGAAGTAAACCTGTTTCAATTGATGGCATTATTTGCTAAACTCTGGATGAATGTTTTCTCTCTGCTTGGACAAGCTCCCGGGTGTCGAAGGGCAGATGGGTTGATGAGATTGCATTTGGCACACATTGTCTCACACACGCACAGCCCGACGGTGTTTGCTTACACGGAGGCCCTCCATTCCCTTGTGGGGCAGGGAAGATGCTCAGAGTGGGACCAACTCCCTGGGAGAGTGGCCTGCATTGCCCCATCCACAGCAACCTTTCTGGATTTTTTGTCAACTTCATCCTCATGCTCTACAGAACACAAAAATATCCAGAGTTCCACAGAAAACAGCTGGGGACGGGCTTCCTCCTCTCTGTCCCCCACCAGACTCTCTTGCAGGCTCACCGTGAGATGGCTTTGCCATGGTGCAGATGGAGGATGGAGGAGTCCTGTGCCCAGGTCGCCATGGTCCTGAACCAGAACTGTGTAACGGGTGGGAAAAATACACCAGAAGAATGTTCCCCCGAATTTGTGTTTTTCTGTTATGATTAGACATGCAAGGCAGAGAGCTCTTGACACAACCATGTATGTGTGCACGTGGGTCCTGTCCTGACAAATGCGTGGCCCTGTCGCCAGCTGCTGGTGCTGGGTGGAGGGCTGTGAGCCTCCTCTTTTATCCTGGCTGGAGAGAAAGCAATTTCACCTGCACACGCATGTGGGGCCACTGCCTTATCATGAAGCAGAGTGACCCCTTGTTCCCATTACTCCAAAGGAGCAAAAATGCGTCTCTGGAACCCTCAGAAGGTTGTCCCTGGCGTCATCCACGCTCATGGGATGCATGTGATGAAGCCTTGTGAGTGACGCCCGAGTGACCTGAAAGGGGGCAAGAAGGTGAGACCCAGCGCAACCCTCTGACCCCGACGACTGTGGGGTTTCAGAAGCTTGATTGTACCACCTCGTTCTGGGGATCAGCCTCTACGCCTGTGTTTCCCTGGCGTGAGTGATTTGTGCACTGTCTGGGTCAGGTCTTAGTACTTGTTTTTGACTCACAGGTTTGCTTTGTCCCACCCCCAGCACTTCATCCATGAGGTGGTTTGTGGACATGATGGTTTTGGTAACCGTTGAAGTAAATATGTAGCTGTAAAAACACAATGCATATGCGTGTGCTGCCTAAAGCTTCTTGGGAAGCCAGGGCCAGGTCACCCCAGTTTGGGACAAATCCTCACCTGCTCTACAAGCCCAACGATTCTGGTCCTCTGCAGGCACTGGGGGAATTCTGGTCCTCTGCAGGCACCGGGGGAAATGGCCTCTGGGTGAGAACCTGTGAGTGGAGCGTGGAGGGCTCTGGGGTCGGCAGCATAAGGGCCCCCAACGAAGGCATCCACACCGGAGCCCAGAACCCGCCTCAGAAGCACATGCAGCGTCTCCTGCAGGTTTACTCTGATGGATGCTGCTGTGTCTTCCCAATAACCGGGAGACATCGGCTGAAACCAGACTCTTAAGAGAGTTTTTCTACAAGACCATGGCAGTGCGGGTGATCAGCATGCTCTGGCCAAGTGGCCAGGGTGCACATGGCTGCAGCTGCTGTGTGGGTGACCTGCCACCATCTGTCCAAATGCCAAGTGCACTTGCCTGGGATCCCGCACTCCAAAGCCTACTCACACACAGAGACTGGCCCAAGAGTGCAGAAACGGGCAGCCTTCAAGTTCAAGGCCGTCTGTTAGCACCGTGGCCCTGGCCCCTATATCTTCAACATCAGACTGGCTAAGTCCACCGTGGCTCCCTAGGAGCCAGAGCATCCGCTGCTGTCCGGAGCCAGGGGTGGCTCCAGTGTATGGCTGAGGAGCCAGCTCCCAGGTGCACCAGGTGTGAGCCAGGACCCGGCCGGTGCTCTGTGTGTGGGTTTTCGTGCCCTGTGTGTGGGTGCCCATGCCCTGTGCGTGGGCTCTAGTGCTCTGTGTGGGTGCCCGTGTACTGTGTTTGTGGGTGCCCTCATGTCCCGTGTATGGGTGCCTGTGTCCTGTGTGTGGGTGCCTGTGTCCTGTGTGTGGGTATCCTTGTGTCCTGTGTGTGGGTGCCCATGCCCTGTGTGTAGGTGCTTGTGCCCTGTGTGTGGGCTCTCGTGCCCTGTGTGTGGGTGCCCATGTCCTGTGTGTGGGCTCTAGTGCCCTGTGTGGGTGCCCATGTCCTCTGTGTGGGCTCTCATGCCCTGTGTGTGTGGGTGCCCGTGTCCTGTGTGTGGTGTGCCCATGTCCTGTGTGTGTGGGTGCCCGTGTCCTGTGTGTGGTGTGCCCATGTCCTGTGTGTGTGGGTGCCCGTGTCCTGTGTGTGGTGTGCCCATGTCCTGTGTGTGTGGGTGCCCGTGTCCTGTGTGTGGTGTGCCCATGTCCTGTGTGTGTGGGTGCCCGTGTCCTGTGTGTGGTGTGCCCGTGTCCTGTGTGTGGTGTGCCCGTGTCCTGTGTGTGTGGGTGCCCGTGTCCTGTGTGTGGGTGCCCATGTGTGTGTGTGGGGGGCTCCTGTGCCCTGTGTGCGTGGGTGCCCGTGTCCTGTGTGTGGTGTGCCTGTGTCCTGTGTGTGGTTGCCTGTGTCCTGTGTGTGTGAGTGCCCGTGTCCTGTGTGTGGTGTGCCTGTGTCCTGTGTGTGGTGTGCCCGTGTCCTGTGTGTGTGGGTGCCCGTGTCCTGTGTGTGGTGTGCCTGTGTCCTGTGTGTGGTGTGCCCGTGTCCTGTGTGTGTGGGTGCCCGTGTCCTGTGTGTGGGTGCCCATGTGTGTGTGTGGGGGGCTCCTGTGCCCTGTGTGCGTGGGTGCCCGTGTCCTGTGTGTGGTGTGCCTGTGTCCTGTGTGTGGGTGCCATGTGTGTGTGGGGGGGCTCCTGTGCCCTGTGTGCGTGGGTGCCCGTGTCCTGTGTGTGGTGTGCCTGTGTCCTGTGTGTGTGGGTGCCTGTGTCCTGTGTGTGGGTGCCCATGTGTGTGTGTGTGGGTGCCCGTGTCCTGTGTGTGGGTGCCGTGTCCTGTGTGTGGGTGCCTGTCCTGTGTGTGGGTGCCCGTGTCCTGTGTGTGTGGGTGCCCGTGTCCTGTGTGTGGTGTGCCTGTGTGTGTGGGTGCCCGTGTCCTGTGTGTGGTGTGCCTGTGTCCTGTGTGTGGTGTGCCTGTGTCCTGTGTGTGGTGTGCCCGTGTCCTGTGTGTGTGGGTGCCGTGTCTGTGTGTGGGTGCCATGTGTGTGTGTGGGGGGCTCCTGTGCCCTGTGTGCGTGGGTGCCCGTGTCCTGTGTGTGGGTGCCTGTGTCTGTGTGTGGGTGCCCATGTGTGTGTGGGGGGGCTCCTGTGCCCTGTGTGCGTGGGTGCCCGTGTCCTGTGTGTGGTGTGCCTGTGTCCTGTGTGTGTGGGTGCCTGTGTGTGTGGGTGCCCATGTGTGTGTGTGTGGGTGCCCGTGTCCTGTGTGTGTGGGTGCCCGTGTCCTGTGTGTGGTGTGCCCATGTCCTGTGTGTGTGGGTGCCCGTGTCCTGTGTGTGGTGTGCCCATGTCCTGTGTGTGTGGGGGTGCCTGTGTCCTGTGTGTGGTGTGCCTGTCCTGTGTGGGTGCCGTGTCCTGTGTGTGGTGTGCCCGTGTCCTGTGTGTGGTGGTGTGCCCTGTGTGTCCTGTTGTGTGGTGTGCCTGTGTCCTGTGTGTGGTGTGCCCGTGTGGTCCTGTGTGTGTGGGTGTGCCCGTGTCCTGTGTGTGTGGGTGCCCGTGTGTGGTGTGTGTGGGGGGGCTCCTGTGCCCTGTGTGCGTGGGTGCCCGTGTCCTGTGTGTGGTGTGCCTGTGTCCTGTGTGTGGTGTGCTGTGTCCTGTGTGTGTGAGTGCCCGTTCCCTATGTGTGAAAACTTGTGTGCTTGCTTTGCTCCCAGCAGAGGGAGGCTCCGTCTGTGCCGTCTGCTCTGCCCATGCGTTTCTCTGGTGCTGCTTTCCACGAACACGGCCGGGGACTGACACTGGCTTGTCCACTCCCGGGGCCCGGGGATCTGCTGAGTCATGGATAAAATCATTGATTGGAAAACTCACCATCAACTGCTGGGGCTTCCAGGGAAGCTAGGGAAGCCCATAATACTCTCGTGCACCTGCAAACGCAACACCATTCCCACGCTGCCGCGACTCAGAGGTTGGCAGTGTGTGGTGGACGCCAGTTGTGGCGAGGTGCGGGCAGGAGCCGCTGAAGAGACTGTGGACTTCCCATGCAGGAGAATCCACCCTTTCCCGGCAGTGAGATTTGCCCCTGAGGAACCCACTACGTGCACGTAGGCAGGGCCCGAGCTCCTGGCCTCCTGGTTCTGCCTGCCATGAGATCGTCCCACCCAGCGCCTGCCCCTCCTGGCCTGCAGGGGCCTCTCTCTCAGCGCTTTTCCTCCTCACAGGCAGGGGAAGAGTCGCAGGCAGTGAGGACATAGTGGCCGGGCCCGCTAGATATGCAGGGGTGTCCACACGAAAATGTTGGCGCGTGGTCTGGTGAGTTTTTTTTTTTATTATACTTTAGGTTTTAGGGTGCATGTGCACAATGTGCAGGTTTGTTACATATGTATCCATGTGCCATGTTGATTTCCTGCACCCATGTCTGGTGAGTTTTAACCTCTGACCTTCTGTTTCCTGAGTGAGTTCCATCTGAGGAGGTCGTGTGTGCTGAGGCCAGGCAGCCACTGGAGGCTATGGAATGCCAGTCTCTTGGGTGCTCCAGTGAGCCTGTTCCAGGGGCCTCTGCGTCCCCTCCCTCGCTGCTCTGAGCTTATTGTCCCTGGGAGCAGGGCAGGCAGCACTCAGGCAGGTGACGGCCAGAGACGCACTTGGACACTGTTTAAGGGGGCATTTCCCTCAACACGGGCAAATCCGCCAGGGACACGCCCTTTGATCCTCCTTCCATTTCAGCCTCACCGACCAGACATGGCAAGAGGGATGGGATCAGCCCTGATTTGGGCAACTGGCACAGCCTGGTCACTGACTCAGCACACACCAGCATGTCCTAGGTGCTGGGCTAGTGTGGGGACAGCTGGGGTTGGCTGTTGTGAGCTGCTGCCCTGGAGGACACAGCTGCCCCGTGGCTGCCACAGCAGCCAGCTCTGCAACCTTGACCATCAGCTTGCAGTTCCCAGGGCTGGGAGGGTCTGGCGCTCTGCACCCTGACATCCCCTCACTACCCCACCTCCTCTCCCTGCCCTGTGGTCGCCACAGCAGCAACCTTGACCATCAGCATGCAGGTCCCAGGGCTTGGGGGTCTCCCAACCCGTGCACGCCAACATCCCCTCACTACCCCACCGCCTCTCCCTGGCTCTGCCTCTGCGTGTCTCCTCTCCTACTGCTGCCAGAAGGTTTTTGTAAAGCCGGACTCAGGGCGTGCATGGCCTCTCCCATTCCCGCGAGGTGCCCGCGTTTGGCACGTGGGCTCCCCGTCTCCTCCAGCTCAGCAAACACAGCGCGTCCAGGAGCCACGTGGGACCACCGTGTCCCATGGCTGGTCCCCCAGGTCCTTGGATGTCTCACCCTGGTGAGCCCCTTGCTCCGGCTCCCTCCAGGAAGCCCCCGTCTCCCCATACAGAAGGGATCTCTTCCCTCCTGAGCCATCGGTGCCCGACCCTCCCTCTCCTCTGTCGCCTCATTTGTGGGCAGGTCAGCCGCACCCGTGAGCCCCGGAGCTCTGTGAAGGCCGTCACGGCTTCTTATGACAGTGCCCAAACAGTGCAGGCAGCCGGAGCTGTTCCCTGATGAAAGAAAGGAAGAGGAAAGGAGGAGGGAGGGAAGAAGGCCTTTTCTTGTCCCAAGAGACTTCTGTAGGAATTTCTGGGTGATACTGAGCATGGTAGACCCAGGTCATCTTTCCATGAGAGGAGCAAGTACAGCGGGCTCAGCCGCGGTCAGGGGCTCAGGGCGCCGGGAAGCATTTGCGTGGGCTGCCCCCACGAGCCGCCTTTGCCACCAAGACCGGCTCTTTCAGCCAGGCCTTGGGCTGGCCCTGCTTTCCCTTAGGACAAGGTCTTCAGTCCACGGAGAGGATGGCCCACCTCCTGCCCCTGGGTCAGTGCGCAGCCCCAGGGAGGAGCTGTGTGAACCTGGGAGGTGCTGGGGAGCAAGCGTGCTCCATCAAGGAAGGCAGGAGGCCGGAGACCTGCCCAGCCCGGAAGGAGCCTGGTCAGGAGTCCCACCAAAGCCACTAGACCCGGGGAGCCTCCAGTGACCCAGCCTTGGAGGGTCAGCACTGTCCCTAGGATGGATTCTGCTTCGCACACGGGTCTCGCTGTCTGTGGAGGCTGCAGGCCCCGATGCCTGGGCAGCACGGACTGAAGGCAACCCTCAGGGTGGGAGGCCCCAGATGGGACTTCCTGGCCCTCCCGGGGTGGGGTTGGGGGTGGGAGAGGACGGAGCGTCTGTGCACATGCGTGAGAGCCACAAGGATGGCATGTCTGTGAAGATGGCTTCTCCCAGCCGCGGCACCTTCCGTGTGTGGGCAGTGGTGGTGGAGCCAGGACTGCACGGGACAGCCTTTGCCATGTGGTTTTCCCACCTCTGATCCCTTCTTAGGCTGAGGAGCCTGGCTCTGGGGCTCAAGGTGTGGGGTTCGCCAGCACCGGCTCCTGCCATAGACATCCTGGTGGCCCTGGCACAGGCACGTCCTCCAGCATGGTTCCTAGACCCCTCACGCGGGACCCCTAGGCCCCTGAGGGTCAGCAGGAGTGAGGCAGGCCGTCACCAACTGCCCTTGGGTGAGCCTGGTGGCCAGGGGTGGACCCAGCAGGTGCAGGCCAGGCCACCCTCAGCAGCCACCGGAGCCCGTGTCTTTCCCACCACACAGCACAGCCAGGACATGGGGGTCAGGCCATTACTTGTGCTTCTAGTCCCTACATCACCCACAACTCACCCCTAACCTGTGCCTGGCTGTGGCACCTGCAGCCTGGGCTCCACATAAACACAGGCCAGGAAGTCCCATCTGGAGCCTCCCACCCTGAAGGTTTCTGGCAGTCTGGGCTCCCCAGGCACCAGCCCTACAGCACGCACAGACAGGGAGACCTGTGTGTGAAGTGGAATCCGTTTGAGGGACAGTGCTGACCCTCCAGGGCTGGGTCACTGGAGGCTCCAGTGGCTTTGGTGGGACTCCTGGCCAGGCTCCTCCTGGGCTGGGCCTGGGCTGGGCCTGGGCTGGGCTGGTCTCTGGCCTCCTGCTCCCTTGTGCAGGACCCTTGCTCCCCAGCTTCCCTGGGAAATCCAACGCCATCTGATCCCCGCACGCATCCAGCACCCCTGATGCTGGCGGAGTTGCCTTTCTGCGTGTATAACTCCTAACAGGGCAGCACAGCCGTTCTGAAACCTCGCACGTCCTCACTGGGGCGGCTGAGGCTGGGCCACCAGGTGTTCACCTCCTGACCCTGGAACCATGCACAGAACCTCTCTTCAAATAGGAGGCAGGTCTTTGTGGCTGTGATTAAGTTAAAGATCTTGAGATAAGGAGGTCATTCTGGATTAACCCGTTGGCCCTAAATGCATGGCAAGTGTCCTTACACAGAGGCAGAGGGAGGTTAGACGCAGACAGAGCAGAAGGCAGAGGTGCAGCAATGCGGCTGCGGCCCAGGGACGCCTGGAGCCACAGAAGCTGGCGGAGGTGGGAGGGTCCTCCCCTGAAGCCTCTGGAGGGAGCACAGCCCGTGGACTCCTTGATTTCAGACCCCTCCCTGCTGAGTGGGGAGAGAATGAGCCCCTGTTGTTTCGAGCTGCCCAGGCTGTGGGGATCTGCCATGGCAGTTCCAGGACCCTCGGACCTTCGGCTCGGAACCCCTCCAGCACTGAGCAAGATGACCGCTCAGGGCCACCCCTCCCCGCCCAGCCGGCGTGTACCTCGCTGCTCACCCAACCACGCTGCCCTCAGTTACAGATGCCTGCCCGGGATACATGGGACAGGGGCTGCGGCTTCCCTGGGGATGGGGTGCGTGGAGCCTGCCTGCAGCCGTGCTCCTGTTTAGGTGCTGAGTGAAGCTGGACCTGGGTGGGATGGGGCATTCTGTCCAAGGGTTTCTTGGGGTCCACGAGGACTCTGTTCTGACGATACTGCCCTCCTTCCTGAGGCTGCCCGTGGGGCTCCATGGAGGCCATGGGGTGGTGAGGACGGAAGAACACCTAGGCTGGGCTCCTGGGACCCAGCAGCAGCTGAAGGCACTTGAAGCACCATAATTCCCACCCACGGGCCAGGCAAGGCCAGAACCGT
Source organism: Nomascus leucogenys (assembly GCF_006542625.1). Classification (NCBI taxonomy): domain Eukaryota; kingdom Metazoa; phylum Chordata; class Mammalia; order Primates; family Hylobatidae; genus Nomascus; species Nomascus leucogenys. The sequence continues at coordinate 116,560,120 of NC_044391.1, read as the reverse complement.
CCCCAAAGAAGGGAGCAAGGAGACAGGGCCTTTTAGTGATAATATCATAACCAAAAAGTTCTTTAACATTTTTTCCTTTTTTTCTGTCACTCAATATTTTTAAAATTATATGTCCATTTTTTAATTACTTGCACCCATCTAATCATTGCCATCTATACCAAACAAAAAAATCTATGCACCGGTGTTCACAAAGCATTTAAGATGCCTATGAAATGTAATAAGAACTAACTGAAGCTGCACAATATTCCCTCATATGTACATTATCACCATGCTGACGCTGGGCACTCAGAGTATTTACAGGTTTTCTTTATTATAATGAATTCTGCAATGAACATCTTTCTATATAAATTTTTGTGAGTACTTTGCATTATTTCCTAAAATAAATTAGAAGAAGGAATGATGAATCGGAGAATGTAAACATTTGGGGCTTTTGAAACACACAGTTTTTATAAATTAGAGTCTGTCGTTTTAATTCGGGGAGATTGTTGTGTCTCGGAAGATTTTTCACGGTGAAGTCTCACCTGACGGCACTTCCTCGTCCTCCGCAGAGCCGTGTGTGTAGGGCCCCGGGGTGCTGACCCGGCAGTTCTTCAACACAGCGAGTGGTAGCGGGAGTCCCGAAGATTCTCAGGCCTTGTCTCCATGGAGGGCATTTTGTGGCCTCTCCCAGGGCAGCTGGCAGGAGCCAGGCGAGAACGGATGCATCTGTAGCGGGAGGGCATTGATGCCTCTGAGGTTGTAGTGAGGTTGGTATTTACCTTTTCCTCCTGGTCCATTCTGAAGCTCCAAAGAACGGTCAGTTTAATACAGAGACACAATTATAGCAAGCATCTAGTGTGAGGCTAGTCACGCATTTTGGCTAGAATTACTCAGGGCGTTGGAAAATCACAAAGCTTTTCAAGTAAACTTGCAAATTGCTAGCATTCTCTCTGCAAGACAAGAAATGCTGTCTGTCCCCTGACCGCCGACTCCACACCCCAGCCTGTTCTGCCCCTTTCTGTAACTGACATACTTAGAGCAGTTTAGAGCCACGTCGTGGCCTTTTGAGGCCGGCGTGCTGTGATATTTTCCTACACAGCATGGTCACTTCCAGAGGTGAGAGAGGCACAGAATTCTATTCTGAGACTCCCTAGGACTCACACCACGGTGGCTGTGAGTACGAAGGCAGATGCTGCGGAACAGCCTGGAAAGGATGTGGGGCCCTGGCAGTGCCCAGAGCTGAGCAGCCACCTTCCTGGAGGTGAAGGCCTGGGCCGGATGCCTGAGAATGACACGCGCAGGCCCAGCTGTTCTTCAGAGATACAGAGTGACCCACCGTCTGCTTTGCTGGGACTGTCCAGTGTTAGCAGGGAAAGTCCTGCATCCGGCACGCTGGGGCGGTGGCTGCACCAGCTGAGAACCAGTCTGTGATTTTAGGGGTGAGAAAAGTAGAGGTGGGTGCTCTACCTGAATGCTCACCAACTCGGGGGTGCGGCTGAGCAGTAGACATCAGTCAGACATCTCTGTGAAGTGTTAGCGGGAAAAGTATCATGGAACCATTAGCAGCCGCTTGAGGTTAGGCCCAAACCAGTGGGGACCATCGCATCCAAACACTTGGGGCCACCCGCTGTCATCAGGGTGGCCCACCTTTCTTCTGAGTGGGGATTCTCTTCCTGCCTGGAGGGAGCAGTTTGGCTACAAAGCTGCCTTTTAGAGCGAGACCCCATCTCCCCTCCCTGCATTCCCAGGACTTTGTGAAGAAGAGGAAATGAGTGGCCCTTCCTTTCTCCTGGATCCCGGCTGTGGGGCTGCCCGCCGCCCTCCTCCTCCCGCCCTAGGCTACCTGACCCGTGGAGGCCGGCCTGAGACAGGCGCATCCCCAAACACCAAGTGCCCCGTCTTCTAGGCCATTCCAGGGACTGATGAGTCAACATGGGCTTCTTATCCTAATGTTTTAATTTGGAACTCCGCTATTGATCTGATGTTTACAAAGGAATCCATGCGTGACACTAAACTGTCAAAAGAGAAGCGTGCATCCTGTGAGAATTCCTGCCTGAGATACTGTCTTTTTGTGAGTGTAAGTGCAGAGAGAGCCCACGCGAATCACAGGACAGCAGAGCCGCTGCCCTGCCCCTCCAGGCTGCCGGCACTCGGGCTCACCCTCTCTGGAGGAGCCATCATTCTGGCCTCAGATTCTTATTCCAAAACATTGCAAATAGAATGTCAGGCAAAGAAAGAAAGAGCCAGGCACACATGGAGAGATGGCAATGTGAGTAGAAGTGGTGAGAAACCCAGCGAATGAAAACATCTACACGAGAATGCAGACACAGCGCCCTCAGACGCCGGCTGCAGAAAGCACTGGAGACCCAGCGAACGAAAACATCTACACGATCCCTGAGGAATCGCCACACTGACTTCCACAATGGTTGAACTAGTTTACAGTCCCACCAACAGTGTAAAAGTGTTCCTATTTCTCCACATCCTCTCCGGCACCTGTTGTTTCCTGACTTTTTAATGATGGCCATTCTAACTGGTGTGAGATGGTATCTCACTGTGGTTTTGATTTGCATTTCTCTGATGGCCAGTGATGATGAGCATTTTTTCATGTGTTTTTTGTCTGCATAAATGCCTTCTTTTGAGAAGTGTCTGTTCACGTCCTTTGCCCACTTTTTGATGGGGTTGTTTGTTTTTTTCTTGTAAATTTGTTTGAGTTCATTGTAGATTCTGGATATTAGCCCTTTGTCAGATGAGTAGGTTGCGAAAATTTTCTCCCATTCTGTAGGTTGCCTGTTCACTCTGATGGTAATTTCTTTTGCTGTGCAGAAGCTCTTTAGTTTAATTAGATCCCATTTGTCAATTTTGGCTTTTGTTGCCATTGCTTTTGGTGTTTTAGACATGAAGTCCTACCATTTGACCCAGCCATCCCATTACTGGGTATATACCCAAAGGACTATAAATCATGCTGCTATAAAGACACATGCATGCGTATGTTTACTGCGGCACTATTCACAATAGCAAAGAGTTGGAACCAACCCAAATGTCCAACAACGATAGACTGGATTAAGAAAGTGTGGCACATATACACCATGTAATACTACGCAGCCATAAAAAATGATGAGTTCATGTCCTTTGTAGGGACATGGATGAAACTGGAAAACATCATTCTCAGTAAACTATCGCAAGGACAAAAAACCAAACACCGCATGTTCTCACTCATAGGTGGGAATTGAACAATGAGAACTCATGGACACAGGAAGGGGAACATCACACTCCGGGGACTGTTGTGGGGTGGGGGGAGGGGGGAGGGACAGCATTAGGAGATATACCTAATGTTAAATGACGAGTTAATGGGTGCAGCAAAACAACATGGCACATGGATACATATGTAACAAACCTGCACATTGTGCACATGTACCCTAAAGTATAATAATAAAAATAAAAAATAAAAAAAAAAGAAAACATCTACACGAGAATGCAGACACAGCGCCCTCAACGCCGGCTGCAGAAAAAAAGCGCTGAAAACCCAGCGAATGAAATCATCTACACGAGAATGCAGACACAGCACCCTCAGACGCCGGCTGCAGAAAGCTCTGGAGACATTGTCCATGAGAAGAAAAAGACAAGGTCAAGAACTTCAGTGGAGAAATAAAAATTACACAAAAAGGAAAGATTTGTATTTTTTTTTCTGATTGTATTCTTCCTATTCTCCCTCCACTTTCTTTCTAGAACTCCAACTTTTCTCACTGCGTTCTCTATTTTCTCATTGCAGTCTCCATTTCTATGCCTATTTGTAAATGCAATACAAAAATGATTGCCTGGAAAAAATACAAGCAACGTTTCAGAACTCAATAAGCGGGCTTAAAAATAGTTTAGATATCACTGAAAAATAATGAAAGTAGGTCAGAAGAAAATTCTCAGAATGAAGGATAGAAGCATAAGGAGGAAAATAGAGAAGAGCAAGTGTGAGGGACTGAACCGTGACCTCCCAGAATGCACGTGTGGAAGCCTGGCTTAGTTCTGGCTGCCGTAACAAAATGCCATAGACTGGGGGCTTAGAAACAACAATGCATTTCTCACAGCTTTGAAGGCTGGGGAGTCTCAGATCAAGGTACCGGCAGATTCCGTGTGTGGTGAGGACCGGCTTCCCTGGTGTGTCACTGTGTCCTCACATGGTGGATGGGGGAGGGGCGCTCTGGGGCCTCTTTTATGAGGACACCGATCCCATGATCAGCGGTCCACCTTCAGGACCCCATCCCCTACCACAGGCCCCATCTCCTAACACCACTGCCTTGGGGATGAGGATTTCAACAGATTAATTTTGGGGAACACGGACATTCAAACCCTCACAAAGCCCCACCCACCAAGGTGACTCGTCTGGAGAGAAGACATTAGGGAGGTAAGTAAGGTGAAGTGCAGCCAGCAGGGTGGGGCCCTGATGTGACAGGACTGGAGTCCTTATGAGAAGAGGAAGAGACACCAGATTGTGTGCGTGTGTGCGTGTGTGTGCACGTGTGTGTGTGCATGTATGCATGTGTGTTCACGTGTGTATGTGTGTGGTGTGCTCGTGTGTGTGCACATGTGTGTGCACAGAGAAAAGGCCTTGTGCACACAGGGAGCAGGCGGCCCTCCACAAGCCAGGAAGAGAGGCCTCACTAGACCAACACTGTCCCTATGTTGATCTTGAACTTGCAGCCACCAGGGCTGTGAAGCCGCCGGTCTGTGGCGCTGGGCTATGGCAGCCCTACTGCCCCAGTGAGATGGGAAGAGACAGCAGACACAATGAGAAGACACCACACATGAGTAACTGGAGTTCTGGGAAGGAGAGAAAGAATAGGCAAAATCAGTATTTAAAGTGGTAATGGCTGAAAATGTTCCCAAAGTGACGCAAGACATCTGGCCCCGGTGGGCTGCTTCTGACCCTGTGATCTGGGCTGTCACCGCAGGAGCCTCCCTGGCCGCCTGGCAATTTGCTGTCACTGCAGCAGGCCTGCTGGGGCTGCCTCCCCTCTGCAGATGCCACCGGGTGCCCTGGGGAGTGGCAGGCACTTCCTTTCCCGCACTCAAGATGCCCACATTTTGAAAACCCGAGGGGGCGCATTGGATTCTCCACCTACACATTTTCAAAAACCAAATGGAATCAACCTGGGTGCCTATCAATGGATGAACAGATACAGAAAACGTGGTATCTATACGCGATGGAATACTCCACAGCCATAAACAAGAATGAAATCATGTCGTTTGCAACAACATGGATGGAATTGAAGGCTGTCATGTTAAGGGAAGTAAGCCAGGGGTAGAAAGACAAATGTACCATGTTCTCACTCATTTGTGGGCACTGAAAGAGTGGCTCTCACACAGGCAGAAAGTTGGCTGGTGGTTCCCAGAGGCTAGGCAGGGTATGTAGGTGAGAGGCAGACATAAAGTGAGGCTGGTTATGGGGCACAAACATGCAGTCAGATGAAGGAGTAAGTTCTAGTGTTCCATAGTACAGTTCACAGACCAAAAGCAACAATCATTTACTGTATATTTCTGCCTCCCCCTCCCCGGGAAGCGGCTGGCCAGTGTATCAGGGAACACAGGTCTCTTTCCTCTGTCTTCCTCCATCAGGCTCCGGAAAAGCTTTCCCCAGAGAAGACGCCCGACAGCAGGGGCTGCCTCCTGTGGCTTTTGTGACCCAGCCTCTTTCTCCATCCAAGCTGCATCCTCTGGGTGGGGGTGTCTGCACCTGGGGTGTGTGAGAGAGAGTGAGTGAGGGAGCGTGCCTGTGCCTGTGTGCGTGCATCTGTGTGCCTGCGGGCTGTGCCTCTATGTGCACGTGTGTGCAGCCATGCATGCGTGTTCACACGTGTGGAGTGTGTGCGTGTGTCCGTGCCTGGATGTTGCGGGTGGTGAGGCTGGCAGAGCGTTCTGACCCCTCGGGCCCCAGGCCTTGTCCCTCTTCTCTGTGTCCCAATCTTCCTTCAACCGCCCGCCCCGCCCCTGCCTTTGGTGGCCTGGAGTCCCCACCAGCTCTGGGTACTAGGGCGCCGGGCAGGGCGGGAACTAACAGGCAGAGTCTGTTGGGTCAGGATGACTGAAAACAGGCCCTGTCTTCAGTTTAGGCTCAGGCGGAAACCCCCGGGGACCTCTGGGGGCTGCGGTCGGTGCCAGGGGTCCCGGGCAGCTGCCTGAACGCGCACAGCGGCTCCTGCCCCGCAGCCTCCGCCCCGCGCCCGCATCCTCCGGCCGGCAGCGCCCCCTGTTGCCGCCTCGGGTCTGTGCAGGGCCGGGCGGGCTGCGCAGAGCACCTGCAGGCGCCTCCATGGGTGACAGAAGACAGAGGGGCTGACCAGGTCTTCTACAGGTCAATGGGCGATCAACAGCTGGACGCGTAGCAGGGGGCGTCCAGGTGGCCTAAGAGAATTCAGCAAGGCCGACTGCAGGCCGAGAGTCACCGGGAACTCACCTGGAAGGAGTGGATGTGGCCGCCCCAGGACCGCTGTGTTCCAGGTGCCCGGCCCTGGCCATGGAGCCCTTGGACGTATCTGTTTCTTTAGCTGCAGCGAGCGGGCTCCCAGTGCTGAGCATAAGACCCTGTGCTGCCGTCCTGTGCTCCCTGGCAGCTGTGGGAGGAACTCTGACCTTTGGGGCCCCTGGGCACCTACCCTGTTGGTTCCTGCTCTGGGCTGCCGAGGGCTGGGTGCTGTGCTGCGTAAAAAGCCATATGGACAGGGCTTCTGTGTCCCCTGAGTCAGGCACTGCACCCTTATGCTCCCCTCAGGGGCCACACCACCTGCAGTGGTCCCTGGAGAGCAGAGGAAAGGTCCGCCTGGGACAGATGGGGGTGACTGGTGGGCATCCTGCCCACCGACTGCTGGCGGGGCCTGGCTCTGCAGGAACTTGGGGGGGACCAGGGGCTTTCCATCCAGGGGTGGTAACAGACCAAAGAACATCTACCCAAAACCAGACCGGACTCAGCACACACCTTACCCAGGGCTCCAAAGACACCAGACTGGGGACTAGAGAGAGACCGACAGAGACAGAGAGAGGGAGAGATTCAGAGCAAAGCGGGGCGGGGCGCAGGGGAGAGACCCCAGCCCTTCTCACCTCACAGATCTCTCGGGCTAACTTGGCCCCACCCCCACCATCCACCCTCCAACCCCATCCCCCCCTGCCCCCAGGGCTGAGCAGAGACCTCTGGGACATGGTCACGCACGCACAGAACCTGTCCCAGAAGGCAGGACCCCGTCCCTGCCCCAGCTTCTGGCTGGTAGGGCTATGTCAATGACTTCTGGCCAAGCGACCCCAGGAAATGGCATTCTGTGGGGTCAGGTGGCTCCTTAGTGCCTCTTCCCGGCTTTTCATGTAAAATCATGGCAGGCAGCATCAGGCAGTGTCCCACACCCCTACAAGCTCAGTGGGAGGCCACCTTTACCCACAGGGCCAAAATGTGGGCGCAGGCTCCCCTCTGGAGTGGACACGCTGAGGGCACACCCAGGCCCTGGCCCCCTCAGCCGCATCAGAGCAGCACACAGGGCTGGGTGAGGGTGGCCTCCACCCCTCCACCACACCAGGCACAGCTCGGAGCCAGGCCGGAGGGAGGGCGTCAGCTCTGCCATGCATCCAGTAGTTTCCACCCTTGGCTGTGAAGAGCGGCGTTTCCTGACAGAAGTTTCTAGCACTCATGCTGGCGAGGATGTGGTCGTCTACTTGCTGGGCACACACTGTGCCAGGCTGAGTGGAGGCCCCCAAAGATGTGCACCCCTCAAACCTGTGAGTGCCGCCTCACACGGCAACATGATAACGGGTCTGGAGCGGGGGGAGTCTCCCGGGTTACCCACCTGCACCCTGTGCTGGGCCAGGTAGTGCCCCCACACACCCAAGATTCACGTCCCTTCTCCGGGGAAGACGTGCGCAATGTGACAGCCCATGAGTCGGTCCATTCCGGGGACAGTATGGGGGTCACTGCAGGGGGTGGGTAAACAGAGGTGCTTCAGCCCACACAAAAAAGTTAATTGAGTTTTTCTGTTTGTTTGGTTTTGAGCGAAAACGTGAACATTTTATCCAGCTGCTTTTTAGATTCAGGAGCAGGAGCAGCCAGTGCTGCTAAGGCAGTCACATGCAGACAGCTTCACAGAGCAAGTACCCAGCCAGGGCCTTGCTGACTGTGGCTGCTAATCAAACAGCAGCAATTCATTTTCATAAAATTGCTAATAGTTTTCTTAAAATGCCATTGCACTTAAACATACACAGGGACTCCCCCATCGTCTCTGCCCTCCAGTGGGAGGATATGAAGCTGGAGACTGGAGACTGGCCAGGGACAGAGGCAACTACTCCCTGAAATGATGTGACCCTGTGCAAGCCCCTTCCCCAGGCCAGACCAGGCCTTAACACCCCCCAGCACCTCCCCCAGGCCAGGCCTCAACAACCCCAAGCACCTTCTCCAGGCCAGGCCCCCCCCCCCCCCCCCCCCCCCCCCCCCCAGCACCTCCCCCAGGCCAGGCCTCAACAACCCCCAAGCACCTTCCCCAGGCCAGGCCAGGCCGCCTCAGCACCCCAAGCACCTTCCCCAGGCCAGGCCTCAGCACCCCCAAGCACCTTCCCCAGGTCAGGCCAGGCCTCAACACCCCTCAAGCACCTTCCCCAGGCCAGGCCTCAGCAATCCCCAGCACCTTCCCCAGGCTAGGCCTCAACACCCCCAAGCACCTTCCCCAGGCCAGGCCAGCCAACCCCCAGCACCTTCCCCAGGCCAGGCCTCAGCAACCCCCAGCACCTTCCCCAGGCCAGGCCTCAACACCCCCCAAGCACCTTCCCCAGGCCAGGCCTCAGCACCCCCATTTGAAAATGAGATGGGATTTCTGAGCCCCCTTTCAGTGCTGACAGCCCCTCTTTCTTCCAGAACAGGAATAAGCTGGCAAGCTTGGCAGAGAAACAAAGGAATAACGCATCCTATTTTCTGTATAGGGCAGGGCAGTGGCCACACCCCAAACACAACAGAAACTGCTGTTTTACTTGGGTCTGGGACCAAGCAAGAGCTTCTCCCAGAATCCAGGCTAAGCCCGCTCTCTCCCGGAGCAGCGGGTGAAATCCCTCAGAACTACTGTATGTTGGGGAGTTGGGGTAGGAGGCGCAGGGAGGCAAGCCCTGACTATGCAATTAAGGAAAACCTATAATTTTTATTATACAAGCATCGTATGTTTATTGCAGAAACTTTAGGAAACACAAACTTAACAAAAAGAGGAAAAAAACCCTGTAATCCCAACCCCCAGAGAGACAACAATATTTCATACATATCCGTCTGAACTTTCTTTTATGCCTAGGAGCCTTCACACATCGATTTTTAATTGAAGGATCAAATCATTCCTAATGATGGATAACCTGCTCATTAAACAATTGTGAAGAGATTGTCTCATATATTGTGTCCATATTCCCATTTGACATATTATAATGGTATGTTTGAATATAGTGTCATATTTTAAAATACGTTATAATAATCATTACCATTTTTGGAGTGCTTACTGTGTGTCAGGCAGTGTACTGAGTACTGTGGACACATTATCTCATTTAAATCTAAATTTAAATTTAAGTGCTATTATGATCATTTCCTTTTAAAGATAAGGAAACTGAAGCTGAAAGAGTGAAAAGAGTGTTCCCTGAATTACACATCTAGTTACTAGCAGAGTTTCAGTTTCCACCCAGGTCTGGCCACCTTCAAAGCATGTGCCCTTCAGGAAAGCATTTTCCATAGGAACCTTTTTCCCTAGGAACCTTTTTCCCTAGGAACCTTTTTCCATAGGAATCTTTTTCCCTAGGAAACTTTTTCCATAGGAACCACCATCCCTTGGTAAAGATGTGCAGTAATTTATTTAACCAGACCCTACTTCTGAAACGTTGTTACTATTATCCACCACACTGATCTGAATGTCCAGGGGCATATGTATCTGTGCACTTCTCTAATTATTTATTATTTAATTATTTAATAATTATAATTAAAGGAGGGGAGCAAAAGAGATACCCCAAGATGGAGTGCCCCAGACTCTCTCCCAGGACCCCTCCCTGCCTGCCTGTCCATCAATTTCACAAAAGTCGTAAAAGGATCAATGTACAGTGTGTTTTCCTGTCTGGTGGCTGTCCCCACCGCCTGTGTTTCATGGAAGAGGGATTAAACCATTTCAGCTCCATTTCCAGGAACCAACTCAAGAAACATGCCACCACCCCACCCTTAGATCGGGAGGACCTGAGCCCTAATATACCTTCTCTGTCCTTTCCCGGACCCCAGATGGAGTCTTCTGAGGTTCTCCATCCCACAGCCCTTCACCTCTACCCTGCCTCCACTTGTCCCCAGCAACCCGATCAGCTTCCACATAATCCCAGGAAATGCATCCAGCAGGCCCCACTTTCATGGGGTCCGAGCCCATCAGAGAGCAGCAGCTTGGGCCTGATGCCTGCCTGCTGCTCCTCTGTGTGGCTATGGCTGGAATAGAAGCTTCCAGAGCTGCTCAACAGTGCACTTCATGGAAGGTCAGAGCTGGACAGGACTTCAGTGCCCATTCCAACCCTCTCCAACTATGGGTGGGGAAACTGAGGCCCAGAGAGGGACAGGGACTTGCCCAAGGTCACTTGGGTTGTTAGAGGCAGAGCCGAGACCGCAAACCATTTCTCCGGACTTCCATCTCCACCTTTCCATACACAACCCTCCATCTGCCTTTTCCTGATTTCGTCAAGAACCACTAGAAGATCACGAAGAGGCGACATCAGGAGCAGGCTCTGAATAGGCTCCAGATCCTTCCTTCCTCTCCACTCCTCAAGTGCGGAGACGTCCTGGAAACTCCGCATCCCAAATCCCTGAAGATCACCGGCAAGAACCACTTACCTGCACTCCTGTCTGCGGTCGGCCTCGTCCGAGCAGTGGTGGGCATGGCTGTTGGGGGCTTCATCAGGGTTTTCGCTGAGGTCGTGGTCTTGGCTAAGGAGCTGTTCGTCCCTTGGCTGCTGCTGGTTGTAGTCGGAGGGACAGAAGGAAGAGGGTCCCTGCTGGTTGTAGTCGGAGGGACAGAAGGAAGAGGGTCCCTGCTGGTGGGGAAGGGCCCCTTGGTCGTGATGCCCGTGGTGGGTGTCTCTGAAGGGGTGAAGTTCTCGAGGGCGGCTTCCGAGGGGCTGTAGAAGGAAGCAGAGCTCCCAGCAAAGGAAGTGCTTTTGTCCACTGCTGACCCAGCTTCTATGGAGACCGGGGCTGCTCCTGAGACTCTGACGTAACTTGGTGTCTCAACAGAGAGGGCTGAGGTTTCTTCCAGGGGATTCCCGCTAACTGTGGCCAGAGCTCCACTGAGGGTTGTGGCCCTGAGTGCTGTCACTTCTCTTTCTGTGGCACTGTTGGTGGGGAGTGGGGTCCCAACCGTGGCATCAGGTGCAGCTGACTCTGCGGTGCCGGCTGTGGACAGGGTCTCGGCAGAGGCTGTGGCCTCCGTGACGTGTGGTTTTGCGTCAGTGGAGTCAGGCAGAGCTGGTGGATGGGACGTGGGCGAGGCCTTCACCCCTTCCGTGGGGATGTGATCTGTGTCTGAGGCCCCAGGGATGCTGGAAGTCGTTGTTTCTATTTCTGTGATGCTGCAATTGATAACCTCGATGTGGGTGACGGTCACCAGGGCTTCAGCGAGCAGAGTGACGTCAGATCCCGGGGACCATGAGGGGGTGATGACCGGATGGGGGCCGTCGGAAGAGGCGCCGCTCTCTGAGGACAGGCCCTTAGCTTCTTTGGAGGTGTGAGCCAATGTCAATATGTCCATTGCGAGTGTCTTTGCCTCTTCAGAGCTGTCATCGGTGCAAAGGGTGTCAAAGATGGCTTCCTCGGGATCACTGCCTGTGACGGTCTGAACTGTGGTCATTCCGCCTCTCTCGGGGCTTCCACTGGCGGCTGATGTCTCCACAGAGGTGGCAATCAGCACCATGAAGTCGGGAGGTGTTTTTGTGAAAGTCCTGGTCTCTCTTGCAGGGGAAATCCCCTTGGCTCCCCTGGGCTCTGCTTCTGGAATGGGGCCGGCTGGGGTTGCGGCCCTAGAAGAGGTCTCGGCACTCAGCGTTTGAGTTTCCAGAGAGGCGTGACCCGGTGCTGGAGTCATAGCGGGCACTTCTGTGTCGTCTGTTGTCGTCGCAGTGTCTGCTCTGCGGGTGCTGGGGCCTGTGTTGGTTAAGACTGACTTGGTGAGCCTGGGTTCCAGTGGGCTTCACACAAGCTATCGCGTTTACACCCTGGGCACTTCTTGGGGGAGGGTGGGCAGGGGAGTGCCGTTACCTCATTTTTCACCTACATAAGCGAACAAGAAGGAGGGAGTCCTGGGAAGCCCAGGCCCAGCGGCAGCCACGGAGCTGGGGTTGCCATGACTAGCGTCCTCTGAAGCCCCGACAGCTCACTTGGGGCCAGCAAGCCCTGGGATCTGCTGGCTCTCGGCCTGCGTCTTTAAGAGGGGATGTGTGGGGCCAGCGTCCACCTTCCAGGGTGAGCCAAGAAGGCAGACCAGCGTCCAGGACTCGCAGAGCTTTCCGAACCTGTGTCCCCTTCCCCGGATACTTTTCTCATCCAACACAGGCTTCCCCATGGAAGTAAAAACCCTTAAAAGACGAGAAAGGCCTATGATTTGCCTTTCGGGGTAGCTGGGTGGATTGAGGGGGAGGAACCTCCAGCGACAGGGTGGGCAGTGCTGCTGCCGAAGCGAGGGAGCTGGCAGAGTCCTTGGGGCTCTGGCAAGGGAAAGAGGGCGCTCGCCACCCTGCCGAGGCCCCTCCTGAATGAGGGCTGAGGACTGCAGGGTTGGAGCCTGGGAACCACAGAAACTGTGGCCAGGCATTTTCCACAGGACACAGGGAGCCAGCTCAGGAAAAACCTAGCTTTCCAGAGAGCGGCTGCTGGCACTTCTGCCTAGAGCAGAGGGCTGCTCCCTTGCCTGGCCCTGAGGAGGGAGGAATGGGGGGCCCGAGGGAGGCTACGGTAGGATACTTTCCCCAGAGACAGGGTCTTGCTCTGTTGCCCAGGCAGGCCTTGAATTCCTGGGCTGAAGCGACCCTCCTGCCTCAGCCTCTTGCGTAGTTCACTACAAGATCTTTTCTGGCCTGAGAAAGGGGCCTCCCCTGTCTAGAGGGAGATGGGGCTCTCCCTGTGAGTAGGCCAAGGAGCCTCTTGGAGAGAGTTTCTAGATTTAGCAAATAAAAATACAGGGTACTCGGTTAAATTTGAACTTGCATTTCAGATAAATGACGAATAACTTTTTAGCATGAGTATTTCTCATGCAATATTGGCTACATACTTACACTTAAAAAGAAATCGTTACCTGAAATTCAAATGTAACTGGATGCCCTGTGTTTTATCTGGTAATCCCAGTCTTGGAAGGAAAAGGATCAAATACGAACCCCCTAATTCTCTGAGCCTTCTTGGTCCAGCCCACACAGCTGGAAGCCCGAAGGTGGAGCTCTTGGAGTCTGACCTCTCCTGGCACACGGTTTGAGATGGTTTTTACCCGGCTCCACTGGTCCAAAAGTAGCCCATAGATCCAAAAGAGGCCTAGCACCTCTCCCCAGGGCGTCAGGATGGGGCCCCAGGTCCCCGGCTGCTTGTCCTGTGGACCTCAGAGAATGACGAGGCAGGAGTCAAGAGCCTCGGCTGCAGCTCCTGCTGTGCCGCCCACTACCGGCTCTGGGGTCAGATGATCTGCTGGTTCAAATCCTGACTCGGCCTCCTACTAGCCAGGCCAGTATCCAGACCCCTCCCAGCCTCCACGTCCTCACCTGAGAAAACAGGGTCACAATAGCTGCCTTGCCAAGGTGGTGAGGACAGTGGAGAAGGTGAAAGGGCTTATATTCCAAAGCCCACAAGGTGAGCATCCCTCCCCCATGGAGTCCTCTCCCGGGCCACTGGAAAGCACACACAGTGGATTTGACCATAGTGAGGAGTGCGGGCTGCACCCCCAGGCAGTGTCGGCGAGTCCTGGGCGCCTGCTCTCATCACTGCTCTGGTGCGGCCCAGCTGCACACACAAATCTCACTTCTGCAGGAACTGTTTGTCTGCCTTCATAATACAGTTTCTGCTCCCCACTTCAAGGCCTGAGATCATTTCTCTGAGCCTTCTTGGTCCAGCCCACACAGCTAGAAGCCCAGAGTGGTGCCCTTGGAGCCTGACTTCCCCTGGCACATTTTCCGGCTTGTCCAGGAGCCCCGGGGTGTCCTTTCTGCTGTGAAACCTCCTCGTGCTCCCCAAGCCCACAGTCTCTCGGGTCCAGGGGGGTCGCTTCAAATATGGCAAAGCCCGGCCCAGCCCCTCGGTGGCTCCGGAACACTGCGGCTCTCCTGGTACAGTCTTCAAATCTGGTGGAGAGGAAAGCGTGTGGACTTGGGACCCTGAGCTGGAGAATCTGCTCTCCGCCCTGTGACCCTGGCCAAGTCTCTCAGCTCCAAGCCTGCATTCTGCACCTGTAAGGTGGAGCTCACGGGACACGTGCGGCGTAAACCAGGCCACGGTGAGCACAGGCAGGAGGCCGCGGAGTGCAGTGCTCAGGCCTGTGTGGAGTCAGATCCTGGCTCCGGAGTTCTTACTGGATCCCCAGAAGCACAGTGGCCTCATTCTTAAAGCAGTGGAGGTGGGGGGTGGTAAGAACAGGGCGGATCTTGGAGGGCCATTGTGAGGGTTAAAAATATAATGTATGATAATGCTGTGTCAAAGTAGATTCCTCGGTCCTAACAAATGTGCCACTCTGGTGGGGGACGTCGATGATGGGGGAGGCTGTGAGTGGTGGGGATGGGAACTCCATACTCTCCACTCCAGTTTCTTTTTTTTTTGAAACAGAGTTTCACTTTTGTTGCCCAGGCCAGAGTGCAATGGCAAGATCTCAGCTCACTGCAACCCCCACCTCCCAGGTTCAAGCAATTCTCCTGCGTCAGCCTCCCAAGTAGCTGGGATTACAGGCACCTGCTACCACACCCGGCTAATTTTGTATTTTTAGTAGAGACGGGGTTTCTCCATGTTGGTCAGGCTGGTCTCCAACTCCCGACCTCAGGTGATCCGCCCGCCTCAGCCTCCCAAAATGCTGGGATTACAGGTGTGAGCCACTGCACCCAGCCTCTCCACTCAAGGATTAGAGTGAACCTAGAACTGCTCTAAAAAAAAAAAAAAAAAAAAAATTCCTTTTTTTTTTAATGTATGTGATGAGTTTGGCACAACTCCTATTAACGACAGGTCAGGGTTCGTTCCCGTCTTTCACAAAAGCCCTGCCTCTCAGCATCCACTCTTCCCAAGCAGTTTGTGGCAGTTGGACTTTTCACATGAAATCTGTATTTTAAAGGAAATCCATGCTGGGTAATAAACTTAGAGCAGTCAGAATCTTGTTAAGCCACATTCTTCAGCTTTCTGCACAATGATCACCAGCTGGCACCTCCCTGCACCCCGGCTCCGTGCCCCACTTACTCTCCCACGTTCATAAGGACAAACTCTCAGCCACCCCTTACGATGGCAGCATCATGGTTGATTAGTGTGTACTGCAGCGCCAGGCATGCATACGCTCACACACACCGTCATGGTTGATTAGTGTGTACTGCAGCGCCAGGCACCCTTACACTCACACACACCATCATGGTTGATTAGTGTATACTGCCAGTGCTATGGCCACCGCTTACGCTCACACACACCATCATGGTTGATTAGTGTATACTGCAGCGCCAGGCACCCTTACGCTCACACACACCTCATGGTTGATTAGCGGCACCTTACGCTCAGCGCCAGGCACCCTTACGCTCACACACACCATCATGGTTGATTAGTGTATACTGCAGCGCCATGCACGCTTACACTCACACACACCGTCATCTGCACACTTTTTATCATCAATAATAGCACTTCACAGGTAGCACTGTGGTTCATTATAATCAACCCGAGAGATCCTGCTCTTGCCCATGAAGGGTGGCTCATACTGAAATTCACTCCCAGAGCCCCGCTAAGGGAGAGGCCCACCAGGCCCCTCTGGCTTCCTTACCTGCAGAGCTCCCAGGGACCCCAACCTCCCAGAAGAAGAAGAAAAGGGGCAGAGCCAGACCCCAGAGAGAGCCCATCCTAGCTGGCCACCGCCGCTCCACAGAACTGCTGGCTGTCTCTCACGGGTACCTTTTCCTGCTTCCTCAAACCAGGGAGGAGGGGCAGCCTCCTGCCCAGGTGTGTGACAGGGTAGTTTCCAGGATGTGGCCAAGTGATCACAAATGTGCAGGCTGAGGCTGTCAGCAAGCTGACCCCCCTGCCCCTTGCTCAGTAAACACTCTGCTGAAATTTGATTTGAAGATATGGAATCACTAGCTTTTTTTTTTTGACATGGAGTCTTGCTCTGTTGCCCAGGCTGGAGTGTACAGTAGTGAGATCTCAGCTCATTGAAACCTCTTCCTCCTGGGATCAAGCAATTCTCCTGCCTCAGCCTCCCGAGTAGCTGGGATTACAGGCATGTGCCACCACACCCGGATAATTTTTGTATTTTTAGTAGAGACGGGGTTTCACCATGTTGGCCAGGCTTGTCTCGAACTCCTGACCTCATGTGATCCGCCTGCCTTGGCCTCCCAAAGTGCTGGGATTACAGGCGTGAGCCACCACGCCCAGCCAAATCACTTCCACAGTGACACTGACCCCTCAGTCTTGTGCTGGGAAGGCCACAGGAGGTCACGTTTCACCACCACCCCCTCCTGTGCCTGGAGCTTGGGCTTTGAGTCAGACCCGGATTTCATTCCTGGTCCTGGGCATGATTAGCTCTATCACCGAGGGTGAATTTCAGAGCCAGGCTGAACCTTCACTTCCTGCTCTGTAAATGGATAAACGCTACCTCGCCGGGCTGTTGTTGTGAGGATCTCATGCGATAGTAAAGCTCTCACACGGTGCCTGCTACACAGTTGATGCTCATCAAAAATATACACATCTTAGGTGCTCAGCAAATGAGCGAGAACCCTGACATCCACCCTGATCCTCAAGCGTTGGGGAGAAGAGACGGCTCCCCAGTGTGGGACAACTCCAACTGCTAATATCCTTCCATCTTCATCATCCTGTGATTCTGCATCCCAGTCAAAGCCAGGAACATCGGCCAGCTGAAGGCATGGGGCTGGGGAAGAGACTAGCTGGGAAGAGAGAAAAGATGAGGGCACTCATCTGGTCTCAGGGCCTAGGAAGAGAGGACGCATGAGGGTGATGACTCAGCCAAGCTAGAGATGCAGCCATGAGAAGGGACATGTAGTTACTGAATATATTTCCAAACACCCTAGAGAAGAATCTTACTCCCTCCGTGTGCCACAGACATGAACTGTTATGGCCACTGGCCAGTGACTAGACAAGGTAGCTTGGGAATTTCAGGGCAGGAGCGCTGATGAAGGCAGCTCTTGGGTAGAAGAAAGCCTGCTGGATCCGCATCAGGGAATCACAACATCTCAGAACTGGAAAGAACTTTAAAACCAGGCCCGGTGCAGTGGCTCATGCCTGTAACCCCAGCGCTTTGAGAGGCCAAGGTGGGCAGATCACTTGAGGCCAGGAGTTCGACACCAGCCTGACCAACATGGTGAAACCCCATCTCTACTAAAAATACAAAAACTAGCTGGGCGTGGTGGTGCATGCCTGTAATCCTTGCTACTCGGGAGGCTGAGGCAGGAGAATTGCTTCAACCTGGGAGGTGAAGGTTGCAGTTAGCTGAGATTGCTCCACTGCACTCCAGCCTGGGCGACAGAGCAAGACTCTGTCTGAAAAAAGAAAAGAAAAAGAAAATCAGAAGGTCCACGTTCCATTTCCAGCTCTCTCCTTAACACTGACCCAGGAGCTGTGTGAACGTACAAGTTATCTGCCCTCTCTGGGCCTCTGTCAACATGATCTACAGGGTCCTTTTGGCCCCGTGGTCTGGGGTTCTGCATTGGGTGTGTGACATTGTCTTCCAGAAATTTACTCTGCTCTGGGCTATGCTGCTGAGAAGAAGGAGGGAATGGGAGGAAATGGGAGGGGAAGACTCCCCAGAAGAGGTTGAGGGGGGTCCATAGGGGACAAAACCCAGCACTTGGGGTGGGGATCTTGGACACCATTGATCTGTAGGCTGAGCCCCTTCCATCCTCCACTCAGCCCCAGCTCTTTGCTTATCAAATGAGACAAGGACCCCCTCGCTGGGAGGAGTCAGGTAGGGAGAGGAGGCCAGGGCCACAGCAGGGACTATATTCTCTTAGACCCCATGTAGTAGCTGCGATCCACTGTGAGGCATATCCCAAGGGAAGATGGAGAAGAGACTAAACAAGAATGCAGCTCCTCTCAGCCACCCCAGCCCTCCTCCAGCCCCACCCCCGCAGGGATAGGGGCTTCCTCATTCCAGCAGCAGGTGAGTCCACCCCAGCCCACTGCAGATGAGGAAGTGAGGAATCCCTGGAAAGGAAGCCTGGCTGAAAGCTTCCCTGGGTTTGCTGAATTTTGGACCATTTTCCTCGGTATTTGGGAAATTTACAAGCCTGGGCAGATGACTGTTGGCCCTGGGGGCCATAACAGTCTTATGCAGAAAGTTCCTGGGCCATATTTTAGCCAAACTCACCTCTCACCTTGAATGAGCATAGGAGGCTAGTTCATTAATTTAACACACATATGGAATTCCTTCTATATGCCAGACATTGCTCCAGGCACTTGGAATACATCACTCAGTAAAAGAGATCCTGGCCTTCATGGAACAACTTTTCTAGTGAAGAGAGACAGCAAACTGTGAATCCTGAATATCTGAGACAGGTCTTAGTTAATTTAGAAAGTTTATTTTGCAAAAGTTGAGGACTCACGTCCATGACACAGCCTCAGAAGGTCCTGGTGACATGTGCCAAGGTGGTCAGAGCATAGTTTGGTTTTACACATTTTAGGGAGACATGAGACATCAATCAACATATGTAAGATGAACATTGGTTCAGTCTGGAAAGGTGGGACAACTCAAGCAGGGAGGGGGCTTCCAGGTCACAGGTGGGTGAGAGACAAATGGTTGCATTCTGTTGAGTTTCTCATGAGCCTCTCCAAAGGAGGCAATTAGATATGCATCTATCTCAGTGAGCAGAGGGGTGACTTTGAATAGAACGGGAGGCAGGTTTGCCATAAGCCATTCCCAGCTTGACTTTTCCCTTTAGCTTAATGATTTTGGGGGGCCCAAGATATGTTCCTTTCACATTTCCCCCTTTTCTTTTTAAAAATCTTTTGGAGAAAGCATTGTAGAAGAAAACGAGTCTCTGGTCTCAGGTTTCATCGGGTCTCTCATGGCTAGGATAGCTTATTCCTAGATAGGTAGGTCCTGATAGCTACCCTAGATAGGTAGCTCATTATTAGCAGGTTGAGAATACTCATGTCCTATGAAGAGAAAATAAGGGGAGGAAGGGAGAAAAACAACAAACAAAATAACAATCCTAGAAAATCGATATAGACCACATTACTCTGAAGTCCATACATCAGTAGACAGGTATGAAAGTAGCTTATATATGTAAATAGGTTGCTGTTATTTTCTTCTGAAGTTTAAGTTGTCTAGATTCAGTTCACAGGGCTTCAAAAAGCACAGCTTAGCTTTCAGTGACTCCAAATTAGGCAAAGTGGGAAAAAAGAAAGGGAAAAAAATGAAAACATTTCTTGTAGCCAAGAAAAATTAGAATTTGGTCCAAACTGTAGAAAATAATAAAAATGGAAAAACATTAGGCAAGACTAGAATCTAACAACAGGTGTATCTCCAGTTTCTCATTTTTACTAAAGACAAATCATGGTAGGACTGATTTCCTTCATTATACTTGGCCTGATTATTTGTATACAGTGCAGGAAGAATAATTATTTTTTACATGGGCTTTTAAATTGGCTTTGATGGAACTTTGTTCCATAGAAGGAATCTCAGAAAAGACTTGTTTAAAGCTGAGCCCTGCCATGGATTTGTACCATCAAATACCTATGAGTTGCATGAATTCCTCTCCTTTTGAGCTGCCAAGATAAAACTTGGGGCTCCTGGGCCTGTCAGAAAGTGACATTCTTTACTTACCACAGGTCAGGAACCCTGTTCAGGGACTGTGTAGACAGGGTATGCAGCCAGTTTTCCCAAGGGGCTTTTACTGGCTCCATAAAACAAGTTTAATTCCTTGAAGGAAAGCACACCATTCCAGTCAAAGCCATGGTAGAATAACCAGTTTCTCCAATTGTGTCCTGTTACAAATAAAAGCAGATTATTATTGCACTTATGCAAATAACTATGTTGTGATAAGTTAAGAATACTCACAAATAGTTTCCAAATTCTGGAGAAATCAGGTAGAGAGAAACAAATATGCTCCAAATTTTGTTCATAGGAGTATAATAACTTGTTAAAAGCTGTCAATGGCTCAAAAGAAAAGTTTCCTTGACTCTGAGAAAACAAAACAAAGGATCAACAACGTTTTAAGCAAAAAGTCAAAAAGTTTACTTCAGTCTTCTATAAGTTCACTCCATGTAGTTCATTCCTGTTCTGCTTGATATTCATGAACATTTCAGCTCTCCATGAGTCCCAAAAGTTTTTCCTCTATGTCACAATCTCTAAAGTTGTCAGAAACCTGCATTCAAGAGCACCTTTTAGAGTTTTATAGCTGATTACAAAACCACCTTCTTTTTATTTTTTTTTTTTGAGACAGAGTCCCACTCTGTTGCACAGGCTGGAATGCAGTGGTGTGATCTCAGCGCACTGCAACCTCTGCCCCCTGGATTCAAGTGATTCTCCTGCCTCAGCCTACCAAGTAGCTGGGATTACAAGTATGTGCCACCATACCACACCATTAGGTATATTGCTTGTGTACAATGCCCACTGTCTAGCTGATGGAATCACTCATACCCCAAACCTCAGCATCACACAATATACCCATATAGCAAGCCTGCACATATACCCCTGAATCTAAAATAAAAGTTAAAGATATTTTTTAAAAATAATATAAATAAATAAATAAAATTGCTAAAAGAGTGGTGCATGCCTGTAATCGCAGCTACTCAGGAGGCTGAGGCAAGAGAATCACTTGAACCCAGCAGGTTGTGGTGAGCCAAGGTTGTGGTGCACTCCAGCCTGGGCGACAGAGTGAGACGCCATCTCAAAAAAAAAAAGAAAAAGAAAAGAGTAGATTTTAAATGTTCTCACAACAATGAAAAATGATAAGTATGTAAGATTCTTAACCACAGTTGATGTACCTCACAGGAAGAGCTTCTCTTTCAAGATGTGTAACTGCCCCACAGGTTCTTCCTGCCCACTGCACAAAAAAATCAGTTCATGGAGACCATGGTGTTGCAGTAAAGAAAGAGGTTAATTGACATGATGCTAGCCACACCATGTGGGAGGCAGAGTTATTACTCACATCAAACTCATCTAAGGCTTGGAGGTTAGGGATTTTTCAAAGGTAATTTGGTAGGTAGAGGGCTAGGGTATGGGGAGTGCTGATTGGTTGGGTCAGAGATGAAATCATAGGGTGTCGAAGCTGTCCTCTTTCTCTGACTTGCTTCTGGGTGGGGACACAGAAGCCTTTGGCTGGTCCCGGTGGAGCCATCAGTCATCAGACATGCAAAATCCTGAGAAGATATCTCAGAAGGCCAATCCTAGATTCTACAAAAGTAACATTATCTGCAGGGGAAACTGAGGAAGTTGCATATCTTGTGGCTTCTGGAATAATGCCTCCCAATTGTTTATGTCTACACCTTAGCAGAATTTAGGTTCATCTCCTCCTCCTAGCCTGGTGGTCTCTCAGTATTACAAGAGTGGTTGAGTTTGAGGGACAGGTTATTATCATTTAAACTATAAAATAAATGACTCCCACATGTAGCTTGGCTTAAACCCAGGAATAAGTAAAAGCAGCTTGAAGGCTAAAGGCAAGAGGGAGGTTGGCTAGATCAGATCTCTTTCACTGCCGTTATTTTTTCACTGTGAAAATTTTTGCAAAGGCGGTTTCAGATGTGATTGGATTTTTGGATACTGTGAACCCTGAATATCTGAGACTGGTCTCAGTTAATTTAGAAAGTTTATTTTGCCAAGGTTGAGGCTGCATGCCTGTGGCACAGCCTCAGGAAGTCCTGATGACATGTGCCCAAGGTGGTCAGGGCACAGCTTGGTTTTATATATTTTAGGGAGACATGAGATATCAGTCAATATATGTAAGATGAACATTGGTTCCATCCGGAAAAGCAGGACAACTCAAGCAGACAGGGAGCTTCCAGGCCACAGGTAGGTGAGAGTCAAATGGTTGCATTATTTTGAGTTTCTGATTAGCCTTTCCAAAGGAGGCAATTAGATACGCATTTATCTCAGTGAATGGAGGGATGACTGCATAGAATGGGAGGCAGGTTTGCCCTAAACCATTCCCAGCTTGACTTTTCCCTCTAGCTTAGTGATTTGGGGGGCCCCAAGATTTCTTTTCCTTTCACATTCCCCGCTAGGAACATAATATCTTACAGGATTAACTAGGTCGGTAAAAGACATAGTTTATAATTTGATTTTGGAAAGTTTGTCAAATATCAAAGGTTTAAAACACTTGATATCACAAAATAGGATCACAGGTTATTGTAAAATAAATCATTCATTTAACCAGAGTGATAACTCAAGAACTTCAAAAAAAGGTGAAAACCTTCGTTCTTTGAGAGAGGAGACTTACTTTTCCAAACAATAAGCCCTAATAAAAACAGCATGAAGCCAATCAAATTTGACTTCCAAAATTTCATGAACAATCTATAAAATTTTAATCTTGACCATAAGCTATAACTTCCATAGGCCTTTTATAACCTTTATAGCCTTTATTTGGGAGTCAGTTAATGCTTCAAGAAAATGTTAATCTGACACAGGCACCCATATGCTGGTCTTGCCTTAGTATGCCTTTGACATTAATGGTTAGTTTATAGAGAAACTGAGCTTATTTTATCACTCAACATTGGCCCTTACAATCTCACACACGCACCTCTTCTGTGATAGTCCCTGGCCTGAATTGAACAGCTTTAATTTCTGGCCCTGTGTTTCAGGAATGCAGTTTACTTTGATTGGCGTCTTTTACTGAGCCTGAAGATAAGGTTTTAATTACTGCCAGTGTTTAAGATTTAGCAGGACTTGGTGTCCTTTTTAGACCCAGGACTCAAAGCCCTGTGCTCTATATCACAAGGACTTTAAAAGCACATACAGAAAGATATATGGATGTAATAACCTTAATTTTTAAAAAATTGTTTTAATCTCAGTTATTTTCTAAGCAAACCAAAACTTAACAATAATGGCATAGGGATTATTTTGATAAAACACAAAATCTGTTAAGCCAGTTACCAAAAGACAAAAGAAGAGATCTTCTGCAGTGCACAGAATATTATGTTGGAAGAAAACATTTCCTTTAGACTTTTAAGAAAACATTGTTAGCATCAGGCCACAACAAACAGAAGTTGAGGGGAAAAAAAAACTTATATGAGCTGAAAATGAGTTGAAGGAGAGTGTCACTATTTCGTGCCTTTTAAAAGGGGAACAAAAACTGAAAACAGTGAGATGCAATAAAAGTTGAAATTTGTGTTTAAAAAAATTAAAATCTCCTATAATTTACTAAGAGTAAATCAATCCCTTAAGAAAATTTTAGTGCTCTAATCAACTATTTAGTGTGTAAGTGTATTTTTTACATCAAACCCAATCTCTATAAAGACCATTATAATTTCTCTTTAGTTACAGACAACTCTATCATATAAAAGTTTTGTTGGCCGGGCGTGGTGGCTCACGCCTGTAATCTCAGCACTTTGGGAGGCCAAGGTGGGCGGATCACGAGGTCAGGAGATCGAGACCATCCTGGCTCACATGGTGAAACCGCGTCTCTACTAAAAATACAAAAAATTAGCTGGGCGAGGCGGTGGGCACCTGTAGTCCTAGCTACTCGGGAGGCTGAGACAGGAGAATGGTGTGACCCAGGAGACGGAGCTTGCAGTGAGCCAAGATTGCACCACTGCACTCCAGCCTGGGTGACAATACTCCATCTCAAAAAAAAAAAAAATTTTTTGTTTTGTTTTAAATAAATCCTCTTATTGTGACTTACACAGATCGTTCATGACATGCTTGGACTTTCTGTTTTTTCCTGAACATCCTTCTTTCTTAAACAACCAGTCATTTTATTCTAGGACTAAATTTACCATACAAGATTCTTTCTCATATAAAATTATTTCTCTTTAAGCTTTCTTACAAAAAAAAAAACCTCCTTATTTCTATAAATTTCTTTACATCTCTCTTATTTCCCAGTTCCTTTTATCTGGTTTTATACATAACCTTTAAATGGACTTTGAATTAGACAAAAATTGTTCACCTTTTTAAAAAGGCCATTTTTTTTTAGAAAGAATGTTTTCCTACATTTTTTTTTGGAAAATACCCAAATAATGAAATATCTATTATTTAATTTAACTTTAGATTCTAAATTATCACAAGTTTGTCTATAAGTATTTATCCCATGACATTTACCTAATTATTTTATTTTAATCGTTTACCTAGATTATTTACGAAAACTGTGATAGTAATCATTTAAAGTTATGAAAGTCGTCATTGCAAGATTCTAACTAAGACAACGAAAAAGATTTGCCCTAACTGACTCCATGTTGCTTCTAACCTCCAAGCTGTCCTTGTTCATTCCTGGACTTTTGGAGGAACTTAGTTTATAGTTTACTTTGAAACAAAGTTGATAATAGTCCTTTCCCAAAACAAATCTCTTTACTGCCTGTGGACAGGACTGCCTAAAGCCATGAGATTAGAAGTTATGACAATTTTACTAAATAATTCAAGAAGTAGCTATCTTCATTAAACCAATATCAATGTCTTACTTATTTAAAAATTACACAAGCAAAGATCATTCTGTTTTGAGCTGGGTTTATAGTTTTGTAACCCCCTATGCCAAATTTTGACACCTGATAGTATTTGGCAGGGATAAGTTTGAAATTGCTTGATCAATAAATGCAAACAAAAATGTATGCTGGAAATTCTTAAGACATTTTTAGTATTACTTTACCAATACTTTTAAATCTAGCTCATTTATTAAAGATTTTACTTAAGACACATACACTAGAAAAAACATTTAACTAGACTTTCCTTTTTTATGATAAAATATTTGATTTAAGTTCTTTTATTTTTCTTTAAGCCAATTAGAGCTCTTTTTTTAAAAAAAATTATTTATTTATTTATTTATTTATTTATTTTTGAGACAGAATCTTGCTCTGTCACCCAGACTGGAGTGCAGCGGCATGATCTTGGCTCACTGCAAGCTCTGCCTCCTGAGTTCATGCCATTCTCCTGCCTCAGCCTTCTGAGTAGCTGGGACTACAGGCACTGGCCACCACACCTAGGTAATTTTTTTTGTATTTTTAGTACAGATGGGGTTTCATCAGGGGTTTAGCCAGGATGGTCTTGATCTCCTGACTTCATGATCCACCCACCTCGGCCTCCCAAAGTGCTGGGATTACAGTCATGAGCCACTGCACCTGGCCAATTAGAGCTCTTTTATATATTTTTTAGTAATGAAACATTGTGTACACAATACATAAATACGTAGAGGTATTAAGCATACCAATAGAATATAATAGATTCCTAAACCCTCCCTTTTTTCCTATCTTAGACTTGCAAACTCTTGATAACCTATTTCATTACCCTGGCAGTTGTCAGCTAAATAGCCCTAAATTTGCAACTGAAGGAAACAACTCTTGGGTGAAAAATCAGATAGCAAAATTTACATCTCAAGGTACAGAGACAGAAAGTCTGGTGTTGCTGGAGGGATATTCAAGATGGATGCCAAATTAAACATAAAATTATGCAAATCTATCATAGAACTGTATGAGGAGACCAATTTTATTTAGATAGGGACTACCTATCTTTTAACTGGATCTCTGATCTCTGGGCAGAGCCCACACTGAACCCTGGGTCTCCAAAAAGGCAGAATTATTATGTGGATAGACCACATGATGCTTTTACAGTGGACTGGAAATTTTTTTTTTTGGCCAGGCATGGTGGCTCATGCCTATATTCCCAGCACTTTGGGAGGCTGAGGAGGGTAGATCACCTGAGGTCAGAAGTTCAAGACCAGCCTGGTCAACGTAGTGAAACCCCGTTTCTACTAAATATAGAAAAATTAGCTGGGCATGGTGGTGGGTGCCTGTAATCCCAGCTACTCAGGAGGCTGACGCAGGAGAATCGCTTGAACCCAGGAGGTGGAGGTTGCAGTGAGCTGAGATCGTGCCATTGCACTCCAGCCTGGGCAACAAATGCAAAACTTCGTCTCAAAAACAAAATTTTTTTTTAATGAAGACGTTTCTTAGTATCTAAACTACACTCTTCCTTAAAAACCCAAGAGCAGCCTATGTTGCAATAATTATTTTCGTCCATAAATCAGGTTACAGCACAAAAGCAAGCAGTTTAAGAGCTGAGATGAACTTGTCTGTTTACACTCTTGTGGTTCCATAAAGAAAAACAGGTTTGTGCCCCAAAGGGAGTCTTGTGCTTTCTCCATTTTCTTTAAGGAACCCCAGGCTATTATAAACTATTTTAATTCCCTCATGCAGCAGCGTGTGCAAGAGAAAGGGGAGAAAGCAGAGGCAGGAGAGAGAGGAGAAGTAAATGAAGAAAACAGAATTCAGTCAACTGAGAAGAAAAACATTTTTGCTCAAAAAAAGAGATGAGGTCCTAGGAGAAAGAAAAAACAACAACAACATGAAGGCCTTTTAAATAAACACACACACACAAACACACACACTCACACATACACAAACACACACACACAAACGCACACACATCTTGGATGTTGGCTTTTAATTAAGATGACTTTTAACCATTGAGCTCCTTTTAAAACATCTTTTAAACTCTATTACCATATTTCAGCTAGAAAAAAAATGCTGTTCTTTCAGAAGTACCAAGTACCGAAGCAGAAAGGGCTTGATTTAGGAACCAAACCTAGGCTGTTGTGATAGAGAAAAAGAAGGTAGAACCCTTAGCTATGGAACTGCAGCACAGGGCAACAGCCAGTGCTCTTTCAGCTTGGCCTGGCTAGCAAAAAGGGGCCTCATTATGTAAATAAAGCCCCTTGAGTAGTCAAAAATCTTTCATGTTTTTATTTTTGTTTTTTGTTTTTTTCCCTTTTCTGGCTGTTTTTCTCCCCACATCACACCACTTTTTTTTTTTTTTTTTTTTGAGACAGAGTCTCGCTCTGTCACCAAGGCTGGAGTGCAGTGGTGTGATCTCGGCTCACTGCAAGCTCAGCTTCCCGGGTTCATGCCATTCTCCCCACTCAGCCTCCTGAGTAGCTGGGACTACAGGTGCCTGCCACCACGCCTGGCTAATTTTTTTTTTGTATTTTTAGTAAAGATGGGGTTTCACCATGTTAGTCAGGATGGTCTCCATCTCCTGACCTCATGATCTGCCTGCCTTAGCCTCCCAAAGTGCTGGGATTACAGGCGTGAGCCACCGTGCCCGGCCTTTTTTTTTTTCTTGTGGGAATTTAGCCACTTCAGAGGCCTCGTTCCCCATAATTTGGAACTTTCCTTCAGATTTGACCAAGTCAGATACAGTTAATCAAACCCAATGGGGAAAAGACCAAAACAACAACAAAAACAGAAACAAACAAAAAACAACACCAAAAACCCAGTTAAGCAAAACAAACAATGGCACAACTTATATGATCACTGAGTGCTCTAATGGTAAGGAGAAATTAAGACCAGTTGGTTGTTAATCTTAACTTTAGCCAAGACAAACCCCAATTCAGTTACTTACCTAGGGATGGGACCCAGGCTGAAGACTGCTCTCCATCCTAGAAGCAGGAGAAATCTAAAATTTGTTTTCCCTGTTGGAAGCAATTTCAAACTCCATAAAGGAGTTACCTGCCTTCCATCTTCATGGAAGCAGGAAAAACTTACCTTCCTTGTGTTGGAAGCAAGTAAAACTCCAAAAAAAAAAAAAAAAAAAAAAAAAAAGGAGTTGTACAGCAAAATAAACTTTAGATCACAACTGAATTTTGGGAGATCAGGAATTCTCTGGAGAGGGTCCTTCCAGGCCTCAGCAAATTGTCCTGTTGATTTGAGCCATAAAGATAGCTCAAGCTAGTACCAAGCACCAATTGGAGATTTGGCAAAGGTAAGAAGCACCTCCACTCAGAATCCCTCTGTGGTTATCAAAATCTGATACAGGTCTCAGTTAATTTAGAAAGTTTATTTTGTGAAGGTTGAGGCCACAGGCCACACGCTCATAACACAGCCTCAGGAGGTCCTGACAACACGTGCCCAGGGTGGTCAGGGCATAGCTTGGTTTTATACATTTGAGAGAGACATGAGACATCTGTCAATGTATGTAAGATGCACAT
This sequence comes from Nomascus leucogenys, assembly GCF_006542625.1. Lineage (NCBI taxonomy): Eukaryota > Metazoa > Chordata > Mammalia > Primates > Hylobatidae > Nomascus > Nomascus leucogenys. The sequence goes on along the minus strand of NC_044391.1, from coordinate 116,531,827 downwards.
CAGTTCCATTCAGAAAGGTGGGACAACTCAAGCGGGGAGGGGGCTTCCAAGTCACAGGTGGGTGAGAGACAAATGGTTACATTCTGTTGAGTTTCTGATAAGCCTCTCCAAAGGAGGCAATCAGATATACATTTATCTCAGTGAGCAGAGGGGTGACTTTGAATAGAATGGGAGGCAGGTTTGCCTTAAGCACTTCCCAGCTTGACTTTTCCCTTTAGCTTAATGATTTTGGGGTCCCCAAAAGGAAAGATTTATTTTCCTTTCACAATACAGATAAGGGTCTTTCCTTTTCTTCCACACTCTTTTAAGAAGCACTAAATTCAAGGCCAAACCAAAAAGGTACAATCTCACAAAACTAACATTTCTTTTCCTTAATTATTTTCCCTCCTTATTAGTAGTATTTTTTACACCTCTGCCAATAATTAGGGCTGGAGGAAACATAAAATTTAGTTCACCAAAGTCTAGAATGATCTCAATCTTCCATAACCACTATGATAATTAATTTTATGTGTCAACTTGTATCAGAGGTGTTTAAACCAGAGCGACTCCATCTAGAATAAAGGCTGAGTAAAACAAGGCTGAGACCTACTGGGCTGCATTCCCAGGAGGTTAGGCATTCTAAGTCACATAATGAGATAGGAGGTCAGCACAGAATCAGGTCACAAAAACCTTGCTGATAAAACAGAAGGTGGTAAAGAAGCCGGCCAAAACCAAGATGGCTACAAAAATGACCTCTGTTCATCCTCACTGCTCATTGTATGCTAATTACAATGCATCAGCATGCTAGAAGACACTCCCACAAGCACCATGACAGTTTACAAATGCCATGGCAATGTCAGGAAGTTACCCTAGATGGTCTAAAAAGGAGAGAAACCCTCAGTTCTGGGAATTGCCTACCCCCTTCCCAGAAAACTCGTGAATAAGCCACCCCTTGTTTAGCATATAATCAAGAAATAATCATAAAAATAGCCAATCAGCAGCCCTTGGGGCCACTCTGTCTATGGGGTAGCCATTCTTTATTCCTTTACTTTCTTAGTAAGCTTGCTTTTACTTCACTCTATGGATTCACCTTGAATTCTTTCTTGCGTGAGATCCAAGAGCCCTTTCTTGGGGTCTGGATCGGGACCTCTTTCCAGTAACACTTGGGCTAGGAAATGCCCAGATTGCTGCTAAGAATTTATTTCTGGGCGTATCTGTGAGGGTGTTTCTGGAAAAGATTTGCATTTGAATCATTTGATTGAGTAACGAAAATCACCCTCACCAATGTAGACAGGCATCACCCAATCCATGGAGGGCCCAAAGGAGCAACAGGGTGGAGGAAGGATGAATTCTCTCCCTTCTTGAGCTGGGATGCCCATCTTCCCCTGAACCAGAGCTCCTGGTTCTTGGGCCTTCAGGCCTAGAATGAATTACAGCACTGGTTTTCCTGGTTCTCCATCGTGTCCTTTTGAGTTTTGGTCACAGCATCAACACAAGATGAGGACATTCACCTCTGATCTCCTCCTTTCTAGTTTTTGTTTTTTGTTTTTTGTTTTTTTTGATACAGAGTCTCACTCTGTCGCCCAGGCTGGAGTGCAGTGGCAGGATCTCAGCTCGCTGCAACTTCCGCCTCCTGGGTTCAAGCGCTTCTCCTGCCTCAGCCTCCCAAGTAGCTGGGATTACAGGCATGCACCACCACAGCCAGCTAATTTTGTATTTTTAGTAGAGACAGGGTTTCACCATGTTGGCCAGGCTGGTCTCAAACTCCTGACCTCAGGTGATCCGCCTGCCTCGGCCTCCCAAAATGTTGGGATTACAGGCGTGAGCCACTGTGCCCAGCCTGATCTCCTTCCTGTGCACCTGTATTAGTAACTGGTGGTTCTGCCTGAGGGACAGATGGATCCAAGGGTTCAGTGATAGATCCATGGTTCCTCTGTTTTGCTTTATTCTCAAAAAGGCTCTTACCTGAAATGTGGTCCCTGGAAGTTCTGGGTGGACATGGTTCTTCATGCTAGTGACCTAAGGAAGAAAAAGAGAGTGTTCTCTGAAAGATTCAGCAAACATTCAAAGGAAGATTGACTGCTCTGGATGCAGGGTCCTCCCTGAGGGATTGCTCTAAGGGTCCAGGCTAGGTCATGCACCTGCCCCCTGCAGTGGTGGTAGAGGATAAAGCCAGCCAGTCTCATCCAACCATATGGACTGGACAGATTGCTATAGAATAGAGAAAGAAAAGCTTCCCAAAGGAAGGGAATGTGGAGTCAACAAGAGGCAAGGTCACTTTTGTCCCCAAGTTATAACTCTGGTCTTCCACTGCTTCTCCTCTTTTCTCAGGACTCTTTCTTATTTCATCCCCAAGTTCAGCTTGTTCAGCCCTGCAAGGGCTGATGGGTGGGGGTCAGGTGTGGGGCAGGATCACTGCCCTCCTCCATTATTTTCACCCAGGCAAAAATGGGTGAAATGAGCCTCAAGGGCCGTGTCGGAGAGAGGTGTGAGGGCTGGAGACAGAGGAAGAGTCAGGAATGGACCCTCACTGCACTAGAAGCATGTGGAAGAGAGAGGACCAGCCTCCTTCTGAGGGAAGAATGATAGGAACACTGTGTGTGTGTGCCTGAGTTCCAGGTCTGGTTGGTACTGCATGAGAGAGTCATCTCGTTTTCCCACAAAAATAGCTTCAAAATCATCCAGACCCTTCTTTCTTCCCTCTTGATATTGGTCTCAGACCTGTCGCTAAAATCCCAAGGCTGGCTCTGATCCCACCATGAGAAGCTTTCGGAAAAGGGTGCTTTTCTCCTGGAGCTCAAGGGCTTCAACTCCGGGCTGATCAGTACCACACCCCCAAACACACACACACACACACACACACACACACACACAGAGTAATTAGTTATGGAATTTGGTGGAAGAATCAATCAGACCATTTGGATCATTGAATAAACTATTCTATGGACTCATGGAATGTTCCATGGAATAATGTCCCAGTTCTTTTGTGCTAGGGAGACAGACATTTATATGCAACAAATGTCCTCTAGATTGAGTGCTGAACAAGCCTGTGTGGATAAGACTGAGAACAACACACGGAGGAAATTCTTCTGGTTTCAAGACAAACTCCACGAAGACAAGATGCACTTGGAGTTTGAGTCCGTCTCTTCTGCTCTGTGGTGGGTTACTCCAGTTCATCTGCAAAATTGTTTGGAATTTGCAAAACCTCCAAATCCTCCCTTGGGGGTCTGTGCCTCTTGGCTTCGTTACAGCTCGTTTGTGACCGTAAGATAGGTTTAATAATCGTGCTCTAGGTTGCACAACTATTATTATTCCCATTAGAAACACATAGTGCAGAAAAATAGAATCTGTGTTTTGCATTTCCTGTTTCAGATAAAACAGTTTCATCTAAGGAAAATAGCAGATGCTATTCACCCAGAAGTATGGTCTTCCCCTGGTACTGAGGCTAGGGGGCCTGCAGCAGTTTCAGAATAGAAGCATCTTCCCCAACTGCACTCTGCACGGGGCCTCCTTCCTCACGCCATGCTCTGTCTCTCTGGTTCTGCTTCCCCGTGGTGAGTGCATATGCGGAAAAGAAATGGGGACCCAGTGAGTCTTGGTGCTTCCAGGAAGCCCCCAGGCCCTGGTGAGAGCTGATGGTTTGGAAAATGGAAAGCAGCCAGTGGACGTCAAACATTTAAAGATACAACAGAGTTATTAGGGGTCCAAGGGTTTGAATGGTTCCCAGGCTAATACGACCCTCCCCTAACTTTCCATGCTGACTCCATCTCTTCCTCGACCTTGCTAGGGCCCTGTCTTCCTCCTGTTCTAGGCACTGCAACACAGTCACAGGATGTGAAAGTAGCAAGAAAGAGATACAGCTTGGATCCTGGCAAAGGGGATGCATTGCCAAGGCCAGAGGCAAGTTGATGACTGAGCTGGGCCTAGAACCCTCATGTCTTGGCTCACAGACCCGCGCTCTTTCCATAAGCCCTGACTTGAAGAGGATTCCTTAACTGAACTGTTATGAGATGCTCACAGATTCAGCCTCTTGGTGTAGATAATAATGACCTATCAAGATACCAAAAGTGAAATAAGACAAAATAGGATGTATCTTAGTCAGTTATAACATGGTCAAGAGAAGCCTGCAAACTGCCTCATCCCTGAGTCTCACGGGATCTGGGTAGGGTCTGGCAACATAGAGGGTGGGTTCAGTTGTGAGTTCTTCCTTCCCCTGCTGTCCACCCAGTGACATTCACAGCACGGTTTGTCCCTAATAGTGTTTAGCTCTGGATCTCTATTAAATCACAGATGCTCAGAAACATAAAGGGCCTTAAAGAGCATGTAGTCTCTCCAACTCTCTACGTGCAAGTGAGATCATATACGTTAGAAGTAGACACAGATCTCAGGCAGCCTCCTGATAGTGAAACCTACAGCTGTGTCCATGGACCCCAGTGAGACCTGGAGATTTGGCAGTTGTCCAGTTGGTTGATATAGTTAGAAGTTGAGCTGTATAATTTTCTTCTTTTGAGATGGAGTCTTGCTGTGTTGCCAGGCTGGAGTGCAGCGGCACGATCTCAGCTCACTGCAACCTCTGACTCCGGGGTTCAAGAGATTCCCCTGCCTTAGCCTCCCGAGTAGCTGGGACTTCAGGCACGTGCCACCACGACTGGCTAATTTTTTGTATTTTAGTAGAGACGGGGTTTCACCATGTTGGCCAGGATGGTCTCGATCTCCTGACATCGTGATCTGCCTGCCTCGGCCTTCCAAAGTGCTGGGATTACAGGCGTGAGCCACTACGCCCGGCCAGAAGTTGAGCTGTATAATTTCAGCTGGAATGCTCACTATGCCACATGAATTAGTCTACTTGCCAGTCTACATGCATGGCAGGGTTCCATTAGTAGAAATGGAAAGCACCCTCTGCTCCTCTGATTTCCAAATCTAAACACTGTGGCCCTCTCTCTGTTCTGCAGGATGTCCTAATGTGGTCGTTTATCCCCTGGGCCTCTTCCTAGTCCCATGCTGTCCCTGGACCAGAGATGTGTTTCCTCCCAGCCCATCACAAATGCTTTGGGAGGCCTGGGACAGTGACCTGGGCTGGGCTGACCCTACCACTCCATCTGCATCTGCTCAAAGGGACAGTGCTTCCTTTGTACCGTTGTCTGGGTGGGTTTGTGTGTGTGTGTGTGTTTTAGGTTACGTTTGTTTATTTTTTACTTTTCCTTCTCCTCCTTTTCAAACCCAGTCCCTCAGAGCCTCAGGTGAAGCCAGCCCACCCAAGCGCATCCCTGCAACAGAACTTGTAATAATTCCCTAAGCAGTCCATGGACATCTTCCCAAACAGCCCTCCTACAGCAGAGGGTTCTGGGAAACCTAGTCACTTCCCCTCACATGGAGGCATCCACCTCTGGGGACTTCCACAGCTCTGATCCTTGGATAGGAGAATGAAGACACAGGGCTGGGGGGGTTGGGGAGTGGGTTATGTTGATACCTAAATCTTCAGGCCACTCATCAGCTGGGTCATTCTGAGTGAGTTAGGGTAACTCTCAAGAAAGTGAAATTCTCAGCCTGGAATTTATGACAACATGAACATCTCAGACCAAATTACAGAGAAAAATGTCAAAGTGTGTGTTCACTCCTTAGGGCTGTGAAAGGCCCAGGAGCCATTCTTCAGATGAGCCTCTTGTCCCTTAAAATCATAAGCCTTCTATTCATGATTGAACTTTTCCTATTTGAAGCACATTCACTGAGCCAAATCTTTCTGTCATATATTTTGCTTTTAAAAGTTGAGTTTGTTTGATTTCCTAAATTTTTATTATTTCTAACTATATCAAAGGTGCCCAGTTCAAAGAAACAGAATGTACCAGGGAAGTAGACATTTGATGATTAAAGGCAAAATGAATCTAAGTCATGTCTACTTGAGTGCTCATGACACCAAAAACAGAAAGATCCCTGTCCTACCTTAAGTCCATAGGATTTTTGTCCTGGAAGGTACCCAGGGTGGTATGCTGCATGGCTGAGCTGGGCACCTAAGATGTCAAGAGTCCCTAACCTTTGTCCTTGTCTTGAGTGGAGGTGGCCAAAGGAGGGGGGCACATAAGAGACCACTTACTGCCCCTGGATGGGCAGAACAGAGTTGCCCAGGGCCTGTCAGGACAGGATGCAGAATTCCTGACTCTTGTGGAGTTTGTCTGGTTAATGGCCATGTCCAACTTCTGGTATAAAGACCACTTGGCAATCCCCTGCTCCCGGAGAGAGAGGGATCATTACTGAGGCTACAGGCAGGAGACTGGAGCAACTATTCAGAGGGAAAAGGAGCTAGAATAGCAAACTCCACAAGGGCAAGGTATTATTTTGTACCCCACATCTTCTGGGTATCTAGCAAAATGCCTGGTCCTTAGGAAGTACTCAGTAAATGTTAAACTAATAAAAGATTAATTTCTGAGAACATGTCAAAGATTTAGGCCTGGGTTTGGGAGAGACAGAAAGAAGTATCCAGAGAATCTCAGTCAGTCTCAAAATCATGGCTCGACAGAGAAATTCCCTTCAATCCAAGACCCAGGTCCTAATGCAGCTCCCTCGAAGGCTGTGACATGTGTGGTGAGCTTAGTGGATCTCATACCTCCTCATGTCAAATTAGATGGTGGCCTGAGCTCATGCATTGCCACTGGGGCAGGAGAGAGGGGACAGAGCAGAAATATTGGAGTCTGGATGGACGGAATGTGGAAACGGACAGTATGTGGGCACTGAAGGAAGTGAATCAGAGATGAGCAGAATAGAGGACGACCCTCTTCCCAGGGTTGCTGTGAGGAGTAGTAAATGAACACACAGTGCTTCATGCCATACGGTAGGTTCTTTTTTTGGGGGTGGGGGGCAACAGAGTCTCCCTCTGTCACCCAGGCTGGAGTGCAATAGCACAGTCTCGGCTCACTGCAACCTCCACCTCCTGGGTCCAAGTGATTCTCCTATCTCGGCCTCCCAAGTAGCTGAGATTACAGGCGCCCACCACCATGCCTGGCTAATTTTTGTATTTTTAGTAGAGACGGGGTTTACACCATGTTGGCCAGGCTGGTCTTAAACTCTTGACCTCAGGTGATCCGCCCACTCCGGCCTCCCAAAGTGCTGGGATTACAGGCGTGAGCCACAGCACCCAGCCTATAAGTTCTTAATGGAAGCTGCTTTCCTCCTCCTCCTCCTCTTCCCTTTCTATTTTCATTAAAGGTCAAACTCTCCCACCTGGAAACATTACAGTGCCTGCCCAAAGAGACTCTGCCACCGGTGTCTTTATATGAACCTCACCCTTGAAAACCGTGGACATGCTTCTACCTCTGCTGGTCGCCACTAAGCAGATAGCAATCAAAGTGTCTTCTCTCTAGTGCTGCGTCAGGAAAACCCTGACAACCATTCTTTCATGACCAGAATGTTTTCTTTGTTCATCTGAGACAAAATGAGTATCTCTTTGGGGGACAAACAGGCAGCCTGACTCATAAGCTGAGCAGACGCTATGGGCTGGGCCAGGTGATAGCTGCACAATGGTAGCTGGGGCTGCAGCTCGTGAGGGTTCAATGCTTGTGGCATAGACTGTGACAACACACGAGATGTTTTTAAAGCTGAACAAGTCTATTTCTTTCTTTCTTTTTTTCTTTTTTTTGAGACGGAGTCTTGCTCTGTTGCCCAAGCTGGAGTGCAGTGGCGTGATCTCCGCTCACTGCAACCTCCGCCTCCTGGGTTCAAGTGATTCTCCTGCCCCAGTCTCCCGAGTAGCAGGGTTTACAGGCATATGCCACCATGCCTGGCTAATTTTTTTTTTTTTTTTTTTTTTGTGACAGAGTCTCACTCTGTCGCCAGGCTGGAGTACAGTGGTGCAATCTTGGCTCACTGCAACCTCCACCTTCTGGATTCAAGAGATTCTCCTGCCTCAGCCTCCCGAGTAGCTGGGATTACAGGTGCACTCCACCATGCCCGGCTAATTTTTGTATTTTTAGTAGAGACAGGGTTTCACTATATTGGCCAGGCTGGTCTTGAACTCCTGACCTCGTGATCCGCCCACCTCGGCCTCCCAAAGTGCTGGGATTACAGACGTAAGGCACCGTGCCCAGCCCTAGAATCAGTACTGTTAAGAGAATTAATTGAGAGGCCACTAGGCTGAGATGGCTCCAGGGCCTTGAGTTCTTATGTAACCAACTGAAAACCAACTCAGAGGAAATGGTTTTAACCTAGGAAAACAAAATTTAAGATTAACCAATTAGGAACCACAAACTAACCTCTGACAAGGGACTTTCCACATTAACCAATCAAATATTTTCTTTGTCTTGCTTCCATGAGCACCTTATAAAAGATTTTCCCTTGCACCCCTTCACTGGAGCCCTGAACCACTTGTTGTCTTATTGTTCGATTCATGAATCACTGTCTGCTCAAGTAAACTCTTTAAAATGTTCATGTGCCTAAGTTTATCATTTAATGTTAAGTATTTGTAGCCAGAGTGAAGGACCACTGGTCTGAGGAAGGGTCACTAACACAAGTGTGGAAAAGAAAAGCACAAAGATTACTGTTAATGTCTCACTCGACCAATAATTCTGGAAATGGGCTCTCGGTCCCTAGACAATGTCTATGGGTTCCAGGGGTGCACTGCTCTATTCTAGAATATGTAGTGGGTCCACTCTATTTCTTAGCCCCCTCCAAATCTGGAAAGCAGTAAAATCTGTGCTTCTTAGTCACCTCCTCTCCCTTGTACCCACCCACTTGCCCCTCTAAGAGATATAGCCCGTGAAAAGCCACTTGCCATTCTTAATGGAGGGCGCCGTGATTCTCAAATCCAGTAATACTCTTTACACAGCCCTGATGAGGAGCCACTGGCAAATACTAATTCCAGAAAACTTAAAAGAAGACTTCCAGGCCACACACAAACTCTAGACACAGTACAATACCACTTTTGACAAAGTAAATCATGAATACATACATACATAAACATGGTCATTTTCTTACAGACTTCAGTGAAGACATAGAAATTCTGTTCTTCACATTTGGGCATGGCTCAGTCCAAGAAGAAGAGGGATGGCAGACACTGGGCTGAGAGGCCGGCCAGTAGCTCCCATTCACAGACAGTGCGTGTGGAAGAGCTTTGTCAGTCTCTAACAAACCAAGAAACACACCTTTTGGAGCCAGACAGATCCAGGTGTGAATCTCGGTTAGGCCACTCACTGTGCCGTGTCGGGCAAGCTCGTTGACCTCTGTGAGCCTGTTCTCTCCCACAGAAGATGGCTATCAACGTACGTACCTTACATGCTCTCTACTGATACAAGAGAGAAGCACACATGAACTGCCTAGCACAATGAGTGCCCACATCTGATGCTGGCTGATCACTCAGTGATACCTCTCTGAACCAGAACTTATCCTAACATCACACTTTATGATCAGAAACCACGTTGTAGGAGTGGAAATGACGCGAGAGACAGGAGGATGGTCCAGGTCACAGTTCCTCTCCTGCTCCCACCCTCTCCCTCCCTCCCTCTCCTTTCTCTCTCGAGGCAGCACATGGCTTCTAAGACATCTCAGGCTGCAGCCTGCTCCTGCCTCTCAGGAATGGTCCCCAACTCCACTTATGAGTGCATGGATGCGACAGCCCCTACCCAGATGATGACAGCATGTGAGGCCCAAGAGCCTGGGTGTTCCCTCCAGGGGCCTGGGTGTCTCCCTCCAGGGGCCTGGGCCCCAGCCCACTTGCGATGGTTCCATTGCCTCTTGTTTATTGACCTCTCTGACCCAGCATTGAGAAATTTCCCTTAACTCCTCCACACCCAGATGGACTTGGTTAAAAGAATCCCAATCCCAGAAGGGACACTAATGGAAATGACAGAATGTTGAGTCAAGCTGGGACCCCACAGATCTTCTGGCAGCGTTTCAACCCTTTCTGTGCCATGTGCCCCTTTGACAGCTTGGTAAAAAAAATATCTATAAATACATAAAATAAAAGACATGAGATCACAAAGGAATTCAATTATCTTGAAAAACAATTCTACCCAACTTCCTATGGACATCCATGGATTTCAGATGATCAACACCTGACAGCCAAACCTCTTGCTGAAAACTTAGGAAACTCTCCAAGGTCACCCAGCTAAGAAGTGAGAGGCCTTGGACAGGAACCCCATCTCCTTATTCCTGCACCTGTGCTTTTGTGTTTTTTACTAATTTAATATTTCAGGAAACAAAGAAAAACAAAACAGAACTCTTGCTGCCTCTGCTTTGAAAACTCCTGAATTTTGTCCATGTGGGAAGGTGTGGAGGAAGCCCTGCTGGCCCTCAGTGTATTCATAAGAACTGACCTTGCTTTATCCAGGATTGCAACACCAGACAAATATTATTTCTCGGTAAACATTTGGAAAAGTTTAAGGCCACAGTAACTTGGTGGAGGATTTGGCCAGGGCACTGGTGACTGGTTGAGATGTCCAACTCCTAAATGTGATGGGCAGCACTGTTGGATTGTGGACTGAGCAGATGGGTCAATTCCCCTGCTTTCAGGTGGTCAGGGTCAGGGAGTCTGGAACACTGGCCTCTGAGCCTGCCACTGACATCTCGGCCCTCAACCCTTGTTAGGAATTAGTGAGCAGTTGGTGCCCCCTTGTTCTGCTGGGAAGACTGGCAGGTATTTAACCTGAGAGCATTAACCCCTGGCCCATCTCCTAGCTGAGCCCTTTCACTCCTTTCTCTCCCTGCTGGGGTAAGAGAATGTAATGGTTAAAAGCATGAGTTTGGGTCAGGGTTTAAATTCTCACTCCATCACTTCAGAAAAGTTGCATGGCCATCTCCCCCTCCCCTCTGTTTGTTTGTTTGTTTTTTGAGCTGGAGTCTCACTTTGTCCCTCAGGCTGGAGTGCAGTGGCACTATCTCGGCTCACTGCAACCTCCACCTCCTGGGTTCAAGTGATTCTCCTGCCTCAGCCTCCCAAGTATCTGGGATTACAGGCGCCCACCACCACCCCTTGCTAATTTTTGTATTTTTAGTAGAGATGGAGTTTCATGTTGGCCAGGCTGGTCTGGAACTCCTGACCTCAGGTGATCCACCTGCCTCGGCCTCCCAAAGTGCTGGGATTATAGGTGTGAGCCACCGTGCCTGGCCTTCTCTGTGTTTTCATCCCTCTACTGGGAATGGTAGTCATATCTGCCTTTCAGGGTGTAGTGACAATTAGAGCTAAGGTACAGAAAGCACCTACACAGGACCTCATGTGTTGCATTCTGTGGTTAGGAGTCATTATTCTAATGAGCTCTGGGTTGCACCTTCCACAATGTTGCGGGAAGTCAGGGACCCTGAATGGAGGGACCAGCTGGAGCCGCAGCAGAAGAACATAAATTGCAAAGATTTCATGGACATTTATCAGTTCCCAAATAATACTTTTATAATTTCTTATGCCTGTCTTTACTTTAATCTCTTAATCCTGTTATCTTCATAAGCTGAGGATATACGTCACCTCAGGACCACTGTGATAATTGTGTTAACTGTACAAATTGATTATAAAACATGTGTGTTTGAAAAATATGAAATCAGTGCACCTTGAAAAGGAACAGAATAACAGTGATTTTTAGGGAACAAGGGAAGACAACCATAAGGTCTGACTGCCTGCGGGGTTGGGCAAAAAGAGCCATATTTTTCTTCTTGCAGAGAGCCTATAAACAGATGTACAAGCAAGAGAGATATCGCTGAATTCTTTTGCTAGCAAGGAATATTAATATTAATACCCTGGGAAAGGAATGCATTCCTTGGGGGAGGTCTATAAACGGCCGCTCTGGGAATGTCTGTCTTATGCGGTTGAGATAAGGACTGAGATATGCCCTGGTCTTCTGCAGTACCCTCAGGCTTATTAGGGTAGGGAAAAACTCTGCCTTGGTAAATTTGTGGTCAGACTGGTTCTCTGCTCTCAAACCCTGTTTTCTGTTGTTTAAGATGTTTATCAAGACAATATGTGCACAGCTGAAAATAGACCCTTATCAGTGGTTCTGCTTTTGCCCTTTGTCCTGTTCCCTCAGAAGCATGTGCTCTTTGTTAGACCCTTATTAGTAGTTCTGCTTTTTGCCTTTTGAAGCATGTGATCTTTGTGCCTACTCCCTGTTTTACACCCCCGCCCCTTTTGAAACTCTTAATAAAAAACTTGCTGGTTTGAGGCTCAGGTGGGCTTCACAGTCCTACCTATATGTGATGTCCAGTGGCCCAGCTGTAAAATTCCTCTCTTTGTACTCTTTCTCTTTATTTCTAAGCCGGCTGACACTTATGGAAAATAGAAAGAACCTACGTTGAAATATGGGGGGCGGGTTCCCCTGATACCACACCGTGTCCCTTATGAATAAAGCAGGTGCTAAGGCAGGTGTTGTTAGCCAAGTGGATGTGTTCAGGGAAGACCCTCCACATTATCAGAGCAGACCTATCTCTCCCACACATCTCAGCAAAGTACATGACTTGACCACAGTCACACAAAGAGAAAATCCTGCCTCAGCTTCTTCCCAACCTATACAGCTCCTTCATCTAGGTGTTTACTCTCTGCCTTCCTCTTGTTTCTACAGACACAGAACCTCCATTTCTCTCTAAAGCCAGCACCTCCGCCTGCACTCTGGATCCCTCCCCTTTCTCCTGCAGTTTCTCCTCTACTAGATCATCCCTCTGTGCATGCTGTAAGCATCTCCCTTAACCTGCAGGTCTCTGTTCGGCTACTATTTCTCTACTTTCCTTCACGTGTAAAGAGCATTGCTGCCTCCTCCTTCCCTCCTCAACCCACTCAAACTGGACTTCTGCCCTCCCTGCTCCCCCTGCCTCTTTTCTTGGCTCCTTCTCCTCTGCTCAGTCTCTGAAGGTTAGAGGGTACCAGGGATGTGTCCTGGCATCCTTTTCTTCCATTTCTAAATGTTCTCCCTTAGTGTTCCCATCCAGTCTCATGGCTTTGAAGACCATGTATGTTCTGATGACTTCCCAATCTCTATCTCCAGCCCTGATTTTCCCCCAAACTTCACTTGAATATCTAGTTGCTTTCTTAACATTTTCACTTAGATGTCTGATGGGGCAACTCAAACATAGTTTATCTGTAAAGAACTTGAGTTCTTCTCCCAGACTCGCCCTCCAGGCTTCCCATCTGTAGCAGCTGGCAGGCACGTTCACCCGATTGTTCAGCCTTTACATCTAAGAGCCAGTCTCGATTTCCTCATCTTCCACCTGCGGCCCATAAGCAAGTCTTGTCCACTTTATCTCCAAAGCACATTCCAAATTTGCCCACTTCTCTCCATCTGTATGCTAATCACTCTAGCCGAAACCACCATCAAACTGTTTCCCAAAGGATGGCAACGGCTCCTCAATTGATCCACCTGTAACCATTTTATTCTCCATTCTTGATAGTCAAGCCCAAACGACCATGTCATGCTCTTGCCTAAAACCTTCCCATGACTCCTACTGTACTTGAAATAAAATTCAAAGTCCTCAAAGCAAGATATATTCTGGTTTCTGCCTACCTCTCCACACTCACTTCCTCCTCACCTCTGCTCCAGCCACACTGGTCTCTCCATTTCTTAAAAACTTAGTCTGTTCCCACCTTAGGACCCCTGCACTGGCAGTTCTTCCTGGAACACTCTTCCCTTTGATGTTTGAATGACTGGTTCCCTTTCATCACTCACATCTCAGCTGAAATGTCAGTATTCAAAGAGACTCTTCCTGACCACGAAACCGAAGTGGGCACCCTTCACTTCCTATCACGTCATCCTATTCTCTTTTCTTACCTCCCAGAGGACAGTCACACAGATAGACAGGAAAAATAGGTATTTTCCCTGCTCAACCCACTCTAATTAGGTAGTTTTCCTGTCTGTCTGTCTGTCTATCTCGCCTCTGGGAGGTAAGTCCCACAAGGGCTGAGATATTGTCTTTCTTCTTCACCTTCTACTGTATCTGCAGGACTCAGAACAGTGCCCCACACCCCGTGTGCGTGTGTGTGTGTGTGTGTGTGTGTGTGTGTGTGTACATACGGCAACATAGTGTTGCTATATGTTGTTGAATGCGTGAATGAATGGATAAATAAATTAGTAACAGAGCTAGGACTGGAACCCAGGCCTCCTGCCCCCAGTTCAGTGTTCTTCCCTGCATGCCATATCAAGCTGCTGTTTTCACCAGTTTGATTGCTGTCTTCCTGTTGAACAGATGCTTGGCACCATTCAACTTTCAACTAGTTCCAGAGCCCAGTGAGAAGGGAAATGGCCACCAGGGCACAGGAGGGAGAAGAAAGAGGGCCTCTGAATAAATAATGAGGTCTATAACAAGCCCAGCAAGGACTGAGAATCTAGCATATTCTATTATTCATTCCATCATTCACGGAATAATATTTAGTAAACACTTACGTGTCAGGCATCATGTAAGGTGCCAGGGATAAAAAGACAAACCTACTTGGGTGGATCTGACCGTCTCCAGAAGGAGATGGAGGCATAAGCACAGTGTAATGAGTGAGGACAGGGTGACACGTGCCACGAAAACACAAAGCAGATGGGAGAACGCTGCATGGGGTGTGCTAGGAATCCGGAAGATGATCCAGGGAGGGGGACATTTGAACCAAGTCTTAAAGAGTGAAGGTGCACTATTGAAACCTCTCAGTCTGCATTTTCACAGCAAAAGTACATTTGTGTGTCCCCTTTATTCTAACTGACAAAAGAAAAATCACATTAGAAAGGCATACGGGATGACTCTGGTAGTTGAAATAAAGAATTATTTCAACTTATTAAGAAATAAAGAATTCTTCATCCGGAAACATGTTTTTTTAGGAGATGAGATAGTTCTCTATTTCTTGCCACAGAGTCCATTCAAATAACTGCATCTTCCCTGTGGGTCTTAGAGTGAAACCACTGAGGCAATCACCTACATGATGAAAGATCATCACACAACAAAGAACTGCTTTCCGGAAAAACCACAGACCACAGACTGTCTCTTCAAGAAATGTGCTCTCGCCTGTAATCCCAGCACTTTGGGAGGCCAAGGCGGGCGGATCACGAGGTCAGGAGATTGAGACCATCCTGTATAACACGGTGAAACCCCGTTTCTACTAAAAAAAAAAAAAAAAAAAATTAGCCAGGCATGGTGGCAGGCGCCCGTAGTCCCAGCTACTCAGGAGGCTGAGGCAGGAGAATGGCGTGAACCTGGGAGACAGAGTTTGTAGTGAGCCGAGATCATGCCACTGCACTCCAGCCTGGGCGAGAGCGAGACTCCGTCTCAAAAAAAAAAAAAAAAAAAAAACAAGGAAAGAAAGAAATGTGCTCTCAGGTAAAAGCAAGATTTTGCAGCAGGTGAAAGAATGAGGTAGATCTATGTGTATTGATATAGAGAGATAGATACATTGTTACATTAAAAAAACAAGTTTCTTGGCTGGGCGTGGTGGCTCACACCTGTAATCCCAACACTTTGGGAGGCCGAGGCGGGTGGATCACCTGAGGTCAGGAGTTCGAGACCAGTCTGGCCAACATGGTGAAACTCCGTCTCTACTGAAAATACAAAAATCAGTTGGGTGTGGTGGTGGGCGCCTGTAATCCCAGCTACTTGGGAGGCAGAGGCAGGAGAATCACTTGAACCAGGGAGGCAGAGGTTGCAGTGAACCAAAATTGCACTACTACACTCCAGCCTGGGTGACAGAGTGAGTGAGAGTCGGTCTCAAAAAAAAAAAAAAAGTTTCAGAACATTGAATATTGTTATTATTACATAGAGATCTGTATAGAAAGATCTAGAGGAATAATTACAAGCAAAATAATGCTTATTTCTGAGGTGTGGGATTATGAGGTGCTTACATTTCCTGAGTCCTGCATTTTGGTACTATTTTAATTGTTTTGAACAAATGTGTATTTATTTTGGGACTTAAAAATAAGCACTTGTTTAGAAGATAGGTCTGATTTGTTTTATGATGCTTAAGAATTTGTTACTGGCTATACATTCCAGAAACATGTGAAGAGAGGATTTCCCTAAGGTATATCACTTACCAATATTTACAGAAAAAATAAACTGAGACCTAGGAAGATCGTGTGGCTTTTCTCCCGCTGTGACTCCTAGACCTGGACCTTGGGCTCCATGGTTGCCGACTTCAGTGCTGAGGGCTAAAATACATAGATATCTCCTACTCCAGTATACATATTTGGAAACTTAGGCAACATTGGTTTGTGGAAAACTGTGCAACTGCCTAGAGGAGACAGAATTTTTTGTATTAGGCTGAAAAGAGGCTAATTGTGTATTTCTTCAATGACAGGCAACTCTTGGTGGCAAATATGATACAGGTGAAGAAGACAGAAACATATAGGCTAGTGCTTTTCCAGAAATACAATTGAAATCAAAATCGCATGAATATTACCTCTGGTGCCTTTTGTATATCTTAGAAATTCATTAAGTTCTCTGGATAGCATCCATTTAATTTGTAAGTATTTACTGAGCACTTAGTATGTGCTTAGCCACTGGGGTACAACACAGAGTCAAAGAGACAAATTCCTGGCACCCCTCGAGCTCCTATCCTCCTGGGGGAAACATACCAAGCAGGATAATGTATAAATAAAGGAGAGAATTTCGGGTAAAGATATAATGAAGCAGGGAAAGGGACGGTGACAAGAGTGCTATTTTTGAAAGGTCAGGAAGCCTTTTAGGGAAAAGTGTCATCTGAGCAGGGACCTGGAGTGAGGAAGGGAGCTACGCAGAGCTCTTAGGGGAGGGCAGCACAGGAGGTCAGCAAGAGGCAGGCCCTGGGCGGGATAAGAATTTATTGTTTCTGAAAAGGCGAAGAACGTGTTAAAGAAAGAGCTCACAACGTTTGGGAGGTTAAGGATCTGTGGTGTTGTTTTCATGTTAATAGGCTCAGTGCTGTAAATGTATCTCTGTTGCTTACATATTTTAGAATGAATTTTATTTAGGAATCTAAGTCTACTACGAAGGCACTGCCTTATGTAAATGTCTCTAAACACACCTCCTGCCTCTCACGAAGACATAGAATCTCACTCACAAGAGCCAAAGTTGTTCATTCCACCAGGAAAGATAAGGCTGGACCAAAAGCACCCCTGGGTTTAAGTCCACGCTCCCCACCCCCCGGCCCCCAACCCCAAGCAGTGACAGACTGTCTTGAACATGTGGCTGGAAGGGTCATAAAAGGGACAGAGAACAGAGCGACAGAAGCTGTCTTCTGCGTTCTCAAGTTTTAGCCCCAGTTGTTAGAGAACTGGTATCTCCCCTACACATCGGGCTCTGGTGGAGAAAGAATGACAGCCCCTACTTACAACGAGGAGACTGTGGCTCCGAGAAGTTAGAGGGCCGCCCAGGATCATGGAGAAAGCCAGCGTGGACTCATAACCCTCGCTCCATTACCTGACTCCCATTAGTGGAGTCAGGAACTCCATGTTCCACTTCAGGAAATGAGCTTGTTGATTTTTCATTTACACAAAAATGAAAAATAAATACCAGATGTTTGAAAACATGATGCAACACGTCCTGCTGGAACTTAAAAGTGCATTCTGACCAAAAAAATTAAATTAGAAAATCCACATAGCAAAAAAAAAAAAATGTTTTGGATGAAAATATACTTTGTCTTTCTCTCACATATACTCTCTTTCTTGCGTGCACACTCACACTCACACTCACACACACACACACTCACACACACGAAAACAATATCTCATTTCTTCTTCAGGGAGCAGCTGTGAAGGAAATTGTGGGAGGAGAATGGATACAACATCCCATCTTTGTGTTTCGATACAAACTAAGCTTTTAGGCCAGCCCTCCTGACGGGATGGGGGCGGGGGCCGTGGCATGCAGGAAAAGTCAACATCAGAGACCTGAAGAAGCTTATAAAATAGGTTGGGAGAGGCCAGTCACCAAGACAGGCATCTCGAATCGGCTGCTTCTGCATCTGGAGACTGCCTTCATCTTGAAAGAAAAGGTATGTACTGTAGTTTTAAGCTTTTCATTTATGATAATAATATCTAAAATAGAAACGGTCTAGACTCACCATTGCCCCATTTCAACTACATATAATTACCACTGATTGAGAGCTTGTGCCGGTAGCTTTAGACTTGTTCTCATTTTTCCTCAAACAAATGTACAAGGTAGGTATTATCAGAGCCATTTTTCCAGTGATAAAGCTGAGGTTCAGATACACTAGCAAAACGCCTAAGATAAAACCAAACCCAGTGTGAACTCATCCCAGGGTCTTTTGCTTACCCCTCCAAACTGGACAACGAGGAATTTTTCCATGCACAAACGCCGTACTAGGTGAATTCTCAGCGAGCTGTCCAACTGTGCATCACAGTAAAATAATCTGGAAAGTGGAATTAATAGTGTGAATAGAAAATGCATTTAACAATATGGCATAAAATATTGTGTTTGGGAGATACGTGTCTTGTTATATTTAATGGCTAAATGAGTCTTTGAGACCTAATGACTTATTGGAACCTATTTTATTTTATGAGGTGAAATTTCAAAATCTAGTCCTTCACGTTCTGCAGATCTTTGAGGTCAGGGGCTGTGTCCCCAGGCACTAAGAGTGCGGGCTTGAGGGAGACCTAGGCTTCCATTCTAGCCTGTCCCCAGGCCTAGGCTTACACTGTGGCTTCGTAGTTTACCAGGAAGCAACCCGGGCAAATTCACCTCGTTGGTACAAAGAGAGTGTCAGCAGAGCTCGCCTCCAGAGGAGGTGCTGTGGAGACTGAGTGCATAGCACCCTTAAAACCCTGAGACCAGGGCTTCTCCACTGGGAAGCTTAATGCAAGTGGAGCAATGATTTCCAGCTAGTGCCAGGCCCAAGGTGGATGCACTGTAACCTTAGTAGGATTGCTTTTTAATTACCTCATATTCTGTTAAAAATCATGTTTTGTTTTATTTTTTTGAGATGGAGTCTCACTCTGTCACCCAGGCTGGAGTGCAGTGGCGCGATCTCGGCTTACTACAGCCTCTGCCTCCCAGGTTCAAGCCATTCTTGTGCCTCAGCCTCCCAAGTAGCTGGGATTACAGGACTGCACCACCATGCCCAGCTACTTTTTGTATTTTTTGTTTGTTTGTTTTTGTTTGTTTTTTTTGAGATGGAGTTTTTGCTCTGTTGCCCAAGCTAGATAGAGTGCAATGGTGCAATCTTGGCTTACTGCAACCTCTGCCACATTCAAGCGATTATCCTGCATCAGCCTCCCGAGTAGCTGTGATTACAGGTACCTGCTACCACACCTGGCTAATTTTTTGTATTTTTAGTAGAGACAGGGTTTTGCCATGTTGACCAGGCTGGTCTCGAACTCTTGACTTCAAGCGATCCACCCACCTCAGCCTCCCAAAGTGCTGCGATTACAGGCATGCGCCACCACACCCAGCTAATTTTTGTATTTTTAGTAGAGATGGGGTTTCACCATGTTGGCCAGGCTGGTCTCAAACTCCTAACCTCAAGTGATCCACCCGCCTCGGCTTCCCAAAGTGTTGGGATTACAGGCGTTAGCCATCATGCCCGGCCAAAAATAATATTTAAATTAAACTTATTTTGTAAAGTATTTAAACTCCTCATTAGAACAATCTTCCTATTGATATCAGAAGAAGATGCAAAAATATATGTTGTATATAATCCATATGTTACCCAAAGTCTTAAGTACACATTAATAACATGCTCAATAAGTAATGAGTAAATTAGAATGAAAGGACATCGAAAACTATGATGGATGCTGTCCGCCCTTTCTCTCACAAGGAGTTTTTTTGTTGTTGTTTGTTTGTTTGTTTTGAGATGGAGTTTTGCTCTTGTTGCCCAGGCTGGAGTGCAATGGTGCAATCTCAGCTCACCACAACCTCCATTTCCCAGGTTCAAGCAATTCTCCTGCCTCAGCCTCCCGATTACAGGCATGCATGTAATTACAGGCGGCATGGGATTACAGGCATGCACCACCATGCCCGGCTAATTTTTTTTATTTTTAGTAGAGACAGGGTTTCTCCATGTTGGTCAGGCTGGTCTCGAACTCCTGACCTCAGGTGATCCACCTGCCTCGGCCTCCCAGCTGGGATTACAGGCTTGAGCCACCGCGCCTGGCCTCACAAGGAGTTTTAACCACAGGAATAAAACTAATGTAACCAAGAGACATCTTTGGAAGAGAGGCAGTCAAAGGGGTTGTTCTGAAACCCTCCTACTGAGGTGAAGAATCTGTTTCAGCTCACAAGAGAACATTTTGTCAGAGTAAGATGTACAACTGACTTTTGTTGTAAGTGTCATGTGGTGGTGAGAGTCATCAGGTCACAGAGGCGGGGGGTTATTGAAAGGCCCACGGCAGTGCACAGAAGAAGCAGGTTCAGGGTGCTGCGGACAGGAGAGGGAGAGATGGAGCCCGAGTCCCAGCTCTCTGCCCCTTCCAGGCCCCAGCTTCCCCATCTGTACACCTTGGAAGTAGGGCTAGAGAGATGACCTCTAAGGTCCTATCCAGTGTGGGGACCTTGTGGAATGTGCGTAGTGTGTGGCCAGTCTTTGAGGTTTGATCCTCTGGGCCAGGCTTTGAGCTTGGGCCTACTAAGTAGAATTAAAGATCTCTTTAAAGTGGATGCAAATTTGTGTGGGTTTAGGTTGCATTTCTATAAATTCATCATCCCCCAAAAGGTTAAAAGACAGGTTTTGTTTACACAGTGGTGGAACTGATGAGAAACGGAGCCTAAAAGACGAAGGAAAGTGGCCCCGTTGCAGACTTGCTCAAAGGGGCCTCGGCAACCATCTCCCCCCCCACCCCGCAGCAACCCCAGCTGGCAAGCTTCCACTCATTACATAACTGTTCTTTTGAAAACCAGGCAACAAAACCTCCAGGGAAAAAAAAGCTATTGATTATTAAAGGGTATTTAGAGGTTTAGAGACTCATAATAAAGCAGTTATAATTATTCCTGTAATGACACATCCTTTGAAATGCTCAGATCTGAGAACATTTCGCTTGCATTGCATCAGTCATCATCATTACGGGGAGAAATGCAGAGAGCTGGAAATAGCTCGTGTGCAAGCTACAGGCAAGGAGTCACAAGGAAAGAAGCAAACTGACAGCGAGGCAGTGAAGGAAACGGGGGAGCTTCAGATGCCCAGAACCTGCACACGGTTCTGCAGCCTCTGTCTCCCTGCTTTGCTGCCCCCCTTCAAAGCCAGCTTCTGCTGCCAAAGGACTCTTGGGGTTGAAATGCTTGTTGCACAGTTACACATCAGCTGACAGTCCTTCTCTGATTTAATGAACTTCATCTATGAAAAATACCCTCAACAGGCCGGGTGCGGTGGCTCGGGCCTGTAATTCCAGCACTTTGGGAGGCCAAGGCGGGTGGATCCCTGAGGTCAGGAGTTTGAGACCAGCATGGCCAACATGGTAAAACCCTGTCTCTACTAAAAATACAAAAATTAGCCGGGAGTTGTGGTGCACGCCTGTAATCCTAGCTACTCTGGAGGCTGAGGCAGGGGAATCACTTGAACCCGGGAGACAGAGGTTGCAGTGAGCCGAGATGGTGCCACTGCACCCAGCCTGGGTGACAGAGTGAGACTCCATCTCAAAATAAAACAAAACAAAACAAAAACCCTCAACAGAATGTCAAAAAAAAAAAAAAGGAAAGAAGAAAAGAAAAGAAAGAAGAAACCTGGGAAATACCATCATCTTTCTGCTTTTGATAATAACAATAACTAGTGTTTATTGAGCATTTGCTCTGTATCAGACACTCCTCTAAGTACTCTCTGTATATTATCTCACTTAATTCTCACAAAAATTCATGAGCTAGGAATGATAATTATTCCCATTTACTAGACAAAGAAGCTAAGGCATAAATCGGACACAGTTATGCTTAGTATGGGGCAGAGTCACAATTTGAACCTGGCTGGGGTGACCCTGGAGCCCGCAGCAGGCCGCTCCCTGTTAAGGTTTCCAAGCGCACTCTGGGTTGGTAGAACAGCCAGCAAGACGAGGGCGGGGGACGGGTGGCGTCAGAGAGGCATCTCCCCGAAGAATCTCAGGGGACACTAAGTGTTGGGCAATGTTTGATTTGGTTTTGTGTCTTCCGTGGTTCGCTTGGAGGCTTTAATCCCCCGCTTTACACAGCCCCCTCCACGTCCCCCGCTTTACACAGCCCCCTCCACGTCCCCCGCTTTACACAGCCTCTTCCACGTCCCCCGCTTTACACAGCCCTCCACGTCCCCCCACACCCCTCCACGTCCCCCGCTTTACACAGCCCCCTCCACGTCCCCCGCTTTACACAGCCCCCTCCACCCACGTCCCCGCTTTACACAGCCCTCCACGTCCCCGCTTTACACAGCCCCTCCACGTCCCCCGCTTACACAGCCCCCCTCCCCCCCACCCCCCCACATCCCCGCTTTACACAGCCCCTCCACGTCCCCCGCTTTACACAGCCCCCTCCACATTGTTTCTGTTCATCTGACAAGTATCTACTGAGCCGACACTTTGAGGTCCGTGGGTGATTCTGAGAACTAGACATAGTGCCCATCCTGGGAGATGCATAGTTAGGTGGGAGAGGGGTGCAAAATCAATCCAACGAACCGGAATACCAGGCAGAGAGTGCCCTCATGGAGGTGCAGAGGCTCTGAGGAAGGCCTCACAGCAGCACAGACAGGCAGGTGTTCCCCTGCAGGAGGAGGGTTCGCATGGGCTGGGGAGAGAAGAGGAGGGACCGCCCACAGAGGGGCCCGTGGGCACAGGACACTTGCTTCATGATTGCGTGGCCTTAGAAGACTCAGAATGACAACCCCAGCTGCTTTGCGTTCCCCCAACTCCAGGTCCCTTCTCCAGCCGCCCAGCCCCAAGATGGTGGTGCTGCTGCTGCTGCTGCCTGCACTGGCTGGCCTCTTCAGTGTGGCAGAGGGACAAGCATTTCATCTTGGGAAGTGCCCCACGCCTCCGGTGCAGGAGAATTTTGACGTGAATAAGGTAAAAGGCGAACCTCCCATTTGTTTTGCTGCCTCCAATGTGAATAAGCATTCTACAAGGTTCAAGCATTCTACAAGGTTCAATTTAATTATGCCGCTTTAATTTCCACTGCACACCTTGGGACAAGTATTTATCTTATTTGGGTTTTCCCCAAAGCAGACATTTGCTGAGACAAAGACTGCAGGCAGGGAGGTTTGGGATGATCCCAGGACGCACGAGAGCAGGTGAGAAGGTGAGTCGGAGACAGCACAGAAGCAATAAAGGGTGCGTTCCTGAGCTGTCGCCCTGGGCCGTCAGGGTCAGTCACACTGGGCTCCCTCTGAGGACAGGTGGAGCCTGCCCCTCTGATTGCCCCACAGCTGCTGCCAGCAGGCCATGGGAGCATCCATGGCTCTAGCCAAGCCCCCTGGCAGAGGAGAGACACAGGCTCTCAGGTGGGAAGCTGGCGGTGTCTGGAAATTGCCTACCATGGCTCTGGTGAACTCAGAGGTGGACTGAGGGGATACAGGACCAGGGAACCACAATAGCTGCTGCAGAGCTATTATCCCTGTTCTACAGATGGAGCACTGGAATCTCCCTCCCCAGCTCACACAGCTGGTAAATGCAAGTAGCATTCAAAACCAGGCTTCTCAGCAGTGCAGGGCACCCAAAGGTCACTCAAACAGGGCCCAGGAAAGCCCAAAATTCCCCAGGGGGCTTTCTTGGTACCTGAGCTAAAATGTCATCAATACAACAAGCCCCTCCATAGATGGTCTTTCTTCCTGGGGTTTAGGGGGAGGGGAAGGAAGAGGGCGGCAGAAAGAGGCAGCTATTGGAGGACAGAACTCACAGGCTCCCACTGTTGCTACTCAAGCCTGGAATCTCACCCTTAAGACTTCCCCTCCTTAGGAGAAGGTTTGGGTCTCTTTGAAGAATGGTAACAGTAACATCGAAGTTGTTGTCATACACTCGCACCTCAAGGTGAATGAGTGTTGGGACCTCTGAGGGGATGCTGGGTGGGAGAAGGAGCACCATCAATGGGATCAGGAGATACAGGTGCGGTAGGAAGAGGCCACAGAGTACACTAAAGTCTACACTGACTTGCTCCACTTACGGGCTGATCCCTTTATTCAGGTAACTCTGATAGACCACAGAGAGGCTTTAAAGAAAAGATCCAAGGAATCTGAGTTATATTTTCACTTTTGGATACAAATCCCAAAGCACTTTGGAAATGATAACTGATCTGTATTTATAAAAGTCCTTTGAGAATTCAAGCGGGATTTAAAAAATAGCAGCTTTATTGAGATATAATTTGTATACCATGTAATTCACTCGTTTAAAGTAGCTTTTCACTTTCAATTGTTGTTAGTATCATCACAGAGTTACGCAACCATCACCACCACAATCGATTTAGAACATTTCACTGTTCCGAAAAGAAACCTCACATCCATTCACAGAGTCCCCATCTCCCCTCCAGCACTTCCAGCCCCAGGCAACCACTAATCTACTTTCTGTCTCCGAATTTGCCTATTCTGCACATTTGATAAAAATGAAATCATACTGTATGTGGTCTTTTGTGACTGGTTTACTAAACGTTTTCAAGGTTCATCCACATTGTAGCATGTATCAATACTATATCCCCTTTCATTACCAAATAATATTCTTGCAGGAAATCCTTATGGGAAATCAATTGACTGTATATGTGAGAGTTTATTTTTGCTCTCTCAGTTCTATTGATCTATATGTCTATACTTATGCCAGTACCACACAGTCTTGATTACTATAGCTTTGTGGTAATCAAAGCCTTGAGGTAAGCTTTGAAATAAGAACACATGAGTCCTCCAACTTTGTTCTTCTGGCTATTCCGTGTCCCTGACATTTTCATATGAATTTTAGGATCAGCGTGTCATTTTCTGCAAATACTCCAGTTGGAATTTGATACAGATTGCATTAAATCTGAAGATCAATTTGGGGAGTATTGATCTTAACAATATTAAGTCTTCTAACTGATCAGCATAGTGTATCTTTCCATTGAATTAGGTCATCTTTAATTTCTTTCAACAATACTTTGTAGTTTTCAGAGTTTCTTTGGTTAAATTTATGTTTCTTTGGTTAAATTTATTCCCAAATATTTTATTCTTTTGATGTTATTGTAAATGGAATTTTCTTTTTTTCTTTCTTTTTTTTTTTTTTTTTGAGACGGAGTCTCGCTTTGTCACCCAGGCTGGAGTGCAGTGTCACCATCTTGGCTCACTGCAACCTCTGCCTCCCGGGTTCAAGCAATTCTCCTGTCTCAGCCTCCCAAGTAGCTGGGACTACAGGCACACGCTGCCACACCCGGCAAAGTTTTCTTGTATTTTAGTAGAGACGGGGTTTCACCGTGTTGCCCAGGCTGGTCTCGAACTCCTGAGCTCAGGCAATCCACCTGCCTCGGCCTCCCAAAGTGCTAGGATTACAGGCGTGAGCAAGCCACCGTGCCCGGCCTTTTAAATGGAATTTTCTTAATTTCATCTGCAAATTGTTCATTGCAAGTAGAGAAATACATTTATATATGTATATTTTTTGTGTGTATGTGTGACAGAGTCTTGCTCTGTTACCCAGACTGGAGTATAATGGCACCATCGCAGCTCACTGCAACCTCTGCCTCCCAGGCTCAAGAGATTATCCTGCCTCAGCCTGCCAAGTAGCTGGTATTATAGGTGCGCGCTACCATGCCCGGCTAATTTTTAAATTTTTTATAGAGACAGGGTCTCACCATGTTGGCTACGCTGGTCTTGAACTCCTGACCTCAAGTGATCCACCCGCCTCGGCCTCCCAAAGTCCTGGGATTACAGGCAGGAGCCACTGTGTCCGGGCGAGAAATATATTTGATTTTTGAATATTCATCTTGTATCTTGTAACCTTGCTAAACTCATTAGATCTAACAGTTTTTGGTTTTGTCTCTGTTTTAGATTTCTTAGGATATTTTATATGTCATCTGCAAATAGAGTTTTACCTCTTCTTTTCTAGGATTCTTTTTCAATACTGACCGGAGATCTGAAAAGATTAAGAAGCCTTTGCAAAAATAATATGAGATCATAAGGAAGCTCTGAGTTTCCTCTTTTCTGAAAAATCATGCTTCCTTGGTTTTTACTGTGGGACATGAAACTCACTTTAACAGAAACAGAACACATTTGAATGCACTGTAGAAAATGGAGCTTCTTCCGAGAATGTCTATGAAACCAGTTAACCTCTAACCTTATTCTTTGGTACTTTAAATGAATGTTAAGTTCAGTGGCTTTAATTGAAAGCTGTGCTTTAATAAGTGAGTAGAACTTTATGGTCATGAATGTGGCGTGCGTTTGAGCGGAAAGCCATGGCTGAAGCAATACTCACCTGTTTGCAGCATCCTCTCTTTTCAGTTCTGACTCTGAAAGTGAGCGCATCTCTTTTTGTTTTTAAATTTCTAAAAGAGGCCGGGCGAGGTGGCTCACGCCTGTAATCCCAGCACTTTGGGAGGCTGAGGCGGGTGGATCACGAGGTCAGGAGATCAAGATCATCCTGGCCAACATGGTGTAACCCCGTCTCTAGTAAAAATACAAAAATTAGCCAGGCATGGCAGCAGGCGCCTGTAATCCCAGCTACTCAGGAGGCTGAGGCAGGAGAATCGCTTGCACCCGGGAGGCAGAGGTTGCAGTGAGCCGAGATTGTACCACTGCACTCCACTCTGGTGACACAGTGAGACTCCATCTCAAAAAAAATTTTTTTTAATTAGTATTTTAACTACGTGAATATATTTACATTGTTCAAAATCCTAAAGGTGTGAAAGAATACACCACATAAAGTTTCCCTCTCACCTCTGTACCTCAGTTTCCCTCCCCAGTAGCAACTAGTAAAAACCATGTATTATGTAATTTTACAGATAATATATACATATACAAGCAAATACATAATGACTGTGGTAAGCAAAAGAGTGGCTTCCCAAGGTGTCCACGCCCTAACCCTGTGAATGTTACTTTGCATGGGAAAAGGGCTTTTGCAAATGTGATCGAAGTTATGAGCCTTGAGATGGCCGGATTAGCCTTGATTATCCAGGGGAACTCAATCTAATCACATAAATCCTTAAAAGCAGAGAATCTTTCCCAGCTGTGGTCAGAGAGAGAGGTTTGATGATGGCATAAGAGTCAGAGAGGTGCTATGTGAGAAGGATCTGACTTCCTTTTGCTGGTTTTGAAAATAGAGGAAGCCCCAAGCCAAGGAATGTAGGCGGCCTGTAGAACTTGGCAAAGGCAAGGAAACTGATCCTCCCTAGAGCTCCCAGAGGGAAACACAGCCAACACTTGGAGTTCAGCCCAGTGAGATCTGTCAGACTTCTGACTTACACAACTGCAAGATAATCAATCTGTGCTGTTTGAAGCTTGTGGTAATTTATTATAGCAGCCACAGAAAACCAACGTAATAACCATTTTCTCCATTTTTACACAAAAGGTACCTTAATATATACACTATTTTGTACCTGACTCTTTTGTCATTAAATATGAGAAATCACTGCATACCACTCTTTTGAAAAGAGAAAGTAAAATTCCATTGTCTGGATATGCCATCGTTTACTCACCCAGCCCCCTACTAATACTCACATAGGCTGTTTCCTATCTTGTATTATTACAAACGGTGCTGTAATGAATAACTTTACACATACATCATTTTTTATATCAGGAGGATGCATTCCCAGAAGTGAAATTGCTGGGCCAAAGAGTATAATATGTATTTTTAGCTTTGCTAGATATTGCCAAACTGCCCTCCGCAGAGGTTGTAAACTGGTATGGTCTCCCTGCAACATGTGCCAGGCAGCCTAGGAGGACCTGCTTCCCTTGACCTTCCCCACACAGTGGCAGCTTCCTCTAAAGCTAACTGTATACACCTGAAGTCTGGACTGAGCGCAGGCCTCTGAAGAAAGCATGATACAGATCCTTCAAATCCCCACCACCTCCCCAAAGCCTTGGTGACCAAATCCCTCCTCAGGGTCAGATGAGGAAAGTTTGGTGCACTCTGGAGTCCTACCTCCCTACAGCGAACACATCTGACTTTGCACAAGATTCAAAGATGACTTGTAGAATCGTGCACTGTTTCAGGTGAAAGGTATTTCCCATCATCCCCTTTTTTTTACAGAGTCTAGAATGTCACAGCGATTTTGGCTGAAGTGGGCACTGAAAAGAGCCCTTTACTCAGCATTCACCCCCCGCCCGCACATCCTATCCTAGTCACGGATTCTCATTGCAATCAATCTCTTGCCCAGTTGCCACTGGGAACAATGAGGCCCATTTTGTGTGGCTTCCCCAGGACAGGGCTCTGCGTCTGCACGACAGTGGGGAAGAGGTTGCAGGTCCCCAGAGAACCACAGGGTTTTGCTCTGCTTGTTGTCTCTGCAGTATCTCGGAAGATGGTACGAAATTGAGAAGATCCCAACAATCTTTGAGAATGGACGCTGCATCCAGGCCAACTACTCACTAATGGAAAACGGAAAGATCAAAGTGTTAAACCAGGAGTTGAGGTGAGTGGCTGTGGGCGTCCGGGGCCAGGCCTGCGGAGTGCTGACCCAGAGTGACTGGGTGTCCGGCAGCCTGGGTCAGGGAGGATGGGAACCTTGCTGGGTCGGGACTGCCTGCTCCTAGCAGGAATTGAGAGGAAAGCGTTTGGCAGGCAAGGATGGCAAGGGCTAGGATCCACTTATGCGTTTCCATGACCACCTGCGGGGCACAAACTGACAGGGCTCCTGCCCTCACTGCAAAATAGATACTCTGGTAGCAAAGAACATCAAGACCATCTCCTCTGACCTCCAGCCTGGGAGAGAAGCCGCTTCGACACCATCTGCTGACAGAAGCATCCAGCTTTGTTCAAACACTTCCAGGAACTGGGAGCTCATCACCTTCCAGGACAGTTCATCCCATCTCTGGGCAGCTTAGTCTATCAGAAAGCTCCTTTTCTTATTAAGCAAGAATCACATACACAATATTCCCACTCTAGGTTATGTAAACAGGATATCCTGTAGAAGTGTACATTTCTATTACTGAGGGCTTCTAACACAATAATTAATCCAAAAAGTTGCGCTTTGGAAAGCAAATATAAACTGAAAAAGAGCGCCAGGAAGAGCTCCTTCCTACCCACCTTCCACTCTTGAAAATACAAATGCAGTTTTTCCATGAACACGTTGTGACTTCATGGTCAGAGACTGGTGTCCTGAAAACCGTTCTGGAGCAAAATGCAACTGACGGTGAAAAGGGTAGAGTCTGTTGGGAGGAGACTGGTTTGTTGCTAAGTTAACATATGCAGATAGAAACAGACCATCTTCCCCAGCTGTCTGAGATGCAGATGAGAGAGGAGGGCATGGTCTCCAACTTTACATGGTGATAAACAGAGAACATACTTGGGAACATCAGAGCACAGTTCCCAGAATCCCTGGCCTGTTGCTCATTGTCCTGTTTCTAGGACATCCGTCACCACTAACCATAGCATTAACCTACTGACTTGCTTTTTTTTTTAAATTGTATTTTAGTAGAGACGGGGTTTCACCATCTTAGCCAGGCTGGTCTTGATCTCCTGACCTCGTGATCCGCCCCCCTTGGCCTCCCAAAGTGCTGGGATTACAGGCGTGAGCCACCACGCCCGGCCAACCTACTGACTTTCTAACACATACGACTGCTCTAATTTCAGTTGGCCTCCCTGCTCTGCCTTGAGGATTGATAATCAGACATCCTCTCTCTGTTGGCTTCCTAGGAAGAGCACCCTGATGCCTTAGCACCCTCCCTTTGGTGCCTCCATCTCCACACCTTTCCCCTTCTCCCAAGTTCATGGGGCCATTGGGAGTCATCTAGATAGTAGGCTCATTCAAAGAGGTGAAAGTATTGCATCCAATCTAAGCCCCCAGCTTTTAAGACACACCACTGCGTTATATGCCACTAAGAAAGGAATGACACTGCTAATTGTCAGGTGGCATCAATTGTGAGATATGTATTTCTTCACATTTAATGTCTCTGAAATCTGGGCATACCTGAGAATCACTGAGATAAAGTAAATGTTTCTTCACTGCCTCCTTTTACTTGGCCTACATTGAAATCCCCCACACTCACTCAGAGGCTTGCTGAACTGGAAGGAGTCTCCCGACTCAGGCCCCTTGATGGGACAGGCGATGTCACATGATATCACTAAGGCCCAAAGAAGGGAAACGCTTTTGTGTCTCCCTGTTTTGCATTATTTTCAGTGATCAAGTCCATCCTCATCTGTTCCTTTGGCCCTTCTCGTTTTAAAAAGAAGTGAATCTGCCAGGCGCAGCGGCTCACACCCGTAATCCCAGCACTTTGGGAGGCTGAGACAGGTAGATTGCCTGAGGTCAGGAGTTTGAGACCAGCCTGGCTAACACGGTGAAACCCCATCTCTACTAAAGATATAAAAAATTAGCCAGGCGTGGTGGTGCATGCCTGTAATCTCAGCTCCTGGGGAGGCTGAGGGAGGAGAATTGCTTGAACCCGGGAGGCAGAGGTTGCAGTAAGCCGAGATCGCACCACCGCACTCCAGCCTGGGGGACAGAGCAAGACTCCATCTCCAAAAAAAAAAAAAAAAAAAAATGAACCTTCTTTGTGTGTTGAGTTGTTTTTCCATTCTCTTTTCTCCCTTTCTTTGGAGTCTGGGAGCAGGAATTGGTCTTTCAGGCCATTGCAGATAGTCAGAGATAGTGTTGAAGTGCAAGGGCCTAACATACTGTTCCGTCCTGGAGCTTGTCAATTGTGGCTTCTTATCACCCCGCTGCTCTCTTCCCCTGCTTGCCTCAGAGACAGTCACAAGGGAAAGGGCAGGCCATGGAGCTAGGGTCTAGCCTGCCTTTCAGAGCCTCTCTTACCAGAAATCACGGTGTTGGCTGCCACGGTCCTTAGTGGCACAAATCTTGCCTTTCATTGCTTATCAGCCCTCAATGAGTTGTTTTTCTTTTCTCTTTTCTTTTTTGTTTTTTGTATTTTTTCTTTTTTTTACTCACTGCAGAGCTGATGGAACTGTGAATCAAATTGAAGGTGAAGCCACCCCAGTTAACCTCACAGAGCCTGCCAAGCTGGAAGTTAAGTTTTCCTGGTGTAAGTATCCACTTTTCCCAGGAGGATTCAGGGACAGGAAATATGCAGACTGAAGGCTAGCGCCCCGGCTTGGAGAATTCCTGAGACACCTGAGTGTCATCTATAATCACTCAGCACATAATTATCTGTCAAACACTTACTGCATGTCATGCACTAGGGTTGCCATGATGAGCCAGGCAGAGCTGGCCTTGTTACTTACGGAGCTCACATCCCAGTGTGGATACTGACACATGACCCCGCAATTTACTATAACTAGCTAGCGTTTCAATAGGTGAAACACAAGTAGGTGCACACAGGGTGTGGGCTGTAGAAAACACAACCCAGTCTTGTTTGCCAAAGGAAACTGGGGCCCGAAAAATTAGCAGATATTAGCAGAACAACCTGCACGGCGCAGAAACTAGGAAGCAAGAGATGACAAGAGTGACGGCAAGTTTGAATCCTGCTTCCGCCACTTTCCAGTCCCATTGTTGGGGATCCTGTGAGATATCTAATGACAGGCATTTGCCTCTGGGTTCTGAGCTAACTGAGGAAGGGACACAGGCAATAGAGAAAGCACCAAACATTAGTTTTATTTCCGATGAAGATACACTAGAGAGTTCAACCCAGAGCCGTGAGGCTTTCTAACACGAACAGTGCTTGAACGCCCCTTTCCCACCTGCAGGGCAGACACTGAAGTCATCAGCTACAAAAATTACTCCCTGCACTTCCCACTTCTCACCCCTGCCACTCCTCCACCCCACACCAGTCGAGTTCCTAGAGGGGGGCGGAGAGGAAGTTCTAATTTTATAGACCAAGAAAGGAATGCTGGGAGGAGAAAACAGTTCTTCTCACACATATGAATATGGACAACTAACTTCACATGTGCAAGCCAGAAATAACTGCCCAGTGTCGTGAAAATAAACTAGATAAACACACTCTGTAAACTGTAAAGGGCTTTATACACAGTTTCTCTTGTTATTTTTATCAAGAAGCAAGCTAAAGTGCAGGCAGGCTGAGTGACGCAGGCCGTCACTGAACTCATTAGAAGTAGAGTTGGGACCTAAACCTAGGTCTCCAAACTCTCAACTGAGTATTTTTCCCGTAGGGATCAGGGACGGGAATTGGAGCGAAAGCTAACTATTACATGCATAACAAGGATTAGATGTTTGCGTTAGGCCTTGTAGGATGTATGGGAGATTATGGAAAAGGATTTCCAAGTGAAGGGAACTGGAACATAGAAGAAGGCCTGAATACAGGCGTATCACGAAGTCAGGAGTTCAAGACCAGCCTGGCCAACATGGTGAAACCTTGTCTCTACTAAAGATACAAAAAATTAGCTGGGCATAGTGGCATGTGCCTGTAATCCCAACTACTCAGGATGCTGAGGCAGGAGAATCGCTTGAACCCAGGAGGTGGAGGTTGCAGTGAGCTGAGATTGCGCCATTGCACTCCAGCCTGGGCGACAAGAGCGAAACTCCATCTCAAAAAACAAAAAAAACAAAAAACGAAGAAGAAGAAGGCCTGAATAAAGAAGCCTAGAGCCTGGGAGTGCACATGGAGAGGGACATGAGGTTAGGAAGGGCCTTGAATGCCACATTAGACGGCTTGAAGTTTCTTCCATAAACAATAGGAGACTGTTAAAGTTTTCAAATAAGGAGAGACGCATGAAGTTTTCTGTATTGTATCTGGGTAAATTTATTCTTCAGAGCTGGACCACGAGAGGAAGGCAGAATGTGCCGGCCTGGGTGAGTGCAGGTGGGCCATGATGCCGCTGCTGGCAGAGGTGGGAGACAGATTTTTTCAAAATCACTCTGGGCTTAAGAGTTCTCAGTCCACCTGGGAATACACAGAGCAGCTGAAATGTGCAGATGGGTGATGACTATAACGCTCTCTCTCTCTCTCTCTGTCTCTCTGTCTGGGTGAGTGAGGCAGGCAGGCAAGCAGGGCACCAACAGTGCTAGAAAGGGTAAGTCAGAAACACTCAGTCTAAGCTTTCGTCCAAACTTCTTTCCAGGGTCTTTCTGTTTCTGGATTGATAAACAAAATCAGAGGTGGGGGGGCTTGGTGGGTGGTCGTCTGGGCCAGCCTTCTTGTGTTGTCCTGAGATTTCTCTTGCCCTCTCCCTCCAATAATGCTGCCTCTCTCTGGTTCTCAGTTATGCCATCGGCACCGTACTGGGTCCTGGCCACCGACTATGAGAACTATGCCCTCGTGTATTCCTGTACCACCATCATCCAACTTTTTCACGTGGATTTTGCTTGGATCTTGGCAAGAAACTCTTATCTCCCTCCAGAAACAGTGGACTCTCTAAAAAATAACCTGACTGCTAATAACATTGATGTCAAGAAAATGACGGTCACAGACCAGGTGAACTGCCCCGAGTTCTCGTAACCAGGTTCTACAGGGAGGCTGCACCCACTCCATGTTACTACTTCTGCTTCGCTTTCCCCCACCCCACCCACCCCTCATAAAGACAAACCAATCAACCATGACAAAGGAAGTTGACCTGAACACGTAGCCATGCCCTACCCTGTTACCCTGCTAGCTGCAAAATAAACTTGTTGCTGAGCTGCTGTGCTCACAGTAGATGCCAAGTTGGATTAATTATTGTGGGTTTTTCATTATAAGCTTATGCTTAGACATCCTTAAACAGGCTGGTCGTGGTGGCTAATGCCTGTAATCCCAGCACTTTGGGAGGCTGAGGCAGGAGGATCACCTGAGGCCGGGAGTTCAAGACCAGTCTGGGCAACATAGCAAGACCTCATCTCTACAAAAATGTTTTTTAAAATTAGCTGGGTATGGTGGTGCACACCCATGCTAGCTACTCAGGAGGTGGTGGCAGGAGGATCACTTGAGCCCAAGAATTCGAGGGTACAGTGAGCTATGATGGCACCACTGCACTCTAGCCTGGGCAACAGAGCAAGACCCTGCCTCTAAAAAGAAAAAAGAAAAAAAAATCCTTAAGCAGTTATGTTGAAAAAAACCAAGCACTGAATTGTCCTCGTTTAAAGGTAACAATCCTGTTTCTGGAGTGGCGGTAGCTGACGGCAAAGGCATATTTTGGGTGACCTGAATCCAGATGCCCCCATTCTGGAGTAGATGCTCCTTTCAGGGTGAATTACTTGGGGGTTCGGAGTCCCTGTGGGGCAGTTTCTTTGAAGTGTTTACTTTCTCCTCAGGTCTTCAGAGCCAGGCTGAAGAATGAGCCCATCTAGGGGTTTATGTAAGGAAGAATCTCTGAGGAAGAACATAGGGAGTTTCTTTTAAGGAAAAAAATACATATATATATGTTGTCATTCATTCAACTGATATTTATGGAAGCCCAATCGCATTCCAGGCATTGAAAAATACAGAATCCCTGTCCTCCCACAGAAGCTCACAGTCTAGTGACAGAGAAACAAATAAAGATGCAGTTATAATCCAAGGTGAAGAATGCAAAGGCAGAGGCACACAGAGGGTGCCAGGGAGCTCCACGAAAGTCCCAACCCCTCTCAGACACAGGTAAGCAGTAGGGTTGTGCAGCTACACCTACGAGCACTCCAATTTCCCAAGACCAACAGGTCTCGAGAACCTCTTTGTGGCCAGGCACGGTGGCTCACGCCTGTAATACCAGCACTTTGGGAGGCCAAGGCGGGTGGATCACCTGAGGTCAGGAGTTCAAAACCAGCCTGCCCAACATGGTGAAACCCTGTCTCTACTAAAAATACAAAACTTAGCCAGGTGTGGTGGCGGGCACCTGTAGTCCCAGCTACTCAGGAGGCTGAGGCAGGAGAATCTCTTGAACCCGGCAGGCAGAGGTTGCAGTGAGCCGAGATTGCACCACTGCACTCCAGCGTGGATGACACGAGACTCCATCTCAAAAACAAAAAAACCTCCTTGAGTTTGTTTTTTAACATTAAACAAACTCAGAAAGACCTCAGAATGATCGCCCTGTAATTTAACTTAGCTCACATAACTGACAATTTACTGTTTTGGGAAATGAATAGAAAATTAAGCCATTGCATTAGATTTTTGCTTTTTTAGCATGAATATGAAATGTTCATTTTCTGGAGCACTCGAGTCTCTTTGATGCTTTAATGATTACAAAAATCCCAAGGATTTTAATATATACAATTTTCATTTAACTAAATAAATACGACCTCAGAATGTAGCTTCCAATTCTAAATCCCAAAAGGCTGAAAGCCGTTAGCAAAAAGGCAGTGAGGAGGAGGTGGGCATGGAGGGAGGAGGGCCCCTCCTGGGCTCTGCCTGCAGCTGCACCCTACACTCTGGCACACTGGCCCCACCACCCCCCGCCAGAGGGCATTTGGCTCCTCTGCTGAAAGACAGTTATTCCTGAGTGTTGCACTGGGGAGCTGGCTTTTATCTCAGGGTGCAAAATAAGTTGTGATTTCATTCCTCTTAAGAGCTGTCTAGTAACATCTAAAACAATGAATGTCACTATATTTTGCAACATTTTTCATGTCTTGAGCAATACATAGGCTCACTTTTTTTTATGTGAATGAATTACTGAATAGGTAGATAGACAAATGGACTTGAGTTTTTAGGTAAGGAAGGAAAAGGAACCTATGAGGCAGATGTCAGGGGTAACCGAACCTGAGAAAAATTGGGGGGAATCACAGGGCAGTATATGAGTACCACATGTCTAGAGGAAACATGGGGACTAACAACAAAAAAATCCAGAGGGGACAGAAAGAGAAAGGAAGTAGGACATAAACCACAAAACAGAGGCAATAGTGTATCATAAATCTCACGCACCCATCATCAGCTCCAGCAGTATATATAAAATATAAAATCATCTTAAATTCCATAGAGATTACATTCTCTGAGCACCTCCAGAACGGAAAACATAACCTTGCACTTTTCTATTGTTTAAAAAGTGTATTTGCGAGAGATTTCACCAATCTTGCTTCAGCTTTCAGCACCCCCTAATTTTTTTCCTAGAGTGCTTTGAAGCAGATCCCACGTATCACATCCTATTATTTTGCCCATAGCTTCTTCAGTAGAAATCTCTAGCAAATACAGACATTTTTTAGACAACAAGAAAAAATTGCAAGGTTATGTTTTCTGTTCTGGAGGTGCTCAAAGAATGTAATCTCTCTGTAATTTAAAGATTATTTTATATAATCTGGAAGATGAAAAGGAAGATGTATGCCCAAAAATGTTCATAGTTTTACTTGTAGCCATCCCCAAGCTGAAAGGGGTGATAAACTAAAGCTAACAGCAGAGGAAGGGTCATAAATCATGAAACAGCCACTTGATGTGATGTCATCTGTGCATGAACATTTGTAGTTGTAAGAACTACGAAGCCACACTCACTGCTGGGGGGGTCCCAGTGCACGGCCTTGCTGCCCTGCAGAGCTAGAATCTAAAGCATGTGACTCCACCTCCCCAGCCACAGCTGATTGGACCAATATGTGTCCACCTGAGCTAACGACAGCCAATCCACAGGCTGAACAGAAACCTCTGACTTTTATGGCCTCACTAGATGGAAATGATAAATTGAGACAATCAAATAAGGGTTTGACTTTAAGCAGTCTGGAAAGAGGATCATTGAAAGCTCTGGTACTGCAAGGTCACGTGGTTTGTAGTGGCCACTACTGGCCATGCACTACTGAAGTGATGTGTGCGGAGCAGAAACGCAGGGTAAGCAGAGATGTCCCCGCCCACCCAAGGCCCCTGACAGCAGCTTCAGTAGCTGTTGGCGCTCCCTGTCCTAGCACCAATTCCCGGGGAGCTTAGCCAGCTTAGACGCCTGCCCTTGGTTTCTGTAAGATTAGGCACGTACACACAACTATTTTCCGAGACAATTTAACTTGACTGAGTAAATGTTCCTTGCAACCAAAATAGTCCTCAGACAAAAGCGTTCACAATATAATGTTGAGTGAAAGACAGAATGCTGCATTTTAACTATGCTGTATTTATAGCCTCATGAAATGATGGCATAAAATTAAGAACTAAAAGTGAACAGAGGAAATGAAGGCAATTAATGTGTTAGAGTGGTGGAATTATGGGTAATTTTTCCCCCTTTTATAGTTTTGCTGCTGCTACTCATAGTGGAGGCCCTAAAACTTCAGACCCTAAAACCTCCTTCTAGTTCAGCCTGACCCTCCTGTAAGTCAGGTGTCCAAAGAAATAGGCTTCTTCTTCCAGCAACTACCTCAGACTTTGAGACCTTTCTGGACTATTCTCCTATCCCACCACATCCACAGAACAGCTGTGATGTACGAGTTTGTGAATACAGGATGTGTTGTAGTTTAAAATTTCTCTATTAAAGCGATCTTTATTTACTACCAAAAAGGCTCTCTATACACTTTTCTAGGAGACATTAAGATAGATATCAAGTAATTTAGAAAGTTTTTATTCTTATTTTTATTTTATTTACTTATTTATTTATTTTTTTGAGACGGAGTTTCGCTCTTGTTAAGCCTAGGCTGGAGTGCAGCGGCGTGATCTCTGCTCACTGCAACCTCCGCCTCCCGGGTTCAAGCGATTCTCCTGCTTCAGCGTCCCGAGTCGCTGAGATTACAGGCATGCGCTACCATGCCCAGCTAATTTTTGTATTTTTAGTAGAGACGGGGTTTCACCATGTTGGCCAGGCTGATCTCGAACTCCTGACCTCAGGTGACCCACCTGCCTCAGCCTCCCAAAGTGCTGGGATTACAGATGTGAGCCACTGTGCTTGGCTGAAAGTTTTTATTTTTGTAGTTGTCTAAACATTGTTTTATTTTATAACAGATTTCCACCCCAAAAGCAATCATTTTCACCTTGG
This sequence comes from Nomascus leucogenys, assembly GCF_006542625.1. NCBI lineage: Eukaryota > Metazoa > Chordata > Mammalia > Primates > Hylobatidae > Nomascus > Nomascus leucogenys. Next base: position 116,494,142 of record NC_044391.1, on the reverse strand, counting down.
TAGTGAGAAACTACTACAACTTTTTTATATTTGTTAAATATGGTCAACTTTCACGCTACAATCAATGTTTCGAGTAAACACAACATTCAAATAGACTTCAGAGTTCTCTAACATTTCCAGCAGAATAAGGCGATCGGAACTAATCATTGGAAGTGCTAAGGAGCAGTGTGGTGGGAGGTACTGGGAGTGGGCCCAGCACTAGCCCTACCCCACTCATGAGCCACTCACTCCACCAGATCTCTCTAACAACTCTTCTAGGTCAAACATTTAGTCTTGTAGTTTTGTATATGACAAATAAGATGAGATTTTGCTGACAAAGAGGGAGTCTTATATCATTTTTAGGGACAATAAGCCACAAACTTATTTATAAGACCAACCCTATAGATTGTTTTGTCTTTCTAAACCTTACCAATGTATATGTTATTTTGCAGTCAAATGTTCTAGCCCCAAGCTATGCCCCCACTTAATTATTTTGATGTATATCTGGCTCCTTGGGGATACGTATATTTTACTCATATTCCATATTATAGTCTATAAATGCAAGAAAGTACTGTATTTTATTCTCCGGAGTTTTCCTAGTATTCTAATTATAATTAAAATATTAAAAAGCCAACCTTCAGCATCTTCAGTACACCCAGAGATCCAGGAGGAACAACAGCTCATTGAATTATAAAGCGACTCTCTCAGTGAACAAGGTTGGAAGACTTGAGAAAAGAGCTATCAAAGCTGGATCATAATACATGTGGTTAAACTCTACCCCAGAGCTCTTGGTCTAAGGGTGCTGTAGCCCTAATGCTGCCTCTGGGTATCTGCAGAGGGGAAGGTGCTCAGCTTCTGCTTAGAGACTTTCTGTGACCCTTGATTGACATGCATCCTCCTGGCTGGGCATCTCAGTCCTCCCCACCCAACTTGCCTGCCTCTTCTCCTGTGTCTCCTTCTCAGGCAGCCATTTTTGGTTTTCAACCAAAGCATGTCGTAATTACCCGGGGCGGAAATATATTGGTTCCTTGGGAAGACATCCCAGAATGGGAAGACAGAGGGCAAAAGGCTGCAAAACATTCTCCAGGGTGATTCAAACCTGCTTCCCTGACTTGACTGGGAACCACTGCTTTTTCAAAGAAAACTAATGACCACTTCCCATGCCTCCGCTATCTGTACCTTTAGTACACATCACTCCTTTTGTTGAAATGTCCTGCTGCCAAAATCCAACCCACATCTGCTCTTTCGCGGAGCGATTTGGCAAAAGCTAGTAAAGCTGAGGATGACCTAGTAATTCTCTTCCCTGGTAAATATCCTAGAAACACTTCTGCACATAAGCAAAGAAGACACATATGAAAATGTTCACTGCAACACTGTTTGAAAGACGGAAAAACCAAAAACAACCTAAATGTTCATTAACAGAAGAACTGATTTAAAAATTGTAGGCTGGGTACAGTGGCTCACGCCTGTAATCCCAGCACTTTGGGAGGCCGAGGTGGGCAGTTTACTTGAGGCCAGGAGTTCGAGACCAGCCTGGCCAACACAGTGAAACCCTGTCTCTACTAAAAATACAAAAATTAGCTGGGCATGGTGGCGCACGCCTGTAATCCCAGCTACTTGGGAGGCTGAGGCACGAGAATCACTGGAATCTGGGAGGTGGAGGTTGTAGTGAGCCAAGATGGCGCCACTACACTCCAGCCTGGGTGACAGAGCAAAACTCCACCTCAAAAAAAAAAAAATTGTAGCATGCACACATATGTGCAGGTACGCATACATACCATGGAATACTATGCTACAGAGAAAATTAGAGCTACATGTATCAACATATATAATCTATAAAATATGTTGGGCAAAATGCAATATACAGGATATAGTATGAAATATATAAAATGACATTATTTCAGAATACATAAGTATGCAATAAAGTATAATGAAATACAGGAAATAATAAACACCAAATTCAAGGTCCTGGTTCTCTCTGGAGAGTGGAGGGAGAGGGTTGCAGTTGGGTAGAGGAACACCAGTGGCTTTCATTGCATGGGTAACTGTATTAGTTTCTGTGGCTGCTGTAGCAAATGACCACAAACTCAGTGGTTTAAAGCACCTGAAATTTATTCTCTCATAGTTCTGGAGGCCAGAATTCCAAACTCAGTATCACTGGGCCGAAATGAAGGTGTGGGCAGGGCTGTGGAGGCTCTAGGGGAGAATCTGATCTGTTCTTACCTCTTCCAATTCTGGTGTTTTGGTGGCTGCTGGCACTCCTTGGTTTGTGGCCACAACACTGCAATCTTCCAATCTGCTTGTCTTCACAGGGCGTGTCTGTGTGTGTGTGTGTGTGTGTGTGTGTGTTGTGTGTGAAATCTTCTGCCTGTCTCCAAAAGAATACATGCAATTACATTTAGGGCCCACCTGGATAATCCAGGATAATCTCCCTACTTCAAAAGTCTAACTCGGCCGTGTGCGGTGGCTCACGCCTGTAATTCCAGCACTTTAGGAGGCTGAGGCAGGTGGATCACTTGAGGTAAGAAGTTTGAGACCAGCCTGGCCAACATGGTGAAACCCCGTCTCTACTAAAAATACAAAAATTAGCTGGGCGTGGTGGCGCATGCCTGTAATCCCAGCTACTCAGGAGGCTGAGGCAGGAGAATTGCTTGAACCCAGGAGGTGGAGGTTGCCTTGAGCCACTGCATCACTGCACCACTGCACCCCAGCCTGGGCGACAGAGTGAGACTCTGTCACAAAGGAAAAAAAAAGTCTTATTCATATCTGCTATGACATTTTTTCCAAATTTAACATTTCCAGGCTTCAGAGATGAGGACCTGGTAGCTTTGGAAGAGCATTTTTCAGCCTATCACTGTAATATTTTCTTAAACTGAAAGGTAGGTAATAGAAGATATAATGGCTTCCCACTTGGGCCCAGCAGAATGACTCCTGCAAAAAGGGTAGCCAGAAAAAGGGGGGTCATTCTGCCATCAATGAGGCAGTGACCTGAGGATACACCACCAACATTCACAGGTGCACCCATGGAGTGGGCTTCAAGAAGAATGCCCCTCAGGCACTCAAGAGAGATCCAGAAGTCTGCCATGATGGAGATGGGGACTCCAGATGTACGCACTAATACTAGGCTCAACAAATGTCTGGGTGAAAGGAAGGGCCCTACCACATCCATGTTTATCGTGCAGAAAACATAATGAGGGTGAAGGTTCACCAAACAAACTCCATACTTTTGTTTAACTATGTACCTGTGACCACTTTCAAAAATCTATAGACAGTCAGTATGGGTGAGAGCCAACCACTGATTGTCAAATAAAGTGATAAAATCATACACACACAAATAGACATACAATCATGGCCCTTTACCTTTTTTTTGAGACAGGGTCTCATTCTATTGCCCAGGCTGGTGTGTAGTGGTGCGATCATAGCTCACTGCATCCTCTGCCTCCTGGGGTCAAGTGATTCTCCCACCTCGGTCTTCTGAGTAGCTGGGACCACAGATGCGTGCCACCATGCCCAGCTAATTTTTGAAGTTTTTTGTATTTCACCATGTTGCCCAGGCTGGTCTCAAACTCCTGGGCTCCAGCAATCCACCTGCCTCAGCCTCCCAAAGTGCTGGGATTACAAGTGTGAGCCACTGTGTCCAACCTTATGGCCCCTTACTTTGAATAACAGTTGTCTATGACTATATCTTAAGGCAGATACAGACTGTGAATCTTTCATAGAAAAAGAGGTCTCCATACCCCTGAACCCAAAATGAAAGCTTTTTTTAAAGAAAAAGAGGTCTCCAGGAAGCTGAAGGGCACTGTAATATGGGTAACTCAGTGGGAAGGTTAGAAGACTATGTGTCATGCTCTAAAAGTAGAGTGTATGAATTTGTCATTTCAGAGGTGGGACAATTCTGGATAAAATGAGATCCAGGGCCTAACATCTATAACCTGATTTTGCCATTCTGAGATTTTTTTGTGAGTCTTTTTTAATATGTTAAATTATGTTTCTAAACAGTGGTATCCTCCTCCAAACATTCACATTAGTGAGAGAGCTGAAGATCAAAAATCAAAGAAAACCTTTCAGAACCAAGTGGATTGGATACTAACTTCTAGCAGAATTCCAAGAATTGTGGACAGGTCAGTGGACAAAAATTCCCATCATACTACCTAGGCAGCCACCAGCTCCACCTGCTTTTAATCTCCAAGCCTTCTGTTTCCCACCCCTCCCAGGCCAAAATTACCGCCAGTTCTCTATGAGTCAGCTCTGTCCCCAGGAAGTGACAAATGGGCTCAGGAGCTGGCATGGACAGCACTGGAGGAAGCAAATGGCCACTCCTTTGTCATCACAGTTCACTAAGTAGTTGTTTGTTCTTTGCCTGCAGCCTGGTCCCAGCAGGACTGGTGAGAGCTCGTGTGTGCACCAGAGTCAGAGGACACCCTGTGTCCTCCCTCCCCAAACGGGGGAGTGGTTGGTAACGACAATGACCAACCTTACTGGAAGATGGTATGAAAATCCACAAAACTGAAGCTGACATCTGTGGCATTTTGCTTCAGGGCATTTTGTCAACAAAGCATACTGTGCACTAGAAACAGTCTAGGTGGGTCATTTGCACCTGTAAATTACTAATAAAAATAACATCTCAAGCTTGGCAGGCTTAGAGGCTGAGATTGTTGGCACTTCATCTGTCAAGTCTCAGCTCAGATGGCATCTCAGAGGCATCTGCCTAAAAGTGATTGCCCCAGTTACCTTCCATCCGGTCACACTTTTTATCTCTTTCTTACCATTTTTCATAATCTGCAATGATTTTATGTATGTATTTGCTTATGTATTTGTGGTCCATCTCTCCCACTAGGAGGTAGGCTCTCTGAAAAAAAAAAAATAAAAGACCCTGCTTTTTTGGTACCCTCTTATATCCTCAGACCTAGAATGGTTCCTGGCACATATTTAAGTACTCAATAAATATTTATTGAATAAATGAGTGGGTGAATGAACAAATGAATGTACAAATGCAGAGGCTGAATATAAATGTCCCAGGGCCCAGAAAGAATCAGTCACAGAAGGGAAAACAGGACCTAGATAAAAATGTCTTATATTCATGTGCCTCAACAGATCTGGCTACAATTGCTTCCCAGTTTGCTATATCTGGTATGTTCCCACAACTTACACTGGACTATCACAGGCACATTCATTCATTTTTCAACTGGGGAGACTGAAGCCCAGCATAATGAAATGACTTAAGTGAAACTATGTGGCTAGTTACACTTATAACTTGAACTTGGACCCTGTCTTCCATCAGAAAAATAACTTACTCATAGGATGATTTGGGTTTTTTGCCTCATTTTGTTCATTTCCCCACAAACAAAACGTATTCTATGAGAAAAGTGTTTTTGTCTCCATGAGACAAAAAAACATGGTATAAAGTCAGTGTTATATTTTGCAAGTCAATAACCACTACCTAGGGGATTCTATTCAAGGACTAATTATTAAGGAGGCAACTTTGGCCAGGCTTGGTAGGACTCACAGTAACAGAGATGAGTGAGATGAGGACGTCCTGCTCCCAGGGCCACCAGGTACATGAGACCGTCAACAGGAAAGTCCTGGACTCAGACCCTGGCTATTTTTAGCATTAGGGAGATATGGTTTCAATGGTTAAGGGGCAACTCTACCAGGACGCAGGGAACTGAATGACTCCATGAGACACTCCCAGCTCCAAGGGGCCTTCTGGACAAGAACAGCACAGGCAGCAGGAAGAATAGGTGTTTTGAACAGACCCACTTCCCCTCCTCCCATGAGACTATGCTGCCTCCTTGTGATTGAAGAAGCAAATGCTGATTGCAAGTACTTCATACATCAACTGAGAAACATTAAAATGTTCTTAATAAGCATGAAAGATTTATCTGCATCCAGTTCCCATTTCCCCCTTATATGTTATAGAAAGTTTACTCCAGCTCATTCCTTCATCCTTTGCTTCTCCCTGAAAATGTCAGGTGTTCCTAAACCTGTTTTGAATTATAACAGAAAAGCACCACTGTCTGTTACTGAAAGGAGAAAGAATTTTTTCATTTCATACAAATAAAAGCCCTGAAGGATGATATCTTCTCCTAAGTAGGTTCACTGTCAACCAACAGCAAACAAATTACCCACAGTAAGCAGTGACTCTGTGAAAATGAGTGATTTATCAAAGAATAACCTTAGAGAATCTTTCCTAGTTCTCAAACCTCTTTGTTAACTAATATTATTCATTAACTATGTCTAGTATTGTGGGTTTGTTTTTTTTTTTTTTTCCGAGATGGAGTCTTGCTCTGTCACCCAGGCCACAGTGCAGTGGCGCCATCTCAGCTCACTGCAACCTCTGCCTCCCGGGTTCAAGCAATTCTGCCTCAGCCTCCTGAGTAGCTGGGATTATAGGTGCCCACCACCACACCCGGGCAATTTTTGTATTTTTCATAGAGACGGGGTTTCACCGTGTCAGCGAGCCTGGTCTCAAACTCCTGAACTTGTGATCCACTGCCTCAACCTCCCAAAGTGCTGGGATTACAGGCATGAGGCACTGTGCCTGGCCCTATGTCTAGTATTGTAGCAAACACTTCCACCACCATCTCATAGAAAAGCATCTCCTTGAAAATCACAAAAAGCAAACGATGGATGGCTTCCTAAGGGGCAATTTTCTACACAAATAATGTTTAACAAAAAACTGAAAAAAAAAAAAAAAAGGACAAAGCAAAGCAACTTATAATGTAGAATAATTAGAATAATAAAAGAAAATTCAAAGGAAACTATTCAGGTAGTAAAGCAAATCTCTAAAACAGAATTCACAGGACACCCCGGAAAATATCGCATACACGGCCACCAAATTCAATACCAGCAAGAAATAGTATGGTGGATTGCTGCCTGCGGGACAATGGTTGGTAACCTAAGCAAACCTATGTTTGCAGTTATCTCCTCTGAGGACTGGTTCGACTCATTATTTGATTTATGCCTGAGAACTCTGACCCTCACATGTGCGCTCTGGCAGAAAGGCAGTTAGTTCTTGTCCTTGGAATTACTGCCTCCAAAGATAAATCCAATATGTCAACTCAAAATCATTTACCTAAATTACCTCCTTGATTAACTGTTGGTTTGCCAGCCTGTCTCTCCCACTAGATGGTGACAGGAACCCTGTCTCATTCATCTTTGTATTCCTCACTTCTAGTACAGAGAAATGAAGTTACCAAAAATTAGCGTGGAGCTGGGCTTAAAAATCAATCCTTTTTTGAATATTTAATTGTTCCTATCTTTTTGGCATTTTAAGGAAGTTTAAAAATATTTTTAAGGCCAGGTGCGGTGGCTCACGTCTGTAATCCCAGTACTTTGAATCACTTGAGGACAGGCGCTTGAGACCAGCCTGGGCAACATAAGGAGACTCCGTATCTACAAAAAATAAAATGAGCCAGGTATGGTGGGGTGTGCCTATAGTCCCAGGCACTCAGGAGGCTGAGGTAGGAGGATCTCTCGAGCCTGGGGACTTGAGGCTGCAACGAGCCACGATTGCATCCCTGTACTCCAGCCTGGGCAACACAGTGAGACTCTGTCTCAAAAAAAAAAAAAAAAAAAATTTTTTTTAACCAAAAACACCTTAGGCTCCGTATCTCAAATTAGCTCATAACAGATTCACATTTTATGAATGATGGTGTTGTTTAGTTCCCTTGGGGCTGTTACTATTCTGCTATTATTAATCAAGATCTCAAAAATCACAAAATAATACATTGAATTCTGAAATATTAATTATAAAACCTATAAAGTACAAATCCTAATTTGTACCAAATATTACAGGTGACTGCAAGCAAGTTATCTCAAGCATTTACAGCTGGGATCCACCCAGAAACGATCATCGTTAGAGTCTCCACGTGTAACCTCAGCATCTCATCCACAGCAACGCCCCCAGCTGCCTGCTGATTGCTCCATCCCCAACTCAGTGTTCGTGGCTCAGTATCCATTGCAGTACTAACACTATGCCTTCGGAGAGGAGTGCCTTAGAGTCCACAGCTGAAGTCTATAGAAATCTAGCAATTCTATCAAGAGAAAGCAAAATAAAATGTCGAAAATCAGGCCAAAAGAAAAGAAAAAAAAAAAAGCACAGGATACTCCCAATATGTGCCAATAGAGCAATGATTTAGGTACAGTGTTTTGGGGAGAACTGGAGTCTGCTGGAGTTGCTCAGAGTCTAGAGGGAAAGAGAAACAAGAAAACCGGCCGTGTAGATGTGGAGATCAAATAAGATGAGAGGCTGCAATGGAAGGTAGAATGAGGGATTCTGGGGGAACAGAGGAGGGCCACCTGATGCTGTCCTGAAGAGGTAGAGGAGGCTTCATTCCAGAGCAAATCCTGAGCTGCGTTTGGAAAAACAAGCTGGAGGTAGTCAAAAATAGAAGGGGGAGGCCGGGCGCGGTGACTGACACCTGTAATCCCAGCACTTTGGGAGGCTGATGTGGGCAGATCACGAGGTCAGGAGTTTGCGACCAGCCTGGCCAACATGGTGAAACCCCGTCTCTACTAAAAATGCAAAAATTAGCCGGGCATGGTGGTGTGCACCTGTAATCCCAGCTACTCAGGAGGCTGAGGCAGAAGAATCGCTTGAACCCAGGAGGTGGAGGTTGCAGTGAGCTGAGATCGCGCCATTGCACTCCAGCCTGAGAGACAAAGCGAGACTCCGTCTCAAAAAAAAAAACAAAGAAAGAAAAGAAAAGAAATAAAAGGGGGAGGAGGCGGTATCCCAGGCAGAGGAAAGACTGCCACCAAGTAGGAACTCAATTCCGCAGCACCCAGGGTCCGGGATCCTGTAGAGGAGAAGTAGAACAGGTGGCCAAAGGTCAGATCACTGACAGCTTTGTAAACCATGACATGGAGCTCAGATTACAATCTGAAGGTGACTTGATTCAAGGACTCAATTCCAGGAAACAATTTAACTTACATCTTAAAAATGAAATCCAAATACCAACTTGTTAATTCACGGCAGGAAAAAAGTCACTAAAGAGCAAATCGAGGCTGGAGTTCTCTGAAAGCAAACGCTCTGTCTTCAGGTTGGCTATAGAGAATGCCAGGATCTGATGAGGAAGGGGCTGGTAAAGTTCAGGCAGCTGACTAAAGCAGCGTCATTCATGACGCTATGGGGATCCACCTACCTCTTGCCCTGGGAGGGGTACCGTCCGCAGCACTGAGTGATGGCTCTAGCAGCAGAGGAGAATGGAGAGAGGATGCATGGGCCTGACAGCAGGAGGACCTGTGAGATGGCCAGTGCTCCACTGTGTCATGATGAGGGCCTGAACTAGAAAGTGGAAGTAGAAAGGAGAAGGTAGATTTAGGAGATTTTTATTTTCTTCTTCTTCTTCTTCTTCTTCTTCTTCTTCTTCTTCTTCTTCTTCTTATTATTATTATTATTATTAGAGTTATAATCCAATCTTTATTTAAAAATCTAATCTGCCAGTTTAGTGTTTTCCACCAACTCAGGGAGCTGAAACTTTCACAGGCTTCACAATCTTTTGCTTAGGTGCTGCCTTTGTAGGTGCCTTAGCAGCAGCCATTGCAGTCTCTTTAGATGCTTGCTTAGCCATTTTTTGCTTCCTTAGCAGCCCTGATAGCTTGTTCTCTTTGAGCCTTTCTAACTTCAGGTTTCTGATTCCTCTTGGCCATTATAGCAGCAAGAGATACACCGTAATGGCCCTCTGGAATTTGACTGCTCAGAGGGTTCTTTTCTTTTGAATTTATTCCAACTGTCCCTTTTTGTGTTTCCTTCTGTAGAGGACAGTCCAGTTTATCTGCCGAGGATTCCTCTTGGAAAGGAACGCCAACTCGCATTTTGAATTAAGAAACTGGAAAACCCTCCCGTCGGTCCTGGCGTGGCACCTCCTGTGTCCGGGGTAGATCTCGTACCCGCTGAAACTGCACAGGTCAACCTTCATGGCAGCGGCTCCACAGGAAGAGAAATGATGGCAAAGAGAACTATTATTATTTTTTGAGATGGTGTTTAGTTTCGCTCTTGTCGCCCAGGCTGGAGTACTGAGGTGTGATCTCAGCTCACTGCAACCTCCACCGCCAGGTTCAAGAGATTCTCCCTAACTCAGCCTCTGGAGTAGCTGGGATTACAGGCGCCCACCACCAGGCCAGGCTAATTTTTGTTTTTGTTGTTGGTTTTTTTGTTTGTTTTTTTATGAGACGGAGTCTCGCTCTGTTGCCAGGCTGGAGTGCAGTGGCATGATCTTGGCTCACTGTAACCTCCGCCTCCCAGGTTCAAGTGATTCTTCTGCCTCAGCCTCCAGAGTAGCTGAGACTATAGGTGTGCACCACCACACCCAGCTAATTTTTGCATTTTTTTTTTTTAGTAGGGATAGAGTTTCACCATGTTGGCCAGGATGGTCTCGATCTCTTGACCTCATGCTCCACCCGCCTCAGCCTCCCAAAGTGCTGGGATTACAGGTGTGAGCCACCACGCCCAGCCTAATTTTTGTATTTTTAGTAGAGATGGGGTTTCACCATGTTGGCCAGGCTGGTCTCGAACTCCGAACCTCAGGTGATCCACCCACCTCAGCCTCCCAAAGCGCTGGGATTACAGGCATGGGCCACCACACCCGGCCTGATTTAGGAGATTTTTAGGAGGCAGAATCAGGTGATCTGAGGGATCAACTGCGTGTGGGAAGTGAGTGGGAAGTAGGGGTTTGAGATGACTGATCACTGTCAGCCAGAAAAGGGGAATAAAGGAATGCAGGCACTCCCCTGTGTGGGGAGACGATGAGATTCATGACTTGGCTCCTGTCAACTCATAGGATTATCTTCTGCCACTACCGAGCATAGATCCTTTATGCCTGTCAGACTGAACACCTTGCAGTTTCCAAAGGGGTCACCCTCTCGGGCCCCAGTCTGTTTATATACATCATTCCAGACAACACAACACCCTTCTCCCTGCCCTGCTGACTCCTGTTTACCAGCTCGCCAAGCCTGTCTGGCCAGCCTTCTCTGGTCCTTCCCCTGCTCTCCTGACTATCCCACTGTTATGGGTTGAACTGTGTCCCCCAAAAAGATATGTTGAGGTCCTAACTCCCAGTACCTGGAAATGTGACCTTATTTGGAAATAGGGTCTTTGCATATTGAATTAAGATAAGCTCATTAGGGTAGGCCCTAATACAATACAACTAATATCCTCATAAGAAAAGGAGAATACCACGTGAAGACAGAAACACATGGGGAGAACACAGGACGACAGCAGAGACTGGAGTGATGCAGCGGAAAGCGGGGAACGCCAAGGATCGCTGGCCAGCACTGGAAGCTAGGAGAAGGCAGGAAAAGATTCTGCCTGGAGTCTCAGAGGGTGGATGGCCCTGCTGTCACCTTGATTTCAGATGTCTAGCCTCCAGAACTGTGGGAGAATACATTTCTGTTGTTTTAAGCCACAGGAAACTAGTACATCATCATTTCCACGTGTCCATGTTTCTGTGTTTGTAAACACTGTATGTCCACTTAGGCATTTACCACCTAGTCTGGCCATTCTTTTTTTATATTTATTTATTAAACTATGAGCTTACAGCTGGGTGCGGTGGCTCACGCCTGTAATCCCAGCACTTTGGGAGGCCAAGACGGGCAGATCACCTGAGGTCAGAAGTTCGAGACCAGCCTGGCCAACATGGTGAAAACCCGTCTCTACTAAAAATACAAAAATGAGCTGGGCATGGTGGCATGCACCTGTGATCCCAGCTACTCAGGAGGCTGAGGCAGGAGAATCACTGGAACCCGGGAGGCAGAGGTTGTAGTGAGCCGAGATTGCACCATTGCACTCCAGCCTGGGCGACAGAGCAAGACTCCATCTCAAAAAAAACAAAAACAAAAAAACTAGCTTACCTTTCAGGACAAGAATCATGTTTTATACATCTCTGGACATACAGCAAGTTGTTTGGCACAGTGAATGCTTAAGAAATATTTCTTAAATGAGAAAAAATATGGACCAAAGTTCTTGATGCCATTTAGAGATCAGCAAGAGCTTACTAGATGGCAGCCACTGGAAGGAGCACACAGGGGGATGTCATTGACATGAGCCTCAAGAAATTTTTACCCTGGGCCATGGGTCAGGATGGAGGGAATGATGGTAACAGCAGCAGTCGTCTTGGGAGTCAAGCAGAAACCTAACTCCTGCCCAGCTCTGTGCTCCATGGCACGGAATTGCCGGCCACTATTTGTGAGTTGCCTGGGACAGAAAACCCAGCCTTCTGTTAAGGCGAGGAGTGCAGGCAACATTCTGGGAAGGCATCTGGGGTCTCACACTGGCTGATGTGACAGGCGGGTGTGTACCAACACACAGCAGTTCTACTCTGTGCACGGCCACTCTTTTGAGCCTCCAGAATGTTCCCCATCTTGTGACCATCCCTGGGACTCCCCAGTGAGCCCAAAAACTAAAGGGGTAACACCTGGTAGCAGAGGCTTCTCTGAGTGACATGGAGCCATGCCTGCATGATAGCCATTTTCCTTCCTGCTTGGTTGGGGCCTGTTCACACCGTTTGGGTTCTCAAATATCCCGAGTATCACCCTGCACATAAGCAGTGTGTGAGGAATGGAGGCTGGCATGCCCAGCAGGCAGGGCGGCCGAGGAGAAGCTACACGGAGAGGCCGGAAGATGACAGTGGGGAAAGAGGCTGCACGTTCAGGAGCCCGAGGGTGACAGGGATGGGAGGCATGGTGAGCAGACTGGCCTTGGGTGTGAAAGGCCATTCGACTCCCTGAGAGCTGGCTGGGCTTGCTTGGTTGGCTCCTAAAGCAACTATCCCAGGAGGGAAGGGCTTGGCCTAGTGCCAGAGCTGAAAAGATTGAAAGAAGAGTTCAGTACTTGTGAGGGGGAGGAAAAGACACTGCTTGGTTCTGCTTAGAGCTATTATAGCACTGACTTAATTGTATTTTATTTCTAATCCTTCAAGAAGCATTCTGTCACATTTAATAAGCCTGCAGACTTGATTCACCAGAAGATTTTGTTCCTGCCCACTCTGTATAAATTTTCTTAACTTCTATTTTTTTTTTTTTAGACTGAGTCTCACTCTATTGCCAAGGCTGGAGGGCAGTGGCATAATCTCAGCTCACTGCAACCTCTGCCTCCTGGGTTCAAGCAATTCTCCAGCCTCAGCCTCCCAAGTAGCTGGGATTACAGGGGTGCGCCACTATGCCTGGCTAATTTTTCTATTTTTAGTAGAGACGGGGTTTCACCATGTTAGCCAGGCTGGTCTCAAACTCCTGACTTCAGGTGATCCACCCTCCTTGGCCTCCCAAAGTGTTGGGATTACAGGTGTGAGCAACCACATCCGGCAATTTTCTTAATTTCTCTGTCCCTCTATGGAGGGAGAGGAAACATGAAACAAAAGCAGTTAATGCTTTTATGCGTTCTCTTTGACCCTGCAGTCTTAGTTAATTTTTTCCGACTTGGCGGCATCTAGCAAGATCAAAGTGAGTTTCAGCTGTGGTCAGCCATAGAGCTCCACAGTCTTGCACTGCAGCCGTTCCTAGCACAGAGCCAAATGGACTCTGTCTGGACTCTCTTCTGAAATGTAGCAAACACAATTGCCTTTGACAAGCACAGCTGAGCAGCGTATTTAAGAATGTCAGAATATTAGGGGTGTGATAGACCTTCATAAAAAAATTAAGATGAAATTTGTGTTGACTAGGGTCCAGTCTTGGACAGGGTTAAGCTTCCAAGTAGGTAAATCATGAATGACAGGCAGTTAAAAAGAACATTCTAGTTGGTACCTACAAGGTAACAGTATAGGTGCCACCATAAAAAAGAATGAAAAATTTAAAATCTAGAGATAAAGCTAGTTTTTACTTTGGTTTTATTTTTAATTCAATTCCATTCAGGATGCTAGTTAGAAAACCTCCATATATGAGAAACAGTGAGAGGCAAACTCTTTTGTCCCGTAGAATGTTGTTGACATCAAAAAAGAGCACTAGAAGCCTTCAACATTTCCTGTTTATGTTGCACAGATCAGAGGTTCACACAGAAACCACCTGCCCACATGGCCCCTGCTGCTGGTTTCCCAAGCCCCAGCTCTCCTCTGCAGTCCCCTCTCGCACTGCTATCTTCTGATGAAGTCTGGCGAAGTCCTTGGGGGAGAAACCAACGAGACAGCAGTTTATCCTGTGAGAGCCTTGTGGTTCCTACTAAGGGATTCCCCCCTCCTGCCTCAGCCACGGGAGAGCAAAGAAGGTCTTGAGTCCTATCTAGAGCACCACTTGATAAAAACACCTGCTAACACAGGTGCACCTGATACAGGAAGCTATGCCTTTGTGAAAACAGCAACAGCATTCTCCTGGAGCCCAGAGCCAGAGCTAGGAGAGACACATGAAATGAGGGGTGGACATGTGTGTGTGCATGTGTGTATGTGTGTATCTAATAACAAACTTTGTTTTGTTTTGTTTGAGACAGGGTTTCACTCTTGTCACCCAGGCTGGAGTGCAATGGCATGATCTCAGCTTGCTGCAACCTCCATCTCCCAGGTTCAAGGGATTCTCCTGCCTCAGCTTCCTGAGTAGCTGGGATTACAGGTGCCTGCCACCATGCCTGGCTAATTTTTGTATCTTTAGTAGAGACAGGGTTTCACCATGTTGGCCAGGCTGGTCTCAAACTCTTCACCTCAGGTGATCCACCTGCCTTGGCCTCCCAAAGTGCTAGGATTACAGCCATGAGCCACCGCACCCGGCCTAACAATGAACTTTTTAAAGAAAAGGTTCTGAACCTAAAAGGAAAAGAGGAGGCCAGGCATGGTGGCTCATACCTGTAATCCCAGCACTTTGGGAGGCCGAGGAGGGTGGATCACATGAGGTGAGGAGTTCGAGACCAGCCTGGCCAACATGGTGAAACTCCATCTGTACTAAAAATACAAAAAGTAGCTGGGCATGGTGGCGTGTGCCTATAATCCCAGCTATTTGGGTGGCTGAGGCAAGAGAATCTCTTGAACCCAGAAGGCAGAGTTTGTGGTGAGCTGAGATCACGCCACTGTACTCCGGCCTGGGCGACAGAGCGACACTCCATCTCAAAAAACAATTAAATTAAAATGAAAAGAGCAAATACAGTACCTGCTGTAGTTTATTTATGCAATAAACTAAGCAATAGACAATACCTAGAAAAGGACCTGGCACATAACAGACCTCAATAAAGATTTCTGACTGGTGACAGGACAATTTCCTCTTTTTAATGCATTCTCTATTGACTCAGCAGTCTTTCTTATTTCTATTATTTCCTTTCCAGCATTATAGCTGCTAATGCCTTCCTTAGCCATGCAGAACAAGATATATAGTCAGATTGCTTTCCAAGAAATTCATGTTGTTATGGGCACCATTATTGGGGAGGTCGAATTTAGGAACAGTTAATTCATTTATTCTCTGATTCAACTGTGAAAGGAAAATAAATCTTGGGACCCTAAACTCACTAAGCCAAAGGGGAAAAGTCCAGCTGGGAACTGGGTCTTGCACACCTGCCTCCCATTTTGTTCCTAAATAGATAGCTATAAGATAAAAAAGCTACAGACCTCCCTCACAGTTTGCCCACAGGGAAATCCTGTGGGCGCCCAGATCTTTACTCTAAAACAGTTCTGTCGAATCTCACCCTGGCAATGTACATTGATAGCTTATCTTTGCAGGTATGGGGCAAAGGACAGAACTCAAAGACATCCCTCTGCTTACCTGAGACAAAGGTGTATCTGATTGCTTCCTCTGCCCTATGTTTATGTTATGTAAAAAATGCAGATTCGTTGAATGTATAAGTGAATGTATAAGTGACTGTACCTCTACCACCCTCTCACATGTAAATGGCTGATCAAAGACTCAAAAGAATGCAACTGCTTGCCTCTTATCCACCCACGCCCTTTGTAAAAAAAAAACTTTCTATTTCTCCAATATTCATTTTTTCCCTTTAAATATTGAGGTCCCCAGACCCTCTTTGGAAAAAGCATGGACCACAGTTCTTCCTGTGGATCTGTGTTCTTTCCTGAGCACATCCTTAACCTTGGCAAATAAACCTAAATCATCGAGACTCGCCTTGGTCATTTTCTTTGGTTTACATAACCAACATGTATTGAGGGCCTCTTACGGCAGACACTGTATTCATTAAGTTATGCTGTCAGGGGAGAAAGAGGAGGAAGACATGCACCTGCTCCCAAAGAGGCCAAAGCAGAGGGACAGACACTTGGAGAATGATGATACAATGAGACAGAGGAATGCAAACCGTTCCTTAGGATCTCCGTGAAGGTGAACACTGACTCGGCCTGCATGGAGTCAGAGAAGGAGATGACCTTTGAAATGGGGTAATTTAAGAGCAAGAATAGGGGATAGCATTTCACATAGATTAGTAAAGGCATGAAAAAGGGACAGAATATAGGGTGCTCTGACACCCTGAGAAGGGCAGTGTGACTAGTGTGAAGAACACAGCGGAAAGCAAGTGGATGTAAAAAGAAAAGGAGACTAGAAAACCAGATCGGGCTGGATTGTGAAGGCCCAAGGGATTTGGACTTCATCCTAGACAATGAGCAACCACTGCAGACTGAGTTCCTTGAGCAAAAAAAAAAAAAAAAAAAAAAAAAAAAGAAGGGCAAGTTCTTTTTTTTTTTTTTTGAGACGGAGTCTTGCTCTGTCACCAGGCTGGAATGCAGCGGCGCAATCTCACTGCAACCTCCGTCTCCCGGGTTCAAGTGATTCTCCTGCCTCAGCCTCCCAAATAGCTGGGACTACAGGCGCGTGCCACCATGCCCAGCTAATTTTTGTATTTTTAGTAGAGACGGGGTTTCACCATGTTGGCCAGGATGGTCTCCATCTCTTGACCTCGTGATCTGCCCGCCTCGGCCTCCCAAAGTGCTGGGATCACAGGCGGGAGCCACCGTGCCTGGCCAAGAAGGGCAAGTTCTAATTGTTTGCCCAAGCCTAACACTGTGAGTGGCAAAGTGGAGTTGAATTTATAAACTAAGAATCGTTGCGTATCCCAATTTAAAAAATATATGAGAGCAGTACGAAGATGAATGGGCAGTGAAGAAAATGGAGTCCTCAGACCAATCTGGAGACAACAGCCAAATAAAATAATAAAATTACACATTTGAGATGTTTCAAACAAGAATGAGTGCTAACGAGCATAAATACAATAATAAAGTAGAAAAGTCTTCCAATGGTGACTTTTGACTATGTAGGCTTCAAAATATATTTAGGGTTTTCCATGAAGCATTTATAGCAACATCACATATGTTCTGAATCAAAGCCTATACTCCTTATCCCATTATGAGTTCATAGAATAACAAAATGCAAGATAATTTGGCAAAATTGACACAATGAAATTATAATACATGACATTGCTCCCTTACTTCTTGCAATAATTTATAAACCAAACCAGTTAACACTTACAGAAAATTTGCAGTCACAAAAGACTGAGTGATTTCTGGCAGGCACAAGGTAAATTCATAGCTTAGCCAAAAAACTAACTCATATTTCCTACTTACCATTCCAAGGTTTGTTACACTGCGTGTCCTGCATTCTTCATTTGTTTTTGCCTCATAGGTTCTGAAAGAAGTAATTGCCTAGAGTCTCTGAATTTAACCAGTTTTTAAAAGGGTCAGGAAACATCTAGGGACTAATGAAATCTCTGTGTACCCTAGGGGGCCCTATGCCCTGTGAATCTTCTCAGAAAAGTATTTTGGCCACTTGGTAAGGTTAAGGAATCCTTTCAGTAGATGTCTTTAAAGAGAAGAAACAGTGGAGCATTCCATGGTTGCAAATCAAAGCCATTTTTCTTAAGCAGAAAATGATTAATCTTTGTCCTTGGCTTTTTCTCTGAAACTTTGTTTTGTTTAAATGATCTTGCCCCTGCTACCATGAATTTCTACAATGTATTTAATACGACAAAATCTGTGATCTTCTCTTTCCGGGGAGGGATTACCTGAAAAGGAAAAGAACAATGTGCTATTCTTGGCAAGAAAAGAGTTGCTGCTGACTCAGTGGTCATGAAGTGACAACTTTTGGGAATTTTTCCAGATGTTAGGTGGGGGCACTACCCACTTCTCTACTCTGTGGACCTAGCTGATGACTCAGGCAGGCTGGGTGAGCCAACCATGGAAGCCATGGTTGCTTTGGAATTCTGTCCTTGGTGAGAAACCCAATGGTGTTGCCCATAGTCATCTGTTCCAGTGAATGGAGAGCCAAATGACTCAGCCACGTGATGGGGTACAATAAAAGTGTCCCCTCTCCTCCTCCAAATATGTTGTGTTGGGTCAGGCAACCATGATAATGAAGTCTTCAAAAAGAGAGCAGAGATAAATGCCAGATTATCCTTAAATCATGTAAATCTCTTTAAATATATGATTTGCCTTGAGCTCAATAGCTACTTCCAGAATGAAACCAGAATGAAAGATTCCATCTACAATTCACCTCTTGGCAGCCAAACCCTCAATACACAGGAAATGTAACACCAATGCAGCTAAATTCAGTGCTCGGGCTGTTTGGTCCAGATAACTTCCTACAGGAACAAACCTCAGCAGAGGAACAGAAGGAGAGCTCTGTTTAGAGGCATTTGAAAATCTTATTTGGGCCGCCCTGAGGAATAAAGTAGTTCAACTACTCTGAAAGATAAGGAAAAGCAGGCCGTGCGTGGTGGCTCATGCCTATAATCCCAGCACTTTGGGAGGCTGAGGCGGGCAGATCACCTGAGGTCAGAAGTTTGAGACCAGCCTGGCCAACATGATGAAATCCCATCTCTACTAAAAATACAAAAATTAGCTGGGTGTGGTGGCGGGCACCTGTAGTCCCACCTACTCGGGAGGCTAAGGCAGGAGAATCACTTGAACCCAGGAGGTGGAAGTTGCAGTGAGCAGAGATTGTGTCATTGCATTCCAGCCTGGGCAACAGAGCAAGACTTTGTCTCAAAAAAAAAAAAAAAAGCAGTACTGGCCCTCACAATTTTACAAACTATTTTTTTTTAAGTGCTACCAAAGTCATCTTCATCTGCATTCATTTGTTGTGGGTTTGGGAGTGGAAGAACCAGTACAGGAGACAAAAGTTTAACTCTTGATGAGGGAAATACGTTTCCAAGGTTCTTCAGAGAACTCTTCATCACATCCTGTTCCAATGTTTGTTAGTTAATTGACTGTAATAAAACATTTTATGTCATACGATCATAGTCCCTTTCATTAGAGGGTCTGAAAGCAAGCTGTTGCTTAATTAAGGGCCCAGTCACAGTTGAGTTCAGGGCTGCTGAACTCAGTGATGCTTCCCAGCCCAAGCAGGAACAAAGCAAATCTGCCCAATAATTTAGAACATACAGGGAAGTTTGTGTATTCCCTTGAAAACAGGATTGCCATCACTGACCTAGGCTCCTGCTGACAGGGCAGGAGACGCAACACAGGTGTTGAACACTGTGGTGGAAAGAACTCAGGAAGGGAAGGGAGGTGGCCATCCTGCTTCCCCTCGCTGAGAACCCTCTCTCTGCTCCATGGGCTGGACAGGGCTGTCAGGGTGTAATGTTAGATCCACTGAGCAGTCCTGGCCTGGGAGGGAGAGATGGCACCAGTGGATATTCGACTGGGAACAAAGGTGGGGCCAGTGCCAACAGTGACTGTGCAGGCCCCTGGCTGAGGCAAATCCCTGGGGAACACATTCCACTCTGTGACCAGCAACCCTGTTTCCCTTCTCCCCTTCCAGCTCACTTCCCCTCCATTATCTCCGTCCACATCCATTCCCATACTGAGGCCCTGTTCTGTGCCAGGAACTCAGCTAGGAGCTAGGGGCTAGGGGCCAGACGATAAAAACAATCGTTTTCAGAACTCTACAGTCATCCCTGAGGGGCGGAGTCCTAAGGACACAGAACAGGGTCATCCTCAAAAGGCACAGAGCCTGTGTTAAAGAAGATGAGACTGTGCTCCAGAGATGAGCCATGGGAGTGAGACTGCTGCTATAGGGGCTAGATAGGGGAAAACACTTCCTCTCACCCCCAACAGCAGTGGACAGACATTGCTGGGAGCCAGGTGTCAGCTCAATCTAAGAACTCCCTGAGTCAGAGCTGTCCAAAAATAAAATGAGTTGCACGGGGGTGTGGCGAGCTTCTAGCCCCTGGGGTTGTTGGAGAAACAGGCTGGATAGCCACCTCATGGGCCTGCTTGACAGGGTCCCTTCCAGGCCCAGCGGTCTGGGACTCCGCAGGGGCTGGTTCACCGGAGGGGCCAGTTCTGGGTGGCTCAGTCTGCTGTGCTCTAACCTGTGGTGAGGACGATAAAAAGGCCTGATCAAGAAGGAGTCATGGAAAAGAGCCTGGTGATGAGCGAGCTGCGGACTGGACTTAGCAGAGGGAGGGAAGGGAGTGTACAGGAGACACAACAAATACCACACACTGGGTGGCTTTAAGCAATGGAAATGGGCTCTCCGTTCTGCAGGCTTGAAGTCCACATCAACCTGCGGCAGAGTTGGTTCCCTCCGTGGGGGGAACCTGTCGCGGCCTCTGCGGGCCCAGGGGGTCCTTGGCTGGGAGATGTGTCCCTGCCACCCTCCCGTCTCCTGCGCTCTCTGCCTAGACGGGTTGTGCGACGGCGGGAGTCGCTGCCCGTCTGTCCGTCGGCTTCTCCAACGATAAAAGGAGGTGAGGCGATTCCAATGCAGACATTCTATGATTTCATAACAGGCCTCTAAGGACCACTCCAATGCTGACGGTCCATGCTTTTATAATAGGCAGTTCGGCTGTTTACACGGGCGAAATGGAAAGAGGAGATATCCGTTTTCTTCAAGTCAGCTAACCTCTCTGCGGAGTGACGTCACCTCGAGTCTCAGTCTGCTGATCTAAAAAATAAAAATAACACTACGGCCTCACAAGGTGGTGGGACGAGGGTGCTCGAGAGGGTGCGCGGGTCCGGGAAGCTGCAAGCCCAGGAGCTCTCCCGCAAGTTCTCAGAAACAGCTCCCGCCTCCCAGCGCCGCGCGGGGGCGGCGCGAGCAGCCCGGGCGGGACGGAGGGGGCGGGGCGAGGAGGTCGGCTTTGTTCTCGCCCCGCCCTCTCCCCGCCCCCTCCCTAGATATCGCGAGAGGGCGGGCCCGCTTAGCTTCGGCGTCGGCGTCGCTCCAGCCCTGGAGCTCTAGGCCGGCGTCTCTCTGGGAGCCGCGGGTCAAGTGCCGGCGGCTGAGGGTGCGCGAGGAGCCGCCACCCGTTCGGCGTTGGCTCTGGCGTCGGGGTCGTTGTGTCGTGACAACCGCTCCGGTAGCCGTTTCCGAGGCAGCAGGTGCGGCCGCTTTAGCCCTGAGCGGACTCTGCGGCTGCCTGCGAGTCTGCTGTGCCGGCCCTTCTCTTCGCGGACCCCACGCCAAGCAGCGACCCTGAGCCGACAGCCGGAGCGCCCGGCAATGGCGGCCTCGACGGCCTCGCACCGGCCCATCAAGGGGATCTTGAAGAACAAGACCTCTACGACTTCCTCTATGGTGGCGTCGGCCGAACAGCCCCGCGGGAATGTCGACGAGGAGCTGAGGTGAGCGCTGGGAGGGACGGCCTGGGAGCCCCTCCTTCCCGCCGGGCCCGTTACCTACCCAGACCCCAGGCGCGGGCGGGCGGCGTGGATGCGGCTCGGGTGCCGCTCGAGTCTCTTCTCCTGCCCGGCTAGCCGCGGGTGGGAGCGATCTTTAAGAAGGCTGGGCGATGACGTTTATCATGCTTCCTTTTTTTTTTTTTAAGCATATGGGCATATATAATATTTTTAAACATCATCTTTGAACTTTCTGTAATCGGGAACGTCAAAGAATGAAATTGAAGCTTCAGATCTTCGACTGTTAAGCTTTTACTATTTCTTAACCTCATCTCTGAGGTATCTAAAATTCTTCGATAATTACAGTGTATTTTCTTGCTTTGGGAACCCTTTAAGATCTAGTCTCAAGCTAATAGGCGATCCTTCAAAGAAGAGACCATTTCCCCCATTAGCATCGTGCCACACTGTATTTCTGCATCTGCAGCCAGAGTTTTAGGTGCTTTCTAGTTTTTGTTCCTGTTCAGAGATAGATCTAGGCTCAAAACAGTTCAAAGAGGAGCAGCTTGAAATGACCCAGTGATAATTTAGTTGCTCTTGCATACGCTAAAGATACACATGTAAAAAGCTGTTGACCTGAGCATTGTATGTGATAATTATAATATAATTGGAAACGACCCGAAGTCCATTAGTAAGAACTGGTGAAATATTAATTACGGTACGTTTGTATAATGGAACAATATACCAGCCTGTAGAAAAAGAAAGAGGTAGGCGTTTATGCACAGAGAAGATGTTGCAGTACAGTATCTGTAGTGGGTTAGAAGTGCAAGGGAGCTTGGGCGTTGCAAGATACTACAAATATAAGGACTCTACTTTCTGAAAATAAGGCTTAAGAAAATTTACCATTGAAATTGGTAGTCATGAAGCTAAAATGAGGATGTTTGTGAAATCTCAGAATATAGGAACCTAGGGCATTCCTGTATAAAGGATCTTATTTAGGACCACGAAAGGAACTACTGCTTGGTGGTGGTAAATTTTAGGGATTTGTGTTACCTTGAAGAAAATATTGAGTAGATTCACAGCTTAGAATCGTGGCCTTTTGGGGCTGGAAAGGACCTTAGTTTTGTCTAGCAACTCCCACGCTGATGGATGCTTGAATCTTAAATTCTCTCACACACAATTTTCCAACCTCTATTTGGGCTAAGCCACGTTAAACGGAGTGCTGGGGGAGTGTGATGTATAGGTCATGGAATTAAGAAGACAAAATTTCACCAGAACGTAACTGAAGCAGGAGAACCAAGTTAGTTAAAAGATAAATAACATCCAGGCGTGGTGGCTCACGCCTGTAATCTCAGCACTTGGAGAGGTCAAGGTGGGAGGATTGCTTGATCCCAGGAGTTTGAGACCAGCCTGGGCAACATAGTGAGACCTCATCTCTTAAAAAAAAAAAAAAAAAAGAGAATTAAAAGATAAGTAACGTAACTACAGAAGGCTCAAATATAGCTTCAGGGTTTTCAGCAGCAGGAATGTGGTCCTTACTGGCATTTATGTTATTTAGCTATTCTCCAGTGTGAGCTTCTTTTGGTCCATTTACCAAGTGACTTACTCTTTATTTCTGCTTCTTTAGTTTCTGTTTATTCTCAACTTGGATCTGCGGTAATTTCCCATGGTCCCAATCTATGGATTGGCCTCTTTCTTTCTGTAATTGGTTGGGATTTACATTCAGGTCTTTCTGCCTCAAAAGCCACTATACTAGACTGACTCAACTACATAGGGCTGCCTCTTCTGTAGTAACTGTGGCAGGGTAGATTCACTTAAAAGGGACTGCCCTGTCTAGTTAGAGTTATAGTCCCGTCTTTAAAGAGAACTATCAAACCCTAATTCATTGAAGTTCATGATGTTTGGTTCCAAGTGGTAAAAAGGATGGGTTTTTTTGTTTGTTTGTTTGTTATACTTTAGGGTTTTAGGGTACATGTGCACAATGTGCAGGTTTGTTACATATGTATCCATGTGCCATGTTGATTTCCTGCACCCATTAACTCGTCATTTAGCATTAGGTGTATCTCCTAATGCTGTCCCTCCCCCCTCCCCCCACCCCACAACAGTCCCCGGAGTGTGATGTTCCCCCTTCCTGTGTCCATGAGTTCTCATTGTTCAATTCCCACCTATGAGTGAGAACATGAGGTGTTTGGTTTTTTGTCCTTGGGATAGTTTACTGAGAATGATGTTTTCCAGTTTCATCCATGTCCCTACAAAGGACACGAACTCATCATTTTTTATGGCTGCATAGTATTCCATGGTGTATATGTGCCACATTTTCTTAATCCAGTCTATTGTTGTTGGACATTTGGGTTGGTTCCAACTCTTTGCTATTGTGAATAGTGCTGCAATAAACATATGTGTGCATGTGTCTTTATAGCAGCCTGATTTATAGTCCTTTGGGTATATACCCAGTAATGGGATGGCTGGGTCAAATGGTATTTCTAGTTCTAGATCCCTGAGGAATCGCCACACTGACTTCCACAATGGTTGAACTAGTTTACAGTCCCACCAACAGTGTAAAAGTGTTCCTATTTCTCCACATCCTCTCCAGCACCTGTTGTTTCCTGATTTTTTAATGATGGCCATTCTAACTGGTGTGAGATGGTATCTCACTGTGGTTTTGATTTGCATTTCTCTGATGGCCAGTGATGATGAGCATTTCTTCATGTGTTTTTTGGCTGCATAAATGTCTTCTTTTGAGAAGTGTCTGTTCATGTCCTTTGCCCACTTTTTGATGGGGTTGTTTTTTTCTTGTAAATTTGTTTGAGTTCATTGTAGACTCTGGATATTAGCCCTTTGTCAGATGAGTAGGTTGCAAAAATTTTCTCCCATTCTGTAGGTTGCCTGTTCACTCTGATGGTAGTTTCTTTTGCTGTGCAGAAGCTCTTTAGTTTAATGAGATCCCATTTGTCAATTTTGCCTCTTGTTGCCATTGCTTTTGGTGTTTTAGACATGAAGTCCTTGCCCACGCCTATGTCCTGAATGGTATTGCCTAGGTTTTCTTGTAGGATTTTAATGGTTCTAGGTCTAACATATAAGTCTTTAATCCATCTTGAATTAATTTTTGTATAAGGTGTAAGGAAGGGATCCAGTTTCAGCTTTCTACATATGGCTAGCCAGTTTTCCCAGCACCATTTATTAAATAGGGAATCCTTTCCCCATTTCTTGTTTTTGTCAGGTTTGTCAAAGATCAGATAGTTGTAGATATGCGGCATCATTTCTGAGGGCTCTGTTCTGTTCCATTGATCTGTGTCTCTGTTGTGGTACCAGTACCATGCTGTTTTGGTTACTGTAGCCTTGTAGTATAGTTTAAAGTCAGGTAGCATGATGCCTCCAGCTTTGTTCTTTTGGCTTAGGATTGACTTGGCGATGCGGGCTCTTTTTTGGTTCCATATGAACTTTAAAGTAGTTTTTTCCAATTCTGTGAAGAAAGTCATTGGTAGCTTGATGGGGATGACATTGAATCTATAAATTACCTTGGGCAGTATGGCCATTTTCACGATATTGATTCTTCCAACCCATGAGCATGGAATGTTCTTCCATTTGTTTGTATCCTCTTTTATTTCACTGAGCAGTGGTTTGTAGTTCTCCTTGAAGAGGTCCTTCACATCCCTTGTAAGTTGGATTCCTAGGTATTTTATTTTCTTTGAAGCAATTGTGAATGGGAGTTCACTCATGATTTGGCTCTCTGTTTGTCTGTTATTGGTGTACAAGAATGCTTGTGATTTTTGTACATTAATTTTGTATCCTGAGACTTTGCTGAAGTTGCTAATCAGCTTAAGGAGGTTTTGGGCTGAGACAATGGGGTTTTCTAGATATACAATCATGTCATCTGCAAACAGGGACAATCTGACTTCCTCTTTTCCTAATTGAATACCCTTTATTTCCTTCTCCTGCCTGATTGCTCTGGCCAGAACTTCCAGCACTATGTTGAATAGGAGCGGTGAGAGAGGGCATCCCTGTCTTGTGCCAGTTTTCAGAGGGAATGCTTCCAGTTTTTGCCCATTCAGTATGATATTGGCTGTGGGTTTGTCGTAGATAGCTCTTATTATTTTGAGATACGTCCCATCAATACCTAATTTATTGAGAGTTTTTAGCATGAAGGGTTGTTGAATTTTGTCAAAGGCCTTTTCTGCATCTATTGAGATAATCATGTGGTTTTTGTCTTTGGTTCTGTTTATATGCTGGATGACATTTATTGATTTGCGTATGTTGAACCAGCCTTGCATCCCAGGGATGAAGCCCACTTGATCATGGTGGATAAGCTTTTTGATGTGCTGCTGGATTCGGTTTGCCAGTATTTTATTGAGGATTTTTGCATCAATGTTCATCAAGGATATTGGTCTGAAATTCTCTTTTTTGGTTATGTCTCTGCCAGGCTTTGGTATCAGGACGATGCTGGCTTCGTAAAATGTGTTAGGGAGGATTCCCTCTTTTTCTGTCGATTGGAATAGTTTCAGAAGGAATGGTACCATTTCCTCCTTGTACCTCTGGTAGAATTCAGCTGTGAATCCATCAGGTCCTGGACTCTTTTTGGTTGGTAAGCTATTGATTGTTGCCACAATTTCAGAAACTGTTATTGGTCTATTCAGAGATTCAACTTCTTCCTGATTTAGTCTTGGGAGGGTGTATGTGTGGAGGAATTTATCCATTTCTTCTAGATTTTCTAGTTTATTTGCATAGAGGTGTTTGTAGTATTCTCTGATGGTAGATTGTATTTCTGTGGGATCGGTGGTGATATCCCCTTTTTCGTTTTTTATTGCATCTATTTGATTCTTCTCTCTTTTCTTCTTTATTAGTCTTGCTAGCGGTCTATCAATTTTGTTGATCTTTTCAAAAAACCAGCTCCTGGATTCATTAATTTTTTTAAGGGTTTTTTGTGTCTCTATTTCCTTCAGTTATGCTCTGATTTTAGTTATTTCTAGCCTTCTGCTAGCTTTTGAATGTGTTTGCTCTTGCTTTTCTAGTTCTTTTAATTGTGATGTTAGGGTGTCGATTTTGGATCTTTCCTGCTTTCTCTTGTGGGCATTTAGTGCTATAAATTTCCCTCTACACACTGCTTTGAACGTGTCCCAGAGATTCTGGTATGTTGTGTCTTTGTTCTCATTGGTTTCAAAGAACATCTTTATTTCTGCCTTCATTTCATTATGTACCCAATAGTCATTCAGGAGCAGGTTGTTCAGTTTCCATGTAGTTGAGCGGTTTTGAGTGAGTTTCTTAATCCTGAGTTCTAGTTTGATTGCACTGTGGTCTGAGAGACAGTTTGTTATAATTTCTGTTCTTTTACATTTGCTGAGGAGAGCTTTACTTCCAACTATGTGGTCAATTTTGGAATAGGTGTGGTGTGGTGCTGAAAAGAATGTATATTCTGTTGACTTGGGGTGGAGAGTTCTGTAGATGTCTATTAGGTCCACTTTATGTAGAGCTGAGTTCAATTCCTGGATATCCTTGTTAACTTTCTGTCTCGTTGATCTGTCTAATGTTGACAGTGGGGTGTTAAAATCTCCCATTATTATTGTGTGGGAGTTTAAGTCCCTTGTAGGTCACTCAGGACTTGTTTATGAATCTGGTGCTCCTGTGTTGGGTGCATATATATTTAGGATAGTTAGCTCTTCTTGTTGAATTGATCCCTTTACCATTATGTAATGGGCTTCTTTGTCTCTTTTGATCTTTGTTGGTTTAAAGTCTATTTTATCAGAGACTAGGATTGCAACCCCTGCCTTTTTTTGATTTCCAGTTGCTTGATAGATCTTCCTCCATCCCTTTATTTTGAGTCTATGTGTGTCTCTGCACGTGAGATGGGTTTCCTGAATACAGCACACTGATGGGTCCTGACTCCTTATCCAGTTTGCCAGTCTGTGTCTTTTGATTGGAGCATTTAGCCCATTTACATTAAACGTTAATATTGTTATGTGTGAATCTGATCCTGTCATTATGATGTTAGTTGGTTATTTTGCTCGTTAGTTGCTATAGTTTCTTCCTAGCCTCGATGGTCTTTACAATTTGGCGTGTTTTTGCAGTGGCTGGTACCGGTTGTTCCTTTCCATGTTTAGTGCCTCCTTCAGGAGCTCTTTTAGGGCAGGCCTGGTGGTGACAGAATCACTCAGCGTTTGCTTGTCTGTAAAGTATTTTATTCCTCCTTCACATATGAAGCTTAGTTTGGCGGGATAGGAAATTCTGAGTTGAAAATTCTTTTCTTTAAGAATGTTGAATATCGGCCCCCACTCTCTTCTGGCTTGTAGAGTTTCTGCTGAGAGATCAGCTGTTAGTCTGATGGGCTTCCCTTTGTGGGTAACCCGACCTTTCTCTCTGGCTGCCCTTAACATTTTTTCCTTCATTTCAACTTTGGTGAATCTGACAATTATGTGTCTTGGAGTTGCTCTTCTCGAGGAGTATCTTTGTGGCGTTCTCTGTATTTCCTGAATCTGAATGCTGGCCTGCTTTGCTAGATTGGGGAAGTTCTCCTGGATAATATCTTGCAGAGTGTTTTCCAACTTGGTTCCATTCTCCCCATCATTTTCAGGTACACCAATCAGACGTAGGTTTGGTCTTTTCACATAGTCCCAAATTTCTTGGAGGCTTTGTTCATTTCTTTTTATTCTTTTTTCTCTAAACTTCCCTTCTCTCTTCATTTCATTCATTTCATCTTCCATCAGCGATACCCTTTCTTCCAGTTGATCGCATCTGCTACTGAGGCTTCTGCAATCTTCGCGTAGTTCTCGAAACTTGGCTTTCAGCTCCAGCAGCTCCTTTAAGCCCTTCTCTCCATTGGTTATTCTAGTTATCCATTCTTCTAATTTTTTTTCAAAGTTTTTAACTTCTTTGCTATTGTTTTGAATTTCCTCCCGTAGCTCAGAGTAGTTTGATCGTCTGAAGCCTTCTTCTCTCAACTCGTCAAAGTCATCCTCCATCCAGCTTTGTTCCGTTGCTGGTGAGGAACTGCTTCCTTTGGAGGAGGAGAGGTGCTCTGTTTTTTAGAGTTTCCAGTTTTTGTGCTCTGTTTTTTCCCCATCTTTGTGGTTTTATCTACTTTTTGTCTTTGATAATGGTGATGTACAGATGGGTTTTTGGTGTGGATGTCCTTTCTGTTTGTTAGTTTTCCTTCTACCAGACAGGACCCTCAGCTGCAGGTCTGTTGGAGTTTACTAGAGGTCCACTCCAGACCCTGTTTGGCTGGGTGTCAGCAGCGGTGGCTGCAGAACAGCGGATTTTCGTGAGACCACAAATTCAGCTGTCTGATAGTTCCTCTGAAAGTTTTGTCTCAGAGGAGTACCTGGCTGAATGAGGTGTCAGTCTGTCCCTACTGGGGGGGTGCCTCCCAGTTAGGCTGCTCAGGGGTGAGGGACCCACTTTAGGAGGCAGTCTGTCCGTTCTCAGATCTCCAGCTGCGTGCTGGGCTACTCTCTTCAAAGCTGTCAGTCAGACAGGGACATTTAAGTCTGTGGAGGTTCTTGCTGAGTTTTTGTTTGTCTGTGCCCTGCCCCCAGAGGTGGAGCCTACAGAGGCAGGCAGGCCTCCTTGAGCTGTGGTGGGCTCCACCCAGTTCGAGCTTCCTGGCTGCTTTGTTTACCTAAGCAAGCCTGGGCAATGGCGGGTGCCCCTCCCCCAGCCTCGCTGCCGCCTTGCAGCTTGATCTCAGACTGCTGTGCTAGCAATCAGCAAGACTCCGTGGGCATAGGATCCTCCGAGCCAGGTGCGGGACACAATCTCCTAGTGTGCCGTTTTCCAGGCCCGTTGGAAAAGCGCAGTATTAGGATGGGACTGACCCGATATTCCAGGTGCCGTCTGTTTCCCCTTTCTTTGACTAGGAAAGGGAACTCCCTGACCCCTTGCACTTCCCGAGTGAGGCAATGCCTCGCCCTGCTTCGGCTCGTGCACAGTGCGCTTCACCGACTGTCCTGTACCCACTGTTAGGCACTCCCTAGTGAAATGAAACCGGTACCTCAAGCAGAAATGCAGAAATGCAGAAATCATCCGTCTTCTGTGTCGCTGGGGCTGGGAGCTGGAGACCGGAGCTGTTCCTATTCGGCCATCTTGGCTCCACCCCCAAGGATGGGTTTTTTTATGATCATTGTTATGTGACTGTAAAGCAAATAAACTAATTCTACTAGTAATACAATATTGTCTTAGTCTGTTTTCTGTTGGTCATAACAGAATGTCTGAAATGATAATTTATAAGAAACTAAATTTATTTCTTACAGTTCTGGAGGCTTGGAAGTCCAAGATCTTAAGGGTGCATCTGGTAAGAGCCTTTTTGCTGGTGGGGACTCTGTGGAGTTCCAAGGTGGTGCAGGGCATCACATGGCAAGGGAGCTGAGCATGCCAGCTCAGGTCTCTCTTCCTCTTCTTATAAAGCCACCAGAACCACTCACTTGATAACCTATTAATCCATGAATAGATTAATCCATTCATCAGAGCAGAGCCCTCATGACCCAGTCACCTTTTAAAAGCTGCACCTCTCAACACTGCCACATTGGAGATCAAGTTTCAACATGAGTTTCAGAGAAGACAAACATTCAAACCATACCAAATATACATTATTATTTGTCACAAGTCATGCAAACAGTATCATTAACTTTATGAGATCCTCTTTGAACAGAAACAATAAAAGTATAGAGTTGGCCCCCTCCACGAATTCAGCCAATACCAAATAGCCCTTTACACTTGGGAGCCATTTTACACACCAGATTCACCAACAAAAATGCAAGAAAGTTAGCCCTAAATAGCCTACGAAAAGGACACTTGTTTATAGTACAGGAGCTGAAACAAGAAAGCAGAGCGTCGCTTTGTTTGACCCCATCTGGGAACATGCTACCTCGGCTGTGAACGTGTGCACTGGGCAACTCAGAATCTGCTCTGCTCTGTGGCAGTCTGTGAGCAACTGCTAACAGACCTCAAATGCTGGTTTTGGGATTACACGTTTTAGCAAGTAGGTGAACTTGCAAAGAAAGAATCAGAGTATAATGAGAATGAACCCTACCTTTTATCGGTGTCTTCATTGTGTAAAATGCGATGATAGTTTGACTCCTACCCATCCCCCAGTTGTGAGAGGATGTTATTTTACATAAATATTACCAAGGAATTTTTAAAAATAAAATTCAAACATACTTCAAATATATGTTTATAATTCGTATATGTATGTACTACTATCATTAGATAATTCTCAAAACTCAATGTACACTTAAAGTGAGGTTTATATAAAGCCATTCTCAGGTAGTCTTTAGCATTTCTATTTTTTTATCCAATTGTCAGGACCGATCAAACCATCATTGAGGGGGGTTTTATTTTATTTTATTATTTTTTTATTTTTTATTTATTTATTTTTTTTGAGACGGAGTCTTGCTCTGTCGCCCAGGCTGGAGTGCAGTGGCGCAATCTCGGCTCACTGCAAGCTCCGCCTCCTGGGTTCACGCCATTCTCCTGCCTCAGCCTCTCCGAGTAGCTGGGACTACAGGCGCCCGCCACCATGCCCGGCTAATTTTTTGTAGTTTTAGTAGAGACGGGGTTTCACTGTGGTCTCGATCTCCTGACCTCGTGATCCGCCCGCCTCGGCCTCCCAAAGTGCTGGGATTACAAGCATGAGCCACCGCACCCGGCCGAGGGGGATTTTATTTTTTTAGATGACTCAGTGCTGTTATTTTCTTATTGTTTATACTTTGCATTAGTGCTTATGTCTTTTTTTGTTTGTTTTTGAGACAAGATCTCACTCTGCCACCTGGGCTGGAGTGTGGTGGCACAGTCACAGCTCACTGCAGCCTCCATCTCCTGCGCTCAAATGATTGTCCCACCTCAGCCCACCACACCCAGCTAATTTTTGTATTTTTTGTAGGGATAGGGTTTTACCATATTGCTCAGGCTGGTCTCAAACTCCTGGGCTCAAGCGATCTGCCTGCCTCCCAGAGTGCTGGGATTACAGGTGAGAGCCACCATGCCCCACCAGTACTTATGTCTTTAATGAGTGGTTTCTGCAGGTACCATTTGTCAGATACCAATCTTTGAGGGTTAAATTAAAACTGGATAGAATCCATAAATCCACATAACTAAGTATAGATAAATCTCAGTACATTGCAACACAGCATTCAGCTGCTTTAAACACCACTGTCATCTTCAATCATTGTGGAATTCCCATTCTTTCAGCATACCTTGAATATAGGGCACAACTTATGAAGGTCTAATTTAGCAGGCCTAGTGAGTACAT
Source organism: Nomascus leucogenys (assembly GCF_006542625.1). NCBI lineage: Eukaryota > Metazoa > Chordata > Mammalia > Primates > Hylobatidae > Nomascus > Nomascus leucogenys. The sequence continues at coordinate 116,462,459 of NC_044391.1, read as the reverse complement.
ATGTGTATCTTAATGAAAACAAGACACTGTTGATTCTCAGATGTACTATCCAGAAAGAAAAAATACTGCCAACTGTGATTATAAGATGCCATCCTTTTAAGACATGTTCTTTTTCAGAGATGTGAAAATGTAAAAAATGTGTTTTGGGAATTATTGAAAATATGACAGTAAATATTGCTAAAGCCTATCATTTGAGAAGGATTATAGTTTAGTGGTTAATCTGGTGCCAGATTGCCTGGGTTTGAATCTTGTCTGCTGCTTATTAGCAAACTTTATTAGTTGTGACTTTCAGTGAATTATTCATTATATCTGTGCCTTAGTTTAAATATTAAATGAATTAATAAATGTAAAGTGTTTAACCCAGTGCCTTGCCCTCAAATGTTAGTTTTATTGTAATAGAAATAAATATAGAAATTCATTTTTTCTACATCTCAGTGGGTTTTTTACACAGTCTGCTTTGGAGTTCACTATTCTGTTCAATTGAAATTCTATAGTAGTCTTAGATAATGCAGGCAAATTCTGCTTGAAAAAATTATGCCTTAATTTCCTTTGATATAATTTAAGATATAAACACGCTTCAACTTTGTCTTTTTCTGCCTATAAAGGGAAGTGGAATATTAGAGTCAAAGGTTTACTGAGTAAAATAAAAAGTTTGTTTTCTAAAAGTTACTTTTTGCTTACTTGTAATGGCTTTTATTGTTAAGTCTTAGTTTAATTGTTCTGTAACGATATCAGGCTTCGAAGTCTTACATTGTGTGTCAATCTATATAAGTTGAATCTTCATTTAAAGAAAGAACCATTTCTTGAAATGTGCAATTAAAGTTAAATCACCTTGAAGCAAAATCTTGCTTCCCATTCCAGACACAGTCACAACTATCAAATGAGCAAGTCACAAGCAACAAGAAGTTCCAGTAGGTCTTTGAGGTGGCACCATATGAGCTAACAAAGTAAAAGTGAGAAGCGGTGACTTTTTCAGCACCAGATTTAGGCTGTAGGAAAACCAGTCACCCAAGAGGGAGGGGGAAAACTGAAACCAGCAGGTGCTTTCACCATCATGGCAGATCTGCCATGTAAATGGTGGTGCCCCTATTTTTGTCTGCAGGGATACTGACCTCAAAGGAAGTCATACAGTTCATGATGGTATTGGGATTAGTTATTCCTTGGGTTTTTGTTACTCCACAACTAACGTTAATTCTGCCATCACTTTAGAGATGCTGACTTTCATATCCAGTGTCCCCTGCTGACAGTTTCCTCTATTTCACTAACTTTCTAAGATTTCCTAGCATTTTTGGAGTCTGTTTTGTAATACCCTTATTTAAATGCTTGTTTTTGCAAGATATTGTTGTCTTTTTTTGGATCTGAATAATTGTACTAATTTCTTTTTCTCAGTGCTCTGTTGAGAAAACAAGTTGAGTGAGGTTTTGAATATTTAGAACTTAAAATTTCATTTACAGTAGAAAGTAAACTAAATGGCAAACAAACTGGGAAAAATTGAAGTTATATAAAATGTGGTTTATATAAATCTAAAGAGCTCAAATTTATGGGAAGATTTCTAATAGGCAAAGGATGTAAACATAATTCACACGAGGAAAGTAAAATAATATTAGGCAAAGAAACAGCAGTTTTAAAATACTATTTTATACCTGCTGAAATGGAAACATACACACACACAATACCTAATCCTAGCAATGGTTTGGTAATTTACTGGGGACATTACAAACAGTCCTCTTTTAAAAAAAAAAATATCTATATGGCAACATGGAGTGAACTATAAAGTTCTTAATAAACTTTAATTCAGACTCTTAAACACTAGCAAATTTTCTTCACAACAGCATCGAATAGCATATATACAAATATGTTCATGTCTGCCTTATTTTAAATAGGAAAACTTACTTAGGTTATCAATCTAAATGAATCTTATACAGTCAGAAGGTAAAAAGAAAACACAAGCAACTTATAATCTACTACATATACTTAAAACATATCATCATATGTATTTTATATATACTGCATGTACTGTTTTATATATATAGTTATATATATTTTATATGTTTTGATAGCTTATACATATTTATATGTATTATACAAAGGAAAGAATATGCTGAAATCAAATTATGAATGGCTTAGGGTGCTGGGATTGTGATTATTAAATTTTATTTTTAATTTCAAGAAAACATAATTTCTGCTTGTGTTCTGTAGTTCTTTTTCTTCAATCATTATCTTGCAAAAAATATTTACAGGATGTGGCGTTCTCTTTTTCCCATTAGAGATACTTTTTAAACTCCAGAGGTCTTTACTCATTCTTTTTTATCCTAAGCAACGATTATCAGTTGTCGTTGTCTTTTTTTTTTTTTTTTTTGAGATGGAGTTTCGCTCTTGTCATCCAGGCTGGAGCACAATGGTGCAGTCTCAGCTCACTGCAACCTTTGCCTCCTGGGTGCAAGAGATTCTCCAGCTTCAGCCCCCTGAGTAGCTGGGATTATAGGCATGCGCCACCAAGCGTGGCTAATTTTTGTATTTTAGTAGAGACAGGGCTTCATCATGTTGGCTGGGCTGGTCTCGAACTCCTGACTTCAGGTGATCTGCCCACCTCCTAAATTGTCATTTTTAATTCAATATTGTTAACATCACTTAGGAAGTAACTTGTTTTACTTTGAGATTATTTTTAAAATATTTTATTACAGTGTAATACACATACAGAAAAGCATATTAAGTATAAATTTAAAGTGTCAGAAATTATTACTAAAGCACACTCTGGCTGGGTGCGGTGTCTCACACCTATAATCCCAGCACTTTTTTTTTTTTTTTTTTTAAAAGACAGGGCATCCCTACGTTGCCCAGGTTGATCTCATTAAACTCCTGGGTTCAAGTGATCCTCCCACTTTGGCTTCCCAAAGTGTTACGATTTATAGGCATGAGCCACTGTGCCCAGCCCCCCAAAACTTAACTACTAGTGGCCTCTTGTTGACTAAAAGCCTTACAGGTAACATAAACAATTGATTAACTATATGTTTTGTATGTTACAAGTATTATGTTACTACATTCTTATAATACAGTAAGCTAGAGAAAAGAAAATGTTAAAATCGTAAGGAAGTGGATCATCATAAAGATCTTTATCCTGGTGGTCTTTCACATTGAGTAGGCTGAGGAGGAGGAGGGGTTGGTCTCACTGTCTTGGGTGGTAAAGGAGATAGAAGGAGAGGCAGGCTCACTTGGTGTAAGTTTACGAAAATACATCATAATTTATGCCTAACTTTTGTGCTTTTTCATTTCTCTTAAGATGCTTCTGTGTGGTGCTAATAATCTTCCTTCTACTGTTTAGTTTCAGTGTCCGTATCATAAAAGGGTCCATGTTGTAAAATAAGTCAAGCAGTCTCAAATAGAACTCTTTGTCAGACTGTCTAATGCCAATTTGTTTCCTGGCTTTGCTGCTTCTACATATTCTTCCGTATCCTCTGGCACTGATTCAGAAGCACTCATCTTTATCAAGTCATCTTCTGTTAATTCCTCTGATGTGATGTCTATTAGCTCTTGAATTTCAGGATCTATATCTTGAAACCCTTCACCCCACCAAATAATCCACAATCTCATTGGTTCCTTGATTGGCACTGTCATAAATCCCGTGAAGTCATGCGTGACATCTGGATACAGTTTTCTCCAGCAGGAATTCATTGTTTCAGACTTGACAGCTTCCTTAGCTTTTTCTATAACAACAATGGCATACACAGTGGTGAAACCCTTCCAGACTTTCATGATGTTCTCCATGAGGGTTGGCAGACTTTTCCATAGAGCAAGGATCCCCACACCCCAGGCCACGTGGCAGATGCCTGAGCTCCGCCTCCTGTCAGATCAGTGGTGGCATTAGATTCTCACAGGAGTGCAAACCCTATTGTGAACTGTGCATGCGTGGGATCTAGATTGCCCACTCCTTATGAGAATCTAATGCCTGGTGATCTGAGGTGGAACAGTTTCATCCTGAAACCTTCCCACCTGACCCCACACCACGCAAAAATTGTCTTTCACGAAACCGGTCCCTGGTGCCAAAAAGGTTGGGGACCACTGCATAGAGTACCATGTGTACTGAATCTTAAAGGTCCTCTGTGACCCCCTGATCTAGAAGTTAAATTGGAGATGTTGTGTTTGAGGATGAGTAAACCACCTTGACGCCTTCATAGGGTTGAACTCGTAGAGAGACATTGTCCAGAATGAAAACAACTTTAAAAGGTACTTTACTGCCAGGCACGTGGCTTGCGCCTGCAGCCCTAGCTGCTCAGGTGGCTGACACAGTCAGATCACTTAAGCCCAGGAGTTCGAGCATGCAGTGAGCTATGATTATGCCAGTGCACTCCAGCCTGGGTGATGGAGTAATACCCTGTCTCTCTCTTTTTTTTTTTTTTTTTTTATTTTAAAGCAGTTCTGTATTGGCAAGGTACTTCCTTACCTTGGGGACAGAACATTGATGGAACCAGGAGGGTTCTCATTGTCCAGACCTTCTACAACCACAAGACTGGCAGCTGGTGTTTATCTTTTCCCTTCAAGCCTCCGGGGTTAGCAGCTTTATAGTGAAGGACAGTTCTGATCACAAACCCTACTGCATTGGCACAAGACAGTAGAGTTAGCCTGTCCCTTCCTGCCTTAAATCCTGATGCTTGCTTCTCTTTTCTTACAAATAAATGTCCTTTGTGTCATTTTTTTTCCCCAGAAGCGGGCACTTTTATTCTCATTAAAAACCTGTACAGGCAGATCAGATATCCTTTCTCCTTAATAATTTTTTCTTTTTCTGGGCAGTCTCACTTTGCCACCCAGGCTGGATTACAGTGGCTTGATTGCAGATGGCTCACTGCAGCCTTGACCTCCTGGGCTCAGGTCATCCTCCCACTTCAGGCCACCCCCAAGTAGCTGGGACTGCAGGTGTGTGTGTGCCATCATGCCTGGCTAATTTTAAAATTTTTTTGTAGAGATAGTGTCTCACTATGGTTGCCCAGGCTGTTCTCAAACTCCTGGGCTCAAGAGCTCCTCCTGCCTCAGCCTCCCAAAGTGTGGGATTACAGGTGTGAGCCACTGCACCTGGCCCTTTCTCATTAATGATTTTCTTAATGGCCTCTGGGAACTCATCTGCAGCCTGTTGGTTGGCAGAAGCTGCTTCTCTGTTATCCTGTAATTTTAAAGCCAAACCTCTTTCTAAAATTATCAAACCATGGTTTGCTTGCATTAAATTCTCCAACTTCAGATTCTTCACCTTCTTTTTGCTTTAAATTATCATATAGTGACATCATTTTTTCTCAAATCATATTAGAGTCTATAGTCTTGTAGCAATCCTGCACTCACATAAAAGATGCATCGGCAATACAAAGGTATTTCACAAAATATGCAAGGTTTTCATGCTGGTATCGCTACTACAATGACAGCTTTGTGAATTCCCTTTTATTTTATTTTATTTTTACAATGGTCTTTATGATGGATTCATGTTTAAATGACTGGCAACCACAGTTGCAGAGCTCCATCTAAGGTACTCATCAAGCAGTTCAACTTTTTCTTGTAATGTCACAACTTTGCTTCTTGGGAATGCTTCCAGCATCTCTAGTGGCATTTTGTATGGATCCCATGGTGTTACTCAAGGTTTACAGTATTGCACTAAATAGGATAAAAAATACTCAAAAACCAAGAGAGATCACTTTTTATTGCAATAGGCAATTTACTGGAGCAACAAACTACTCACACTGAAACAACTAGCATCACTGAGCTTCTTTTTTTTTTTTTTTTCTGAGGCAGAGTCTTAATCTGTTGCCCAGGCTGGAGTGCAGTGGCATGATCTCAGCTCACTGCAACCCCTGCCTCCTGGGTTCAAGCGATTCTCCTGCGTCAGCCTCCATAGTAGCTAGAACTACAAGCGCAAGCCACCATGCCTAATTTTTTGTATTTTTGGTGGAGATGGGGGTTTCACCATGTTGGCTAGGCTGGTCTCGAACTCCTAACCTCAAGTGATCCACCCGCCTCGGCCTCCCAAAGTGCTGGGATTACAGACGTGCCTGGCTGCATCATAGAGCATTTTAAGCAAACTTGCAACACTTGAGGAGACTGCAGTAGCAATAAGAGATAGCTGTGAAACTGTGACATAGAGTAGTATGTACTGTGGTTAATTTTATGCAGTTATGATCCAACTGCAGAGGCACCATGTGTTGTATGTGCATGTTTTGATAAATTTTAACTTTACATTTTAACTAGGCTTGTGAATATTTTATGGTAGTAAATGATAGACTGTTCTCTACATATAATGCACTTATGACATAACTACTTTTAAGGTTTTTTTAATATTTATGGGCTATGTGGTTTATCTGAGTTTCTTCAAATTGTCACAAGCCTACAAAAAATTTTCCAGTAGATTTGTTGAAAAAAAATCTGCATATAAGTGGACCCACACAGTTCAAACTCATAATATTCAAGGGTCAACTATAAATAGAGTACAAGAAAAGATGTTTTTTTGGCTTCTCTATAGTAAAGGGTAACTGAAACTTGAACCTTCAATGTCTGTCTCCCAGTTAAATTTGTTTTTTGTTTTCTGCCACAAGCTCAACTATGACTGTGATAGGCAGAAGCCTAGGCATCTAAAGAAATCGGTATTGTTAAAGCAAGCTCTGTTTACCCAGTCTAGTTCAGTCCTAGAAGAGTGTGATGAGTTCCCTTAAAAATTACACAGTCCCACTCCTGGCAGGTGACTTTTTTCAAATCCTAAGGACATATTAATTTGATTAGGGCCAGGTGTGGTGGCTCATACCTGTAATTCCAGCACTTTGGGAGGCTAAGGCAGGGGAATTGCTTGAGGCCAGGAGTTTGAGACCAGCCTGACAACACAGCAAGACTCCACCTGTAAAAAAAACAAAAAAAAAAAATGAAAAATTAGCTGGGCATGGTGATGCATACCTGTGGTCCCACCTAGTCAGGAGGCTGAGGCAGGAGGATCACTTGAGTCCAGGAGTTCGAGACTGCAGTGAACTATGATCATGCCACTTTACCTAGCCTGGGGTGACAGAGTGAGACCCAGTCTCTTTAAAAAAGAGAGAAATTTTGACACATGCTACAATATGAATGAACCTTGAAGACATTATGCTTAGTGAGATACGCCAGTCACAAAAGGACAAATACTTTATGATTTCGCTTCTGCTAGGTACTGAGAGTGGTCACATTTCTAGAGATAGAAGTAGAATGGTGGTTGCCAGGTTTAGGGGCTGGGGAGAGTGGGGAGTTAGTACTAATGAGTACAGTTTCAGTTGGGGAAGATGAAAAAGTTCTGGAAATGAATGGTAGTGATGCTTGCACAATGATGTGAATGTTCTTAATGCCGTAGAATTGTACACTTCGTAATGGCTAGTGCTTACTTCAGGAGCACATACACTAGAATTGGAATGATACAGGGAAGATTAACCAAAAAACAAAAAGGTTAAAAAGGTGAATTTTATGTTATGTTTTACCACAATTTTAAAAAATGAAGAAAAAAAGTGCTTAGTCCGAAATGGGGACACTGTGGGTATATTAGGGTAGAAAGCAAAAGAATATGAAGTCACCTGCAAGAGTAAGCCTGTATAATTTTTACGGTAACTCATCAAACCATTTTGAGAGTTTGGAGAAGGGAATATGTTATTAAAATGTTGAGTATGTTATTCTTAAAGGGTATTTCAGGATCTGGGAAATTGAAAATACCTGCAGTAAAACCTTAACAATTTAGACCAAATGCAGAAAGGATTATTTAAATCAGTGTAACATTTACATTGATTCTTTTTAAGGCAGATTTTTCCAAGTACATACTAAGTAACAAACTATATGTAACAAAATAATGTTGGCTTGTAGAATGGTCTTTGAGGTCTTTTTTAAGGAGTATGTAAGAATTTAAAATGAAAGCATTCAATTATTGAGCACCTTAATAGTTGTGCAAATACTTCATTGAATGAAATTTAACAGATGTTTCTAAAGTACTTATAGGCCAGGCGCGGTGACTTACGCCTGGAATCCCAGCAGTTCAGGAGGCCCAGGCAGGCAGATCACATAAGGTCAGGAGTTCAAGACCAGCCTGGCCAACATGGTGAAACCCCATCTCTACCAAAAATACAAAAATTAGCCAGGTGTGGTGGCAGGCACCTTTAATCCCAGCTACTCAGGAGGCTGAGGCAGGAGAATCGCTTGAACCCAGGAGGCAGAGGTTGCAGTGAGCCGAGATTGCGCCATTGCACTCCAGCCTGGGCGACAAGAGCAAAACTCTGTCTCAAAAAACAAAAATAATGGCCCGGTCTGGTGGCTCATGCTTGTAATCCCAGCACTTTGGGAGGCCGAGGCAGGCAGATCACCAGATCAGGAGTTCAAGACCAGCCTGGCCAACATGGTGAAACCCTGTCTCTACTAAAAATACAAAATTAGGTGGGTGTGGTGGTGAGCGCCTGTAATCCCAGCTACTCAGGAGGCTGAGACAGGGGAAGCACGTGAACCGGGAAGGTGGAAGTTGCAGTGAGCCAAGATGGCGCCACTGCACTCCAGCCTGGGCAACAGAGTGAGACTCCATCTCAAAACAAAACAAAAATAATAAAGTACTTATAGAGAACTTCTATTGCTCTTCAAGTAAATCTGAATACACCATTTCTGAGCAAACCTTTATTTTTCTAGGTTAGAAATAAACAGAGCTGTAATTTATTTGCAATCTAATGATTTAGTGGTATCTGAGTTTGATGGGGTTTTCTCTATAGTTTTATGCTTTGAATCTTTATGTTCTGATTGTTAACAGATATCCCAGGAAGAAGTTATGCCAAGGAAATACTCCTGTTGTGTTTTTACCAAACAGTTCCTGGTATATAGATCAAAAATGCCTACTGACATCAGCGAATGTCTAGAGTTTGACTTGCATTATTTTATAGGCCAAATGAAGACTAAGCATGTCATAGTATAGTAATGTTTTGAATGCCTGATATAGATACTAAATATTGTGTTTTTAATATGTGGGCACTAGGTGTTCTATATTTACTGACATTTTATTGTAGTTACTTAATGGTTTTTACCCTGAGTCAGCTTCTATTCTAGGAAAGTATATGTGAAAATAGATGTTAGCCATCAGATAGAAGTTGAAATGTTAAATTTGGACATTTGTGAATTGTGATGTTCAGGTGTATCTTTTTCTGCATTGGGAAAAACATTTTTTCTTTTTAATTTTAGCAAAAAATCCCAGAAGTGGGATGAAATGAACATCTTGGCGACGTATCATCCAGCAGACAAAGACTATGGTTTGATGAAAATAGATGAACCAAGCACTCCTTACCATAGGTAATGCTACATAGACACCATTCCTCTTGTGACTGACTTCCATTTTGCATTTCATATGAACTTCTGGATAACAGCCTATTTGAATGTGTTTTATCGTAGGTTTGTTACTGGAGCACTAGTGAAGTCAGTAAACTAACTGCAATTGGTTTAGTGATGGTTTAAGTGATGTGTAAGTTTAACATTATGAAAGCCATTTTGTACATTGTAATGATAGTAGTAAATGTTTATTTGTTGCACCTCAGTGGTTGCCAGCTACTAATGGTGCATATATTAGTTTTAACTTCCATGAAAGGAAGATGAGATATGGGCTTGTCTGCTTCCCAAGTAGAAATCTGGGGTTTACTCAGTCTCTTTGCAGAGAAGCATAACTGCATGGATGGTAACCCACTGAAAGGTGTCATTATTACTGTTTATGTCTTTATTTTTTAACTTAATGTAATATTGTTGTTCAGATCATTACATGTAATTTTTGACAATTTCAAGTCTCAGAATTTTCTAAATGAATTGTGAAATTACATTATGCAGCAGTAACCAGTATGAAGACAAAAATAATGCAATAAGCATTATTATGAGAAGATGAAGATTCTAAATAAGTATAGATACCTAATTAAGATAATACCCTGGGCCAGGCGCTGTGGCTCACGCCTGTAATCCCAGCACTTTGGGAGGCCAAAGTGGGTGGATCACCTGAGGTGAGGTGTTCAAGACCAGCCTGGCCAACATGGTGAAACCCCATCTCTGCTAAAAAAAAAAATACAAAAATTAGCCGAGCATGGTGGCGGGCACCTCTGATCCCAGCTACTCGGGAGGCTGAGGCAGGAGAATTGCTTGAATCCAGGAGACGGAGGTTGCAGTAAGCCAAGATCATGCCATCGCACGCTAGTCTGGGCGACAAGAGCAAAACTCTGCCTCAAAAAAAAAAAAAAAAGATAATACCTTGGCTGGGCATGGTGACTCTTGCCTGTACTCCCAGCACTTTGAGATTACAGAGGCAGAGGTGGGAGTATTGCTTCAGGCCAGGAGATCAAGACCAGCCTAAGCAACATAGTAAGACTCTTTCTACCAAAAAAAAAAAAAGTTATGCCCTACCTACCTTGTATTGAAAAAAATAAAAGATTTCCAAGATTAAAATATTTTGTCATTGAATTAAGACAGCATAAATCCAGAAGTTGGCCGGGCACGGTGGCTTACGCTTGTAATCCCAGCACTTTGGGAGGCCGAGGCGGGCGGATCACGAGGTCAGGAGATCGAGACCACGGTGAAACCCCATCTCTACTAAAAATACAAAAAAATTAGCCAGGCGTGGTGGCGGGCACCTGTAGTCCCAGCTACGTGGGAGGCTGAGGCAGGAGAATGGCGTGAACCCCGGGGGGCAGAGCCTGCAGTGAGCCGAGATTGCGCCACTGCACTCCAGCCTGGGTGAAAGAGCGAGACTCCGTCTCAAAAAAAAAAAAAAAAAAAAAAAAATCCAGGAGTTACCATTAAAAGAGAGTTAACTGCAGTTTCCATTTGTTCTGTAGTGAAAGAAGAGTTAAGAACTACTGTATTTTAAGTCAGTGGGTGAAAACTTTGGAAGATAATTTGAAATAACCTGTTACTAACAAAAACAGTAAAAATAAAAAACATGAAGATATTAAAGATTGTGATGAACATAAAAAGAAATAATGAAATAGGTACAGATGCTGAAACTCAATGAAATTTGAGTGAATACACAGTTTTTTGTGGTGTATATGGATGTACCATGGAATATATATAAAAAAGAACAAAATAATGGCATTCACAGCCACCTGGATGGAGTTGGAGACCATTACTCTAAGTGAAGTAACCCAGGAATGGAAAACTAGACCTCGTATGTTCTCACTTTTAAGCGGGAGCTAAGCAAAGGCATAAGAATGATACAGTGGACTTTGGGGATGGGAGGGTTGAGAGGGGGTTGAGGGATAAAAGACTACACATTGGGTGCAGTGTACACTGCTCGGGTGATGGGTGCACCAAAATCTCAGAAATCGCCACTGAAGAACTTACCCGTGTAACCAAACACCACTTGTTTCCCAAAAACCTATTGAAGTAAAAATAAATTGAGGGGAAGAAAAACAATAAAATTACAATTAGTTAAAAAAAATACACATGTTAAAAAGAGGTTTATATTCTTTCTTTTCTCCTAAATTGCAGGTATATACTTTAAAAATCTTTAAAAAAAAAAAAAGATACAAGATCTGGCTATGTTGCCCAATGCAGTGGCTATTAACAGGCACAGTTACAGCACGCTACAGCCTGGAACTCCCAACTCAAGTGATCCTCCCTCCTCCGCCTCCCAAGTAGCTGACTATGGGCACACACCACCGTGCCCGACTTCTAAAACGTATATTAAAACCTTTATTGTACCAGAATCCAAAATCAGTGTTCTTTCTTTTTACTAAATGTAGTGGCCATCCCTCACGCACTCGTGTTAGTTGGGGATAAGTATCCTAAAAGAATTAAGATCAGACATGATTTAAAAAAAGTTGAGGCCAGGTGCAGTGGCTCAATGCCTGTAAATCTCAGCACTTTGGGAGCCCAAAGCGGGAGGATCGCTTAGCTTCCCAAAGAATGCTGGTTTTTTGGGTTTTTTTTGAGACGGAGTCTCACTCTGTGACCCGGTCTGGAGAGCAGTGGCACGATCTTGGCTCACTGCAAGCTCTGTGTCTCAGGTTCAAGAGATTCTTGTGCCTCAGCCTCCCAAGTAGCTGGGATTACAGGCATCCACTACCACGCCTGGCTAATTTTTGTATTTTTAGTATTGACAGGGTTTCACGGTGTTAGCCAAGCTGGTCTCAAACTCCTGACCTCAAGTGATCCACCCACCTCAGCCTCCCAAAGTGTGGGATTACAGGCGTGAGCCACCACGCCCTTCCCCAAAGAACTCTTGCCCAGGAGTTCAAGACCAACCTGGGCAACAGAGTGAGACTCTGTCTCCACAAAAAAAAAAAATTAAAACAAATTCGGCTAGGCGCAGCAGCTCACGCCTGTAATCCCAGCACTTTGGGAGCCTGAGGCGGGTGGATCACCTGAGGTCAGTTCAAGACCAGCCTAGCCAACATGGTGAAACCCCGTCTCTACTGAAAATACATAAAAATTTCCAGACGTGGTGGTGGGCGCCTGTAACCCCAGCTACTCAGGAGGTTGAGGCAGGAGAATCACTTGAACCTGGGAGGCAGAGGTTGCAGTGAGCTGAGATCACGCCATTGCACTCCATCCTGGGCAACCAGAGCGAAACTCTGTCTCAAATTAAAAAAGTAAAATTATCCAGAGGTGGTGGTGTGTACTTGTAGTCCCAGCTACCTAGGAGGCTGAGGCAGGAGGACTGTTTGAGCCCTGGAGGTCGTAGCTGCAGTTAGCCATGATCACATCATTGCACTCCAGCCTGGATGACAGGGAGACCTTGTCTCTAAAGAAAAAGAAAAAAAGATTTTCAGAATAGCTATGGCCATTATTTTTTGATTGTTAATAAATGTGATTTGAATGATAGATATTTGCCATTCAAATAGCCAGGAAAGTTATTTGGTCCCTAAGTAATTGAGGCTATGTGTATGCAGAGATACCTGTGTCCTGCTTTTACCAGTTCACTGCTCGGTTTTATCATTTCTTTCCATGACTTTCTTTTTTCTTTTTGAGAGTTTTATTTGGCCAGCCATGGTAGCTCACCCTTGTAATCCCAGCACTTTAGGAGGCTGAGGTGGGAGGATTGCTTGAGCTCAGGAATTGGAGATGAGCCTGGGCAACATAGAGAGACCCCGTCTCTACAAAAAATAAAAAGAATTAAGCCAGGAATGGTAGCACATGCTTGTAGTCCCCGCTACACAAGAGGCTGAGGTGGGAGTATCACTTGAGCCCGGGAAATTGAGGCTGTAGTGAGAGCCGTGATGGTGCCGCTGTACTCCTGGGTGACAGAATGAGACCTTGTCTCAAAAAAAAAAAAAAGTTTTATTTAAGTGAAGATGCTTTTTATAGAAACATCATGTCTTATTACCTAAGAATCGCACAGTTAGTATACAAGAAGTTATTGCTTCTATATACATGCACATATATAAACATAATTCAGTAAATTTTACAACTAGAATTTTCTATAGAACAATTCTATAAACAAAATGGGCCGGGCGCGGTGGCTCACGCTTGTAATCCCAGCACTTTGGGAGGCCGAGGCGGGCGGATCACAAGGTCAGGAGATCGAGACCACGGTGAAACCCTGTCTCTACTAAAAATACAAAAAATTAGCCGGGCGTGGTGGCGGGCGCCTGTAGTCCCAGCTACTTGGAGAGGCTGAGGCAGGAGAATGGCGTGAACCCGGGAGGCGGAGCTTGCAGTGAGCCGAGATTGCGCCACTGCACTCCAGCCTGGGCGACAGAGCGAGACTCCGTCTCAAAAAAAGAAAAAGAAAATGTTTATTTTACCTTACTTTGCTTAATTAAACCCAATAACATAGATCAGTTTATTTCAACTTCCCTTAGAAAAAAGAGCATCATCTAAACTATAGACTTACTTGTCACCTTAATTAACCAGGAAATGGATAAACTGGCAGTATTTTATAAATAGCTGAGTTCTGCTTTATATACTTTCCAGTGGCTTAAGAATTAAGGATGCCCATTTTTGCATTGAAGTGGGGAGCAAATTTTTCATTAGAGGGTAGAGTGAGAAAGCTAATGTAAACTTCTGGAATTAGATCTTTGGGATCGAATTTTGTTATTTTACCCAGTCTTGTGTCTGCATAGATCTTTTGTCTCTGTCTTAAGATTGATGTAGAAATACATGTTCTAAAACCAGACAGTGATTTACTTTGCATTACTTGTTCCTTCCCACTGGATGGAATAATTAAAACTTTTTTTTTTTTCAGATCATTTACGTTTTCAGTACAGTTGTTCGTCATTATCCATGGAGGTGTCAGGACCTCCCTCAGATACCAAAATCCTCAGATACTCAAGTCTCTGATATAAAATGGCATTGTAGATGTATATAATTATGCACATCCTCCTGTATATTTAAAATCATCTCTGTGTTACTTATATTACCTAATAAAATGTAAATACTATGCAAATAGTTGTTACACACTGTATCATTTAGGGAATAATGATAAGAAAAAAGTCTACATGTTTAGTACAGATGAAATTTTTCTTTTCTCCGGCTGTTTTCAGTCCACGGTTGAATTCATGGATGTGGATCCTGTGGATGTGGCAGGCGGACTGTATTTATGTTTTTTTTTTTAATCATTTGGAGTCTTTTCTTGATTGGGTGCTATACTTTTAAGTATTTGTATTGAATAGGAACTACATAAAGGGAAACCTCACAGATAACAACAGAGCTATAAATACATTGATATGTTAAGTAGGTTGATAAATTGTTTTTCTACCTTGTTTTTGTGGCTGAAAATTTATGTTTCAGGTATTAATTACAATGTGCTTGTCATACTAGTATGATGGGTGATGATGAAGATGCGTGTAGTGACACCGAGACCACTGAAGCCATGGCGCCAGACATCTTAGCCAAGAAGTAAGTACTAATGACTGGAGCACATTTTCACTTAGGCTGTTTATCATTGTGCAGAGTTAAAAGCATTCTACATTGCTTTCCCTGTATAAGCGGAAAGAAAAGGCTGTTTATCAACATTTTTTATGCCAACTTTTTTTTCCTTTTTTTCCCCTTTTTTCACCTTCTGAGTCATCAACTTTTATAGTCTTGTCTCTTGATTAAAATCAAGGTATGTAGGTGGCAGGAAGACCAGTGTACCTGCACTTGGGATACTGAAATATGTCACTTCCGTGTGGGGGTTTTTATTTGTTTTTTGAGACAAAGTCTCGCTCTGTCACTCAGGGTAGAGTGCAGTGGTGTGATCTCAACTTACTGCAACCTCCACCTCCCAAGTTCAAGCAATTCTCGTGCCTCAGCCTCCCCAGTAGTAGCTGGGATTATAGGCCCATGCCACCAAGCCTGGCTAATTTTTGTATTTTTAGTAGAGACAGGGTTTTGCCATATTGGGCAGGCTGGTCTCGAACTCTTGACCTCAAGAGATCTGCTGGCTTGAGCCTCCTAAAGTTCTGGGATTACAGGGGTGAACCACCGCGCCTGGCCCCTGCCTCCTGTTTTTAAAGGTAGCAGTGAGAAAGGCAAAAATAAGTTAATTCGTAAAAGCACTCTTCCTTTGCTACTTACTGATTTCTAGCACCCATTCCACTGTTCTTGTCTGTGCTCATGTCTACTCTTTTTATTCTTTTTTTTTTTTTTTTTTGAGACAGGGCCTTGTTCTGTCACTCAGGCTGGAGTGCAGAGGCGCAGTCAAAGCTCATTGCAACCTCAAACTCCTGGGTTTAACCCAGTGCTCCCACCTCAGCCTTCCAAGTAGCTAGGACCACAGGCGTGTACCACCATGCCCAGCCCATTTCTGCTCTCTTGCCTTTTATTTTCCTCATCAGGTTATAGCTAGCACATTAATGATCTTCAGATGTTTTTGTAAGAATCAACAGTTGAATAAGGCTCTTAAATAATATCAAAACATCACTGTTAATTTCTTTGTACATGATTGTTGCATAGATTAGCTGCTGCTGAAGGCTTGGAACCAAAGTATCGGATTCAGGAACAAGAAAGCAGTGGAGAGGAGGATAGTGACCTGTCACCTGAAGAACGAGGTAGTTTGTTTCCTTTCCTGCTTTCATCATGATGCTAGTAGTTTTTGCTAAGATAAATCCATTATTTGGAAGATGAGCAAATGATTTTCATTTTGGGGACACGGGGGAGGAAAATGAAAGCAACATCTTTATAATTCAAATACTACTTGTGTGTTTTGTTGTGTAATAGTTTTTTACCCCTAATTTCAAGAATATGGGGAAGTATTACCATCTTTAAAGTAATTATAAGTATTATTTTCTTTGTACTTTTTAGTGCAGAGTAGATACTCAGTAAATACTTTTTAAATTAATGCATTTCAAGTCATTGAGCGTTTGGACGGTCTTAAAGTGGATAGCCGAAAGAGCTAATTTCCCAATTGCTTATGCTTTTTCTGTTGTTGGACAGTGGTGTAACTTAACAAATGAACCAAGATGATCAGATGCAGAGTGAAGGTCTTTATTAGGTCCCATCAATCAAAAGGAGCAGTAGTGTCATAGGAAAGGAGATGGAGACAGCCGTCCCCTTCACAGGGATGGAAGAGGGTCTTGTAGGCCATTCAGCACATACACATTTAAGGCATTGCTGCCAGCTCATGCTTTCTGTTTCCACAAGTAAAAGTGGTTACCTGTGGAGGCTGGGAGAAAAGGAATATGTCTTATCTTGTTGCATTTTATACTTTTTGATTCATGTGAATATATAATCTTCTCAGGAATTAAAAAATTGTGTGTAGTTTATTTGCAACTATTTTTAAAGGAGAATCCAAGCTTGTGGGTAGAGGGGAAAGATATAAGAAAAGCACATACTCACAAAAAAGAGGAAGAAGGAAAATACGGTAGAAACCTACTTGAAGTGTTCGGCATAGGGACTACCTATACTGTGAAGAAGCTGAAAAACTTGAGAACAAAGGATCTTTGTCGTGTAGCTGCTAAGGTATCATTTACTAGTCTTTCCTATCATCTTCAGAATATAGCCTGTTCAACAGAGCTGTGATGGGCTGAGCCTAATACTTGTACGAGAGAAATTTTACATGTAGCATATTCTCGAGTTGTATTGTATCTCAACTTCCAGTGACTTCCAATTTATTTTCCCAAAATATACCCCAAAAGATCCTTGAAAAGTATTTTAAATAAAAATAGTTTCTGGAGTTTGTTTCCTCATTACTCTCTAAAAACATGATCTGTTGAGAATAAAGAATTTTTTGTTAATGTCAGTTTTAATTGAGAGATCTTTTTCTCAAGTTGTGATTTCATGAGTCAACCAGCAGGGGGAGCCATTTGACTAATTATTTCATTAATTCATTTTCCACTGGTGGGGTTGTTGAATTATATAGATGTTACGTGGCTGAAAAATTGTTGTCTATTGACAGTAAATAGCTTAGGGAGAAAAAAATTGTAACTCACAGCATAGCAATTAAGATTATTGTCTAAGGAGACAGACAAACCTAAGTTTGTGCTCCAGGTATGCCACTTGGCTAATCTGCATAATTTCTCCGAGCCTCAGTTTTCTCATTTCTAAATTGGCAGCTGTAAAAATATTTTGGTGACTACTAAATGAGTTAAAGCATTTAAAGCACTTAGCACTGATCTTGGCATATTGTGAGCACTCACTAAATACTAACTTTTAACAACTTAATCAAGATATTCCCCCATAAAAAGTAAAAGTAGGTATAAAAAGAATAATTCACTTGTTGTGTTCATATAAATAGTCTACCTTAACCTTTTTAAATGTTAGTTATGACTTATTAAGAATCATGATGGCCGGGTTTGGTGGCTTATTCCTGTAATCCCAGCACTTTGGGAGGCTGAGACAGGAGGATTTCTTGAGGCCAGGAGTTTGAGACCAGCCTGGCCAACGTGGCGAAACCCCATCTCTACTAAAAATACAAAAATTAGCCAGGCGTGGTGGTGTGCGCCTCTAATCCCAGCTACTCGGGAGGCTGGGGCACAAGAATTGCTTGAACCTGGGAGGTGGAGGTTGCAGTGAGCCGGTATCATGCCACTGCACTCCAGCCTGGGTGACAGAGTGAGACTTTGTCTTTAAAAAATAAATAAATACATAAACATGATGCACAGTTTGAAAAACGCTGGCTCATATTGAGAAAATAATAGAACAAATGCACAATATATTATATATGTAGTCTTAAAAACATTGAAAATTGCTGATATACCTTCACAAAATACAAACGAACCAAAAGAAATATTGGAAACTTGAAGCAAATCGGAAATCTTTAACCAAGAATAGGGAATTAAATTATAACTCAATAACTTGTAACGATTTTAAAATTATATAAATCATTGTGTACATGGCAGAATGTTTACTGTATGTTCATATACTTTATTGTCTAAACTGGGTAATTATTACAGTTCTTTTTTTTTTTTTTTTTTTTGAGGCAGAGTCCTGCTCTGTCGCCCAGGCTGGAGTGCGGTGGTGCGATCTCCTCCACTCACTGCAACCTCCACCTCCCAGGTTCAAGTGATTCTCCTGCCTCAGCCTCCTGAGTAGCTGGGATTACAGACGCACGCCACCACACCCAGCAAATTTTTTGTATTTTCAGTAGAGATGAGGTTTCACCGTGTTAGCCAGGATGTTCTCAAACTCCCGACCTCGTGATCTGCCCGCCTTGGCCTCCCAAAGTGCTGGGATTACAGGCATGAGCACTGCGCCCAGACTTTAGTATAAGTTTTAAAAATATAAGTATAGATGTTGATAAAGCTTAGGGAATTAAGAAAGTACTGGCCAGGTGCGGTGGCTTACACCTGTAATCCCAGTGCTTTGGGAGGCCGAGGCAGGTGGATCACTTGAGGTCAGGAGTTCAAGACCAGCCTGACCTACATGATGAAACCCCATCTCTAGTAAAAAAAACAAACAGAGAGAAAGTACTTTGGAGGCCAGGTGTGGTGGCACGCATCTGTAGTTCCAGCTACTTGGGAGGCTGAGGTAGGAGGACTGCTTGAGCCCAGAAGTTGGAAGCCAGCCTGAGCAACAGTGAGATCTTATCTCTAAAAATTAAAAATTTAAAAAAAGAAGAAAGTACTGTAAATACCCTTATTGAGAGATGTCTCTGCTCTTTAAAAAATAAATAAATTTTTGAGCTATGGTCTCGCTTGTCAACCCAGGCTGGAGTGCAGTGGCATAGTCGCGGCTCACTGCAGTCTCAGCCTTCTAAGCTTAGCCAATCCTCCCATCTCAGCCTTCCCAGTAGCTGGGACCACAGTTGTGTACCACCACACCCAGCTAATTTTTTGAAATTTTTTTGTAGAGATAGGGTCTTGCCATGTTGCCCAGGCTGGTCTTGAACTCCTGGGATTACAGGCATGAGCCCTAGCATCTGGCCTCTGCATTTTTGACATTGAAATATTTTAATGAAATTTTTAATAAAACAATGGTGAAGCCAGGCGCAGTGGCTCATGCCTGTAATCCCAGCACTTTTGGAGGCCAAGGCAGGCACATCACCTGAGGTCAGGAGTTCGAGACCAGCCTGGCCAACATGATGAAACCCTGTCTCTACTAAAACTACAAAAATTAGCTGGGAGTGGTGGCACATGCCTGTGATCCCAACTACTCGGGAGACTGAGGCAGGAGAATCGCTTGAACCTAGGAGGCTAAGGTTGCCGTGAGCCAAGATTGCGCCATTGCACTCCAGCCTGGGCAATTAGAGCGAAACTCCATCTCGAAAAAAAGAAAAAATAAAACAACGGTGAATGATTTTAATGCTGTTCATTGGTAAAATAGCTGGCAATTTTATATTGGCCCCCTCTTTTCTGTTTTTTTTTTTTAATTTTCTGATCTAAGGAAGTTAAAAACCTTAAAATTATGTATTCATAAATAGTTGCTCTAATGTGATCAGTTGTGTTGCTGCCAGCTTTATGTGTCTATGGTGAAGACTAAAATGAAAGAATAATTTGGAGTCACTTCACCATTACTTTATAATAGGTTTTTCTTAAAATTACTCTGAAAATGAGGTTATGTTTTTAGCCAACAATGTCTTAAATCATGGCAGTTTCTTAACAGGTAATTGTTTTAAAGGATTTTTTCTTAATTATAAAAATAGAAAATAATAAAATATTAAAACTACTTCGTTGTTCCTTGACTCAGAATTAACCACTGTTAATTGCTGAGTCTTATTTTTCTCTGTGTGTGTGTATGTGACAGGCATTGTACATAATAAATATAGTATATGGTGTTGTAACTTGCTTTTTTGTCATCATTTAACTCTTTCTGGATAATTTTCCCGTAGCTTTAATCTTTCTTCACAAATATAATTTCTAATGGCTGGGTATATTCTTGTTCTTCCATTGAGATGAATGCCAGAAGTAAATATTTTAAATTTTGCAGGCCCAGTGGTCTCTATTACGAACTACTCAACTCTGCCATTGAACACAAAAGCAGCCTTAAGCATGACAAAAACAAATGAGCATGACTGTTTCAATAAAATTTTATTTATAAAACAGGCATGGGCCAATCCTTGAGCTCAAACTTCCTAAGTTTACATTTTGCATCTTATAGAAAAAAAGCGACAATTCGAAATGAAAAGGAAGCTTCACTACAATGAAGGACTCAATATCAAACTAGCCAGACAATTAATTTCAAAAGATCTACATGATGATGATGAAGATGAAGAAATGTTAGAGACTACAGATGGAGAAAGCATGAATACGGAAGAATCAAATCAAGGTTAAATGTTTGGAAAATGTCACTGAGACTTTTGTGATGCTCTGTGCCTAAGATAATATACTTTATTTTGCTTTAAACTTGTGAAAAAACAGAAAATTTTGCTGAGATTCACTTTATTATACCAAATGTTCCTAAAATTTTAACCCCCATGGCCAGTTTCAGAATAATAAAGTTTTAATACCCAGAGTTGATTTGATTTTAGACCATATGTTTTATTATATGGCTTTCTTCTGGTTTACTTGCCTTTAGGCAAGGATGTTTGTCTTCATATTAAGCTATATTTTATTTTGAATATTTTAGGTCATGTTGTATTTGTCATAACGATCTAAAGTTTAAAAATTTTTAAATGAAACATTTTTTTTTGAGACAGAGTCTCGCTCTGTCGCCCAGGCTGGAGTGCAGTGGTGCGATCTTGGCTCACTGCAAGCTCCGCCTCCCGGGTTCCTGCCATTCTCCTGCCTCAGCCTCCTGAGTAGCTGGGACTACAGGTGCCCGCCACCACGCCTGGCTAATTTTTTGTATTTTTAGTAGAGACGGGGTTTCACCGTGTTAGCCAGGATGGTCTCAATCTCCTGACCTTGTGATCCGCCCGCCTTGGCCTCCCAAAGTGCTGGGATTACAGGCGCGAGCCACCGTGCCCGGCCTGAAACATGTTTTTAGTATGGAAGATTTGTTTTTACATCCCTTTAGGTACAAAGTATGTCATGTCTTTCCAATACGGATTCTTTTGACTGTTGGATTAAGTTATTTAACTGTTTTTGTTTTTGTTTTTATTTTTTTGAGTGTTAGACGCCCAGCCCCTGCAGCCTAGCAACTCCTGATCTGTCATAGGAAATAGGTTCTATTTATTTTTTATGAACTGTTACTCTGGTATTTAATGAAGTGAATCTTCTGCACCACTAATGAAGATTTTTTTGTGCCCACCACCTACTCCTTGTACTTAACAAACTTCATACTTTTCAGTGGAGGCGTAACTGATTTTATTTGTGGTGCCCAAAATGGTTAAGTCTTAGGAAATTAAATAATTATTATACTACCATTTTGGTAAGCATAGTATGAAATATGAATAATTCTATGATACAGCCTGATGAGTTGCTGTCTCACAGTGTCAGGATTACAGTACTTTTTGTTATTCCATAATATGCTTCAGCCTTTTAGTCTATTTCATATAGCCTTTCATTTCCATTATATATCCCATAGTCTGTTTAACTTATATTTCACTTGAGCAAACTTCATCTTACATAGTAGCTGTGGCATGTTTCTATTATCCGTTTTTATTTTTATTTTATTTTTTATTTGTTATAGAGGCAGGGTTTTTTGTTTGTTTTAATGCCATTTCTTTTGAAAAATAACTATGGCATTTTGTCCGTCTCTGCTTATAAGATACTACATTTCACACATTTAGTACATAAATATATTTTTTGTTTAAGTTTAATGGAGGATTAGAATTTTGTATTAGCTCAGTGCCTGATTTTTCTTCACTGGAGATGAAGTACACCTTGCAAAGGAGTATATCCTGCTTAGCATTATAAAACCCACAAGAATAGGGTGAGACTTAGGGAAATAAGTACCTTATTTATCCCCTACCCTTTTTGGGCCCTTAACATTTTACCAGCTTTTAAGATCTCTAAGTTCTGTAGAACCCATTAGTTTTTGGGCAGTGTCAGTCTCCTCCCTTCCCCCTTTCCTCCCCCATTCACACAATTCGTTGGAGAAAATTGACGTGTTTGGACTCTTAGGTGATATTTTATAGCTTTGACGTAATAAATATATATCTTTTTATAGCTCTGGATATTTGAGTTGTCGTAAACTCTTACCTTTCCACCTGTGACTTACAGAAATGTTCAATCTGAAACCTGTTTGTTTTATCAGCAAGTAGACACTTCTGTTCTTTAGACTATTTAGGGGAGTGTATAGATTCTTCAATTTCAGTCTAAATCAGCCTACATGAAATATACCTTATTTGTTTTTAAAATTTTTATATTTGCTTGTCATGCATGCTAATAGAAGGGAACTTTAGCCAGGGTTGACAATATATAACAAATTATGTTGACTTTTTCTTTTATCTTTGCAGGATCTACTCCAAGTGACCAACAGCAAAACAAATTACGAAGTTCATAGAAGAGATTTGTTCAACACTGCAATTGTTTGTTAGATATAAACCCTATGACTATAATACATTGCTTCTTGTTCTCCACAATTCATGACTTAAGTACCAAAATGCATACCAGTTATTATATATTGCCAAGAATTAAATGATAAACTTAGAGACTGATTAGACTGAAAATGCCTAATTGATATATATATTCTTGTGCCTAGTACTTTACCACAAATACAGTGTAATATCATCAGTCCAAAACTGCATTACTTTTGTAAAAACACTGGTTAATTTGTATAAGATATTATAGAGCTTTTTATGCTTTAGAAGTTAAACAATATCTTTGGGGGGGAACTAATTTATTTTCATCACTCGAAATGTGGTAGCTCTTACAAAGTTTGTTGATTTGTTTTTTTAAAAATCAAAAGCCAATTGAACAACAGGATATATAGACTGATAAATATTCAGGCTGTATTTTAACACTTGTCTTCAACTTGATTTGTCTCTTTAATTGAAAGAATTATAAGAGTTACTGTTGCATTTTCTGACCTACTACCTTTAAAATTCCTGTTGAGGTTCTTTGTGTTTACAAGGAAAGGACTGAACTTTTTCTCATCAAAACTAGCTTTTTTCCCCACAAATAAATTATCAGGTTAAACTTTCACCAATGTCTGCTCTGTTTTTTGTTTTTTGGGGGCTTTTTTGTTTGTTTTTGTTTTTTAATGTTTTTGGTTCACTGGGCAGACTTCAGAGCAGTTTTTTAAAAAAATAAATATTCTAATGTAACTGTCTCTCCATTCCCTTTAAATACCTGTCTTAACCTCCTGCTTTTATTTCCTACTCCTTTCCACACACACGCACACAATCTTTTACCTTTTAAAGGATCATTAAGATTGTCACGACATTAGGAATTCTTTCTGTCACTCTTCTGTCATTTGCTGCTATGTTGAAATTCTTATTTTGACCATCAATGCCTATGAATTCTTCTAATACACGAAGAAAATAGATTGAGTAGCAGCAGTACTATAGGTGGGAAATACCATTTAACTGCTGAATTTCTATACCTCTCTGATTTACAGATTGCTAATTAAATGGCTATTATTAGTTTGGCTTAATTAGACTTAAGAAAACAACTAACTGAGGGGTTTTTTTGTTTTTTGAGGGTTTTCTTTGCATGAGAATTGTATGTAACCAGTGATATGATTATTCCTGAATGTACAGACAGAAGTAAGCCTGGACATTGTTTAACTTAAAAACTTTAAATAGTCCCTGCTTTAAGGGAATACGATAATGTGTACTATGACAAATGTACTTTATTCTTCTAACACAGTAAGAATTATGTGGAATTTTTTCCTTAAACAAAGTGCAGGAAAGCCCTGTGTGTCTTGGTTTAGTTATGGTTTCATTTCTAGCCATACAATTGATGAATTGTATATAATTTTTGTTAGTACCAAAATAATCCGTAATATGAACAGACTTCTAAAATAATGTCTGTGTATTTTATATATATATATACATATATAAAAGAAGGCTTTTATTGAACAGCTTATCTTCCACTTGCAGGTTTATGGAAATATCAGTATTTCAAAATAAATAAAAAGTGGGAGAATTCTTTGCTGTTAGAAGAATGTGGTTATTATTTTGATTTTTTTAAATGAGATATATAATCCAAGTACTGCTGAACTATAAGTGCAGTATTCTAAACATTTCAGCCTAGTAATACCACTGATTTAGAAACAAAACTGTTTATCTCTGGTTTCTGAATTTAGAATGTTGGGATTACCTGTTTAAATCTGTCTTGGGGGATGTAGAGATTTAAGTCTGTACATATGCGTGCACATATATTCATGCACCCTCTGATTTTGGTTTTCTTGTTTCTGAGTTCTTAGAAAGTATCCACATACTCTTTTTTTTTGTAGAAGTAGCTGTCGTAGAGTGAAGAAAAGGATAAGACTTTAAACAGTTGATTCTTTTTGTGTTTTCTACAAACTATTTTTTGAAATTTAAATCACAAGCAAACTTGTTTTCTGGTTTTTAGAAAGTAGATGATGATTTCAGAGGAGTAAGGCATGCCAAGCAGCATGCTCAGTGGGTTTTAGGCTGTCAAATGTAGCCGAGAAAAGGTATGTTCAAGTCATAAGTAGCTAATTGATAGGGTATGAACTAGTCAAAATATGAACCATTATGATTCAAGTTAGATTTTCCTCTGGAGTGACAGATCTGAATGTTCAGTTCTAGCCATGGTAGATTTTACTTTCAACTTTTTAATCAGTATCACTTTCTGTGCTTAACTCTTTGGTGTTACCTTGTCCGTTTTCATTTGTCTAAAATTCTGCAGAGGTGACTAAAATTTGACATAATGGTATAAATGGATTGTTAAGGTAACTTTCAGTTGAAGATTAAAGCAAGATACCATTTTCCCCATGACTTTGATTTTGTTTACATTTTTCCCTTTCAGTTAGTATACACTACACATACTGTAATAAAATACAATAATATGACAATTGTCTGTGTGTCGATTTTATTTTATTGCTACTTAGCTATCTCAAGACCATAATCCATTGACCAAGTGCTCTGGATACCAGGAGTGGATCATGGATTACGCTGTGGCAAAGTAGTTTTTTTAGTCATAGTAGCATTGTGCTCAGTCCCTTACATCTAATCCTCAAAACCGCCACACAGAGCAAGCATTCTTACCTACGCTTTGTAAGTGAGGAAAATGCCCTTGGTCAAATTATTTATTAATAGTTTCAGTGCCTCACACATGCTAAATGACAGGATTTAAATCCAAATCTAACTAAATTTCATGGTCTTTAGTCATACATTTTTTGATGTAGAAAACATTTTAGAAATTGTACCTTACAAATAAATGTATATGGATTATTGATACGTAACTGTATGCTTTAGGAGTAGCATTTTTCAGGTGTTTGGGCTTCTGGGGTTTGTTAAAATCTGAAAAATTGGAAATAATTTAATTTTGTTTGCAGTTTGTGTGCCATCTAGGAAAAATCGCTCAAAAGCACAAATAGCCAGTGGCTGGAGGTGAATGCATGTCATTTGGTTGTGTTTTGGAAGTTTGTTTCTTAGCAGGCTGTTTCAAGCTCAGAACATGATTTTTTTTCATAGAATCCGTCTGAAGTCAAGGACCATGCCAGCCTATAAAAACCAACATGGACCTAACCCAGGATTTCCCAGTGTGTTCCTTGAAACCCTTGTCCTGCAAGATGTTCCATGAAAATGATAACGATAAACAAGCCTTGCACATACTACGTACTTTATTCCCCTACCCTCTTGGAGACTTATGTACATTATTATCATAATAAGGAGTCTGAGCAGTCCTGCTTATAGGAACCTATTTAAAACTTAGTTTTACCTTTTTCAAACATATTTCACTATAACCACCCCGCTTTGTCCATCAAATAACATCCCGAGTAGGACAATAGGCCAGGGTCTCTTAATATATCAAACTTGGACTTTCTCCTAAAAAAGGAAGAGAATGGTTTATCAGTGAAAGAAGGAAGACATGGTAGCAATAACTGCAGAGTATTGATGGATTGGATACAACTTGCCAAACATAAGATTTTAATTTTTGGTAACTTATGTAAGAAACTGCAAAATATATATTCAGGACAGATGAATGTGTAGTTGTGGTTGGTTATAAGCTGCAGTGGTTTTGTACTGAGAGACTATTATTCCAAAGACCTGCTGCTCAAGCAGTTTTTTGGAATGTCTTACACTTGCTATCAACTCTTTGCATAGCTGGTTGGCAAGAGCACATCTGCTACCCATCAAGAAAACAGAAGAGCAGATAACAAGTGTCTCTGGTCTGTGGCTCATACCCCCAAACTTGGTTACTCCAGCAAAGTGGTTTTGGGATTTGACTCATCTGGTTTTTGATTTGAGGAATTATTTGGGGGAGGTAACGCTGAGAGTAGGTGAGTGAGGGTGGATTTGGCAAGTGTTTAGTCATGATTTTATCTCAACTGCCCAACCTGAAATTTTTTTCAGTAAAGTCTGCCAAGTGTTTAGCATTTCAGTTCTATTACCAATGGGAATTGTTGCAATTGGAAGATAACTCCTGTAAATTGTTCCTATCTGTTTAATTGTGTGTGGATTGATGACAGTGTTGACTAAAACTGGAAGAGGATTCTGCAGGCTAATTTTTTATATCTTAATATCATTTGACCTCACTTATTAAGCAAAGAGGATTATAAGCAGCTTTTCAGTATGCCTTGTTCTAATGGTTCAATCTGAAAAAGTGTTACCAATAATAGAGCTAATGAAATGAACATAGGAAGCAAACTTTAGTTACATTCCCGTTTAGTTAGGCTCCTTGGTCTCGGAAGTATCCCTATATAAGCAATTACTTAGCGTCAGAATTCTGTATTTTTATCTTCCTATGTAAAAGACACTCTCAATTGAAAAATAAGCATTTTATCGTAGGGCACTGTGCCAAGCTAAATTGGGAAATGCAAACATAATATTATTTCCCTGCCTTTAGAGAGTTTCAAGCTTAGGTGTGCAGAGCAGAGAGAGAGCACTGCTTTGCAAGAACAAGGAAGGAGTAAGAAGACACTCACCCTCTGCAGCCATTCTCGGGAGGCCTTTCTGGTAGGTGAGACTGAGAAGGGTAGGCTAGCAAGACACTGCTATTTATCAGAGTTTTATGTGGATTTTCTTAATACCAAATTAAGATCTCTGATTGGTTTGGCTCTGTGTCCCCACTCAAATCTCACGTTGAATTGTAATCCCCATTTTGGGGGAGGGACCCAATAAGAGGTGATTGGATCATGGGGGTAGATTTCCCCCTTGCTGTTCTTGTGCTAATGAGTGAGTTCTCAGGAGAGTTAGTTGTTTAAAAGTGTGTAGCACTTACTCCTTTTCTCTCTCTCTCCTGCCACCATGTGAAGATGTGCCTACTTCCCCTTTGCCTTCCACCATGATTGTAAGTTTCCGGAGGCCTCCCAGTCATGCTTCTTGTTAAGCCTGTGGAACTGTGAGTTAATTCAACCTCTTTTTTAAATAAATTACCCAGTCTCAGGTAGTTCTTTATAGCAGTGTGAGAACAGACTAATACAATGTCTCTAGTCACCTACCTCAAAATTTTTACTAAGCAAGATAGTTCTCACAAAAATCAGAAATGTCAAATGATTTTTTTTTTAAACACAAAAGCCTAGTACAAATGTTGGATTTCAGAAGTTGAAGCAGATTTGTGGATTGTTGCCATTTAAGCTTCTGCTGCTGTTGTAATGATCCCTAAGTTGATTTACTGGGGGACAAGGGGCTGAGGAAGGAAAGGCTGGGTCAAAACCACAATATGCAAGTCCTGCTTTAGCTTGAAACCATCTTAGGAAATGTGCTTTGGTTCCCTGCTAGCTTTGAAAAGCAAACTGGTCCCTGTTTCCCCAAGTAGGAGTGTCTGAGTCTTTGTGTGTGTTTTAGAGACAGAGGCTCACTGTGTTGCCCAGGCTGGACTCGACTCCTGGTTTCAGGTGATCCTCCCACCTCAAGCCTCCCCAGGAGCTGGGACTACAAGTATACACAGCTACACCCAGCATTTTTTTTTTTTTTTTTTTTAAGAACAGAGTCTCGCTCTGTTGCCCAGGCTAGAGCACAATGGTGTGATTTCAGCTCACTGCAACCTCTGCCTCCCAGGTTCAAGTGACCCTCCCACCTCAAGCCTCCCGCGTAGCTGGGCCTACAGGCACGCACCGCTGCCCAGCTAATTTTTTGTATTTTTAGTAGAGATGGCGTTTCGCCATGATGGCCAGGCTGGTCTTGAACTTCTGGCCTCAAGTGATCTGCTTCCCAAAGTGCTGGGATTACAGGCATGAACCACCGCGCCCGGCCAATGCCCGGCTTTTTTTTTTTTTTTTTTTTTTTTTTTTTTGAGACTGAGTCTTGCTCTGTTGCCCAGGCTGGAGTGCAGTGGTGCGATCTCGGCTCACTGCAAGCTCCGCCTCCTGGTTTCACACCATTCTCCTGCCTCAGCCTCCTGAGTAGCTGGGACTACAGGCGTCCACCACCAAACCCGGCTAATTTTTTTTTTTTTTTTTTGTATTTTTAGTAGAGATGGGGTTTCACCGTGTTAGCCAGGATGGTCTCAATCTCCTGACCTCGTGATCTGCCCGCCTTGGACTCCCAAAGTGCTGGGATTACAGGCGGGAGCCACCGAGCCTGGCCCTATGCCCAGCTTTTGAGATTTAGTTTTTCATGGTAAATCACAAAGTATATAATCCAATCTAGGACTCTTAAAAACAGTCCTGGGAGACCGGGTGGAATTGACCAGATTACTAAGTGAATTGAACCCAGAATAATATTCTCTATTACTCTAAGCTTCAAGCATTGTTCTGTAGACCTAGAGTCTGAAATTTTATGGACTCAATGAGGACACACTGATAAAGTTGAGAGGAAAAGATGTTTGTTTCTTAGAACATTATTAAATATTTATTAAGCACCAAGTATGTGCTCAGGAATTTTGCTGGGGAATGAATGCACATTGAAAAGGTAAATAAAAAATGGTTCTTAGAACAAAGGATATAATCACTGTGACAAAAAGCAAAATATATATAAAAGAGGTAGAACAGAAGAATCACAATGTCTATTGCTTACATGTCTTATGTGTATCATAAACATCATGTTTGAAACTGAGTTTTTTTCCTCCAAACTGTTATTTTTATTTTTATTTTTTTCGTGAGACAGAATCTTGCTCTGTTGCTCAGGCTGGAGTGCAGTGGCAGAATCTCGGCTCACTGCAACCTCCACCTCCCTGGTTCAAGCAATTCCCCTGCCTCAGTCTCCCAAGTAGCTGGAATTACAGGCACACGCCACCACGCCTGGCCAATTTTTTTGTATTTTTTAGTAGGGACGGGGTTTCACCATGTTAGCAAGACTGGTCTCAAACTCCTGAGCTCAGGCAATCCGCCTGCCTCCGCCTCCCCAAGTGCTGGGATTACAGGTGTGAGCCACCACGCCCGGCCCCTCCCAACTATTCTTAATAGCTCTATCCCCCACCCCAAACACTCTCCCAAAATCAGTAACCGAGCACCACATTGTCTACCTTGATTCATTTCTTTCTCTCAAATACTCAAATCCAGTCCATACCTTCATCATGTATCTAAATCTCTCAACATCTTCAGTGTCTACCGTAGATACCTAAGTCAAGCCATCGTACTTTTTAAAAAACATTTTTTTAAGAGGCAGAGTCTTGCTCGGTTGCCCGCCCTGGAGTACAGTGGCCCATTTATAACTCACTGCGTCCTAAAACTCCTGGACTCAATTGATCCTCCCACCTCAGCCTCCTAAGTGGCTAGGACTATAGGGATGTGCCACTATGCCTAGCTAATTTTAAAACATTTTGTAGAGAGGGGGTTTTGCTAGGTTACCCAGGCTGGTCTTGAACTCCTAGCTTCAAGTGATCCTCCTGCGACAGCTTTCCAAAGTGCTGGGATTACAGGAATGAGCCGCTGCGTCCAGCTTTCCAGTCCTTTTTTTTTTTTTTTTTTTTTTTTTTTTTGATACAGAGTCTTGCCCAGGCTGGAATGCAGTGGCATGATCTCAGCACACTGCAAGCTGTGCCTCCCGGGTTCACACCATTCTCCTACCTCAACCTCCTGAGTAGCTGGAACAGGCGCCCGGCTGATTTTTTTTTTTTGTATTTTTAGTAGAGACGGGGTTTCACCATGTTAGCCAGGATGGTCTCGATCTCCTGACCTCATGATCCTCCCGCCTCGGCCTCCCAAGGTGCTGGGATTACAGGCGTGAGCCCCTGCGCCCGGCCTCCAGTCCATTTTTTAAAAAGCAGTAAGTGTTACTGTCCTACTTAAAGCCTTTCAGCAATTTCTCTACCATCCTTAAGAATGAGTCCAGGTTTCTTAGACTGACTGACAAAACTTTGTACTGGTTCCCACATACCTGTTCAAATTTTTTTGTGCCACTCCTGCTTAATTATTTCAGTCATTAGAAATTTTATTTTGGTTTTTTATTCAGTTTGTACAGTTTACTGAGTTTCTCTCCTCTGTTAGGGCCTAGATACTAGCAAGCGCCTCTGCTGGAAATGCTCTTTAATAATTTTTCATGCAACTTTTCTGCTCATTCTTAGGTTCAAACGTAACTCCCCCAGAGGTGCTGTTCCCTGCCTATTCCATCTAAAAAAGATGTCTTTCCTATGATTCTCAGACTGTTTCCCCAACTTGTTGGTTTATTTGCTTGTTGCCTGGTTTCCTCACTAAATAAAAAGCTCCATGAAGGCAGGAGCTCTTTTCCTTACTACAGTATTCTCAGAGCTTGGTGTGGGCCAGCTCAGCAGAACTCTCAACAAGCGTGGCCAGAGTGAATAAAAGGATGATACCTGCTCATAATGTGATTCACCTTTTCCTTCCTATTAATGTTTCTTCATGTTTCATGTTTGAATATTAGAACCGGAAAGAAACCAAAAATCAGCTAATTTCCTTAGAAACCAGAAAGAAACCAGAAATAACTAATTTCCTTAATTTTTAGAGGCAAGCAAAGGGAAGTCAATATTACTCAACTGGTTCTTGGCAGAGGAGAGACTAGAATCCAGTTACTCTGACTCTTCATTTTCACAATAAATCTCTCCTTGGACCGAACCACTGTGGCCCTGTCTTGCTTTGGTGGTTATCTTTTTTCCAGAGTGGAGAGTATTAAGAATTAACACATTCAGGATAATCTGAAAACAAGCTCTTACACTGAGGTAAAATTTCTCAAATCAGCTGAGGCCTTGTACCAAAACTCCAGCTTGTAAGCATTTTTGGAAATCTTGCTAGAGAGTGGTGCATTTTCCAATATTCACAGACCAAACATCATCTTTACTCATTGACTCCAGCTTGTTCTTATGATGAACGTTGGTTATTGTTATATATATATATATATATATATATATTTTTTTTTTTTTTTTTTTTTTTTTTTGAAACGGAGTCTCACTCTGTCTCCCAGGCTGGAGTGCAGTGGCACGATCTCAGCTCACTGCAGCCTCCACCTCCTGGGCTCAAGCGATCCTCTCGCCTCAGCCTCCCCAGTAGCTGAGACTACAGGAATGCTCCATCACGCCCAGCTAATTTTTTTTTTTTTTTTAATATTTTTGGTGGGGACGGGGTTTCACCATGTTGCCCAGGCTGGTCTCAAACTTCTGAGCTCAAGCAATCTACCCACCTTGGCGTCCAGCCTCCCAAGTGCTGGGAGTACAGGCACAAGTCACCATGCCTAACCCAGAACATTGATTATTATACTATCTGAAATACAGTCTTGTCCTCAAGAACCCATTGAAGGGATTCTTCCTGAGCTTTAACATGCTGAGCTTTTCCAACAGTAAGACATCTGAGGGTCATTACCAGCTTATGTGTGTGGGCGTTGTGACTGTTTTCCTTAATACCAAGAGGCTTGTTTTCATTTCGAGCCTCCTGTCTGTGTTTCTGGATGTTAGAAATTGCCAAAAATCTCCGACGAAGGTGAAGGGGTTATTACTGAAATGTAATACCTCTTAAATGGTGACCAGCCCTGTTTTATGAAGTTATTTAACACTTTTGGAGAAGATAGCAGTTTCCCACTTTTGTGGTCCAACTAGAACATGAGTCAAAGAAAGTTTTGTGATTTTTTAAAAATAGGCTTTATTTTTTAGAGCAGTTTTAGCTTCACAGCAAAACTGAGAGAAAAGTACAGAGATTTCTTATGTACCATCTGCCCCCACACATACATAACATCCCCCATAATCAATATCCCCCACGAAGTGGTACATTTGTTATAATCAATGAACCTACAATGACACTGACCCAAAGTCCATAGTTTACATTTGGGTTCACTCTTGGTATAGTACATTCTATGGGTTTGGACAAAAGTATAATGATGTATATCTCCCACTGTGATATCATACAGAGGAACTTCACTGTATCTCCCCCTGTGATATCATACAGAGGAGCTTCACTGCCCTAAAAATCCTCCCCACTGATTCATTCCTTCCTCCTCCCAACCCCTGGCAACCACTGGGCTTTTTGTTAGTTCCATAATTTTGCCTTTTCCAGAATGTGATATAGTTGGAATCATACAGTATATAGCCTTTTCAGATTGACTTCTTTCACATAGTAATATGCATTGAAGCTTCCTCCGTATTTCCCATGGCTTGATAGCTCATTTAACACTGAATGTTATTCCATTTTGTGGATATACCACAGTTTATCCATTAATCCACCAGAGGACATCTTGGTTGCTTATAAGTTTTGGAAATTATGAATAAAGCTGCCACAAACATCTGTGTACAGGTTTTAACGTGTACAACTCCTTTGGGTAAATACGAAGGAGTGCAGTTGCTGGATCATATGGTAAGAGTTTATTTAGTTTTGTAAGAATCTGCCAAACTATCTTCCAATGCAGCTGAACCATTTTCCCACCAGCAATAAATGAGAGTTTCTGTTGCTCCACATGCTTGTCAGCGTTTAGTGTTATAAGTGTTCTGGATTTTAGCCACACTAATAATTTGCAGTTCCCAGATGATATGTGATGTGGAGCTTTTTTTTTTTTTTTTTTAAAGAAACAAGGTCTTGCTGTCATCCAGGCTGGAGTGCAGTGGCACAATCACGGCTCACTGCACAGGCTCAACCTCCAGACTCAAGCAATCCTCCCATCTCAGCCTCCCAAGTAGCTGGAACTACAGGCATGCGCCACTGTGCTTGGCTCAATTTTGTTTTTCTTGTAGAGATGGGGTTTCACCATGTTGTCAAGGCTGGTCTCGAACTCCTGAGCTCAAGCAATCCTCCCACCTCAGCCTCCCAAAGTATTGGGATTACAAATGTGAGCCACCATGCCCAGCCAAGTTTTAGATTTTTTTGTAGAGCCGAGGTCTCACTATGTTACCCACGCTGGTCTCCAACTCCTGGGCTTAAGCAATCTTCACACCTCCCACAGTGCTGGGATCACAAGCATGAGCCACCATGCCCGGCTGGTTGTTTTATTACTGTTGAGCTTTAAGAGTTCTTTGTATATTTTGGATAACAGTCCTTTATCATATAAATCTTTTGCAAATATATTCTCCCAGTCTGTGGCTTGTTTTCTTTCTCTTGAATGAATTTTGAGAACCATACTTTGAACACTTAGCTTTCTTTTTTGCCCAGACTCCAGAAAAATAATATTACATATGTTGATGAGACTTTTCTGAAGAATTAAAAATAAGAGATAAATGTTGATGAGGATGTGGAGAAAAGAGAACACTTGTAAACTGTTTGGGGAATATAAATTGGTACAACCATTATGGGAAACCATATGAAGTTTCCTCAAATAATTAAAAATAGAACTATATATGATCCAGCAATTCTATTTCTGGGTATATATCCAAAGCAAATGAAACTGGTATGTTGACGAGATGTAAGTGTCCACCAATAGTTGAATGTATAAAGAAAATGTGGTGTATATATACAGTGGAATATTATTCAGCCTTAAAAAAGAACATGGGTGAATGTGGAGGACATATGTTAAGTGAAATAAGCCAGGCACAGAAATACAAATGCTGCATGACCTCACTTACGTGTGGAATCTAAAAAAGTCAAACTCAGAAGTAAAGAGTAGAATGGGCCGGGCACGGTGGCTCACGCCTGTGATCCCAGCACTTTGGGAGGCCGAGGCGGGCAGATCACGAGGTCAGGAGATCGAGACCATCCTGGCTAACATGGTGAAACCCCGTCTCTACTAAAAATACAAAAAAAATTAGCCGGGCATGGTGGTGGGCACCTGTAGTCCCAGCTACTCTGGAGGCTGAGGCAGGAGAATGGCATGAACCTGGGAGGCAGAGCTTGCAGTGAGCTGAGATCACAGCACTGCACTCCAGCCTGGGCAACAGAGCGAGACTCTGTCTCAAAAAAAAAAAAAAGAGTAGAATGATGGTTGCCAGTGGCTGGGGGTTTGGGGTTGGAAAGATGTTGGTCAAAGGACATAAAGTTTCAGTTAGATGAAGGAATAGCTTGGGGTAATCTATTGTTAAATATGGTGACTATAGTTAATAACAGTGTTTTGGCTGGGTGCAGTGGTTCACCCCTGTAATCCCAGTACTTTGGAAGGCTGAGGTAGGAGGATCACTTGAGGCCAGGAGTTCAAGACCAGCCTAAGTAACATGGTGAGACACTGTCTCTAAAAAATAAGAAATAAAATGAGCTGGGTGTGGTGGTACATGCCTGTAGTTCCAGCTACCTGGGAGGCTGAAGCGGGAGGATTGCTTGAGCCTAGGAGGTCAAGGCTGAAGTGAGCTATGACTGTGCCATTGCACTCCAGCCTGGGGGACAGAGTGAGACCCTGTCTCTAAAAAAAAAAAAAAAAAAAAAAAATTAATAATAGTGTTTTATATACTTGAAAACTGCTAAAAGAGCAGGTTTTAAATGTTCTTAGGATGAAAAAATAAGTATATGAGGTGATGGATGTGTTAGTTTAACTATTCCACAATGTATACACATAAATAAAAAATGTGTGTACACACCATAAATATATAATTTTTATTTGTTAATTTAAAAAATTGAAATAGAAGAATGTATTCTTTTCAAGATCTTCTAGATTTTTTATGTAAATGCAAGTGAGTAAAAATGTGATGACTTTTTTGTTGTTGTTTGTTGGTTTGTTTGAGATGGAGTTTTGCTCTTGTTGCCTAGGCTGGATTGCAGTGGCGTGATCTCGGCTCACTACAACCTCTGCCTCCTGGGTTTCAGCTATTCTGCTGCCTTAGCCTCCCAAGTAGCTGGGATTACAGGTGCCTGCCCCCATGCCCGGCTAATTTTTTTATATTTTTAGTAGAAACGCGGTTTCACCATGTTGGCCAGGCTGGTCTTGAACTCCTGTCCTCAAGTGATCCGCCCACCTTGGCCTCCCAAAGTGCTGGTATGAGCCACCCCGCCAGGTCTCTTTTTTTGAGACATAGTCTCACTCTGTTGCCCAGCCTGGAGTGCAGTGGTACAATCTGGGCTCACTGCAACCTGTGCCTCCCAGGTTCAAGTGATTCTCCTGCCTCAGCCTCCTGAGTAGCTGGGATTACAGGCGTGCACCAAGACTCCTGGCTAAATTTTGTATTTTGTATTTTTATTAGAAACGGGGTTTTGCCATATTGGCCAGGCTGGTCTCGAACTCCTGACCTTAAGTGATCCACCCACCTCAGCCTCCCAAAGTGCTGGGATTACAAGCTTGAGCCACCGAACCCGGTGGACTTTTCTTCCCTCCCCCCCCCCCCCTCTCCCCTCCCTGTCTTCCTTCCTTCCATCCTTTCCTCCTCTTTCTTTCTCCTTCCTTCCTTCCTTCCTTCCTTCCTTCCTTCCTTCCCTCCCTCCCTTCCCCCCTCCCTTCTCTTTCTCTCTCTTTCTCTCTTTTTCAGAGTCTTGCTCTGTCTCCCAGCCTAGAATGCAGTGGTGCAGTCACAGCTCACTGCAGCCTTAACCTCCCAGGCTCAGATGATCCTCCTGCCTCAACCTCCAGAGTAGTTGGGACCACAGGTACACACCACCATGCCTAATTTCTAAAATTTTTTGTAGAGACGATGTCTCACCATGTTGGCCAGGCTGGTCTCAAACTCCTGGCCTCAAGTGAACCTCTTGCCTCAGCCTCCCAAAGTGCTGGTATTATAGGCATGAACTACCATGCGCGCTCTACTTCAATTTTTTTAAATGACAAAAAGATCCACTTGCTGGATTTACCTATATTCAGAAGATGTGGATAGACCAATACAAGATATAAGTTTAGAACATATCTGGAACATTTCAGATACTCTACAGTAAAGTGTCTTACATGAATTAGTTCATTTAATCCTCAAAACAATAAAGCTAACATGAGAAAGACTTTGTTAGATTTAGGGTCACCTAGATCATTGGTGATCTTAGTGAGAGTGTCCTCATTGGCCTTTTGAGGGTAGAAAGCCACATTGCACGGGGCTGAGGAACGAGTGGAAGGTGTGGAAAGGGATACTGCATGTATAGGTCGCTTGTTTAAAAAGTTTAGTTGTGAAAGTGAAGACAGAGGCCGGGCACTGTGGCTCACGCCTGTAATCCCAGCACTTTGGAAGGCTGAGGGGGGTGGATCACATGAGGCCAGGAGTTCGAGACCAGCTACTCGGGAAGCTAAGCCACGAGAACCGCTTGAACCCGGGAGGCGGAGATTGCAGTGAGCCGAGATTGCGCCACTGCACTCCAGCCTGGGCGACAGAGTGAGGCGGCGTCTAAAAAAAAAAAAAAAAAGGAAAAAAGAAAAGACAGAGATAGAATAGACAAGATATGGCAGGAATTTGTATGTTTATATTTTAGAAATTATTAAGTATAGGATATAAGAAGAGAAGTTTCACCTCATATATAGGACAAGTGCTCACATTACTAGATACTGTTTAAAAATTCATCACCAGTAATAAGTTTGAAAAAAGAATTATGAAAGTACCCAACCAAGCCGGACGTGGTGGCTCACATCTGTAATCCCAGCATTTTGGGAGGCCGAGGCAGGCGGATCATGAGGTCAGGAGATCAAGTCCATCCTGGCTAACACAGTGAAACCCTGTCTCTACTAAAAATACAAAACTGTAGCCGGCGTGGTGGCGGGCGCCTGTAGTCCCAGCTACTCCAGAGGCTGAGGCAGGAGAATGGTGTGAACCGGGGAGGCGGAGCCTGCAGTGAGCAGAGATCGCGCCACTGCACTCCAGCCTAGGTGACAGAGTGAAACTCCGGCAAAAAAAAAATTTAAAAAGGAGGGAGGGAGGGAGGGAAGGAAGGAAGGAAGGCAGGCAGGCAGGCAGGCAGGCAGGCAGGCAGGAAGGAAAGAAGGAAGGAAGGAAGGAAAGAAGGAAGGAAGAAAGGAAGGAAAGAAGGAAGGAAGGAAAGAAGGAAGAAGGAAGGAAAGAAGGAAGGAAGGAAAGAAGGAAGGAAGAAAGGAAGGAAAGAAGGAAGGAAGAAAGGAAGGAAAGAAGGAAGGAAGGAAGGAAAAGAAAGGAAGGAAAGAAGGAAGGAAGGAAAGGAAGGAAGGAAGGAAGGAAGGAAGGAAGGAAGGAAGGAAGGAAGGAAGGAAGGAAGGCAGGCAGGCAGGCAGGCAGGCAGGCAGGCAGGCAGGCAGGCAGGCAGGCAACCAATCATCCTGCCTTCCTGTTCTTTGAATCAGCTACCTCCTTATCTGTGCATGTTATTTTTTCCCCATGCTTCTGTAGGCACTAAAGCTGTGCATATTATACTATGCACATAATGTTAAGTATTTCTTTTTCTTTTTTTTTCTGAGACGGAGTCTTTCTCTGTCGCCCAGGCTGGAGTGCAGTGGCACAATCTCCGCTCACTGCAACCTCCGCCTCCCAGGTTCAAGCAATTCTCCCTGCCTCAGCCTCCTGAGTAGCTGGAATTACAGGCGCCCACCATCATGCCCGGCTAATTTTTGTATTTTCAGTAGAGACAGGGTTTCACCATGTTGGCCAGGCTGGTCTTGAACTCCTGACCTCATGATCTGCCCACCTCAGCCTCCCAAAGTGCTGGGATTACAGGCGTGAGCCACCACACCCAGCCCTGGTGTTGAGCATTTCATAGTGGCATCTTCTCAGCCTGGCTTTTTCCTTAATGCGATGCCTAAAATACATCACTGTTTTCTATGCTGTAGGTTTATGAGATATATTAATATTTTCCATTATTTTCATGTTATTTGCCTTCAAAAGTTCATCTATTTTTAAACCATTAATTAGTTTCCAAGCAGATGGCACAACAACTGAAATCTTTTTCAGAGTCAGAGGCTTTGGTATATATTGTTAGAACTCCAAACTTTGTGGTTCTTTGTTCAGACATCTTATTAACAATAGATATTGCATCCAAATTTTAGTTATAATACAAATTAAAATAACTACTGGTGGCAAAAAAAAAAAAAAGCTACTAAAAATTTTTAAATCACCACCCCCTATTTTTTGTTAAATGAAAGTTTGGACAGTAAAATGGCAGGTCTTGTAGGAAGGCGATATTCCAACGCCCCATAACAAAACACTTGAGCACAGAGCTAGACAGCTCAGAGCTAATTTTGGAGCTCAGCAGTCAAAGCAAAATTTTTCAAAAGGATATCTGAGAAAAAACAGGCCTTAAGTTTACATCCTTTTGTTTAAACTCCACGTGGACAAAACTAAACTCAAACTTTCCCCACCAAATAATGCGAAAACTGTGGAGGAGTGTCTTCCTGACACCTGTGCTATGCATCAGGTCATCTTTGCTGTTCTTCTTACCCTCACACCTACATCTTATAGGTTACTAAGCTCTGTCAATATTACCATCAAAACGACCCTTGAATCTGTCCTTGTCTAGCTGTTCAGTATCTACTCTTTCTTTGATCCTTTACTACCCACCCCCCAGTTAGTCTTTTTCAGTCCCTCCTCTGTCACCCTTGCTAATCCTGGATATTACTATCTTTTTAAAACAAATGTAATCATACACTAAAACATTCCCAGTTTTACCACTTGTGGCTCCCTATAGATCGCAGGATAAAATCAAAACTTAATTTGCCTTTAGGTCCTTTATGCTGTGGCCCTGGTCCACAAGCATCTTTCCAAGCCATATTTCTTTCCGCCCTCTATATGTCCCCTGGGTTTGAGTGAAGCTCAGCTGTTCTTTTTTTTCTAGCACAGCTCTTGTTTTCTTACTTTCTTTTTCTTTTCTCTGAATAACAACTCTCTAACATTCTGGTATTTTCTTCCTTTTAGGTCAAATTCCACCTCCTACATTAAGCTTTTTTGTATGTGATTTTTTTCCTTTGAATCCCTATTATTATTTTATGTTTATTTCTCCCATATGGCATCTGCTGCTTTGCGTTGTAAAATTATGTATACCTGTCCTTTCTTTCCCTGGAATAATCACATCTTTCTTATATATTTTCTAACTCATAGGAAGGTACAGATGAATGTTTAATTATTCTCGAGTCTTAGGTATAGTAACTAGTGAAGCATTAGTATGTGATTCCAATCTGTGATGAGGGAGCCCTATTGCTCATCTACAGCTGGATGTAAATGGACGGACCAAGAAGAAGGTTGCATAGATTCCAATGCCTTGGATTTTTTCTCGATTGGATGTAAGAAAACATTCCAGCTACGCTGCTCTTCCTCTCTTTTCTCTAGATCTGGACAAAAGCAAACTTGCTGGATTGTCAAGGTACGCAAGGATGCAAGGTATATGCAGATTCTAACAGATGGGATTCGGCCTACCACAGAAACTTTTATTCCATTTAGTTTGAGCTGAGTTTATCTACCCTGTGGTCTTAGAATATTCAAAGGTGATAGGGATCAGTGCTAAATTGGTGATACTTGGATTCTGTCTCAAGGAGGACTGGAACAGTTTGGTTTGAAGAGCCCTCTGTTTCGAAATGCTGGTTAGCAGGGAAACATGGTGATATTTGCTATTTTTTACTGACATGTTGGTCCATGGAGATACAAATGTTAATTTCAACACATGTGTCAATTTTGCTCAGTAAAAGGTGTCAGAACATTGTACCATCACCAAAAATAGCTTCTTGAAGGCCCTGGGTCCCTGGATTTAGAAAGGTTAAAAATAAAGCAAAAACATTTTTACATATTTTTCAAATGCTGGTAAAATATGCTCTACACAAGGACTTTATCCGTGTACTTATTATCAGGATAGTTTCTTGCATAACCCAAATGACAAATATCTCTGCCAAGTTTTTATAAATTCCCAGGGATTTTTCATCTTATTCTTTCCTTTCAAGCTATTTATTGATACGGGAAGGCTTATTTAATAGCATTTTGTTATCCATGTGCATCTTAATCCAGCTTTGAAGATAATTTGGTTTTGGCTGCTATTCAGTTCCAAGACAACAATTTAAGGTAGGTGACTGGATAGCTGGTTGGCAGCTGGGATTTAGAATAGCTTTGTTCTTAATTTGGTTTGCTTCAGTTAGACATTACTCTAATTTTCTTCTTGCATTCAAACATCAACAACAAGATTTTACTAAGTATTGTGAAAGTAAAGGAGAACTTACAAAAATATGAAATAGGGTGAATTTGTGGATATGGAAGCACATTACACCATTGAAAACAGAGGATGCCTTTTTATGATACAAAGTTGGCCACAGTAGCACCACCATGTCACTACATGTATTAGGTTTTACTGTGACTATAATCATTTCCCCTGAAAGTTAACAAATACAATTGGCCCTTTGTATTCCTGGGTTCCACATCCATGGATTCAACCAACCTTGGGTAAAAAACATTTGCAAAAAAAGTTACATCTGTACTAAACATGTACAGACACTTGTTCTTTTTTTTTTTTTTTTTTTTTTGAGACGGAGTCTCGCTGTCGCCCAGGTTGGAGTGCAGTGGCGCAATCTCGGCTCACTGCAGGCTCCGTCTCCCGGGTTCACACCATTCTCCTGCCTCAGCCTCCCGAGTAGCTGGGACTACAGGCACCCGCCACCTTGCCCAGCTAATTTTTTGTATTTTTTTTTAGTAGAGACGGGGTTTCATCGTGTTAGCCAGGATAGTCTCGATCTCCTGACCTCGTGATCCGCCTGCCTCGGCCTCCCAAAGTGCTGGGATTACAGACGTGAGCCACCGTACCCGGCCCGACATTTGTTCTTATCATTATTCCCTCAAAAATACATGATAATGACTATTCACATAGCATCACATTGTATTAGGCAGTATAAGTAATCTCAAGATTACTTATACTTACCCCCTCAAGATGATTTAAAGTACATGGGAGCCAGGCACGGTGGCTCATGCCTGTAATCCAAGTGCTTTGGGAGGCCACGGCAGGAGGATCGCCTGAATCCAGGAGGTTGAGGCTGCAGTGAGCCATGATTGCATCACTGTACTCCAGCCTGGGTGACAGAGTGATGCCCTGTCGTGGAAAACAAAATAAAAGTTAAAAATAAAGTATATGGGAGGATGTGCATAGGTTATATGCAAATACAGTGCTATGCCACGTTTTTTTTTTTTTTTATTGGGAACTCAAACATCTGCAGATTTTGGTATCACAGGAGGTCCTGGAACCAATCGTCTGCAGACATGAGGGACAACTGTACAATGAAAACTTGATATGACAGTGTATTAGTCCGTTTTCAAGCTGCAGATAAAGAAATACCCAAGACTGGGCAATATACAAAAGAAAGAGGTTTATTGGACTTACAGTTCCACGTGGCTGGGGAGACCTCACAATCATGGTGGAAGATGAAAGGCACATCTCACATGGCAGCAGACAAGAGAATAGAGCTTGTGCAGGGAAACTCCTCTTTTTAAAACCATCAGATCTCCTGATACTTATTCACTATCACAGGAACAGCAGGAGAAAGACCTGCCGCCGGATTCAATTACCTTCCACAGGGTTCCTCCCACAACACATGGGAATTCAAGATGAGATTTGGGTGGGGACACAGCCAAACTGTATCACACAGGTCATCTACAAGCTGCCTCCACTAGGTACTGGTGCATCCGAGATTCCAACCCAGGTAGTCTCTGGAGCCTGTGCTCTTGAAGCAGGTGTGCCAGTGTTGCCACATAAGTCCATGGTACACCTCTTTCATCTGCTATTTGTTTGTATTGTTCTTTGCATATCTGTGTTTCTATTATCTTCTGGGATATGCATAAAATCCAAGGTCTCTACCATGGCCAGCAAAGGTCTGCGTGATCGGGGCTGACCTGCATCTCCAGCATCATCCATCACTCTTTCCCCATGCTCCCTGTTTGCCATTCCTCAGATAGCCCCAGCTCATTCCTACCGCAGGAGCTTAAAGCACTCTATCTCTTCTGCCTGGATTGCCCTTTCCACAAATTACTATCACTTGCTCACTCAGTTTACTTATGTTTCTCTCCAGGGTTACCTCCTCCTTGATTACTCTATAACCCCCTACCCTGTTTTATTTTTCTTTGTAGCATTTATCACTCTTGAAATTATCTATTTGTTTATTCTTGTTTTTGTCAATCTCCCCTTCCACTAGAATGCAAACTCCATGGAGGTGAGGATTTTGTCTGTTAATTGAGTCATGGGGGCAGATCTTTCCCGTGCTGTTCTCGTGACAGTG
The DNA here is from genome assembly GCF_006542625.1 of Nomascus leucogenys. Classification (NCBI taxonomy): domain Eukaryota; kingdom Metazoa; phylum Chordata; class Mammalia; order Primates; family Hylobatidae; genus Nomascus; species Nomascus leucogenys. Next base: position 116,419,738 of record NC_044391.1, on the reverse strand, counting down.
AACAAGTATCAGGAGATCTGATGGTTTTCAAAAGGGGAGTTTCCCTGCACAAGCCCTCTGCTCTTGTCTGCTGCCATGTGAGACGTGCCTTTCATCTTCTGCCATGATTGTGAGGTTTCCCCCACTACGTGGAACTGTAAGTCCAATAAACTTCTTTCTTTTTTGTCTGTTTTGTTCATGACATGACTCTGGTGTCTAGAGCAATGCCAGGTACATGATAGACGCTCTGTACTGATGGAGCAAATAAATTTAGTTTCTCCCAAGAGTCTATGAGGTAGATAAGGGAGTTGAGATGGTCTCAGAGAGATGAAGTCAGTACCTCAAATGTATTGGCTAATAAGTGGTTGGGACTAAAGTGAGACCAAAGTCTCTCCTTCACTATCAGATCTAGGCATTTTTCACTGAACCAGCATGGTCTCTCTGATGTCATCTGTTTTTCTCTTCTTTGCCTGCAGTGTGGTTACAAAACATTTCTGAAATTACTGCCTGCTTCACTCATTACATCAATCAAACCACAGGTAAGACTGACTACAGAGTTTGAAAATTCTGAGTTAGTGGCTCTAACTTTTGCTGTTTCCTAACATGATTCTTCTATGACTAAAACTTTGACAGGTTTATAAATCTGTATCCTTTTCCCCATGTCCCATTTCATATGCAGTCAGAATATTTAGATAAACCCAAATTTTTGCTTAATTTGAATGAATTTATGTATTTAATGTGGATTAAATCTCAGTTCTTCTATTTACTGTTATAAATCATTTAATCTCTCTGGGCCTCGGTATCCTCAATTAGTAAGTGGGGATAATAATAGTAACTACTTCATAAGGCTGTTCTGATTTTTTTTGTTTTTGTTTTTGAGATGGAGTCTTGACCTGTTGCCCACGCTGGAGTACAACGGTGTGATCTCAGCTCCCTGTAACCTTCCCCTCCCAGGTTCAAGCGATTCTCCCACCTCAGCCCTCTGAGTAGCTGGGATTACAGGTGCACGCTATCACGGCCGGCTAATTTTTTATATCTTTAGTAAAGACAGGGTTTTACCATGTTGGCCAGGCTGGTCTCAAACTCCTGACCTCATGATCCACCTGCCTCAGCCTCCCAAAGTGCTGGGATTACAGGCGTGAGCCACCGCGCCTGGCCAGCTGTTCTGATTATTAAATAAGAGTACATAAAGTGCCTACCATATGATAATGGCTCAGTAAGTAGTAGCTGTGCACTGTTCTGCTATATTCCATGCAGTCATAGGTGTGAGGATACAACAAAGAGCAAGCTAGGTTTGGGGCCTTCTCCATCAGAACTTTCAGTGTAATAAGGAAGACGGTTGAACAGCTGTATAAAGGAGACATCTGTCAAGTACTGTAAGGGGGTGGAGGGTCAGTCTTGGAGTCATCCTTGACTCCTCTTCTCTCACACTCCACCTCCAGTCCCTCAGCAAATCCTGTCAGTTCTACCTTCAGAAAAAGGCCAGACCTTGATCATATCCTGCCACTTCTTCTACTGGCACCCGGGTCTGGGCCTTGATCAACTCTTGAGAACCTGGATTACGCCAATAGTCTCCTAAATGATCGGTCTCCCTGCCTCCACCCTTGTCCCCACAGAGCAGCCAAGGGTGATCCTGTTAAAACTCTTCAGATTATGTCACTTGCTATAGGCAGAATACTCCCTCCCCATCACCAAACATGGCCGTGTCTTAATCCCTGGGGCTTACGAATGTGTCGCCTTACATGGCCAAAAAGATTTCACAGGCCAGGTGCGGTGGCTCACGCCTGTAATCCCAGCACATTGGGAGGCTGAGGTGGGTAGATCACGAGGTCAGGTGTTCAAGACCAGCCTGACCAACATGGCGAAACCCTGTCTCTACTAAAAGTACAAAAATTAGCCGGGCATGGTGGTGCACGCCTGTAATCCTAGCTACTCAGGAGGCTGAGGCAGGATAATCGCTTGAACCTGGGATGCGGAGGTTGTGGTGAGCCCAGATCATGCCCCTGCACTCCAGCCTGGCGACAGAACAACTCCATCTCAAAAATAAAATAAAATAAAATAAAATTTCACAGATGTGATTAAGGACCTTGAGCTAGAGAGATTATTCTGCATTATTCAGGTGGGCTCAACCTAATCACATGAATTCTTAAAAGTGGGTAACTTTTCCTGAGTGTGGTCTGAGGGAGACATGACCACATAACAGTCAGAGAAATGCAATGTTGCTGGCTTCGAAGATGGAGCAAGGGGACCTTTAGAAGCTGGAAAAGGCAAGGAAACATCCTCTCCCCTAGAGCCTCCAAGAAGGAATGCAGCCCTGCCACCATATTGATTTTATCCCAGTGAGATAACTTCTGACCTCCGGAACTGTAAGATAATAAATTTGTGTTGTTTTAAGCCACTAAATTTGTGGTAATTTGTTACAGCAGGAATAGAAAACTAATACATGACTCTTCTGCTCAGAATCCCCCAGCGGCTCCCCAGCTCACACAGGGTAAAAGACAAAGTGAGCTCCAAGGCCCTAAGCCATCGGGACCCCAGTATCTTGCGGAACTCACTTGCTCCAGGTCCCCTTGGCTTACGCTGCTCCAGCCATTCCTGGACCATCCAGGCATTCTTTCCACTCAAGGTCTTCACACCGGCTGTTCTCTCTTTCTGGACTACTTCTCCCCCAGAAGTTCACAAGGCTGTCTCCTACTTCCTTGGGTCCCTGCTGGGACGTTGCCTCCTCCATGAGCCCATCCTCAACCTCCCAACATGAAATAGGCACGTGTCCAGCCCACCTGACCCTGCCTTTTCTGGTTAACACTTATCACCACTTGACATATTATTTAATCGTTTATTATCTCCATACTCCCCCTTCGGAAAATATGAGTTCACAAGGGCAGGGACTTTGTCTTTGTGGCTTCTATATCTCCTTGCATGGGATAAGTGCTCAGTAAATAATTTATTATCAAATAAATTGAATGGATGGACCGGGGGCGGTGGCTCTCGCCTGTAATCCCAGCACTTTGGGAGGCCAAGGTGGGCGGATCACGAGGTCAGGAGATTGAGACCATCCTGGCCAACATGGTGAAACCCCATCTCTACTGAAAATACAAAAATTAGCCAGGCGTGGTGGCATGCGCCTGTAATCCCAGTTACTCGAGAGGCTGAGGCAGGAGAATCACTTGAACCTGGAAGGCAGAGATTGAGGTGAGCCAAGATTGCACCACTGTACTCCTGCCTGGCAACAGAGCGAGATTCCATCTCAAGAAAAAAAAACCGAAAAAAAAAAATGAATGGATGAATGAGGGACAGAGAAGGAAGAAAGGAGAGAGTGTTATGAGAACATGGATATCTCAGGTAGTATAAGGAAATAAGGGAGGACCTGAAGTGAAGCCTGTGTAGGAATTAACCAAATGCAGAGGGGACATGTTTTAAACCTAGGAAACAGCAAGTATGAGGTCATACAAATGGCCAGGAGGCTGGAGCATACAGAGGCCGCATGACATGGCTTGGAAACTTATTTTAAGCAGTTGGATTCACTGTTAACCACTGTGGAGAATTCTGGCCAAGAAGGCTTAGTCTGGAATTACACTGCTGCCTGGTTCAAATCCTGGCCCCGTCTCTTACCAGCTGTGTGTCTTTGGGCTGTTACTCATCATCTTTGTTAAGAGGAGTATGATAGTAACCCTACCTCCAGGGCAGGGGTGTCCAATCTTTTGGCTTCTCTGGGCCACACTGGAAGAAGAAGAATTGCCTTGGGCCACACATAAAATACACTAAAACTAATGATAGCTGATGAGTTAAAAAATAAATAAATAAATAAAAAATAGCAAAAAAAATATATCATATTGTTTTAACAAAGCATATAAATTTGTGTTGGGCTGCATTGAAAGCCATCCCGGGCTGCATGCGGCCTGCGGGCCACGGGTTGGACAAGCTTGTTCTAGGGCTATTGTGAGGAATAGATAAGCTAAATGTAAATGAGTGGTTTAAAAGAGTGCCTGGTACTTGGCCGGGCGCTGTGGCTCACACCTGTAATCCCAGCACTTTGGGAGGCCGAGACAGGAAGATCACCTGAGGTCAGGAGTTTGAGACCAGCCTGACCAACACAGAGAAACCTGGTCTCTACTAAAAATATAAAATTAGCCAGGTGTGGTGGCACATGCCTGTAATCCCAGCTACTCGGGAGGCTGAGGCAGGAGAATCACTTGAACCCTGGAGGTGGAGGTTGCAGTGAGCCGAGATCATGCCATTGCACTCCAGCCTGGGCAACAAGAGCAAAACTTCATCTCAAAAAAAATGAAGAAGAATACCTGGTACATTGTAAGCATGGCGTGAGTGTTCGCTAGTATTATTACCAGCAACAGGGAGATGCTCGATTTTATTAAAAGGATTAACTTGATAGGACTTAAGTTTTCTGTTTGTGTTTTGAGAAAGGGTCTTACCCTGTTCCCCAGGCTGGAGTGCAGTGGTGCAGTCTTGGCTCACTGCAGCCTTGACCCTTTGAGCTCAAGATCCTTCCACTTCAGCCTCCTGAGTAGCTGGAACCACAGGCCAGCACCACCATGCCCTGGCTACTTTTCTTTAATTTTTTTTTGTAGAGACAGGGTCTCCCTATGTTGCCCAGGCTGGTCTTGGACTCCTGGGCTCAAGCGATCCTCCCACCTTGGTCATCCAAAGCATTAGGATTACAGGTGTGAGCCACTGCACCCAGCCCTGTATAGTACTTTTTAAAAAAAAAATTTTTATTTATTTATTTTTTTATTTTCAGATGCTGGAGTGCAGTGGCGCGATCTCGGCTCACTGCAAGCTCCGCCTCCTGGGTTCACGCCATTCTCCTGCCTCAGCCTCCCGAGTAGGTGGGACTATAGGCGCCCGCCACCACACCCGGCTAATTTTTTGTATTTTTAGTAGAGACAGGGTTTCACCGTGTTAACCAGGATGGTCTCGATCTCCTGAGCTTGTGATCTGCCCACCTCAGCCTCCCAAAGTGCTGGGATGACAGGCGTGAGCCACCGCGCCCAGCCTTAGTTTTATTTTTTTTTAGAGATGGGGTCTTACTACGTTTCCCAGGCTGGTCTCCAACTCCTGCGCTCAAGCAATCCTCCTGCCTCGGCCTCCCAAAGTGCTGCATTACAAACACGAGCCGCTGTGCCCAGCCCTGTACGGTGCTTTTTAAACTTCAGGTTGTGACTCATTAATGGGTCATAAACCAATTTAGTGGATCAAAAGCAGCTAAAAGATCCCCAATAAGAGGCCAGGGGCGATAGCTCACACCTGTAATCCCAGCACTTTGGGAGGCCAAGGCGGGTGGATCACCTGAGGTCAGGAGTTCAAGACCAGCCTGACCAACATGGAGAAACCGTGTCTCTACCAAAAATACAAAATTAGCCAGGTGTGGTGGTGCATGCCTGTAATCCCAGCTACTCAGGAGGCTGAGGCAGGAGAATCGCTTGAAACCAGGAGGCTGAGGTTGCAGTGAGCCGAGATCACGCCATTGCACTCCAGCCTGGGCAACAAGAGTGAAACCCTGTCTCAAAAAAAAAACATCCCCCAAACAAGAATAGAAAGTGGAACATAGGATTAGGATTTAGAAAGGGTAAATAATGCGTGTGACATTTCTGTTTCAAATACATATATATAAAATTATTTATGTAAAATTGAGGATACATATATGTATATATATTTATCCATATGTATATTTTATACTCATACTCATCACTCACCAGGTAAAATGTATACCTGCCTATGAATCCTAGTTTCACAAGTTTAAGAAATGCTGCTTCATGGGACCTGCTCTAATTCTTGTTCTGCAAGCTAGTTGTGCCAACCTGGGTGAGTCCTTTCCAGGAGCTTTGAAGTTCTTACAGCTCTGTAAGACAATGACTCTAGATGTAGGAAATCCTCCCTGTTTGGGTGTGTGGCTAAATGTCTTGCTGTGACGTACAGTGAGTTACAAGGCACAGCCTAACCACTCCTCAAGGGACAGCCCTAAGGAAGCATTTGCAAAGCATAAGTCATAGCACAACAGCTGAGGGAGGCCGATTCCAGATCCAAAGCACCTTGTGTTTCCAAGTTAGGGAGTGGGAGGAAATATGGGGAGGTGTGAATTGCTTATCTCCATAGTGCCACCCACCTCTGCCGTGTTCAGGAGTCACATCGACAAGCTGCCGACAGCTCAGTGGGCAATGCCCCTGCCTACCCAGGCTCCCCTTTTAGCTGCCAATTATGGAATCAGCTGAGGAGGAAAGTGAGGGCTGGTGTGATCACCAGAAGATTGGAGGCCCACATGCCCACTGGTCATCTCTGCTGAACTCCTTTGCCAGATGGTTGCCTGGCAGGTCAGCTGTTCCATGGGTGGAGGGAAGGGTTGATTCTGACTAATTGTATGTATGTAGCAATTTAGCCAATGCAGTGGTGCTACACACCCGCTTTGTCAGTGGCAGCATGCCCTTGGCACTAGCCTACCAATTAGTTTTGCTCTAACAAATCTAATTATCTGAGAGCAGTTAAGAAAGCCAGGAGACAGAAGCATGAGCATCCGGAGCAGTGGGAGCTGGGACCAGGGGAGTTGGACAATTTCTGCTCTTCGAATTAACTGTGTTGTGACCAGTCATGTAGAAATCACAGTACACTGAACAGCAGTGCACTTGGAGGCACAGAGGCTCAAGGGTGGGGGTAGATAACTCCTTGCACTTCTGGACTCTGCCATTTCTCTTAACAGTTTATTCCTCACTCTGGCTATTTTTACTAACTTGAAACATCATTCTTCCTATTGCATTCCCAGAACACACACACTTTTTTTTTTCTTTTTTGAGATGGAGTCTTGCTCTGTTGCCCAGGCTGGAGTGCAGTGGCACAATCTCGGCTCACTGTAACCTCCGCCTCCTGGGTTCAAGTGCTTCTCCTGCCTCAGCCTCCTGAGTAGCTGGGATTACAGGTGCCCGCCACCATGCTGACTAATTTTTGTATCTTTAGTAGAGAAGGGTTTCACCATGTTGGCCAGGCTGGTCTCGAACTCGTGACCTCAAGTGATCTGCCTGCCTCAGCCTCCCAAAGTGCTGGGATTATAGGCTTGAGCCACTGCACCTGGCCCACATCTCATATTTTGATTTTTTTTCTTTTTTTTTTTTTTGAGACAGAGTCTCACTCTGTTGCCCAGGCTGGAGTGCAGTGGTGCAATCTCGGCTCACTGCAAGCTCCGCCTCCTGGGTTCACGCCATTCTCCTGCCTCAGCCTCCTGAGTAGCTGGGACTACAGGCGCCTGCCACCATGCCTGGCTAATTTTTGTATTATTTTTATTTTTATTTTTTTAGTACAGACGGGGTTTCACTATGTTAGCTGGGACAGTCTCGATCTCCTGACCTTGTGATCCACCCGCCTTGGCCTCCCAAAGTGCTGGGATTCCAGGCGTGAGCCACCATGCCCGGCCACATCTTGTATTTTGAATGTGTAGTTTTGGACTCGTAGCATTTTGGCAAGCATTTGTTTTGGTGCAAAGGGTTATTAGTAATGTCAACATTAGAACATGTTCGAAAGGAATACTTCTTCTGGTGAAACAAAACCTTTCTAAAAAACTTTTTTTGAAGTCATGATGGTAATAAAACTTGTACTATGACATAGAACAGTGTCTACAAAGGGACTAATAGGTAAAATCCATCCCCTCAACACACACATTTTTTAAACAATAATGACAGCAACAACAAGCTACCTTGTCATTATAAGAGATTAAGGAATGAGGCATCTACAAACCATATCTACGAGGTAGTTTGGGGTAGGGAGCTTATCTTTTCTAGTAAGGGTCATATTTGGCTCCATTCCTATTGTTTATAAAAATTAAAGAAATGCTTTAACTTCAGCAAAGAAGTGAACAGCTTGGCTTTATCGATCAGTACCAGTTAGATCACATGATGGGGGAAGAGGAAGAAATAGACAAATTAATTTCTATTGCCTTATGTTTCCCTAGCACCTCCACCAAGAATCTAGAGGCAGTTCAAGGGAAAAGGCAGATAAAAGAAAAGCAGTGCATGTTCATGTTGAAGGTGGTAGGTGACTTTTGGCAGTTAAGGAGAGAAGCTTGAAGTCCAAGACTTGAGTGCCCCAGGCATCGGCAGCAGTGGGAAGGGGAGTTACTATTCACTGCAGGCCCCTTTGTACTATGTGCAAACTCTTACAGTTTTAAAATAATAAACAATAGCAACAAAACTAAAGCTCCCTAATATTTAGATTAAACCTCTTCATTTTTGTATTTGGGAATATCAACATTTTTTTTAAAAAGTTAAAATAAGGTATGTAATTTGGTGCCTCCTCAAAGGAAATATCAAAATGTTCTTGATAATATTGCATGCGTATGTGTAAGCACTTTCTTTTCTTTTCTCTTTTTTCTTTCTTTCTTTTTTTTTTTTTTTTTTTTTGAGATGAAGTCTTGCTCTGTTGCCAGGCTGGAGCGCAGTGGCATGATCTTGGCTCACTGCCACCTCCGCCTTCCGGGTTCAAGCGATTCCCCTGTCTCAGCCTCCCGAGTAGCTGGGACTAGAGGTGCATGCCACCATGCCCGGTTAATTTTTGTATTTTAGTAGAGACAGGGTTTCACCATGTTGATGGGGATGGTCTCCATCTCCTGACCTCGTGATCCGCCCATCTCAGCTTCCCAAAGTGCTGGGATTATAGGCGCGAGCCACTGTGCCTGGCCTGTGTAAGCACTTTCAAAGCCATGAACTAAGCATGAAAGTGAGGATCCAGTGGAAGGGCATATTTGCCAGCTAACAGGTAACAGGAACAGAAGTTAAGTCTTATAATTTCCTCTGGGTTTATTTATTTTTTAAAATTTTTTATTTATTTTAAAGAGAATTGCTAATCTTCTCTGTATCATTCCAATTTTAGTATATGTGCTGCTGAAGTGAGCACATTATTTTCCCTTGGAACTGATGAAAATGTTTGTCTTTCCTGACAAACTGGTATGAGCTCTTTCCTCAGTTAATTAGAACAACATCACAGTGCATTTTACTTTTTTCTTTGTCTAAAAAACAAAAAAGCCTAGATTCTCACTATAACTTTTTACTCTCCTCCTCATAAGTTTTTCTCTTTTTAACTTTCACTTTGACTTTGTTATTATTTAATTTTTTTAAATTCAGGAGACACGTACTATACAAGTGATTAAAAGAAATAGATAACATTTGAAATTCTTCAGGGTCCACCTTTCTTGGAATAATAGGTCTGAAATTTTTTTTTCAATTGGAATTTTTTTCTGATTATAAAAACAATCTACTTGTTTACCCCCCAAAAAAGGAGTAAAGCAAAAGAAATAGTTACTGCTAACACTCGATTGACTTCCTTCCCCCTCCACCTTTTTTTTTTTTTTTTTTTTTTTTTTTTTTTTTTAGGACTAACATGCTGTACATGGTATTCTACTGTATGGATATACTGTAATTAATTTAACCAAAATCTATTAGTAAAAATGTAGATGTATCTTTTTATTTCTCTAAAAACAACATTGCAGCAAACAGCCATATCTTGTGTGTGTGTGTGTGTGTGTGTGTGTGTGTGTGTGTATCCTTATTATTTGTCCTGTCCTTTTCTGAGGATAAATTCAAAAGGTAGACATATTTAAAATTTGGATATATATTGCCAAACTAGAAAAGTTCTATGATCCTACCGATAGGGTGTATGAGAATCTCTATCCAGAGTCTCACCAACACTTATATAATGTTTTCCTCTTATACATGTTTCCTGTTTCGTTTTTGAAGGTAACTTATCTTCTCATGAACCAGCGCTTTCAGAACTGTGCAGCACAGCAAGCCGGGCTTTTTTTTTTTAGAACAGGCATTTCCTCATGGACTGTGTGTGTGAGAAGGAGGGCTGGAGGATTTGGATTTGCTCACCTCTCAGCAATAAGGAAACCTCATATCTGGCAGGCGTGCTAGTTGTGTATTAAATATTAAATATGAATTGAGCCTAACTATTTGCCAGGCCGTATGCCACACGATAGGGATATGAGGGTGAAAAAAAGCAGTCGGTCTCTGCTCTCAGGGAGTATACATTCTCATACGGTATTTTGTAAGGCATCGTCTTCTATCTTGACCATGTGACAGGGGAAGAAGAAGTACACTTTTCTAACTTGCATGTGTTTGATTTTTGAATTCTTTTTTTTTTTGTCCATTTGTATTTCTCCCACTTTTTCATATAACTACTTTTTGGGCTTTTCCATCTTTCCCTTTTGGATTTGTAAGGGTTAAACACATTAATCCATTGCCATTGTAACAGACACCACCCCCCGTCTTTGTCCTTGGTAACGGAGCCCTGATTTTGTTTCGGGATTGGGTGACCATGGTAAGTGGAGCTGGACTCAGTGCCTGGAGTTTTAGGAGAAACAGGAAGCAGTGCCCTGAGCCCTGGCTCCCGCACTGAGTCATGCGATCTCACAAATGCACCGTTTACTCTTACAGGGCCTCCATTTCCTCACCGGTAGAATAAAGGCACTAAACCAAGATAATGCTTTGGGGTTCCTTCTAGCTCAGGTGGCCTATTGTATTTAGGAACTTAAGAGTACAGAAACAAATTTAACAATATTTATAGAATGTTTGCAGTGCAAGAAACTGTTCCAGGCATTGAGCGTACACTGAAAACTAAGACACTGTCCCTACTTTTAAAGAATTCATGGGCCAGGCGCGGTGGCTCACGCCTGTAATCCCAGCACCTTGGGAGGCCAAGGCAGGCGGATCACGAGGTCAGGAGATCGAGACCATCCTGGCTAACACAGTGAAACCCTATCTCTACTAAAAATACAAAAAAATTAGCCAGGCGTGGTGGCGGGCACCTGTAGTCTCAGCTACTCGGGAGGCTGAGGCAGGAGAATGGCATGAACCCAGAAGGCAGAGGCTGCAGTGGGCAGAGATTGCACCACTGCACTCCAGCCTGGATGACACAGCAAGACTTTGTTTCAAAAACAAAAAAAGTTATCTTTTTATATTGAATATTGACAATGAAAAGAAAAAATGTTATCTTTCTTATACCATTGACAGAAATTGATTACATGTGGGATTGAAGACTTACCTGTGTAAAACAAAACTTTTAAAGAACATATAAAAGAATGTCCTCATAACTTCAGGGTATGAAAGAATTCCTTCAGACACAAGAAGCACAAATCACAAAGAAAAAGATAGATTTGACTACATTAAAATTAATTACTTCTGTTTATCAAAAGACACCATAAAAAAGAAGAGTATCCTGACTAGGTGCAGTGGCTCATGCCTGTAATCCTAACACTTTGGGAGGCCAAGGCTGGAGGATCGAGCCCTGGAGTTTGAAACCAGTCTGGGCAACGTGGCAAGACTGTGTCACAACAAAAAATTAGCCAGGCATGCTGGAGCATCTGTAGTCCCAGCTCCTCAGGAGGCTGATGCAGGAGGATTGCTTCAGCCCAGAGTTCAAGGCTGCAGTGAGCAGTGAGCTATGATAGCCATTGTATTCCATCCCAGGCGACGAAGCAAGACTCTGTCTTAAAAACCAACCAACAGGCCGGGCGCGGTGGTTCACACCTGTAATCCCAGCACTTAGGGAGGCCGAGGCAGGTGGATCACGAGGTCAAGAGATCGAGACCATCCTGGCTAACACGGCAAAACCCCGTCTCTACTAAAAATACAAAAATTAGCTGGGAGTGGTGGTGTGTGCCTGTAATCCCAACTACTTGGGAGGCTGAGGCAGGAAAATTGCTTGAACCCAGGAGACGGAGGTTGCAGTGAGTTCAGATCGTGCCACTGCACTCAAGCCTGGGCAACAGAGTGAGACTCCATCTCAAAAAAACAAACAGGCCGGACGCAGTGGCTCATGCCTGTAATCCCAGCACTTTGGGAGGCCAAGACAGGTGGATCACAAGTCAGGAGATTAAGACCATCCTGGCTAACATGGTGAAACCCTGTCTCTACTAACAATACAAAAAATTAGCCAGGCGTGGTGGCGGGTGCCTGTGGTTCCAGCTACTCGGGAGGCTGAGGCAGAAGAATGGCATGAACCTGGGAGGTGGAGCTTGCAGTGAGCCAAGATCACGCCACTGCACTCCAGCCTGGGTGACAGAGCAAAACTCTGTCTCAAAAAAATAAAATAAAATAAAATAAAAAGAAAAAGAAAAAGAAAATAGGGTAGAGGCTGGGTGTGGTGGCTCATGCCTGTAATCCCAGCACTTTGGGAGGACGAGGAGGGCAGATCACCTGAGGTCAGAAGTTCGAGACCAGTCTGGCCAACATGGTGAAATCCTGTCTTTACTAAAAATACACAAAAAAATTAGCCAGGCATGGTAGTGGGTGCCTGTAATCCCAGCTACTCAGGAGGCTGAGACAGGAGAATCGCTTAAAGCCAGAAGGCAGAGGCTGCAGTGAGCCAAGATCACACCACTGCACTCCAGCTTGGGTGATGGAGCAAGACTCTGTCTCAAAAGAAAAAAAAAAAAAAGAGAAAATAGAGTAGGTCAGGGTAATGAACTTGGCATCCTTTTTTGGTCACTGTTAGGGACTGAACTGTGCCAAAATTCATAGGTTGAAGTTCTAACCCCAATGTGACTGTACAATATTTGGAGATAGGCCTTTGAAGAGGGAATTCAGGTTCCAATGAGGTCAGTGGGTGGTGCGCTAATCCAACATGACTAGTGTCCTTCTAAGAAGAGGAGCAGATACACCAAGGATGCGCACAGGGAAAGGCCACAGGAGGACACGGTGAGAAGGAAGCAATCTGCAAGCCCAGGGGAAAGGCCTCAGGAGACACCAAACCTGCCAACACCTTTCAGCTCCTGAACCTTGAGAAAATACATTGCTGCTGTTTAAGCCACCTAGTTCGTGGCATTTTGTTATAGCAGCCCTAGTAAACTAATACAATCGTCCTGCTTTGAACACCCTGAATACCTGGGGAATCCTCCACTTAGACAGCAGAGTCAACCTGCCACTTTCAAAACAAGAAGCTACATCGTCTCTCCCAGCCCTCACACACAGGGAGGATTGTGACCTAGCGTTGGTCAATGAAAACCACCCTCCCCAGACTTGGTCTCAAGCCACAACAGAAGGAGCAGCCGCTGCACAGAATCCAACAGAAGCGGCAACAATGGGAGAGGCACGTTGATGCCCAAGGCTCGGTGGCATGGCTCTGGGTGGCAGTGTCCCAGGTTAATGATGGTGCAGGCTGTAATGTCTGGAGTGGGTGGCAGAGGCATAGCATCTTCACTGGACTAGTTCTAGTTGGTGGTGTAGGCCTCGTCACTGTCTTCATGGACCCCAAACCTCGATCTCTACCCTCCTGGTGATCTTGGGAATTACCTAATAGACTTTTTATAATTTCTTCAAAATCAAATTTTGCTGGGCACGGTGGTTCACGCCTGTAATCCCAGCACTTTGGGAGGCCGAGGTGGGCTGATCACAAGGTCAGGAGATCGAGACCAGCCTGGCCAACATGGTGAAACCCTGTCTCTACTAAAAATACAAAAATTAGCTGGGCGTGGTAGTGCATGCCTGTAATCCCAGCTACTCGGGAGGCTGAGGCAGGAGAATTGCTTGAACCAGGGAGTCGGAGTTTGCAGTGAGCCGAGATTGCGCCACTGGACTCCAGCTTGGCAAGAGTGAGACTCAATCTCAAAAAAAAAAAAAAAAAAAAGTCACATTTTGCCAGGCATCATGGCTCATACCTGTAATCCCAGCACTTTGGGAAGATGAGGTGGAAGGATCACTTGAGCCCAGGAGTTCCAGACCAGCCTGGGTGACACTGGGATACCTTGTCTCTAAAAAATATAAATAAATAAATAAATAAACAAATAATCAAATTTACTGAGGTATGGTTTACAAATTAAAATGTACCTATTTTAAATGTGTAAGTTGATAGGTTTTGATGAATGTCTATACCTGTATAATTATCACTATGAACAAGATAATAGAACAATCCCATCACCCCAAAAAGTTCCCTTGTACCCCACAGTAGTCAGTTCTTCCCCACCCCCTGTCTAGACAATCATTGGTATGTTTACCGTCACTATAGATGAGTTTTGTGTTTTCCAGTATTTTATAGAAATGGAATCACACAGCATATATACTCTTGTGTCTGGCTTCTTTCATTTGTGTAACGTTTTTAGAATTTGCCCATGTTACCTTTTTAATTGCTGAGTATTGTTCTGCAATTTGTTTATCCTTTTACCTGTTGATGGACATGTGGATTGTTTCCAGCTTGGGGCTATTATGAATAAACCTTCTATGGACACCTAAAAGCATTTTAAGGAAGGCTTTTCTTGCTTAAACTAGCCAGAGTTGGTTTCTGGTGCTTGTTAAAGGCCAGGTCCGAAATGGTTTGTATGATTGGGGTTTTGGAGGTGGTGGGGAGAGAATTAAAGATGGGGCTAGTGAGAAAGGCCAGTGACCGCTCTTGTGCCCTGGAAACAATGGGAAGACACTACAGACACTACAGTATTTTGAGTCTGGAAATGAGTAATCAGAATGGCTTTTAATACAGTTTTTTTTTTTCTTTTTCTCTTTTGAGACAGAGTCTTGCTCTGTCACCCAGGCTGGAGTGCAGTGGTGTGATCTCAGCTCACTGCAACCTCCGCCTCCTGGGTTCAAGTGAGTCTCCTGCCTCAGCTGCCTGGGTAACTAGGATAACAGGCACCCACCATCACGCCTGGCTAATTTTTGTATTTTTAGTAGAGATGGGATTTCACCACATTGGCCAGGCTGGTCTCAAACTCCTGACCTCAAGTGATCCGCCCGCCTCAGCCTCCCAAAGTGCTGGGATTACCGATGTGAGCCACCACGCCCGGCCCTAAGATAGTTTTTAGTAGCAGAGAGAGGCTTAGTTAGAGAGAGTGAGACTGTGGCAGGGAGACCAGTTGGATGCCATTTGGGGTAATCCAGGCAAGGAAGAATAAAGACTTGATTCAAGGCAATGCCCTGGAGTTTGGAAAGAGGGCACAAATGGAAGAGCTGTCACATGAAAAGAGTTCACAGGATTTGAGGGTCAATTAAATGTCGTGGTTATGAGACAGGAAGACTTTCAGAAGAGCTCCCAGAGGGTAGGCTACAGCCAAATCAAGACATTAGGAAGCAAATTCTTAGAAACCTGGGTGTTTTGGGTTTTGGGGGTTGTAGCTAGGTGGAGTACATTTTTTCCTTACTATGTAATAAAAGCAGGAAGGGGGGCAGGGGTAGAAGGAAGCAGAAGCAACAGAGTTCACTCACACACAGATCCAACAATAAAGAACCCAATTAAATTGTGGTCTGGGTCCCCTTAGCCTAAACCCACCTTCTTACCTCAACCTCTTGGCTTGTTAGATATAAAAATGGTCACATTTTGAATGTTGAAAACTTCTTTCAATTTTAATTCCACCTATATTTAGTGAGCACCTACTATGTTGCTGGTCTCTGTGCCAGGTCCTAGAACCTTAGCACCTGAGTTTCAATTGTGAAGGCTGGGCATCAGAGTCATCTGTGAGACTCATGTCCAGGCCCCACCCCTGGAAAACTGGATTCAGTAGGTAGGACCCACTCATCTATATTAAATCAAACAAACAATAACCACAGAAAATGATATAGACAGTTCTGTTCTATGGTTGTAAACCACTGATGAATCAGCCCCTCTTATCTATATCTTATCCTAACAGCCACTCTAACAGGTAGGTATCATCTGTTAGGTAAATGTACGCATGTGCACAAGTAATTATAGAAGCAGAATCATACTGGGAGAAGAATATATCTATTTGTTCAATATTTATTAGGCACCTAGTGCTATGGTTTGACTGTGTCCCCCAAATCTCATGTGTTGGAAACTTAATCTCAGTGTGGCAGTATTGAAAGGTAGGGCATTTAAGAGGTGGATGGAGAGTGAGAGCTCTGCCCTCATGAATGGATTCATGGGCTAATGGAATAATGGGTTAATGGATTAATGGGTCATCAAGAGAGTGGAACTGGTGGTTTTATAAGAAGGGGAAGAAACGAGGCTGAGCCCGGTGGCTCATGCCTGTAATCCCAACACTTTGGGAGGTCACCGTGGGAGACTGTTCGAGTGCAGTAGTTAAAAACCAGCCTGGGCAACACAAGGAGATCATGTCTCTACAAAAAATTTAGAAGCCAGGCGTGACGGCTTAACACCTGTAATCCCAGCACTTTGGGAGGCCAAGACGGGCGGATCACTTGAGGTCAGGAGTTTGAGACCAGCCTGGTCAACAGTGTGAAACCTCATCTCCACTAAAAGTACAAAATTAGCCTGGCTTGGTGGTGCATGCCTGTAGTCCCAGCTACTTGGGAGGCTGAGGCAGGAGAATCGCTTGAACCCAGGAGGCAGAAGTTGTAGTGAGCTGAGATTGCACCACTGCCCTCCAGCCTGGGCAACAGAGTGAGACTCCCTCTCAAAAAAATAAATACATAAAATAAATTAGCTGAGTGTGGTAGTGCATAACTTCGTCCCAGCTACTCTGGAGGCCTAGGTGGAAGGATTGCTTGAGCCCTGGAAGACGAGACTGCAGTGAGCTGTGATCACACCGCTGCACTCCAGCCTGGGTGACAGAGTGAGACCCTGTCTCAAAAATGATTAATAGTAAATAAACTTTGAAAATAAAAAAAAAGAGGAGAGAAACCTGAGCAAGCATTAGCACACTCAGCCTCTCACCATGTGATCCCTTGCCCTACCTTGGGGATGCCACAGAGTCCCCACCAGCAAGAAGGTTCTCACCAGGTGCAGCCTGTCCCCCGAGAAGACCTTGGACTTCTCAGTCTCCATAACTGTAAGAAAGAAATCTTTTCCTTTACAATTTACCCAGATTCAGGGATTTTGTTATAAGCAACGTAAAACTGACTAAGACGCCTAAGAGTATCAGGTGCTGGGCTAGGTTCTAGAGCTACGGAGATGAAATGAACATAACATCACTACCCAGAAGGTCTAGCAAGTATACAGACATAAAAATCTCAAACTGTAATACTGAACTGAACCCTGTTCCAACACTTACGTACAACAGGTGACAGAACAGCCGGAGTCCCAAAGTCACATCACTGTGATGGGAAAGTACCTGAGGAGATTCCATTTAAGCCAAATTTTAAATAACAAAGGGGAGTTCACCAGGTCCACAAAAGGGAGAAGGCCCATTCAGGCTGAGGAAACATTGTGTACCCAGGTGGGCATGAGAGAGGCAGGCTGGAAAAGGCGAAAGCATTCCACTCCTTCATGCATGGATGAACCTGTTTGCAGTAGAGAGACTGGCAGCAAAGAAGGCAGGAAAGGTTGGCAGGTGCTGGATATTGAAGGGACCTTACTTGTGAAATTAGAAATTCAGTGTTTATCCTACAGACCTGTGGTTTTCAAACTATACTCAGTGGAGCTGTGAGTGCTCCTTGGGGTCTACACAGGAGTCATCTGGGGGTGGGCAGTGGGGCCAGGTGGGCAAGGCTCTGGGTCTCCCATTCCTGTTTCAACCTCACCAATTCTGCTTTTGCCTATTTAAATGGTGGGCATCAGTGAAATACTTTTTCTTTTAAATAAAGGGTTTCACAGTTAGGGAAAGCTGAAAAATGATAGCTGAGGCAATGACCAACCCTTGAAGAATTTTAAGCAGGAAAGTGGCATGAGTTTCTCAGGTGGAAAGACTGGGAAACAGTGGCAAATGCTGAGGAGATGTCAGGAAAACAAGTCCTGAAACTGTGCTTTGGGCTTGGCAATTGGAAAGTGACCCTCCTGAAACAGCTGGTAGGGAGCAGGGGTGCTGGAGAGAGTGGAGAACAGAAGGCAGAGGATATTGGAATGAAGGGGAGGAGCAACTGTGGAGTGGAGCTAGGGAGTGGAGACTGTGCTCTTAAAGAGTCTTAGATATAAAGCAACAGAAGGAGATTTGGCAATAGCCAGAGGGGAATGTTTCCAACTCACAAGTCCCCCTTCTTGGCTAAGAGATTTCCCAACTACAAGGTCACAGGGGCAGACTCTCAGGAGCCATGTTTGTACACAGCTGCCTCCTTGACTGTAGTTGATTGGCCTCTGGTGGGGGCACAGCATCCAAGCTGGGCCAATACTTCCTCCAAGAAATTTAGATTTGGGGCCTAGAGAGAAAGCCCATCCTCTCCAGTTGGTTGGGTAATGTTGGGAGCTGCTGCCTGGAGAGTCAGATGAAGTAAGCTGCAGATGTGCAAATGGACAGACAGGAAGGAGCCGCCGGCTTTATAGGCCCTCGTTCTAAATCCTTCTCAAGGTTCAAGGAAAGCCAGCCATCTGGGTTCTGGGTGAAACTAACCCATCATGAACCCTTTGTTTTCATTAACTCACATAGTTTCTCTTACTCACAACAAAATAATCCTTTCTGATACAGATGGTGTATGATTTTCTTCTCTTTTTTCCAAAGAGAGAAGAATGGTCAGTTGAGAGTCTGAAGATACAGAGAAAGAGGGGATAATTGATAGAGCCATTCTCCAAAAAGAACAGAAGGGGTGGATTCCCTAGAGCACAGATCAGGAGTGGCAGAAAGAGATGCCACCTTCCTCTGAGACAGGTGGGTAAGAAGTAAGAAAAGTGCAAACATAGATGAGTATGTGGGCTGGGGGTAGAAGAGTGTTCCTAATGACTCTTATTTTCTTTTTGAAGACTCAATGTTGTCTACAAATCATGAGTGGGGTGGGGCACATTTGCTGGCAGGCTTGAGGAGAGCGGCAAGGTTTGAGAACAGCCATTGTGCCAGTGGGCCAGGGATCTGGTCACAGATAAATAATACAAAGACAGTTGAGATGGGGTGCGGTGCTTCATGCCTGTAATCCCAGCACTTTGGGAGGCCGAGGCAGGTGGATCACCTGAGGTCAGGCGTTCGAGACCAGCCTGGCCAACGTGGTGAAACCCCGTCTCTACTAAAAATAGAAAAATTAGCTAGGTGTGGTGGTGGGCACCTGTAATCCTAGCTACTCGGGAGGTTGAGGCATGAGAATCACTTGAACCTGGGAGGTGGAGGGTACAGTGAGCCAAGATTGCGCCACTGGACTCCAGCCTGGGCGACAAGAGCAAAACTCCATCTCAAAAAAAAAAAAAAAAAGACAGTTGAAAATCCTAAGTATGTGGTGGTGAACGCAGTGATGGAGACTCAGTGATAGAGTCTCATGTGCTGGTGAATGCAGTGATAGAGTCTCCCTAAAAGCCTTCACCCATTTGCCTACTTATTTCCCCTTAAAATACAAATCAGGCCACGTACAGCAGCTCATATCTGTAATTACTTTGGGAGGCTGAGGCAGGGAGGATCACTTGAGCTCTGGAGTTCCAGATCAGCCCCAGCAACATAGTGAGACCCACCTCTACAAAATGTACAAATATTAGCCAGGCGTGTGGCGTGCACCTGTAGTTCCAACTACTCAGGAGGCTGAGGACGGAGGATCACTTGAGTCTGGGAGGTAGAGGCTGCAGTAAGTTATGATCACACCACTGCACTCCAGCACAAATCAGATGATATCATTCCTCTGTTTAGATTTTTCCAACGGCTTCCTGCTGCTTTAAAATAGAAATTATTTCTAATCTTGCTCAGCAACTAGGAGAGGAGAAAGCAGAAGGAAAATGTTTGGATTGATCCCGAGCTGTGGGTTTGAAACCGCCCTGAGGTGGAGGGTGAGACAGGGTGGATACCAACAGCCTGGGAGAAAAAAGGAATACTGGGGTGGGGGTGGGGGTGGGGGTGGGAACGTGAGTACGAAGTGAATATATGGGAATGAGGCAACTAGAGGCATCTATGCTGAGCTTATGCATGGGATGTTCTGGGTGAGACAATGGCATAAGATGAGAACATTTAAGGACTTTCAGAAGCGACATATTTTGAGATAAACTTTCTCCCCTTTCTATGAATGGCACCACCTATCACCCAGTCACCCAGATCTGTAACCTGGAGTCATCTGAGGAGTTGTCTTTATTTTTTCCTCCTCCCCACATTTGGTTGGCCATCAGATTCTTTCAATTTTATTTATTTATTCATTTATTTATTTATTTATATATTTTTTGAGAAGGAGTCTTGCTCTGTCGCCCAGGCTGGAGCGCAGTGCTGCCATCTCGACTCACTGCAAGCTCCACCTCCCGGGTTCATGCCATTCTCCTGCCTCAGCCTCCCCAGTAGCTGGGACTACAGGCACCCGCCACCACACCTGGCTAATGTTTTGTATTTTTGGTAGAGACGGGGTTTCACCATGTTAGCCAGGACAGTCTCGATCTCCTGAGCTTGTGATCTGCCCGCCTCGGCCTCCCAAAGTGCTGGGATTACAGGCATGAGTCACTGGGCCCGGCCCTCAATTTTATTTCTTAAACATCTCTTGCTTGCAATTGCATCAGTTGAAAATCTCCCACTCTCCATTAAGATGCAAATAAGATTATGTCACTCCCAGGCTTAAATTCTTCCGATGGCTTTCCTTCGCTTTAATATACACAGTCCTTAGCATGGCACACAAGGTTCTTTGTAATGTCTATATTGATGCTGTACGATCCTTTCCGACACGGATAGTGTATGTATCAGAAATTCATTTCTTACTTCTTTTCTAAAGCCATATTCTCGATTTACCATGCTTGAAGACCATGTGTTTCTCTTGCTTCTGTGCTTCAGTCAAAATAGTTCCTTGTGACTAACAGTCCTTCGACCCTTTGAAAGACATTCCTCACCTTCTCTTAGCTCTTACTTTTTCAAGATTCTTCATATCTATGGAGATATGAGAACCCTAATTTCCTTCCTTAGGAGAAATGACTATCAGATTACAGTAGGCCCCTGTAAATACTCAGACTCCTGGCACAGAACCTACCATAGTCTGAGAGTTGTAGGGGGAAAAGATTATTTATTTCACCTATAAGTCTCACAGCCTATTTATTTATTTGTTTATTTAGAGACAGAGTCTCACTCTGTTGCCCAGGCTGGAGTGCAATGGCGTGATCTCGGCTCACTGCACCCCCACCTCCCAGGTTCAAGCGATTCTCCTGCCTCAGCCTCCCAAGTACCTAGGATTATAGGCATGTGCCACCACACCTGGCTAATTTTGTATTTTTAGTAGAGACAGGGTTTCGCCATGTTGGTCAGGCTGGTCTTAAACTCCTGGCCTCAGGTGATCCACCCGCCTCGGCCTCCCAAAGTGCTGAGATTACAGGCATGAGCCACTGCACCCGGCCTTTTTTTTTTTTTTTTTTTTGAGATGGAGTTTCCCTCTTGTCATCCAGGCTGGAGTGCAATGGCATGATCTCAGCTCACTGCAACCTCCGCCTCCCCGGTTCAAGCAATTCTCCTGCCTCATCCTCCCAAGTAGCTGGGATTACAGGCATCCACCACCACGCCTGGCTAATTTTTGTAGTTTTAGTAGAGACGGGGTTTCATCATGTTGGCCAGACTGGTTTTGAACTCCTGACCACAAGTGATCTGCCCGCCTTGGCCTCCCAAGATGCTAGGATTACAGGTGTGAGCCACCATGCCCAGCCTCTCAGAGCCTATTATAAGGTCTGGCCAGAATAAATGCTCAATGAATATTACTGAATGAAAGAAAAATGAGTGAATGTTGATGTCACCTTAGTTGATGGTAGAAGTTGGGATGAAGGACTGTGAGTCAGGGGCCAAAGTCCTGTATGAATATGAGTGTTTACTAGCTGTGTTTTATGGGGCCAAGTCATCAACATCTTCTTACAGGGAAATTGCCTTGACTACTAGTCAGCCATCCTGCAGCCCCCATCCCTGCAGAAATGATTAGGTTGAGTGATTCCATCCCTCTCTTGGCTTGCCAGGGACCCACTACCTGTGTGGCCTGATATGAAAAGATGAGCTGGGCTAATGTAATTGTCTCCTGGGATCTGGAAGTTGGGAAACAGATTTAAGCAATTAATACCAGGAGCCTAAGTTGAAAGGCTGTATAAAGAATTGTCAGCCAGGCGCAGTGCCTCACGCCTGTAATGCCAGCACTTTGGGAGGCCGAGGTGGGCGGATCACTTGAGGTCAGGAGTTCGAGACTAGCCTGGCCAACATGGTGAAACCCCGTCTCTACTAAAAATACAAAAATTAACCCGGCATAGTGGCATGAGCTTGTAATCCCAGCTACTCAGGCGGCGGAGACAGGAGAATCTCTTGAACCCAGGAGGCGGAGGTTGCAGTGAGCTGAGATTGTGCCATTGCATTCCAGCCTGGGCAACAAGAGCGAAACTCCATCTTAGGAAAAGGAAAAAAAAAAAAAAGAATTGTCAAGAAATATCTAGCAGAAGTTGCAGTGTGGCCCTGAAACTTATTTTAATAACCTGAGCAATGTTTTGTAATATTTTGAAAGGGTTGTCAATATTTGAAAACAGGGAGATTTCACATGAAAATCTGGCTGTTTGGCTTCTCTCATTAAATCTGAGGTCTGGTATGGCAGGAACTGACTGGAGCTGAGAAGGATACAGGGCACATGCTTTCTGTTTGTCATAGCCTCCACCATCCCGTGCTGCTCACACCTGGAAAGTTTCACTGTTTTATATTACCCGCTGGGCGCGCCTCTAGAGGAATCAGTAGCAATGATAGATTGTATGCAAACCAGGTTCACAGGGGAACAGAACCTAGAGGAAAGCAGAAAGGAAAGTTGATGGGGTTGGGCAAGTAGGTAAGAGAGAGGATGCAGATGACAAGAGAAAATCAGTCCTAAGAGTTGCCTGAGTTTCTGCCCTTGTCAGTTCCCGCGGTGCCCACAGTCACCCTCATTGTAATTTCCTTTTCTTGAGATAATTTGCAACGCAATTAGCCAGGCTAAGGCAGGGAGTTACTAGAAATTGTTGGATAACAGCAACAAGGAAAGTAAGACAGTGTAAGGCTCTTGCTGACTATGTATCCTGACCAAGGAGTACCTGGGAGGAGAGATTGAACAACCTCTGCTCAAGAGGATGTACGGTCAACAGTGTTCTCAGAAGAAATCAGCAGCATTCTATAAAGAACTATGGGTGTCCAGGGTTCCAGAGGGTTTGTAGAGAGGGACTGAGAAGTCTGGGGAGAAGAAATCTGGAAGACATTTAAGGTTTGATACTTTATATTCTTTTAGAGTGCAGACTGGGCCTAGTAAGGAATTTTACTCTGTGTTGAATAGAGAGGTTTGTATTTCAGCCAAGAAAGCTTCCCGAGGGGGTGGCATAAGAGCAGTGTTTTAAAGAGAAGATGAAAGGGAGATTGCTACACGGGCAGACAGAGTTACAACTGCAAAGGCAGAATTCTTAAGGGGAGGGAGGACAGTTAGTAGTTAGGATCTGGCATCAGGCAGCCTGTGTTTGGCCTGAGTCACCTGGCAATTTATTTTCATATCTTGGGAACTTGGTTTCCATTATTATATAAAAATACAAAAATTAGCCAGGTGTGGTGGTGCATGCTTGTAATCCCAACTACTCGGGAGGCTGAGACAGGAGAATCACTTGAACCTGGGAGGCAGAGGTTGCAGTGAGCCAAGATTGTGCCACTACACTCCAGCCTGGGTGGTAGAGCAAAACTTCATCTCAAAAAAAAAAAAAAAAAAAAAGATGAGGATAATAATATTGTATTTATTTTATTCTAAGACCCACTGCTCCCACCCCATCCCACTTTAATGTTTCTTTATTTAGGACCTATCTTACAATTGACACCCCAAAATGCTTGCTTTATCACAGGGCAAGGAAGAAAAATTGTGACAGTGTTATCACTAACTGGGTATATGCAAATTTAGCCATCCACAGAAAGATGTTCACTTGATAATTAGCTTAGTTATTTGCCTTTGTGGTGCCATGCAGTTGAATATTAATTTGAACCCCAAAGTGTCACTTTAGGTATCTTCTAAAAGGCTACACTGTGATGAAGTATTAAAATAATAAGTCACGCATCAGGAACGCAACCAAATATCGTAGAGATTGCCAACTTTCTTGGTAAATTTGACATTGAAGTTACGATGTTAGGGAAGGTTGGCCTGACCACTAATGTGCTGGAGGACCCTGAACATTTAACAGTCACTAGTCAGTTTTTAGCTATCAAGAAAAGCTGTGTAGATTCCAGGAATACACAATTGAAAAAGAAATCAAGTTTATAAGGAAAGAATAAATGTATATAATGCTTCTATATTCTCTGAAATGCCTCAAAATTATACTGTTAATTTTTCTTTTTCCTTTTTTTTTTGATACAGTGTTTTGCTCCGTCTACCCAGGCTGGAGTGCAGTGGCACAATCATGGCTCACTGCAGTCTTGACTTCCTAGGCTTAAGTGACCCTCCCACCTCAGCCTCATGAGTAACTGGGACTATAGGCATGTGCCTGGCTAATTTTTTGTAGAGTTGTAGAGACAGGATTTCACCATGTTGCCCAGGCTAGTCTGGAACTCCTGGAGCAAGGGATCTGCTCACTTCGGCCTCCCAAAGTGCTGGGATTACAGGTGTGAGCCACCATGCCCTGTCTATACTGTTAATTTCTAAAGATGCTAAAGAGATCAAGATATCTCTTGATGGGTTACGAAAAACAGTATGTCATCATGCTATATTTAGCCAGACGGTCAGAAAGTTATATTAAGACTTTAGAAGGCTGGGTGTGTGGCTCACACCTGTAATCTCAGCATTTTGGGAGGCTGAGACAGGAGGATCACTTGAGGCCACGAGTTTGAGACCAGCCTGGGGAACGGAACGAAATTGTTCGATTGTTTTTGAGACAAACAAAAACTTCAGACAGTGAAAGTGAGAGAATTTAGACTTAAGCCCTTTGATTATAGTACTGAAGAGGCAAATGGTACAATTAAAATAGCCAACACTTGCTGAATGATTGATATGTGGCACTGTGTTAACTGGACAACTTTATCAGATCTGTGGTGTTATGTTCATTTTAAAGTGAGAAAGCTGGGACCTAAATCCAGGAAGTTTGCCTCCAGATTCTCACTCAGAGCCACTATGCTGTTAGAACACCCTACGTATTCATTTTTATAGATACACCCATGTCTTTTAGGTTGGCTTAAAAATTACTCATTACATATAAGACATCTTTGTACTTTTTACAATCAATGGCATCTTAAAATCAAGGAGTATGGTAAATACCTGCCATGAGGATCAGATGATAATTATCTTAAAGTGCTTCTAGAAAAAGTGTGGGTTAGAGGGGCAGGTGTTGCCAGGTGAGTACGATGAGCCTGGTCTTCAGAACCCCACCATCGCAGAACAGTGAAAACCTCCAGGAGCAAAGTGTCAGTGAGGGGGAGTGCTTTCTGCAGTTCTGAGAGGAGTTCCTCCACAGGAAGCACCCTACCTCCCATACCTGCCTAAATCTTTCTATGTCCAACCCAAACGGCAGCTCCTTCAGGAAGTGGTCTCTGGCTATGAGAAGATGTACATGGGAGCAATTTCCAGATTATGAAGCTATGGAACCAATACATGAAAGATGGATTTTATCACTAAAGTTATCCTCGCTCCTCTCCTGGCCTCAGTTTCTCTAAACTGAAAGGAATAGGTGGCTTAGCCTATCTCTTCCTTTTATAATTTCTGCCTCTCACCTCTTCAGATTTCTGCCAATCTGCTTTGAAAAGCAGATTTCCTAACTCAGACCTGCAGGAGGCTGCTCCTCCGGGCTGGCAGCTCAGCAGGGCGGGGCTCGGGGAGCAGGAGAAGAGGCGGGGGCTCGGAGGGAAGCGCGGCCGCAGCCACGTGACTTCCTTCCCAAGGAGCCTCAGCTGCCGGCCTCCCAGCAACCGCTGCGTCCCGCCTAGCGACGCCCGCGCATCCCGGTTGGCCCTCGGGGGCGGTTGTGGCAAGGAGGTGCCCACGGTCGCGCTGCTCATTGGCTCGGGATGCCGTCGCTCAGATCCGTTGCCCGGGTGCCCGCAGGCGGTGCTGCCGGATGCCCCGCCCCTTGGCCACCGGGTTCGTGGCTGGCTGGCCGCGGCTGTCACTCCCCGGCCGTTTCCCTGCGGCCAGCGCTCTACTTGGGGCGGGAGGAAGAGGGGCCGGACTGGGGCCTGACTAGTCGTCGCCGTCTTCGCGGCTGCTATGACCAGCGGGCGAGGCGCCCTTCGCAGCTCCGCGCAACGCTAGTCGCGGCCGTGCGCCAGCCGTAGCCGTCTGCGTCCCCAGCGCGGCCGCTCCCGCGGCCCCCTCGGCTCTGCCAGCGCCGCCTGCGAGGCGGAGGCAGGATGAAGATGACGGTGGATTTCGAGGAGTGTCTGAAGGACTCGCCCCGCTTCAGGTAACCGGCACGGCCGCCCGGCGTCACCGCGGAGCTGCCTTCCCGGCGCTGGGGGCGTGAAAGCCGGGCCCGCGCACCCGGAGGAGGCCCCGCCGTCCGCGCCTTCCGACGGGGCGAGCGGCCGATGCGGCCGCTTCCCACCCTGCGAGGGCACTGCAGTCCCCACCGAGCCCTCCCGAGGGGCGACGAAGTGGCGGGGACCGGGACGTCGCCTCATTTCTTTCCTTGCTCTCTGCCGGGGCGGAGCGCCCCGAAGGCCGGCGCACCCTCTCCCGCTTGGGGAAATGGGGTGCAGTCGCGCTCCCGAAGTCTCGTCCCCTTCGCGGGCGCTCGCTCTCGCCCCCTTCCTCCTCTGGCTGCTCTTCCTTCCCCCTTCCTTCCGCCCCTTCTTGGTTTCCACCCCCTCCCCACCCCCTCTTTGAGGGAGCTTTCAGGGCATCTTCTTGCAGTTCACTTAGTTCCTCTTTGCGCTTTTCTGCCCCCCTTCCCCGGGGAGGAGGGAGTAGGGGGCGAACTGGGACGCCGACTTCTGCTTCGCGGTGCCCCCGGCCAGAGCGACTCTCCGGAGGGCGCCCGCGGTGGATGCGTGCGGGAATCGCGGGGGGAAGCGCTGTGATCAGGCGCATTCCACGGACCCTAGTTGGTGACTACCTGCATTTCTTTCCACTTAAGCTCGTTGAAGGGGGCATAGCTGTCGAGAGGTACCGGGCTGAGGGCGGAGGACTAGCAGAAAAGTGCATTTCTGTTTTGAGAACGGAAGTAGGAGGGCCGTGAAGATTGCCTGTGTGTTCCTCTTCCAGCAGCCTCTGCCCAGGAGGGCCCGGATCACAGTCGGATGCTCCCAGTGGATCTGTCACAGAGCTGACATGGGGGCACTCCGATTCACATGGGCTGCCCTTCCTTCTATGTGAGAGGCGGTCGTCCTGAGGCCGTCCAGGACACAGGTTCTTTCTGTTTTGAGTGTGGTAGGAAAGTCTTGAGTTGTTTTGGACAATGGGGTTTTTCTAGGTTGCGTTTTACAGTGTATTTATTTACAGGGCTGGTCATAGTCCTTACAAATATAAGGCCTTAACTTTTCCGTTAGATAGTGACATTTCTTGAAGCTTCCGCTGAGCATTGGCGTGTGTGTGCCCGCTGATGTCTGGGCCAAGCCTGGATTGTAAATTGCATCCTCTGCCTGGGAACTAACTGTTCTCATCCTTCACACTGTTAATTGGATTTCTCATTCTCCTTTCAGTGAAAAAGAAACGAATTGTAAAACTAAGGAACTGCTACTTAGAGAAAAGTTAAGAATGCTTTTTGCCTTTGCCCTTTGATGATTTTTGGGTATTAATTTTATTGGAGCCTAGGGCTATTATTTAAAAAACCCACTTCCTTTGATAGCTGTTGTTGCGATTCGTTTTTGAAACTTTTATGTTCTGCATTATTGAAGGACTCAAGAGACACAAATAGATTGCCTGGGACAGGCGTGCAGGTTGGTTTCCAGGACAGCGTGGCAAGTGGAGTAATTTTTAAAGTGCATCTGAGAAAGTTCAGCTTTTTGTGAAATTTTGTTACTATGACTCAGCTATTTATTTTTAAGTGAAATAATCACAGCATTTTTCTCTTAGAAGATGTAGCTTTGAGCTCCCTTTGTTTCACATTAATTTTTTTTAAGTTGAGAGAAGTGATTTGGAAATACGTCTAGCTACTGGGGTTGGTCACAAACCATGTGATGTCTTTGTTTTTGAAATAAAGGAATCATTGAATATAAAATGAGAGTGCAAGATACTGATTAAGTTATAGGGAATATTATAGTGAACTTTTGTTAAACTTGATTGTAACATAAATTCTATGTTAATTAAAATATTAGAGGTTTTCAAGAGTTGTTTCCCATATTCCAATTATTGTTAGCTGCAAATTGGGAAGAGATGCCAAAATTTCAATAACTTCAACATCTTATATACATTTGGGGGACAAATTAGATTTGCAATAGAGGGAAGACTGCCGAGAAATAGAAGTTTCATTATTCATATTCTTAATTTTTTATGGTTTTTCCATAGTCCTATTACTATGAGGATTTGTATAGCATTTGAAAAGAATATTTCAGAAGTCTTCACATGTTGTATGTATAAGAAGAGCTTCACTTTTGAGAGTATTGTGTATGTTGAGTGATAGTGAAACTTGCATCAAAATAAAAAACTTGTGAGGCCTGGGCTTGTTTTTTGATAGTAAGGCAGCTGTACTTGTGTCCTCATCTATTGGGCTGTCTTTAAAATAATACCTATGTTTATTCATAAATGAATCTTGTGGCATTTAAGTCTAGTGTGTGCACATAACTGTCTTGATGCTGTAGAATTAATGCAAAAGGCACATCTTGCTGATGAAAATTTCACCACTGTTAAAGCTTTAAACATTCATTTTCCTGTTAAATCAATGAGGAGAATACAAGGGGACTGGTTGAAACAGGGAGAAGGATGTTGCAGTTGCAACATTGTCTTTTGTAATTTGAATAGTCAATGGTTACTTTTACATCCCAGTGAACTTTTTTTTTTTGTTTTGGATTGGAGGGCACATTTCGTTGTATAATTTTGGGTTCCCTTTTTGGTTTTTTAAATACCAGTTTAAAATCAGCTTAAAGGTCAAAATCTTGTTCATCTAAAATCTAAAAACCTTGTTCATCTAAAAATCTACAGGAATGTAAAGTGCCTAAGTATACTCTTTTTTGAGTGGAAATTTTGCATTTTGGCCAAAATATGTTGAAGTTTGAATTTATTTGGGCCCTTAATTGTATGTAGTTGCATGTAGTAGGTCTTTAAAATTTTACAAAACCTCCGTAAAAATACTGCTTTTCTTTTATTTAAACATACTCTTGGGCTGAACACTGTGGCTCACGTCTGTAATCCCAGCACTTTGGGAGGTGGAGGCCGGCCGATCACTTAAGGTCAGGAGTTTGACACCAGTCTGGCCAACATGGTAAAACCCCATCTCTACTAAAAATACAAAAATTAGCCGGGTGTGGTAGTGTGCACCTGTAATCCCAGCTACTTGGGAGACTGAGGCATGAGAACCGCTTGAACCCGGGAGGTAGAGGCTGTAGTGAGCTGAGGTTGTGCCACTGCACTCCAGCCTGGGCAACAGAGTGAGACTGTCTCAAAAAACAAAAAACCCAAAATGTATTCTGTTTTACTTAGGAAGTGAATATCTATTTGAAATAAAAAGGAGAATAAATAAATTGAATAAATAAACATCTTTCTGAATTATGAAAGATTTTTGTCCTGAGCAGTGTTCAAATATAAAAATATTGTGGCCAGGTGCAGTGGTTCATGCCTGGAATCCCAGCAGTTTGGGAGGCTGAGACAAGAGGATCGCTTGAGGCCAGGAGTTTGAGACCAGCCTGGGCAACAAAGTGAGACACCGTCTCTACAAAAATAAAAAAATTAGTTGGGCATGGTGGCGTGCACCTGTGATTCCAGCTACATGGGAAGCTGAGGCAGGAGGATAGTTGAGGCAGGAGGTCAAGGCTGCAGTGAGTTATGTTCACACCTCTGCACTCCAGCCTGGGCGACAGTCACTGCAGTGAGTTATGTTCACACCTCTGCACTCCAGCCTGGGCGACAGAGCTAGACTTTCTCTCTCTCTTTAAAAAAAAAAAAAAAATTGGCCTTAGCCTTAGTATGCTTTAATTTTTATCTGATAATTTATTTTTGTCCTTTAACAATGTCTATCATATACCACCCTGAAGGTTTTTCATTTCTAGATTCGACTTCAGATATGATTCTTTTTTTTTTTTTTTTTGCTTTTTTGTTTTGAGACAGAGTTCTGCTCTTGTTGCCCAAGCTGGAGTGCAATGGCGCGATCTCGGCTCACTGCACCCTCCGGCTCCTGGGTTCAAGCGATTCTCCTGCCTCAGCCTCCCAAGTAACTGGGATTATGGGCGCGTGCCTCCATGCCTGGCTAATTTTTTGTATTTTTAGTAGAAATGGAGTTTCACCATGTTAGCCAGGCTGGTCTCAAACTCCTGACCTCAGGTGATCCGCCCGCCTCAGCCTCCCAAAGTGCTGGGATTACAGGCATAAGCCACCATGCCCGGCTAGATATGAGTCTTGTTCAGTAACTCAGAATAACTTTTTTTTTAAAAAGGGTGTTTGTGGGTGAATTTTGTTTGAGAGACAGAGTCTTACTTGTTATTCAGGCTGATCTCCAACTCCTGGACTCAGGTGATTCCCCTGCCTCAGCCTCCTGAGTAGCTGGGATTACAGGTATGAGTCACCATGCCCAGCCAGGTGAAAGGTTTTAATGGGCGAAAGACATTGGAATAAAATGTGACTACTAAATCACCTCAGTTATTTGTTGCTATTAAGTCTGGATTGGTGCCAATCTTGTCTTCTTCCTTTGCCTTCCATCTTTATAATAAACTTTTAGCAACTGCCTGTTAATACAGTGGGTAAGGGCTAAGAGGAAATTTTTTTTTTTTTAATCTCAGAAGCAGTAGAATGGAATTATAAAGTAATTTTATTATGAACCAAAATACAGGAATCTTGACTGCGTGTGGTGGCTCACACCTGTAATCCTAGCACTTTGGGAGGCTGAGGTGGGTGGATCACTTGAGGGCAGGAGTTCGAAACTAGCCTGGCCAACATGGTGAAACACCATCTCTACTAAAAATACAGAAAAATTAGGTGGGTGTGGTGGTGGGCACCTGTAATCCCAGCTACTTGGGAGGCTGAGGCAGGAGAATTGCTTGAACCTGGGAGGCAGAGGTTGCAGTGAGCTGATCGTGCCACTGCACTCCAGCCTGGGGGATAGAGTGAGACTCCATCTCAAAAAAACAAACAAACAAACAAAAATCTTGTAGGTGGGGCGCAATGGCTTACATTTGTAATCCCAGCACTTTGGGAGGCCGAGGTGGAAGGATTGCTTGAGACCAGCCTGGGCAACATAGAGACCTTGTCTCTAATTTTAATTAGAAAAAAAAAAAAAAAAGCTAGTAAAGTAGGACTTATCCTCATTTTAAAAATGTGGGTTTTTTTTTCTTTTGGAGACAGAGTCTCACACTGTCGCCCAGGCTGGAGTGCAGTGGTGCAATCTCCACTCACTGCAACCTCCACCTCCCTGGTTCAGGTGATTCTCCTGCCTCAGCCTCCCGAGTAGCTGGGAGTACTTTAAAATTTCAGTACTGCCACCACACCCAGCTAATTTTTTGTATTTTTAGTGGAGATGGGGTTTCACCATGTTTGCCAGGCTGGTCTTGAACTCCTGACCTTGTGATCCACCCGCCTTGGCCTCCCAAACTGCTGGGATTACAGGCGTGAGCCACCTCGAGCAGACTCAAAAATGTTTTAAAAAATCTGCAACTGAACATTTTGATAGATTAATTGACTTTTTTGACATAGTTACTTCTTTTGCTAGTAATTGACTTTCTTGACGGTGAACTTTCACATGGTGGATCTGGAAGGGAATTCACTCATTTACTCTGTATGTTAAGCCAAAGGCTTTAATTTCATTTGTTAGGCTGGGTACGGTAGCTTATGCTATAATCTCAACAGTTTGGGAGGCTGAGGAGGGAGGATCACTTGAGGCCAGGAGTTTGAAATCAACCTAGGCAACAGAGTGAGACTCTGTCTTTACAAAAAAAAAAAAAATTAGCCAAATGTGGCAGCTCACGCCTGTAGTCCCAGCTACTCAGGAGGCTGAGGCAGGAGGATTGTGATGCCCTGGAGTTTGAGGTTACAGTGAGCTATGATCATACCACTGTACTCCACCCTGAAAAACAGAGCAAGACCCTGTCTCTTTAAAAAAAAAATTATTTAAAAATTGTGTCAGTTAAATTTGCGTTGTTTATGGTATCTTTTATCATATAGAAATTTAAAAGCTGGCTTTTGTTTATTGCCTAGAAAAGTTTCCCTACCCCATTATATTTTTCTGTCATTTTATAGTGATTTTAAGTTTCATGTAATGCAGCTAGGTCTTAGTTTTGATTGCAGAAGACAATCTAATTTTATTTTCTTCCTGATGAAAACCACTTGTTCTAACACCTTTAAAAAAATTCATTCTTCATTGATTTAAAATGAATCGCACACCCCTTTTGTGATGTGTGGGAGAACAAATTTCCTCTTGTTATATGTTTTACATATTTAGTCTTTACGGTACTTTTTTCTTCAATTTCAGAAGAGGGTATGACTTTCTATGTATTTTGGCCTCATTTATTTAAAACGTTTTATTATTTGGCCTTATTAAAATTTCAGGGATGATTCAACTATATGGTATTTAGGAAGAGACATACTTTAGATTTAAGGACATAAATAGGTTGAAAGTAAAAGACAAACCATGCAAACAGTACCCAAAAGAGAGGTGGAGTGGCTGTGCTAATATCAAATAAAATAGACTTTAAGACAAAAATTACTACAGACAAGTATAATAAGAGGGCTGGGCATGGTGGCTCACTCCTGTAATTCCAGCACTTTGGGAGGCTGAGGTAGGCAGATTGCTTGATCTCAGGAGTTCGAAACCAGCCTGGGTAACATGATGACACCCTGTCTCTACCCACAATACAAAAAAACGTTGGCTGGGCATGGTGGCACATGTCTGTGGTCCCAGCTACTCAGGAGGCTGAGGCGGGAGGATCACTTGAGCCTGGGAGAGGTGGAGATTGCAGTGAGCTGAGATTGTGCCACTGCACTCCAGCCTGGGTGACAGTGAGACTTTTTGTCTCCAAAAAAAAAAAAAAAAATATATATATATATATATATATATATATATAATGTATATATATAATATATATGTGTATATATAAATAAATATGTATATATATAAATATGTATATATAAATATATATGTATATATGTGTGTGTATAAAAATAAAGGGGTCAATCCATAAGAAAGACATAATGACTATAAATATATATTCACTTAGCTGAGCTCCAAAATACACGAAACAAAAACCGACAGCATTGCAGGCAGAAATAGACAATTCAGCAATCATAGCTTGAGATATAAATACTTCCAATAATGGGTGGAACAACTAGGCAGATGATTAATAAGGAAATAGAAGATGTGAACAGCGCTATAAACCAAGAAGGCTTACTAGTTATCTATAGAAGACTTCATACAGCAGCAGCAGAATTCACATTCTTCTTGAGTTATATATAGAACACCTCATACAGCAGCAGCAGAATTCACATTCTTCTCGAGTTTACATGAAGTATCCTCCAGCATAGACTATGATGTTAGGCCATTAAACAAGCCTCAATAAACTTTAAAGTACTGAAATCATACAAAATATTTTCTGACCACAAGGGGATAAAATTTGAAATCAATAACAAGGAGATCTGAAAAATTCACAAATATGTAGAAATTAGCAGTACACGTCTAAGTAAACAATGGATCAAAGAAGTCACAAGCAAAATGAAGAAATACTTTCAGATGAATGAAAACAAAAATAGAACATGCCAAACTTATGGGATGCTGCTAACGCACTGCTTAGAGAGAAATTTATACCTGCAAACACTAATATTAAAAAAAAAAGAGGTCGAGCGCGGTGGCTCATGCCTGTAATCGCAGCACTTTGGGAGGCCGAGGTGGGTGGATCACGAGGTCAGGAGATCGAGACCAGCCTGACTAACGTGGTGAAACCCCGTCTCTACTAAAAATACAAAAATTAGCTGGGCATAGTGGCACACACCTGTAATCCCAGCTACTCGGGAGGCTGGGCAGGTGAATCACTTGAACCCGGGAGGCAGAGGTTGCAGTGAGCCAAGAGTATGCCACTGCACTTCAGCCTGGGCAACAGAGTGAGACTCCGTCTAAAAAAAAAAGAGATCTTAAAATAGTAACCTAATCTTCACCCCAACAAACTAGAAAAAGAAGAGTAAGCAAATCTCAAAGCAGCGAAAGGGAAGAAAGTAAAAAAGGTAGAGCAGAAATAAGAGAAAATAGAGAAGAGAACAATCGAGAAAAATAATTGAAACCAAAAGTTGGTTCTTTGAAAAGCCAAACAAAATGGACAAATCTTTAGTTAGAGTGACCAAGAAAAAGGGCAATGACTCAGATTACTACATTCAAGAGTGAAAAAGAGGGCACATCACTACCAATTTACAGAAATAAAAAGGATTATGAGGAAATACTACAGATAATTGTATGACATTAACTTAGAAGAAATGAATATATTTCAAGAAAGACACAAACTACTGAAACCGACTCAAGAAGAAATAGAAAATCTGAACAGACCTGTAAAAAATAGAGATTGAATTGATATTCAAAAAATTTCCCAAAAAGAAAAGCACAGGCCAAGATGACTTCACTGGTGAATTCTACCAAGTGTTTAAAGATGAATTACTGACATTCATTCACACTCCTTTAAGAAATAGAAGAGAAGACATCACTTTCCAAAGCATCCACATTCCTAATCATTAGTCCATTGTTACCCTGCTACCAAAGCCAGGTGATGTATCACAAAAAAACCCTACAGACCAGCTGCGCACAGTGGCTTATGCCTATATTCCCCACTTTGGGAGCCCGAGGCAGGAGGATTGCCTGAGCCCAGGGATTCAGTCTGGGCAACAGAGGGAGACCCTGTCTCTACCAAACAAAACAAAACAAAACAAAACAAAACAAAACAAATTAGCTAAGTGTGATAGCATGTGCCTGTGGTTCCAGCTACTTGAGAGGCTGAGATGGGAGGATTGCTTGAGCCTAGAATGTTGAGGCTACAGTGAGCTGTATTTGCACCACCACACTCCAGCCTGGGTGACAGAGCAAGATCCTGTCTCAAAAAAGAAAAAAACAAAACCAGGCCAAGCGTGGCGGCTCATGCCTGTAATCCCAGCACTTTGGGAGGCCACAGTGGGAGGGTTGCTTGTGTCCAGGAGTTCCAGATCAGTCTGGGCAACATAGTGAGACCTTGTCTCTATAAAAAAATTAAAAATTAGTTGTGTGTGGCGGTACATGCCTATAGTCCCAGCTCCTCAAGAGGCTGAGAGGCTGAGGCAGGAGGACCACTTGAGCCTGGGTAGTTGAGGCTTTGGTGAGCTGTGATCGTGCCACTGCACTCAGCCTGTGTGACACAGTGAGACCTAGTCTCAAAAATGAAACAAACCCACCGAAAACAAAGCAGACAAACCCTACAGACCAGTATTCCTTATGAATGCAGATACAAAAATCTTTGACGAAAGTACTAGCAAACTGAATATAGCACCATATAAAAAGGATTGTACACCATGACCAAGTCATATTTATCCCAGGAATGCAAAGTTGATTTAATATACAAAAATCAATCAATGCGGTATAGTATAATAATAGGGCAAAGTATTAAAACAACACAGTCATCTCAATAGATGCAGAACAAGCATTTGACAAAATCTAACACTCTCATGATAAAACTATTCAAAAAACTAAAAATAGAAAATTTCCTAGCTTGATCCTAATTTGATAACGGCCATCTTTAAAACACCCTCAGCTAACATATTTAGTGGTGAAGGACTAAAAAGCTTTCCCCTAACATAAGGAGCAAGAAGCCTGTCACCACTTCTGTTCAACACTGTAGCAGAGGATAGAGCCGGAGCACTTAGGCTGGAAAGAGAAATTAAAGGCATCCATATAGGAAAAGAAATAGTAAAACTATATTTTTAGATAATATGTCTTGTACAATCAGCCTTTGTATCCATGGGTTCCACTTTTGTGAGTCAATCAATCATTCATTGAAAATATTTTGGGAAAAGAGCAATAAAAAATAACAAAGTACAAATAAATAGTATAACGACTATTTATACATAACATTTACATTGCATTAGGTATTAGAAATAATCTAGAGGTGATTTAAAGTATATAAGATGATGTATGAAGGTTATTTGCAAACAGTGCCATTTTATATACAGACTTGAGCATCCGTGGATTTTGGTATTAGTGGGTAGTGCAGGGGGTGGGCAGAGGGAGTCCTGGAACCAATGTCCTATGGATACCAAGGGCTGAAGTTATATAGAAAATGCTAAGGAATCCACAAAAATCTGTTATAACTAGTAAGTTCAGCTAGGATGTAGTATATAAGATCAATGTACAAAAACTCTATTTCTGTATACTAACAAAGAAAACCAATCTGTCTACAGCGGCATCAAAAAGAGGAAAGTACTTAAAAGACAGTACACTGAAAACACCATTGAAAGACATTAAAGACCTGAATAAATGGAAATGCATCCCATGTTCATGGATCAGAAGGCTGAATATCGTTAAGATGGCAGTACTCCCCAAATTGATCTACAAACTAAACGCAATCTCTATTAAAATTCCAACCGGTTTCTTTGAAGAAATTGTCAAGCTGATCCTAAAATTCATGTGGAAATATAAGTAACCCAGAACAGCCAAAACAATCTTGAAAAAGAACGAAGTTGGAGGATTCAGTTTCCAATTTCAAACGTTATTACAAAGTGATTGTAATGAAGACGGTGTAGTACTGGCATAAGGATAGACATGTAGATCAGTGAAATAGAATTGAGAGTCCAGAAACAAAGCCTTACATTTATGGTGAGCCAGTTTTAACAGAGGTACCCAGACAATTCAGTGCGTGAAAGAATAGTCTTTTGAACAAATGGTGCAAAGACAACTGAATATCCACATGTAAAAGTATGAAGCTGGAGCCCTATCTTATGCCATAGGCAAAAATTAACTCAAAATGGATCACAGGCCTGCATGGAAGACCTAAAACTATAAAGCTCTTAGGAGAAAACATAGAATTAAATCTTTGTGACCTTGAATTAGGTAGTAGTTTCTTAGATATGAATTAGGCAATGGTTTCTTAGATATGAACTCTAAGGGAACCCAAGAAAAGATTGATAAAATGAATTACAGGGAACCCAAGAAAAGATTGATAAATTGAATTTCATTAAAATTAAAAACTTTCCTGCTTCAAAGGACACAGTAAGAACATGAAAAGTCATTCACAAAATGGGAGAAAATATTTGCAAATTATACCTGTTAAGGGATTTGTATCTAGAGAATATAAAGCTCTGCAACTCAAAGGGCAAATAATCCAATTAAAGAATGGGCAAAGGATTTGAGTGAGTATTTCTGCAAAGAACATACCCAAATGGTCAATAAGCACATGAAAATATGCTCAACATCATTAACCAGCAATGCATATAAATACAAATAAAACCATGATGAGATACCACTTCATACCCACTAGGATGGCTATACTGGAAAAGACAGATAATAACCAGCGTTGGGAAGAATGTGGAGCTGTTAGAACCCTCATGCACTGCCAGTGGGAATGTAAAATGGTGAGCCACTTTGGAAGACTTTGGGAGTTCCTCAGATAAGAAGTTAAACATAGAGGCTGGGCGCGGTGCCTCATGCCTGTAATCCCAGCACTTTGGGAGGCTGAAGCAGGTGTATCATGAGGTCAGGAGATCGAGACCATCCTGGCAAATATAGTGAAACCCCATCTCTACTAAAAATACAAACAAACAAAAAAAATGAGTCGGGCATGGTGGCATGTACCTGTAGTCCCAGCTACTCGGGAGGCTGAGGCAGGAGAATGGCGTGAACCCGGGAGGTGCAGCTTGCAGTGAGCCGAGATCACGCCACTGCACTCCAGCCTGGGCGACAGAGCGAGACTCTGTCTTGGGGGAAAGAAAAGTTAAACATAGAGTTACCATATGAGTTCCAGCCAGCCATTCCACTTCTAGGTGTATACCCAAGAGAAATGAAGATATATACCCACAAAACTTTGTACAAGAATGTTCATAGGAGCATTATTCACAGCCAAAAAGTGAAACAACCTGTGTCCATACATGGATAAATAAGATATGGAATATCTATACAAATGGATTGAAGGTATTCAGCTGTCAAATGGAATGAAATACTGTTATATGCCATAATATGGATGAACCTTGGAAACATTTTACTAAATGAAATAAGCCAAACACAAAAGCCACATATTATATAATTTTATATGAAATGTCCAGGGTAGGCAAATTTGTAGAGCCAAAATAGATGAGTGATTTCTAGGGGTTGGAGGGTGAGGGAAATGCAATTAGTGATTACTAATGGATATGGGGTTTCTTTTGGGAGTGATGAAGATTTTCTGGAGTTAGTAGTAATGGTTGTAGAACTCTAAATCTACTAAAACCCACTAAACTGTATTTTTAAATGGTGAATTTGTGTTGTGAATTATATCTCAATATAGCTGTTACTGAAAAAGGTTTGAAGCATAGAGCATTTATAATCAAACGCATAGGTAGAATAGAAAATACATGTTGAGCCTCCGTATTTCTTTCACCTTGACTTAATAGTTATCAATGCATGGTGATCTTTAAACCCCAGCCTCTTGTTTCCCCATATGATTTTTTTTTTCAATTGAGACAGCGTCACACTCTGTCACCCAGGCTGTAGTGCAGTGGTGCAATCTCGGCTCACTGTAACCTCTGCCTCCCAGGTTCAAGTGATTCTCCTGCTTCAGCCTCCCGAGTAGCTGGGATTATAGGCATGCACCACTATGCCCAGCTAATTTTTGTATTTTTAGTACAGATGAGGTTTCGCCATGTTGGCCAGGATGGTCTCGAACTTCCGACCTCAAGTGATCTGCCTACCTCGGCCTCCCAAAGTGCTGGGATTACAGGCGTGAGCCACTGCTCCTGGCCTCCCCATATAATTTTTGAAGCAAATCTCAGAGAGTATAGAATTCCATCAGTATGTGTGTGTATGTCTCTGAAAATATATACACTTTAAAAAAATTATATAACTACACACCACTATCACATCAGAAAAAAGTAACAATAATTAATAGCATCAAACATCCATCAAATAAGCTTCATAGCTTATGTAGGATTTGTATCCTTTATCATGTTAGAAGATTGTGTCTCTTGTTTATCAAGTAAATTCTCTCCCCGATAATCTGTAGATAAGAAATCCCGGTAGATCATCTTGGCAGAAACAAATCATTAGAGAACATTTGGCAGTCATCCATGGACCGTTTTGAACCTGTCCTTTTCATACTTTTTCATCTTCCTTTCTAACCTGAATTTGTTGCTTTCCTGGCATTTTGCACTTAATTTTTTGATTATAGAAAATTTCAAATATATACAAATTAAACAGAATAATATTAATGACCCCTATTATCCAGTTTAAGCAAATACCAATGTTGTGTCATTCTTGTTTCATTTATGTTTCTGTTATACTTACTCTCCCTTATGCCATGGGCAAAAGTTAACCCAAAATGGATCATAGATCTAAATGGAAGACGTAAAACTATAAAGCTCTTAGGAGAAAACATAAGATTAAATCTTTGTGACCTTGAATTAGGCAATGGTTTCTTAGATATGAAACCTAAAGTAGAAGCACCCAAAGAAAAGAAATTAAAAAGTATTAATTTGTGTTCATAGTTTTTTTCTTGATAAAAACTTGCATACATTGAAATGCACAATTGTCACCTACACCTCTGTCACGATACAGCCTATTTTCCGTCTTCCCAGAATGCTTCCCCCACCACCCAAAGACAACCACTGTTTTGCTTTTTTTAAACTTTAGATTAGTTTCGCCTATTGTTGAACATTATAAATAGATTCTTATGGTTTATATGTCAATTATTATTCTCAGCATTTTGGTACTTTTGCTTAGCATTTTGACTGAGATTCATCCATGTTTTTCTGTGTGTCACTAGTTTTTTTTTTTTTTTTTTTTTTTTTGAGATGGAGTCTTGCTCTTTTGCCCAGGCTGGAGTGCAGTGGTGTGATCTCGGCTCACTGCCTCCTGGGTTCAAGCTGTTCTCCTGCCTCAGCCTCCTGGATAACTGGAATTACAGGCACACACCACCACACTCGACTAATTTTTGTATTTTTAGCAGAGATGGAGTTTTATCATGTTGGCCGGGCTGGTCTCGAACTCCTGACCTCCAGTGATTCAGCCACCTCAGCCTCCCAAGATGCTGGGATTACAAGCGTGAGCACCTGGCCAATGTCACTAGTTCATTCTTACTGCTATGTAGTATTTCTTTGTGAGTGTACCATAATGTATTCATTCTCCTGATGATGGATAGATTGCTTCCATTGTTTGACCATTGTGAATAAAGTTGTTACGAACATTGTTATACAACTTTTCTTATGGTAGGTTTTCATTTCTCTTAAGATAAATACCTAGGAGTTGAATTGCTGTGTCAAGGGGTAAACATGTGTTTATAAGAAACTGCAAAGCATTATTCCAAAGCAACTGTACTGTTTATAAATCTGCCAACAATATTTGAGGGTTCCTGTTGCTCCACATTCTTGCTAGCATTTGGTAATATCATTTTTTGATATTACCCATTGTGTGAGTGTATAATATATTCCTGTGTGTGTGTGTTTAATTGCAGTTATGTTACTTAATGACCAGAATATCTTCTGAGAAATGCATCATGATTTTGTCATGTAAACATCATAGGGTATATTTACACAACTTAGATGGTATAGCCTACTACACATCTAGGGTATATGATATCGCCTCTGGGTCCTAGGATACAGACCTGTACAGCTTGTTATTGTACTGAATACTGTAGGCAATTTTAACACAGTGGTGTTTATCTAAACATATCAACATAGAAAAGGTACAATAAAAATATAATCCCATGGGACCACTGTTGTATATGTGGTCTGTTGATTGGAATATGACTATGTGTGTGTGTGTATATATATGTATATATACCTATATATATGACTATATATACATATATATACACATATATACCTATATATGACTATATATACGTATACATGTTATATATATATATATATATATATATATAGTCATATTCCAGTCAACAACAGATTGCGTCATATATTCTATTAAGTTGTTATGACATAATACTTCTTAGTCCTGTTTTGGACATGTTGATACCCTGCTTTTCTGGATTATTGATAATTTGATAACAATTTTATGTTACTTTTCTGGAGTTTAGACTAATTATCTTTTAGACATGTGTATATATGTATGCATCTCTGTGTGTGTATATATACATACAGACACAAGCACATATAATTGAATGCATTGTTTTTTCTTTTTTTTGAGATGGGGTCTCACTCTGTCACCCAAGTTGGAGTGCAGTGGTGTTATCTTGTCTCACTGCAACCTCCACCTCCCAGGCTCAAGTGATCCTTCCACCTCAGCCTCCTGAGTATCAGGGAACAAAGGTGCACACCATTACGTCTGGCTAACTTTTTGTATTTTTGGTAGAGATGAGGTTTTGCCATGTTGCCCAGGCTGGTCTCGAACTCCTGAGCTCAGGCTATCCACCTGCCTCAGCCTCTCAAAGTGCTAGGATTACAGGAGTGAGCCACTGCGTCCGGCCTAGATATGTTTAGATACACAAATACCATTGTGTTACAATTGCCTACAGTATTCAGTAAAGTAATATACTGTACACGTTTGTATTCTAGGAACCATATAGGCTATACCTTGTACCCTAGGTGTGTAATAGGCTACACCATTGAGATGGCTTATAGTCTGTGATGCTTGCCCAGTGAAGAAATCACCTAACAGTGCACCTCCGAGAAGGTATTGCCTTTATTTTTATTTTTATTTTTATATATTTTTTTGAGACGGAGTCTCGCTCTGTCACCCAGGCTGGAGTGCAGTGGCGCGATCTCGGCTCACTGCAAGCTCCGCCTCCCGGGTTCACGCCATTCTCCTGCCTCAGCCGCAGGAGTAGCTGGGACTACAGGCGCCCGCCACCACGCCCGGCTAATTTTTTGTATTTTTAGTAGAGACAGGGTTTCACCATGGTCTCGATCTCCTGACCTCGTGATCCGCCCGCCTCGGCCTCCCAAAGTGCTGGGATTACAAGCGTGAGCCACCGCGCCCAGCCAGGTATTGCGTTTATTAAATGATGGATGACTGTAGCTTTTTATTGCTGTTATAGCAAATTACCCCACACTTAGTGGCCTAAAACAACACAAAATGATTTTACAGTTCTGGAGATCACAGTTTTGATACAGATCTCACTGGGCTAAAATAAAAGGCCGGTTGGCAGGGCTGCATTCTTTTCTGGAAGGTCTAGGGAAGAATCCTTTATTTTAGTTTTTTATACCTTGCCTTCTCCAATTTCACAGGGCTGCCCATATTCCTTGGCTCCTGGCCCCTTTCCATCTCCAAAGCCAGCAGTGGTTGTGATACTCCCTCTTCTATCCTCCTCTTTTACTGATAAGGACCCTTGTGATAATGTTGGGCTGACATTCCAGAATAATCTCCCAATCTCAAGGTCAGATGATAGCAACCTTAATTTCCCTTTGCTGTGTAACCTAACGTATTTGCAGGTTCTGAGGATTCGGATGTTGACATCCTTTGGGGGGGTTGACGAGGGGGATTATTTTGTCTACCACAGTCCACCCCCTGGCTCCCCAAAATTGACCTCTATTCCACATGCA
Source organism: Nomascus leucogenys (assembly GCF_006542625.1). Lineage (NCBI taxonomy): Eukaryota > Metazoa > Chordata > Mammalia > Primates > Hylobatidae > Nomascus > Nomascus leucogenys. The sequence continues at coordinate 116,377,271 of NC_044391.1, read as the reverse complement.
AAGCATATTCACCCCATCCCAATATCCTCAAAAGTCTCAACTCGACACTGATTTGTAATCTTGCCGAAGATCTAATCTGTGCTCATTAGTTTACATATGACCTTATAATCATAGTGCAAATTTTGGTGGCTTTGCTATTTTTAATTGAATAGTATATTATACATTTTTAATATTGTTAGGAAGGTTTTTCTTTTTTCTTTTATGGACTACTCAGTTGCCGTAGTGAGAAAGGGGAAAAGAGTAGAACTAGCTAGGAGGGTTTTATGGCTAAAAAAAGACTGCATCATATATTCCGTTAAGTTGTTATGATATAATACTGCTTAATCCTGTTTTAGACGTGTTGATACCCTGCTTCTCTAGATTATTGATAATTTGATAACACTCTTATGTTATTTGCTTTTCTGAAGAGTTTAGACGAATTATCTTTTAGAATGGCCCCCTTTCTGAATTTTTCTGATTGATTCCTTGGGACAGATACAGTTTAAACTTTTTTGGCACGAATACTCATTGGTGATGATGCATTGTGTCATCTCCACCTGGAACCCATGATGTTTGCCTGTCCTCCTGTTGGGAAGGCAAGGTTTGACCACTGGGTAGGAAAGGGTGGATAGCAGGTGGTGGTGGTTGTGGAGAGAAGCTTGTAGATTAAAAGCTCTGGGAGAAAGAAGGTTGATTTTCAAGGAACAGAAGGAAGGCTAATAGGGTTGGAGCAGGGTGTGCAAGAAGGAAGGGATGGTTAAGAATTAAGATCAGAGGTAGGCAAGGATGAGGTCATGTTAGGCATTATAATTCATCTGTAGTGATGAGTTTGGATGTTATTGTTAGTGCAATAGGAAGCAATTAGAAAGCTTTTAGCAGCGGTGGGAGATAAGGTTTATGTTTTAAAAATATTTTGACTACTGTTTGATAATGGACTGTATGGGGGAAGAGTGAATGCAAAGAGGCCACGTAGGAAGCCATTGTAGGAAACTAGTTATCAGGCTGGGCCAGGTGAGAGACAACTTGGGAGACAGTTGAGAACATTTTTTGGTGGAATCAAGAAGAGTTGATGTTGAATTTTTTTATAGGGAATTAGAAGAATAAAAAAATAGCATTTTTGGCTTTAGCAACTGGGTGGATGGAGGTTCTGTTTATTGATAAAGAGGAAGACAAGGAAAGAAGAGGTTTTTTTTTTGGAAAAAAAAATCAAGAGTTATATTTTTGACATGTTAAGTTTGAGATACCTAGTAGACATTGAGGCAGAGTTGTTAAGTAGGGCTGGCATTGCTGTGCAGCCTTGTGTAATTTACTTTAAAAACTGATGTGCTCCCATCCTGTATTCACTTTTAGATGGTAAACTTTTTGGGACACAGACCACCATGTCTTTTTATTCCTTTGTTCTTGAGCACGATTTCTTGCACACAGTAAGATAGGCAACAGGCTTTTACTGCCAATGAGTACTTTCTTAAAATAGTTATACATTCTCCATTTTCACATACTGTAATTTTTATTTTAGGAATTTTTCTGTTGTGCAATTGATGAATTGCAAAACTATCTGTAATATATGACAGCTGCTAGGGCTTATTTAAATTTCCTTTTACAATGTAGTAATTAAGTCAGTCCAAAATCTTTAAGTCTTGATGGGTAGTTATAATTCTTGAGAGACTCTGATTAGTCTAAGCTACCAGGGTATTTTTATATGAGGGCTCTAAGGAAATATTATATTTAATTTCACAAACATTTAGACAAACTTAACTATTCAGATGATACTTTTAGTTGTATAGCAAATTTAAAAAATGTGTTTGATATCCTGCTACCTTGATCAACTCTTAAAAACTGTTTTTTTTTTTTTTTTCTTTTTTAGACAGCGTCTCACTCTATCACTCAGGCTGGAGTGCAGTGGCACAATCATGGCTTACTGCAGCCTTGACCTCTTGGCTCAAATGATCCTCTCACCACAGCCTCTTGAATAGCTGGGACTGCAGGTGTGTGTCACTGTGCCCAGATAATTTTTTAATTTTTTTTGTAGAGACGAAATCTCACTATGTTGCCCAGGCTGGTCTTGAACTCTTGGGCTGAAGCTATCCTCCCATCTTGGCCTCCCCAAGTGGGATTATAGGCGTGAACCACCGCACCTGGTCTTAAAATTTTTTTAGTTGACTAAAAAGTAGTCAAAACTGGCCAGGTGCAGTGGCTCACGCCTGTAATCCCAGCCCTTTGGGAGGCCAAGGCAGGTGGGTCACAAGATCAGGAGATTGAGACCATCCTGGTGAACACGGTGAAACCCTGTCTCTACTAAAAGTGCAAAAAATTAGCCGGGTGTGGTGGCGGGCGCCTGTAGTCCCAGCTACTCGGGAGGCTGAGGCAGGAGAATGGCGTGAACCCGGGAGGCGGAGCTTGCAGTGAGCCGAGATCGTGCCACTGCACTCCAGCCTGGGTGACAGAGCAAGACTCCGTCTCAAAAAAAAAAAGTAGTCAACTTGAAAAATATAAGACAGTCTTTTTCTATTGTCCCTGGACCACCTGAATCAGAATGAGATATTTGAAAAAAATGTAACTAAGGCTCCTTGAGTGATTATTTGTTTATTTATTTATTTATTTATTTGAGACAGAGTCTTACTCTGTCACCCAGGCTGGAGTGTAGTGGCACAATCTTCACTCACTACAACCTCCACCTCCTGGGCTCAAGCAATGCTCCCACCTCAGCCTCCCTAGTAGCTGGGACTACAAGTGCATGCCACCACGCCTGGCTAATTTTTTGTATTTTTTTTTGGTAGTGATGGGGTTTCACCATGTTGCCCAGGCTGGTCTCACAACTTGAGCTCAAGTGATCTGCCTGCCTTGACCTCCCCAGAGTGCTGGGATTACAGGCATGAGCCACCACTCCGAGCCTCCTTGAGTGATTTTAAAAGATGCTTTTGGGCAGTCCCCAAATCACCGGAATAAACATGTTTTTCTAGGGTAATCTTTGAAAACACAGATCCATTTGGAGATCTGTAATCCTAAAAATCAGTGTTTACTTTTAAATCATATTCTGATTATCTATTGCTGTGTAACAAACCAACCTAATATTTAGTAACTTAAAACAACCATGTTTTGTATTTATTTATTTATTTATTTAGAGACAGAGTCTTGTTCTGTCACCCAGGCTGGAGTGCAGAGGCATGATCTTGGCTCCCTGTGTCCTCTGCCTCCCAGGTTCAAGCAATCTCCTGCCTTAGCCTCCTGAGTAGTTGGGACTGCAGGCTTTTGCCATCATATCCGGCTAGTTTTTTTTTTTTTTTTTTTTTTTGAGACGGAGTCTTGCTCTGTCGCCCAGGCTGGAGTGCAGTGGCACAATCTCGGCTCACTGCAAACTCCGCCTCCCGGGTTCACGCCATTCTCCTGCCTCAGCCTCTCCGAGTAGCTGGGACTACAGGCGCCCGCCACCACGCCCGGCTAATTTTTTGTATTTTTAGTAGAGACGGGGTTTCACCGTGATCTCGATCTCCTGACCTCGTGATCCGCCCGCCTCGGCCTCCCAAAGTGCTGGGATTACAAGCGTGAGCCACCGTGCCCGGCCATGTCCGGCTAGTTTTTATGTTCCCATGCTGGCCAGGCTGGTCTTGAATTCCTGACCTCAAGTGATCTGCCTGCCTCAGCCTCCCATAGTGCTATTGTTGTTACTATTTTGTTACTATTTTGGATTACAGGTGTGAGCCACCGTGCTTGGCCTGAGCTTTTTTGAAGGACAAAGTAGTAGTACTTCAGAATTTAAAAAATACATATATTTTGATTTAGCATTTTTACATCTAGGAATATCTTCTAAGGAATTAAAGGATAAGCATGCAAAGTTATGTGAACAAGGATGTTGTTTCCTATGTTGTTTATCAGAACACAGGAAAAGTGAAAAATAATGTAGTATGTTGGCTATGTAAAATACTGTTTTTGTATTTTTTTTTTTTTTGGTAGAGGTGAGGTTTTACCATGTTGCACAGGCTGGTCTTGAACTCTTGTGCTCAAGCTGTTCACCCACTGTGGCCTCCCTAAATGCTGGGATTACAGGTGTGAGGCATGGTGGTGCTTGGTCAATACTGTTTAGTTATTAAAATATAATGAGAACTAGCACGTATAAAATGCTTAATATATACTAGGACTAGCTGGGCACGGTGGCTCACGCCTGTAATCCCAGCACTTTGGGAGGCCAAGGCAGGCGGATTGTCTGAGGTCAGGAGTTCGAGACCAGACTGGCCAACATGGTGAAACCCTGTCTCTACTGAAATACAAAAAAAATGAGCTGGACATGGTGGGCAGGCACCTGTAATCCCAGCTGCTCGGGAGGCTGAGGCAGGGGAATTGCTTGAACCAGGGAGGTGGAGGTTGCAGTGAGCTGAGACACCAGTGCACTCCAGCCTGGGTGACAGAACGAGACTCTGTTTAAAAAAAAAAAAAAAAAAAAAAAAGAAAAAAAAATATATATATACATATATATATATATGTATACACACACACACATACACACATATATGACCATTCTAAGTATTTTACATATATTAAATCATTTATTCACAACTCTGAGATATATCTATTTATACTAGGGGACAGAGCACAACTATTAAGTGGTAGGAGGGGGATTTGACCTCAGTCATTTCTGCTCTGAATCTTGAACCATCTTCAGTAGAATCTAAGCCAGGAGTTGGTAAACTATGGCCTGCGTGATTTGTGTATGCATGCTATGTAGTCATACAGGGACCCACCCTGAGAAAGGCCCTGTGCTTGGTTTAATTCTCTGCTGTTACTATTTTGAAATTCTTAATAACTTTCAAACAAGAGGCTCGATTGTTTTTTTTTTTTGTCAATAGTCCCTGCAAATTATATCATCATTTCTACATGTGAGCTGAGTTTTTACATTTTAAAGTTTAAAAAAAAAATTCATGACACATGAAAATTATGTAAAATTTCAGTGTCTGTAAATAAAGTTTTATTGGAATATAGCCATGCTTATTTATTTACATATTGTTTATGGTTGCTTTTTTTTTGCTACAACGGCAGAGTTGAGTAATTGGAATGGGGACTGTATGGCCTGCAAAACTTAAAATATTTACTTTTTTTTTTTTTTTTTTTGAGATGGAGTCTTACTTTGTTGTCTGGGCTGGAGTGCAGTGGTGCGATTGCGGCTCACTGCAACCTCCACCTCCCAGGTTCAAGCGATTTTCGTGCCTCAGCCTCCCAAGTAGCTGGGATTACAGGCGCCCGCCACCATGCCTGGCTAATTTTGGTGTTTTTAGTAGAGATGAGGTTTCACCATGTTGGCCAGGCTGGTCTCAAACTCCTGACCTTAGATGATGCACCTGCCTCGGCCTCCCAAAGTGCTGGGATTGCAGGCATGAGCCATCACACCCGGCCGAAATACTTCTACAATGAACAGATCCAAGAAAGGATTGTACATGAACATCTGTCTAACCTTCATCTGGAGTTACCGGTTGTTACTATTTTGGCACATTTGCTTTATGTGTGTCTCTATCTCTTTTATCTTACACGCATGTATACATAGGTATATAAAATACATTTCACATGTGCTTTTTTTTTTTCTGAATCATTTGAAAGTTTGACCTGCAGCTCCTAAAAATAAGGACATTCTCCTACATAACCACATTTATAACACTAAAAGTAATTCCATGTTGAAATGTTCCCAGTTGTGCCTGTTATGTCCTTTATGACTAATTTTACTAGTTTTATTCCTTTGAATCAGTATTCCATCAGGGTTCATGGAGTGGGTTGCTTTTTCATTACGTTTAGCCAGCTGTACATTCCTGATTCGTTTAATTCATCATATCGTTGGAATGATTTAAAAAGTAATGAAAAATTTGGATTATGGTGGAGCCTGGGAGAAGTCTCAGTCATATCTGAGGCCTTGGATTTGAATAAGGGCCGAATCATGCAAGATATTTTGTGTCATGTTAAGGATTTTGGGGGCTCATCATAGAAAACATAGTGAGAAGCTCTTAAAGAGATATGACAAGTTCAGATTTGCATAGTACATACGACATTGACTTTTAGCCTGGGCAACATGGCAAGACTTTGTCTCTACAGAAAATTAAAAAAAAAAATTAGCCAGGTGTAGTAGTGCATTCCTGTAGTTCTGTAGCTACTGGGGAGGCTGAGGCAAGAGAATCACTTTTGAGGCTGCAGAGAGCTATGATCAACACACACTGCACTCCAGCCTGGGCAACAGAGCAAGACTCTATCTCTAAATAAAAAAGAAAACAAAATGGACTTTTCAGGCAAAATATTTTAGCATGTCACAATATGGAACAAAAAGATACAACCTTGAAGAAAACTGAGTGTGAAAATACATTCAGAGGCAGTAAGGGAGAGTCAATCATGAAATGAGCGTGAGTCATTAAGGATTTTTTGTTATTATTATGTGTGATAATGATAAAGAGGCTCTGTTAAAAATCTTATCTGTTAAGGATCAATAAAATAATACAGCATCTAGGATTTGCTTTAAAATACATCAGTTAAAAAAAAGGGACAGGACTATATGAAGCAGGAATGGCAAAGTTCTGATAATTGAAACTAGGTAATGGGTACAAGGGAGTACATTATACGCTTCTCTGTTTTTGTGTCTGATTCATTTCATAAGAGGTTAAAAAATATAACCTCTGATACCTCATTTTTTTTGATACACAAAAAATGACCTGGAAGGTTAACTTGTATGTGAAAGTTGTCTGGTATCCAAAACTTCCATTTTGGATATAACGGAATAGCAGAAGTGTTCTTTATATAATAGTGTCGAGATGTATATAACAAAGGAACTTATTTCTAAATATTTGGTTAGGAAAAGAATTCATAGCAAGAATAACTTACTATATATTTCTGAATCTCTTGGAAAGAACATATTTTAAGGTATTTAGAAATAATCTTTCCAGGTGAAGTATGAAAGGAAATTAAAACAAAAATCCTGCTTTTACAGTATTCATTTAAAAACTCAAATCTTTTAGGTACGGAAGAAAACTAACTATGACAATAGAAAACTTCTGTACAAATTACAAAACTGTTTAATTCAAACCACCACTCACAATTGTACAGCAACTATTGTAGAGGAGATTTCTTGCTCATCAATCAGCTATTGTGTAAGTAGTATGTAATCTTTCCTATGACTACAGCACTAATGCATTACTAGTACTGCTTTCCTATGATTCCAGCAAATACAAACAATGGCATCTCTTTTGGTTTGAACCCAGCAGCTGTATCCTGGCGACAGGTGCTAGTAGTGATCATTGAAGTAAAAGTAAGACACTGTTATGAAGGTAGAGTTTGATCCTAAGAAAGATAACGGATGACTTCGTGTCAAGACCTTGCCTTCTATATTATGAATGTTTTCATTTGGTTTATTTTAATGTTTATTTCATCATTTGAGAAGTCAAATAAGCGATGCACATCAGAATCACCTGAGAAGATTTTTCCAAAATGCCTTTATTTGGAATCTGCCCCAGACCTACTGAATGAGAACTTCTAGAGGTGAATAGGACTCAGGCATAGATACTTTCAAAATGCTGTCTAGGTGATTCTGATGTGAACCTTTAAGGACCACTGTTCTAAACGTCTCAGAATTATCAGACTGAATTACATATAATTCATTATATATAAACAGATAATAATAAAGTACAATGATTTTTAGTCCTTTCCTCTCTTTAACCTAATGGTTAAAAAGGCAAGGCATAGTTTTCCATTGGCTGTCTATAATCCTATTCCTTATTCTATCACTATAGAACAAGTAAATCATTCAAAATTGCAATAGGGCTGGGTGCAGTGGCTCACACCTGTAATCCCAGCACTTTGGAAGGCTGAGGCGGGTGGATCACTTGAGGTTAGGAGTTGGAGACCAGCATGGCCAACATTTTGAAACCCTGTCTCTACTAAAAATACAAAAAATTAGCTGGGCATGGTGGCTTGTGCCCGTAATCCCTTCTACTTGGGAGGCTGAGGCAGGAGAATCACTTGAACCTGGGAGCTGGAGGTTGCAGTGAGCTGAGATGGCACCACTGCACTCCAGCCCAGACAGAGCAAGACTGCGCCTCAAAAACAAAAAAAATTGCAGGCCGGGCGCGGTGGCTCACTCGTGTAATTCCAGCACTTTGGGAGGCCGAGGCGGGTGGATCACGAGGTCAGGAGATCGAGACCATCTTGGCTAACACGGTGAAACCCCGTCTCTACTAAAAATACAAAAAATGAGCCAGGTGCGGTGGCGGGCGCCTGTAAGTCCCAGCTACTTGGGAGGCTGAGGCAGGAGAATGGCATGAACCCAGGAGGCGGAGCTGGCAGTGAGCCGAGATAGCACCACTGCAGTCTGGCCTGGGCGAAAGAGCGAGACTCCGTCTCAAAAACAAAACAAAACAAAACAAAAAAAACAAAAAAAAAATTGCAGTGGATAGCCATTAAAATGTTTCTAGCAGGCAGGTGATATGTTAACATTTGTATTTCAGTAACAAATGATTAGTAACAATTAGTAACAAAAATAGGCCTGCCCCGTGGCTCAAGCCTGTAATCCTAGCACTTTGGGAGGTCGAGGTGGGCCAATCACTTGAGTCCATGAGTTCAAGAGCGGCCTGGGCAACGTGGCAAAACCCCATCTGAACACAAAATACAAAAATTAGCTGGCTGTGGTGGCACGCACCTGTAGTCCGAGCTACTCAGGAGACTGAGGCAGAAGGATTGCTTGAGCCCAGAAGGCAGAGGTTGCAGTGAGCCCAGACTGAACAACTGTGCTCCAGCCTGGGTAATAAACCGAGACTCTGTCTCAAAAAAAAAAATCAAACAAAATTATTGTATGACACCCCAAACTGATGTCAGTAACAAACCCTCTATAGACAGCGTCATCATAGCTTGTTTTGAGATAATCTGTCCAACCCACTGCTCCCTACTGTTACACTGTATTAACGATAGTCTCCCTGTGATACTCATTTCATCATTTTTACTTTTATACACAAAATTTCTCAGTATCTTTACATTTCCTTTAAATTTTGCTAAAGCCTTCTAATTTACTCCCTCTGGTGTGTCTTCTACTCTCTAATAAAATTGTCTTTCATGTCACCTAAACATTGCCATAGTGACCACTTCAAACATTCATATGTATTGTAGCTTCAGTTGGCAAGCCCCTGCTTTTTTTCTTGTCTTTAAAAAAAATTGTGAAGCTTTATTTTTTCTTGTAAAAGTTTTAAAAAACAATTTGTTAGTTGGAACAATAAAATACAAACATTTAAAATAAATTCTAAGTAGTATTAACTTAGCATTTGATTTGGGATGTAAATATGCTAACATATTTTTCTGTCATGAATGGGATCAGGTTATATTTAGTCTTCTGCACTTGGCTTTTTTTTCCACTTACCACTACAATATTCATCTTTCTTTGTTATTAATATATATAGGTCTGCCTTATTCTTTTAAATGGCTGCACACTAATTATTGAATGGCTGTTCTGTAATTTGATTAACCAGTCCCTTGATGGGGTTTTCATTTTTAGTTTATTTCCTTTTTTCTATAAACTTCCCTCTATACTCCTGTCGTATTTGCTTTGATGTATCTGTAGCGTAAATACCTAAAAGGGTCATAATAATTTGGTTCAAAGAGGATATATACTTAAAATTCTAAAAGATGTTCCCAAATTTTGCTCCATTAAAAGAAGAAAATGAGGGAGGTCTAGTTCAACTACATATACTATCTTTCTTTTCTGAGTGTGCATTATCATAAAGAAATAGTTATTTTAAAAATTATTTTATTTTTGAGACAGGGTCTTGCATTGTCATCTAGGCTGGAGTGGAGTGGTGAGATCATAGCTCACTGTAGCCTTGAACTCTTGAGCTCAAGTGATCCTCCCACATCAGCTTGCTGAGTAACTAGGTCTATTGGCGTGTGCCACCATGCCTGACTAATTAAAAACAATTTTTTTTGTAGAGATGGGTCTTGTTATGTTGCCCAGGCTGGTCTGGAACTCCTGGACTCAAGTACTAATCCTCCTGCCTAAGCCTCCCAAAGTGCTAGGATTATAGGCATGAACAACTGTGCCTGGCTGTCTCTTTTTATTTTTAAAATAGAATTTTAAATAAAGAATGGCTAATTTTGTCAAATGCCTTTTTTTTTAAAACCTGAGACAGTCTCACTCGGTCACCCAGGCTGCCGTGCAATGGTGCATTCTTGGCTTACTGCAACTTCTGCCTCCTGTGTTGAAGCAATTCTTGCACCTCACCCTCCCTAGTAGCTGGAATTACAGGCACACACCACCACGCCTGGCTAATTTTTATTTTTGTATTTTAGTAGAGGCGAGGTTTCACCACGTTGGCCAGGCTAGTCTCGAACTCCTGACCTCAGGTGATCCATCTGCCTTGGCCTCCCAAAGTGCTGGGATTTTAGGCATGAGCCACTTCGCCCGGCGTACTGTGGTGGTTTCTGATCAATATATTACTTTGATAATTCCCTGTTGCATGATGTAAAGCAAAGACTGTAAAATATCTTAATAAATGAGACTTAATAAAAGTTTTTGTTTTTGTTTTTGAGATGGCTTCTCACTGTGTTGCCCGTGCTGGAGTGTGGTGGCATGATCTCAGCTCACTACAACCTTCACCTCCTGAGCTCAAGCAATCCTCTTGCCTGAGCCTCCTGAGTAGCTGGGCACCACCACATCTGGCCAATTTTTTTTTTTAAATTGTTATTATACTTTAGGTTTTAGGGTACATGTGCACAATGTGCAGGTTTGTTACATATGTATCCATGTGCCATGTTGATTTCCTGCACCCATTAACTCGTCATTTAGCATTAGGTATATCTCCTAATGCTGTCCCTCCCCACTCCCCCAACCCCACAACAGTCCCTGGAGTGTGATGTTCCCCTTCCTGTGTCCATGAGTTCTCATTGTTCAATTCCCACCTATGATATGGAACCAAAAAAGAGCCCGCATCGCCAAGTCAATCCTAAGCCAAAAGAACAAAGCTGGAGGCATCACGCTACCTGACTTCAAACTATACTACAAGGCTACAGTAACCAAAACAGCAGGGTACTGGTACCACAACAGAGACATAGATCAATGGAACAGAACAGAGCCCTCAGAAATGATGCCGCGTATCTACAACTATCTGATCTTTGACAAACCTGACAAAAACAAGAAATGGGGAAAGGATTCCCTATTTAATAAATGGTGCTGGGAAAACTGGCTAGCCATATGTAGAAAGCTGAAACTGGATCCCTTCTTTACACCTTATACAAAAATTAATTCAAGATGGATTAAAGACTTACATGTTAGACATCTGGCCAATTTTTTGTACGTTTGGTAGAGTCTGTGTTTCACCATGTTATTTAGGCTGGTTTCAAACTCCTGGGCTCAAGTGATTTGCCCACCTCGGCCTCCCAAAGAGCTGGAATCCCAGGCACGAGCCATTTATCCTGGCCAGACTTAATTAATGTAATTCTCATTCCTGCATTTCCCATTCCAGCAATAATAAACTAATTATTAGGGATGAAGTTGGGAGTGTGTGTGACATTCCTTAGTAGAAAGCAAATCTCAACATTTCTAGCACCTGGACAATAGAATATATTCTGTGTTCTAATCCTTACTGTCATTAATTTGCTGTCATATTGGCCTATGTGCTTTATATCTGACTTATTTATTATCTATAAAAATCCAAATAATATCATTGGCTGGGTGTGGTGTCTCATACCAACATGTTGGGGGATGAGGTAGGAGAATCACTTGAAGCCAGGAGTTTAAGACCGACCTGGGCTACAAAGCAAGATCCCATCTCTATTGAAAAAACAAGAAGGAAAGAAAAAAAAAATTACCCTACTTCTCTTAAAGTTTTGTTTCTTGTTTATTGTTTTTTGAGACAAGGTCTCACTCTGTCACCCAGGCTGTAGTGCAGTGGCATGATCATGCCTCACTGTAGCCTTGCCCTCTCAGGCTCAAGTGATACTCCCACCTCAGCCTCCTGAGTAGCTGGGACTATAGGCATGTGCCACCACGCCTGGCTGATTTTGCTTATTTTTTGGTAGAGATGAGGTCTCAGTGTGTTGCCCAGGCTGGTCTTGAACTCCTGGCCTCAAACAGTCCTCCCACCTTGGCCTCACAGATGTAAGTCACTATGGCCTCAAAGTTTTGAGAATCCTAAGATCTGAGCTGTGAGACATCAGAGAAATAATAACCCATTTTAACCCTTTATTTTAAAAATAGAGAAAACAAATCAATTCCACTAAAGTACTTGAAAGGAATTAGATAAATACAAAAGAAGAAAACACCAAAAATAAGGAATTAGGCCAGGCATGGTGGCTCACGCCTGCAATCCCAGCACTTTGGGAGGCCGAGGTGGATGGATAACCTGAGGTCAGGAGTTCGAGACCAGCCTGGCCAACATGGTGAAACCTTGTCTCTGCTGAAAATATAAAAATTAGCTGGGTGTGGTTGCGGGCACCTGTAATCCCAGCTACTAGGGAGGCTGAGGCAGGAGAATTGCTTGAACCCAGGAGGCAGAGGTTTCAGTGAGCCAATATTGTGCCACTGCACTCCCGCCTGGGCGACAGAGTGAGACTCTATCTCAAAAAAAAAAGAATTAGCTGAGCATGATGGTACTCTCCTGTAGTCTCAGCTACTTGGGGGGCTGAGGTATGAGGATCCCTTGAGCCTAGGAGTTTGTGCTTCAGTGAGTTATGATTGCATCACTGCATTCCAGCCTGGGTGATAGAGCAAGACTCTGTAAAGAAGAAGGAAAAGAAGGAAGCAAAGAAGTAAAAAAGTGATTCTTCAGTTTGAGCCCAGGAATTTGAAGTTTCAGTGAGCTGTGATCATGCCACTACACTGGACTGGGCAGCAGAGAGAGACCCTGTCTCAAAAAACCAAAAAACGAGATTTATTATGATTAGCATAATCAAGTCATTAATTTTGATCATGAGTCTCTGAAAGGGTATCCAAATGCCCAAAAGAAGGAAAAGCAACACAGCTATTCCCCTCACCCAAAAATCAACACAAAAATCATTCCAAATAGTTCACCACTGAATAAATTTTCATCATCTATCATAATTTGTTCCAGATTTAGTGAGATTCCTCTTAAACAAGGATATGTTTTTGTGGCATGTCAATTTTTTCCCCCAGGAAAATAAATATATGTCAGTTTGTTAGACAAATTCAGTATTTCAAAGTGTTGAGTAGTAAGTCGCTTTTTTTTTTTTTTTTTGAAAGAGAGTCTTGGACACCCGGCTAATTTTTGTATTTTTAGTAGAGATGGGGTTTCACTATGTTGTCCAGAGTAGTCTTGAACTCCTGTCCTCAAGCTGTCCACCCGCCGTGGCCTCCCAAAGTGCTGGGATTACAGGTGTGAGTCACTGTGCCCGGCTGTCAGTCACTTTTTTATGGCAGATGGACTCTGAGTGGAACAGGGTTATTCTTTTACTTCCATTCGTGATCCTCTTTACCCATACTCATGGCTGTATAATTCATTCTGCTGTTTATTTGGAAGTATCTCTTGTCTTCTTTGGGAGATTTAGCTCGTTGAGTATGGTAACAAGTGGGTATATTTTCTGATCTTATCCCTGTATGCCTTTTTCAGCTTAGAATATTTAGGTCTGATTATAAGGTAGATATAATGAAAATTGGCCAGACGCAGTGGCTCACGTCTGTAATCCCAGCACTTTGGGAGGCCGAGGCGGGTGGATCACGAGGTCAGGAGATCGAGACCATCCTGGCTAACATGGTGAAACCCCATCTCTACTAAAAATACAAAAAATTAGTTGGGCGTGGTGGCACGCGCCTGTAATCCCAGCTACTTGGGAGGCTGAGGCAGGAGAATGGCATGAACCCGGGAGGCGGAGCTTGCAGTGAGCCGAGATTGCGCCACTGCACTCCAGCCTGGGAGACAGAGTGAGACTCCGTCTCAAAAAAACAAAACAACAAAAAAAGGTACAATGAAAATGAATAAAATAATTCCAAAAGACCTCCAAGCGTGTGTATACATTAAATGAAGTTAGGAACTTTACTGTATACCAGTAAGCAGATAGGAAATAAGTAGAGGTGAAATTCCATTTATATTAATAACAAAAACTATAAATAGAAATGAAATTAACATAAAATGTATAGGACTTCATAATTTATAAAACAACTATAAAACTTGACAGAAAGGGGGAAATATGAGTCAGGAATTGTATCTGTTGCATGAAGACTCAACATTGCAAAAGTATAAATTCTTCCTAATGTATAAATATAAATGCAATGTCAACCAGCATTTTAAAATTTATGTAAAAGAAAAAACATGTGAGACTAGCCAAGATTTTGAAAAATAAGAGCGATGAGGACAATGTCCCATATCAAACTTTAAAATGTATTGTTGAAGTATAGATTCAACCTAGAACAGACAGATGAACAGAAGTTTTAAAAATCCAAAGACAGACCCCAATGTATGTAAGACTTTAGAGAATGGTGAAGGTGTTATTTAAAATCAAGGGGAAAAGGATAGTTACTAGATAATAATGAGAGACAACTGGCTGTTTGAGTAGGATACATACATTTTCCTAGAATAAATTTTAGATGGAGTAATAATGCTTTAGATGTTAAAATTGAAGCTGTGAATGTAGTATTGGAAAATATACATGAAAATGTATGCTAGCTTGGGACAGTCTTTCTAAGCATGACACCAAAGACAAATGCCTTGAAATAGATTTTACTGTATAAAAATATTACCCCTCCCCCTGGCTGGTCTGAAGGTAGTCAGTGATCTCAGTTGATTGTTGTCAGTTACAGATTGATGTCCTTGTTCTGCTCCTTCCCCTCTACTCACTACTGCATTTAACTGGTCTTAAAGAAAAAACTTCTCCCCCAGTAAGTGAAAGATAGGAAAATATTTGAAAAAATGTGAAAGAAGTTTCAAATCCTATTTATTTGGAGAGCATGGAAAAATGTCCTGCAATTCCAGTTGAATGAAATGTTGCGTATAGGCTGATCTACCCAGACAGAAAGTCGATTAATTGTTGCCTAGGGCTGGGCGCAGGGAAAGAGGTAATGGGAAGTGACTGCTAATGGGTATGGGATTTCTTTTTGGGATGATGAAATGTTCTAAAATTAGATTGGGGTGATGGGTGCACAACTCTGAGTATATTAAAAACTATTGAATTGTACACTTCAAATGGGTATGGTATTTGAATTTTGTTTCGATAAGGCAGCTAAACATTTTTTTTATGCTGATACTACCTCAGTAGAAAATGGGCTAATATCATAAAAAAGGAAATTGAAGCAAAGAGAAATAGAATAGAAAACAATACAGTCTATTGCAAGCATCTCCATGTTATTATATAGTGTCTCAATATTTTTGAATAGCCCCATATATAATATTTAGGGGGTGGTACTCACTACAAAACACTTGTGTAGGACAGTGTTTTTATCTGGACTTATTGTTTATCTCTTTAATAGTTAAGCAACTATTATAAACAATCTTGAAGTTGCGTTTTAAGGCAGATTGAGCAAGGACCTGAGACAAGTTAATGGCAAATTGATAGAGCAGTTACTTGGCCTGGGTGCGGTGGCTCATGCCTGTAATCCCAGCACTTGGGGACGCCGTGGTGGGAGGATTGCTTGAGGCCAGGTGTTTGAGACCAGACTGGGCAACATAGCCAGACCTGTTTCTACAAAAATTAAAAAGTTAGCTGGGTGTGGAGGCGTGTGTCTGTAGTCCCAGCTACCTGAGAGGCTGAAGCATGAGGTTGGAGAATTACTGGAGCCTTGGAGTTTGAGGCTGCAGTGAGCTGTGATGGTACCACTGCACCCCTGTCGTGGCAAGAACAACAAAGCAGCAGGTTCTCCCTTTTTGAAGGAAATTCTACCTTTTAATCCTTTGAGCTAGGTTTTGCAGCTTTAATGGTGAGCAAGACTCCCGTCTCTGCCCTCATGTAGCTTGTCATATTGGGATTATTGAAAAGCAGAAGGACACTTAAATTACAGTGTAAGTGATAGAATTTAAGTGAATCCTGGGAACCGTGGGGGAGGATGAGAAAGACTTCTGTCCTGCATAGGAAAGGAAAGCTTCTTAAGGTAAGGAATATTTAAATTGACAAGTGAAAGACAAATTTGGAATTACCAAGGTGAAGTACAGTTTAAGATGAGAAGAGGGCTTCTGGCAGAGACAACTGTAAGTTCAAAGGCCCAAATGTAAGAAAAGAGTATAGAATGTGGAGGATGGAGGCATTTTAAATAAGGGTCAAATCGTGGGCCTTTTGAGTCACATTAAGGACTGTAACCTGAGGATAGTGGAGTGCCATAGAAAAATATTAAGTAGTAGGTGATACTCTCTTTTTTTTTTGAGACAGGATCTCACTCTGTCACCCAGGCTGGGGTGCGATTGTGGCTCACTGCAACCTTGAACTCCAAGGCTCAAGCGATCCTCCCACCTCAGCCTCCTCAATAGCTGGGACTACAGGTACATACCACCATGCCTGGCTAATTTTTAAAATTTTTTTGTAGAGATGGAGTTTCTGTATGTTGCCCAGGCTGGCCTTGAACTCCTGGGCTCAAGCAGTCCTCCTACCTTGGCCTCCCAAAGTGCTAGGATTACAGGTGTGAGCCACTGTACCCAGCTGTTGACAGTTTCTTGATCATATTTATGCTTGTTAAAGAACATGATACTTGCAGTGTGTCGATGTAATTAACTTCATTGGGGCAAGAGAGTCCTTTAGAAGGTGGTTGCTATAATCCAGGTGAGAAGAAATAATGGTCTGCTTTTGGTAGTTAGCGGAGATAAGAGTGAGATAGCATCAAGTTATTTGGGAGGTAGAATGATAATAGGACATTGTGATTGCTTGGATATGGGGCATGAGGAAGAAAGAATTCAGGATGATATCTAGATTTATGTCTTGAGCAACTGTGAATGGTGTTGCTGCTCACAGAACAACAGATTTTTGGAGAATTTGATGCCCGTTTTTGAGTTATGCATGGTACATTCAGGTAGAGATGTTTGTTAGGCAGTCTGAAAGCTCTGAGAGAGATCTAGGTTGGAGATAAAGATTTGAGGCCAGATGTGGCTCACGCCTGTGATGTCAACACTTTGGGAGGCTAAGGCGGGAGGATTGCTTGAGGCCAGGAGTACCCAACCAGCTAGAGCAACAATGGGAGACCCAGTCACTGCAAAAAGTAAAAAAAAAAAAAAAATTAGCCAGGCATTGTGATGCCCAGCTGTAGTCCCAGCGACTCAGGCGGCTGAGGCAGGATTGCTTGAGCACAGGAGTTGAGGCTGCAGTGAGTCATTATTGTGCCACTGTACTTCAGCATGGGTGACAGAGACCCTGTCTCTTAAAAAAAAAAAAAAAAAAAAAAAAAGACGAGATCTTGATATTTGTGGTCTTGAAGGCAAATTGGTTTTACAAGTGAGGATAATTTCTTTTACATTTTAAGATAGATACATATTAAACTTAAGTTGAAAGAGCTCTTTTGTTGGACATGTTCTTCTAGTGTTGTGAGATTCAGCCAAATTGACACATTCCTTTAGTTTATTTTCAGTTTTTGTGCTGCTTGGAAAATTCATTATAAGAAAATACTTCATTGCAGTTATCCATTCTCTTCCAGATATTTCCTATTTTTCTTTGTGAAAAATGAACACTGTGTTCATAGTGTTACTATGACATTTCCATGTATGTTTGTGCACATGTGAGAGCTAGGGAGTGGAACTACCAAGTTGAAGGGTATGTGCCAAATGCTTTCTAAAGGCGTTATATCAGTATACACTCCTACAAGCTATGTAGGAGATGGTGTATGTTTCATATCCTCTGCTATGTTTTGTATGGCCAGATTTTAAAACTCTTGCTAATCTGATGGATGTGAAATGGTATTTCATGATTTTAAATTTGTGTTTCTTAACCGCTGGTGATGTTGAGGATTTTTTTTTTTTTTTTTTGACAGCGTCTTGCTCTGTCACCAGGCCAGAGTGCAATGGCGCAATCTTGGCTCACTGCAGCCTCCGCCTCCTGGGTTCAAGCGATTCTCCTGCCTCAGCCTCCCAAGTAGCTGGGACTACAGGAGTGTGCCACCATGCCTGGCTAACTTTTTGTATTTTTAGTAGAGACAGGGTTTCACAGTGTTAGCCAGGGTGGTCTCGAACTCCTGACCTCATGATCCGCCCGCCTCGGCCTCCCAAAGTGCTGGGATTACAGGCATGAGCCACCACGCCCATTTGACATTGAGCATCTTTTCATGTTAATTGTTCATATTTCCTCTTCTATAAGTTGCCTATTTATATTTTCTTCTTATTTTTCTATTGGCCTGTTTGTCCATTTCTTTTTGATTTGTGAAATTTGTAGATAGTCTAATCCTTTGTTAATAAAAATCACACCTCCCAATCTGTGTGTTGTATTTACCTTTTTAGCATTTTTTTTCCATCCTAAAATTTCACCTTCTATGACTTGAAATTTTAAAAAATGTACTGACTCATAAAAATACATTTATCATTTTGCATATATATTTTATTTTTTCTAAATAAAGTTTTTATCTTTTGCACATACAAAAATTTATCAAATCAATGGTATGCAATAAAGTCATATATCTGAAAATATTTAAAAATAAATGATACAAATGTCAGTAAGTGGTTTATCTGGTATCTCTTTAATAAAAAGAACGTACCTTTTTTGGCTGAAGACGATATTTACTTTTTTAAAAAATGGACTTGGCTGGGCATGGTGGCTCAGGACTGTAATCCCAGCACTTTGGGAGGCCGAGGCCAGCAGATCACGAGGTGAAGAGATCGAGGCCGGCCTGGCCAACATGGTGAAATCCCGTCTCTACTAAAAATACAAAAATTAGATGGGCATGGTGGGGCACGCCCGTAGTCCCAGCTACTCGGGAGGCTGAGGCAGGAGAATCTCTTGAACCCGGGAGGTGGAGGTTGCAGTGAGCCACTGCACCACTGCATTCCATTCCAGCTTGGCAACAGAGCAAGACTCCATCTCAAAAAAAAAAAAGAAGACTTTTTTAGAGCTGCTTTAGTTTCACAGCAAAATTGAGCAGAAAGTACAGTACAGAGAATTATTATATTCTCTGCTCTGACACGTAGAACCTTCCCCACCATCAACATCCTGTACCAGAATGGTACATTTGTTACAAGCATTGAGCCTACATTGACACATTATTGTCACCCAAAGTCCATGGTTTCCATTAACGTTCATTCTTGATGTTTAGATAAATGTATAATGACGTGTAGCTACCATTACAGGATCATGCAGAATAGTTTCACTGCCTTAAAATTCTCTGGGCTTTACTGATTCATCCCTCCCTTTACCCCAACTCCCAGCAGCTACTGATATTTTTACTGTCTCCATAGTTTTGTCTTTTTTTAGAATGTCATGTTGTTGAAATAATATAGTGTACAGCTTTTAAAGATTGGCGTCTTTCACTTAGTACAGGTTAAGTATCCTTTATCTGAAATGCTTGGGACCACAGGTGTTTTGGGCTTCAGATTTTTTTGATTCTGGAATATTTGGATTATACTGGTTCAGCATCTCTAATCCATGAATTCAAAATCTGAAATACTCTAGTGATCATTTTCTTTGAGTGTCATGTGGTTGCTCAAAAAGCCTCAGATTTTATAGCATTTTGTATTTTCTATTTTTGATTTAGGGATGCTCAACCTGTAATATGCATTTAAGGTTTCTCCATTTCTTTTTAGTGCTGAATGATATTCCGTTGTCTGGATGTACACACCTTACCCATTCACCTAGTGAAAGACATCTTGGTTGCTTTCAAAGCTGGTGTAACATCCCTGTACAGGTTTTTGTGTGGATATGTTTTCAGCTCATTTGGGTGAACACCAAGGAGAATGATTGCTGGATAGTATGGCAAGAATGTATTTCGTAGGCTGGGTATGGCCGCTCATACCTATAATCCCAGCACTTTGCGGGGCTGAGGCGGGAGGATCACGTTAACTCAGGAGTTCGAGACCAGCCTGCACAACATAGTGAGATCCCGTCTCTTTCGAAAATAAAAAGTATGTATTTCTTTTTTAAAGAAACTGCTTAACTATCTTCCAAAATGGCTGTACAATTTTTCTTTCCCATCAGCAAAGAATGAGAGTTCCTTTTGCTGAACATCCTCACCAGCATTTGGTGGTGTCCATGTTCTAGATTTTGATCATTCTAATAGGTGTGCAGTGGTTTCTCCTTGTTTAATCTGCAATTCTCTAATGACATATTATGTGGGGTATCTTTTCACCTACTTATTTGCCATCTGTGTTTCTCCTTCCTTTTCTTTTCTTTTCTTTTCTTTTCTTTTCTTTTCTTTTCTTTTCTTTTCTTTTCTTTTCTTTTTTAAGAGACAGGGTCTCATTCTGTTGCCCAGGCTGCAGTGCAGTGATACAGTCATAGCTCATTGCAGCCTCAAACTCCTGGGCTCAAGTTATCTTCTTGCCTCAGCTTCCAGAGTAGCTGGGACTACAGGCATGCACCATCACACCTGGCTTGTCTGTGTATTTTCTTTAGTAAGGTGTCTGCTCAGGTCTTTTGCCCAGTGGGTTTTTTTGTTTGTTTTTGTTTTGAGAGACAGAGAGCCTCACTCTGTTGCCCAGGCTGGAGTGCAGTGGCGCGATCTTGGCTCACTGCAGCCTCTGCCTCCTGGGTTCAAGCAATTCTCCGTGCCTCAGCCTCATGAGTACCTGGGATTGCAGGTGCACCACCACACCCACCTAATTTTTTGTATTTTTCGTAGAGACAGGGTTTTGCAGTGTTGGACAGGCTGGTCTCAAACTCCTGACCTCGAGTGATATGCCCGCCTCAGCCTCTCAAAGTGCTGTGATATAGTCATGAGCTATTGTGTCCGGTCCCCTTTTGCTCAGTTTTTATTTGGGCTGTATGTTTTCTTATTGTTGAGTTTTAAGAGTTCTTTGTATATTTTGGGTAACAGTTCTTTATCAGAAATATACATATACTTTTTTTTTTGGTAAATACTTTCAGTCTGTGGGTTCTTATTGCCTTAAGCAATATTTACTTTAAAATAAATGTGAGGCAGTTTTGTCTGTTGACTATACTTTTCTAATGAACTGATTAATGTCGTGACATAAGAAATTAAGACTGTGGTGTACCTCAACCAAAGAAAATACTGCAATAGCAATACAATTTTAAATAAGCAAAGACTTTCAACCAAAACTACTTAGAAAAGGAACAAAGTTTAAATGCCTTAAGGTCTAAATTTAACTGTAGAATATAACAAAAATCACATTAACTGTTCAACCATGAATATTTTAATTTTTCTTAAATGTTTAAAATGGAATCTTCTGTTACTCTGTGTCCTCTTATCCTGCTCTTCTTAAAAGCACTTGTAATACCTTACATGTATACATATTTCATATCTGTTTACTAATTGTGTTTCCTTCACTTAGACGCCATGAGAGCAGGGCTTGTTTTACCACTCGCTGTTTCGTAAGTCTCTAGTACAGTGCGTGACATCCAGTAAGAGCTCAAGGAATTTTTTATGAGGAAACAAAAAACACTACTTATACTCTACTATTTAAGTTATTTTTTAAATTACTACTTATTTCAAAGGCAGTTGTTATGGTTTTAATTTGTTATCTTCAAGATTGATTTTACAAAGACTTCTTGTAGCTCAAAAGGGCTTAAAATCTCTCCTTATTACTAACTACTGCTTCAAATTTCACATTTCATGATCTTATTTTTTATTTTATTTTTTGAGGTAGAGTCTTGCTCTGTCGCCCAGGCTGGAGTGCAGTGTGCCATTTCGGCTCACTGCAACCTCTGCCTCCCGGGTTCAAGCGATTCTCCTGCCTCAGCCTCCTGAGTAGTTGGGACTACAGGCACCTGCCACCACGCCCAGCTAATTTTTGTATTTTTATTTTATTTTATTTAACTTTTTTTTTTTTTTTTTTTTAAATAGTAGAGATGGGGTTTCACCATGTTGGCCAGGCTGGTCTCGAACTCCTGACCTCATGATCTGCCCACCTCAGCCTCTGAAAGTGCTGGGATTACAGGTGTGAGTCATCACACCCTGCTCACATTTCATAATCTGAGCAACAAATTATGCTACCTAATAGAGTATAGTATAAGCCAATTCTTCTTATTTATTTTTTTTTTTGCAATTTACTCATGTAACAAGGCAATTCTTTTTTTTTTTTTTTTTTTTTGAGACAAGGTCTCGCTCTGTGACCCAGGCTGGTCTTGAACTGGAACTCCTGGCTTCAAGCAATCCTCCTTTCTTGGCTTCCCAAAGTGCTGGGATTATAGGCATGAGCCACTGCACCCAGCCCCCAATTCTTGTTTTTAGCCAAGTGTAGATTCTTAAGCATTTTGCTGGCAGGTCTGTGTGGTAAGTGATGATATAATCCTTTACCATTATCAAGATCCAGCTTAAAAACAATTTGTTTTTGACATTCATTGTGAGTTTTTTTTTTGTCCTTATTACTAAATAGAGACAGGGTCTTGCTTTGTTGTCCAGGCTAGTCTCAAACTCCTGCCTTCAAGACATCTTCCTGCCTTGACCTCCCAGAGTGCTGGGATTACAGGCATGAGCCATCACTCTTGGCCTTACAGTGTGAGTTTTAATGCTGCATATTTATTTTATTTTGTTAATTATCTGTAAGTCTCTCCATGGTTTGATCTAGAAATTTATTCGTCTGAAATTGGCCTGTACTAGGAATATGCCAGTTAGAGGAAAAATATTGTAGATTACCAAGGAAATAGCTAAATAAAATGTGTGCCTTTTGATGTGAAAATTGTTTTAATGTATTTTTTCTTCCAATTTAAAAAATTGTGTTTAAATACACGTAACATAAAACTTACCATCTTGACCATTTTTTAAGTATACAGCTCAGTGGTATTAAGTACGTTCATATTGCGTAAAGGATGCATATTCTATTATGTGCATATGTCATGTTGTGCTTATCCATTTTTCTGTTGGTGGACACTTGAATTGCTTCCACATTTTATCTGTTGTGAATAATGCGGCTGTGAACATGGGTATGCAAATATTTCTTTGATACTCAGCTTTGAGGTTTTTTGAGTATATACTCAGAAGTGGAATAGCTAGATCACATGGTAATTCTGTTTTAATTTTTTGAAGTGTTGCCATAGTACTTTCCACAATAGTGGTACCATTTTACATTCCCACCAGCAGTGCAAAGGGATCCAGTGACTCCACGTCCTCCTTGACACTTGTTAATTTTTTTTTTAGTAGCCAAACTAGTGGGTGTGAGATGGCTTCTTAGTCTGTTCCTGCATCGATGGCAGAATAGCACTGACTAGATAATTTATAAATAATATACATTTATTTCTCACAGTTCTGGAGCTGAGAAGTCCAAGATAAAGATGCCAGCAGATTAGTGTCTGGTGAGGGCCAGCTATCTCTGCTTTCAAGATGGCACCTTGTTGATGTGTCCTCAATGGCAGAAGGTGGAAGGGCAAAAAAGGGAGCATTAGGACCCTTTCTTCAACCTCTTTTATAAGAGCACTAATCCATTCATGAAGGCGGAGCCCTCATGTCTTCATCACTTCCCCAAAGGCCCCACCTCTTCATACTGTGACAATGGAGATCAAGTTTCAACATGAATTTTGGAGAGACACAAACATTCCAACCATAGCAGGTAGTATCTTGTAGTTTTGATTTGTGTTTCCCTAATGATTAGTGATGTTGACCTTCTTTTCATGTGCTGATTGGCCATTCGTATATCGTCTTTGGAGAAACGTCTGTTCAGATCCTTTGCCCATTCTTGTATCATGTTGTTTGTGTCTTTGTTGTTGAGTTTTAGGAGTTCTCTGTGTAATCTGGATATTAATCCCTTACCAGATGATTTGCAAATATTTTCTCCCATTCTGTGGATGGATTTTTTACTCTGTGTCTTTTGATACACAAAATTTTTCAGTTTTATGAAGTGCAGTTTGTCTATTGTCTTTTGTTGCCTGTGCTTTTGGTATCATATCCAAGAAATCATTAACAAATTCAGTGTCATAAAGCTTTTAACCTATGCTTTCTTCTAAGAGTTTTATAGTTTCAGATCTTGACATTTCAGTCATGGATCTCTTTTGAGTTAATTTTTGTATGTGATATTAGGTAAGGGTCTTCATTCTTTTGCATGTGGATATCCAGTTTTACAAGCACCATTTGTTGAAAGGACTGTCTTTTCCCCATTGCATTGTAGTGACCCTCTTGACAAAAATCATTTGAATATATATATGAGGGTTAATTCTGGACTGTGTTCTATTCTGGAGGTCTATATGGCTGTCTTTATGACAGTATTAATCTGTTTGATTACTGTGGCTTTGTGGTAAGTTCTGAAATCAGAAAGTGTGAATCCTCCAGTTTTGCTCTTCTTTTTCAGGATTGTTTTGGCTATCCATTGTCCCTTGAGATTTCATATGAATTTTAGGATAGGTTTTTCTATTTCTCTTTTATTTTTTGAGATGGAGTCTCACTCACTCTGTTACCCAGGCTGGAGTGCAGTGGCGCAACCTTGGTTCACTTCAACATCTGCCTCCCAGGTTCAAGCAATTCTCTTGCCTCAGCCTCCCGAGAAGCTGGGATTGTAGGTGCCTGCCACCATACCCAGCTAATTTTTGTATTTTTAGTAAAGATGGGGTTTCACCATGTTGGCCAGGCTGGTCTTGAACGCCTGACTTTGAGTGATCCTCCCACCTCAGCCTCCCAAGGTGCTGAGGTTACAGGCGTGAGCCACTGTGCCCAGCCAGGTTTTTCTATTTCTACAAACAACATCATTGTGATTTTGACAAGAATTGCATTAAATCTGTAGAAGGCTTTGGGTAATTGACATCTTAACAATATTAAGTCTTCCAATTCATTAACATGGGATATGTTTCCATTTGTTTATTTCTTTTGTACTTTTTTTTTTTTCCAGGAATGCCTTATAGTTTCTATTGTACAAGCCTTTCAACTTGTTGGTTAAGTGTTTTGACTATTTTGATGCTATTATAAATGGCCTTGTTTTCTTAATTTCCTTTTCAGATTGTACATTCTAAATGTGTATAGAAATGCAACTAATTTTTGTATGTTGACTATATCCTGCTACTTTGAGGAATTCATTTATTCTAACAGGTTCCTTTGTGGAA
This sequence comes from Nomascus leucogenys, assembly GCF_006542625.1. NCBI lineage: Eukaryota > Metazoa > Chordata > Mammalia > Primates > Hylobatidae > Nomascus > Nomascus leucogenys. The sequence continues at coordinate 116,352,233 of NC_044391.1, read as the reverse complement.
CCTTTAGGGTTTTCTGCATACAAAACAAGGTCATATTGTCTGTAAAGAGAAATACTTTTACTTCTTCCTTTTCAATTTGATTCCTTTTTTTTTTTTTTTGCTTTTTCTTGCCTAGTGACTCTGACTAGGACTTCCAGTGCTGTGTTGGATAGAAGTGTTGAAAGCAGCATCCTTGCCTTGTTTCTAATCTTATAGGGAAAGCTTTCGGTAGAGTATGATGTTCACTGTGGTTTTTTGGTATATGGCTTTTATTATGTTGAAGTAGTTTCCTTTTATTCCTTTTTGTTAGGTGTTTTTATCATGAAAAAAAGAATTTTTTCAAATATGATTTTTCTGCCTCAATGGAGATGATCATGGATTTTTTCCCCTTCATTCTGTTTATGTGGTATAGTACATTGTTTTTTCTTCATATGTTGAATTATCCTTGCATTCCAGGAATACATTCTACTAGGTCATGGTGTATAATCCTTTTACTATGCTGTAGAATTCAGTTTGCTAGTCTTTTGTTGAGAATTTTTGCATCAGTGTTCATAAGGGATATTGTTCCATAGTTTTCTTTTCCAGTAGTGTCTGGCTTTGGTATCAGGGTAATGTTGGCATCATAAAATGAGTTTGGAAGTTTTCCTCCTCTTCACTTTTTTGGAAAAGTCTGAGAAGGGTTGGTGTGAGTTCATCTTTAAATGCTTGGTAGAATTTGCCAGTGAAGCCATTAGGTCTAGGACTTAATTTTTTTTTGTTTTTTTTTTTTGAGACAGGATCTCACTCTGTCACCTGGGCTGGAGTCCAGTGGCATAATCTCCGCTCACTGCAACCTCTGCTTTTTGGGCTCAAGTGATTTTTGTGCCTCAGTCTCCCGTGTAGCTGTGACTACAGGTGCGAGCCACCAATGCCCGGCTAATTTTTGTATCTTCCGTAGAGACTGGGTTTCGCCGTGTTCCCCAGACTGGTCTGGAACTTCTGAGCTGAAAGCAGCCTGCCTGCCTTGGGCTCTCAAAGTGCTGGGATTACAGGCATGAGCCACTATGCCTGGCCTGTTTTGGAGATTTTTGATGACAGATTCAATCTTTTTACTAGTTATAAGTCTATTCAGATTTTCTCTTTCTTTATGAGAAAAGACTAAAGTCTTGATAAGTTGTGTTTCTAGGAATTTTGCATTTCACCTAGCTTGTCCAGTTTGTTGGCATATACTTGCTCGTAGTACTCTCTTATAATCTTATTTCTCTGGAATTGGTAATAATGTCCCCATTTTCACTTCTGATTTTAGTAATTTGAGTCTTCTCTTTAAAAAAAAATTCTGTAGAGCTAAAGGTTTGTCATTTTGTTGGTATTTCAAAGAACGAATTTTTGGTTTCATTGACTTTTCTCTGTTGTTTTTCTATTTTCTGTTTCTTTTACATTTGCTGTAATCTTTCTTTCTTTCCACCTGTTAGCTTTGGTTTTGGTTTGGTCTTCTTTTTCTAGTTCCTTAAGTCATAAAGTTAGGTTATTGCTGTGAGATATATCTTTCTTTTTTCTTTTGAGATGGAGTCTGACTCTGTTGCCCAGGCAGGAGTGCAGTGGCATCATCTCGTCTCACTGCAATGTCTACCTTCAGGCTCAAGTGATGCAGCCTCCCAAGTAGCTGGGTCTATAGGCGTGCACCACCATGCCCAGCTAATTTTTGTATTTTTTTGTAGAGATGGGGTTTTGTCATGTTGCCCAGGCTTGTCTCAAACTTCTGAGCTTAAGTGATCCACTTGTCTTGGCTCCTCAAAGTGTTGGGATTACAGGTGTGAGCCACTGTGCCCAGTCCTTTCTTGTTTTTTAATGTGAGCATTTATAACTATATTTTAAATGTATTTTTTCCCTTTTTTAATTTAATAAATAACTCAAACTTTTTTTGTGAAGATGGAGGCTTGCTATGTTGCCCAGGCTGGTCTGAAACTCTTGGGCTCAAACAATCCTCCCACCTCAGTTTCCCAAAGTGCTGGGATTATAGACATGGAGCTACCACCCCTGGCTTGTTTTTTTTTTTTTTTTTAACTAAAAATATTCTTTCTATAAGTTTAGTTTCAAAATTTTATTTCCATTCACTAATAAGAATTATTTGTTTAACTGCATTTTTTTATATTGCATGTACAGATATTTAAATTTTTATGAAGTGAAAATGTCGTTTTTTTGCCTGTCTGCCTTCCTTCCTCTCTCTCTCTCTCTCATAGGATCCTTTTATAAGGTGGGTCATTAAAGACATGTTTAAATATGTTACGTGACAAGATTTAAGCTATAGGACAGATAATATTTAAGCATTTAAGCCAATCTATCTGTCTGCAAAAATTTTAGTAGTTTACATTTCTTTCTCCTTGAATTCTGTCAGACACAACATATTTTGAACTTGTAGTGTGTCTTAGTTTATACTTCCTTGGAAGTGTCACACTTACGAGTTTTATGAAGGTAAGTACATGACTGTCAAAGCTGTCAGCAGACTTACTCAAATCCAATCAATGTAAAGTGGTAAAATCTAGGGCCAAGAATAAAGGCATATGAAATATTTATTCAAAATACAAACTATCTGGAGCAAAAGGGGAACTGAGTGTTTGATCAAACCTGTAGCTTAGAAGAAAGAAAAGAAGGCTCACCCCTGTAAACTCAACACTTTGGGAGGTCAGGGTGGGAGGATCACTTGAGGCCAGGATTTTTAGTTCTCTCAATCTGGTGTCTTGGGATGAATAGTTTTCTGTTATTTAGATGGTAATATTAGGTATCACCGGGAATGTGCAACTATGATGCTGTAGAAATCAACAGGTGTTTTAATGAGTATCCACTGTATCTGTGGTCCTTTCCTAGCCATGGTAAATCAGTGATAAACTATGGAATATAAATAAATGCCCAGCCTGAGTACACATGACTGAAGTTTTACAATCTATCACTTAAATTAAACAATCTCCTTTAGAATATGAGGATATTTAAATAAGAGGGTGAGGACTTATTGATAGAAAATAAATTTTGAAGTATAAAGATTCTCGACTCTTGATTCTTGATGTGATTCCATTAAGGTTAATGTAGCTAGATTGATTATTCAAGCAGAGGTAACCCAGTTTTCCAGTTATGTTTATTGCCGAAAGACAAGATTGCTAAATTTGTAGGACAGAATGTATAATCCACCTGATATGGTTTGGATCTGTGTCCCCGCCCAAATCTCATGTTAAATTGTAATCCCCATTGCTGGAGGTAAGCCTGGTGTGGGGGTGATTGGATCATGGGAGCAGTTTCTCATGAATGGTTTACCATCATGCTCTTGGTGCTGTTCTTATGATAGAGTTTCACAAGATCTGCTCGTTTAAGAATGTGTAACTCCTCCCCCTGCCCCTGGCTCCTGCTCTGGCCATGTAAGATGTGTTTGCTTCCCCTTTGCCTTCTGCCATGATTCAGTTTCCTGAGGCCTTCCCGAAGCCACTGTCACGCTTCCTATACAGCCTGCAGAACCATGAGCCAATTAAACCTCTTTTCTTTATAAATTACCCAGTCTCAGATACTTTTTTTTTTTTTTTTGAGATGGAGTCTCGCTCTGTTGCCCAGGCTGGAGTGCAGTGGTGCAATCTCGGCTCACTGCAACCTCCGCCTCCTGGGTTCAAGCAATTCTCCTGCGTCAGCCTCCTGAATAGCTGGGATTACAGGTGTGCGCCACCACACCCAGCTAATTTTTGTATTTTTAATAGAGATGGGGTTTCACCACGTTGATCAGGCTGGTCTCGAACTCCTGACCTTGTGATCTGCCCACCTCGGCCTCCCAAAGTGCTGGGATTACCGGTGTGAGCCACTGCACCAGGCCTCAGGTGTTTCTTTATAGCAATGAAAGAATAGACCAATACATCATCCTTAACAGTTAATGAAATTAATTGGAAGTGATTGGGCTTGTATATGTGTTCCTTTAATTTTGAGAGTTCATCAGCAAAGGGTAACAGTAACCATAGCCATATAAAATGAACCATAGAGTTGAATTGCAATCAATCCTAATTTTATAGAAAGACAAGAAAGCACAGATGTCGGTCTCTCCGTACCTTGTCTCATGGAGAGTGAGAGCTAGATTAGCAGTCCTTGTATTTGTAGGAGTTAGACTGTGTTTAATATAAGTGGCAATAGGCTGGTTGCGGTGGCTCACGCCTATAATCCCAGCACTTTGGGAGGCTGGGGCGGGCGGATCACTTGAGATCAGGAGTTTGAGACCAGCCTGGACAACATGGTGAAACCCATCTCTACTAAAAGTAGACAAAAAAGTAGCCAGGTGTGGTGGTGCTCATCTGTAATCCCACCTACTCAGGAGGCTGAGGTAGGAGAATCGCTTGAACCTGGGAAGCAGAGGTTGCAGTGAGCCGAGATTGCGCCATTGCACTCTAGCCTGGGCGACAGAGCAAGACTCTGTCTCCAAAAAAAAAAAGAAAAAATTATATATTATAATTATATAATTAAAATATATTTATATTATATAAATACATATGCGTGTATATATAGATGTGTATATATATATGAATACATATGTGTGTATATATATATATAACTATATATGTGTGTATATATATAAATATATATGTGTGTGTGTATATATGGCAATATAACTTTTGCCTCAGCCTTCTGCGAAAGAAAATGAAGATTTCTTTTTCATCCAATGAATTACCTTTAGCTTCACGGAATGGGTTGAGAATGGAAAGGGGAGGCAGGGAATCTAGTTACTTACCTTTCTTCCTGAATGTTACAACGCATTTTCTGGGTATCTAGTTGGGAACATTTTTATTCTCATGTGCTGCCTATAATTCAATAATTTTATATTTCTGGGATATTTAAAAATATTTGATCTCTTCCTTAGAAGCACATTTTTGGTTCATCAAAAATATCAGGCCAGAAGTGTTTTTCAACATTTTAAAAATTGTTTTCAGCCATTTTAATTTGACTTAAACCTGATGTTAATTCTTAGTCCTCTTGTTTGACCTGTCAACAGCTTTTGACATACTTGATAACTTCTTCTGCCTTGATAACACTTTTTTCACTTCCCTTCTCTATGACACCCTCTTGGTTTTCTTCTTATTTTATGTGTGTATGTATGTATGTATGTTGCCTAGGCTGGTCTTGAACTCCTGGGCTCAAGTGATTCTTGCGCCTCGGCCTTCCAAAGAGCTGGGATTATAGGAATGAGCCACCGCGCGGGGCCAGGTTTTCTTCTTATGTCGTCAGTTGCTGCTTCTCAGATTCTTTTCCTCATTTGTTTTGTTCTTCTGACCTTTAATGTCAAAATTCCCCAAGGCTTAACTCATTTCTGTCTTTACTTTTTATTTTAATAATGTCCAGTCTTATGGCTGCCGATACTATCTATGTGCTCTTGATTACTAAACTTATACCTCCAACTCAGACTTCTCTCCTAAACTCTAGACTCATGTGCCTCCACCTATTTGAAGTCATCACTTGTGTATCCAGTAAATATTTTGGAGTCAAATCCAAAACTGAACTCTAGATCTTCTTTCCCTAAATCTGTTCTGCCTGTAGTCTTCCCCATATCAGTTGATTGTAACTATTTTTCTTTTTGCTCCAGCCTGAAACTTTGAAATTATACTTGATTACACATTTACCTGTACCTGGTGTATGCATGCATATGCTTGCATGTCACATCTAATTCATCAAGAAATCCACTTGGCTCTACATACAAAATATATCCAGAATCTTAGCATTTCTCACCACTGATTGGTGCTTACCTTGAGCCATCTTCATCTTTCATCTGGATGACTGCTGTAGCCTCCTTACTAGTCTCTTCGCTTCTTCCTCTTTTGTTTCTTTGCAGTCTTCTCCACATAGCAGCCAGAATGAGTCTTGACAAAAGACTTTACAGCATGTTTCTTCTCTGGTGCAGAGCTTTCAGTGGTTACCCGGTATAGCTGCTGTTATCATTGCTGCGGGCCTACAAGGTTCTCAATGTGATGGGCTCTCCATGAGCGTTCTGATTTCTTCTGCAGCTCTCTCCCTTTCTGGTTCTGTTTCGGCCATACAGGCCTCCTTGCTATTGAATGTTCCAGGAATGTTGCATTGGTGGCTTTTTCTGCCTGTTAACACCCTTGTCTGCATGGTTCACTGTGTTACTTCAGGTCTTTGCTCAAATGTCATTTTCTCAGTGAGGACTATTTTGATCAATTTTAAAGAGTAAAATTGTAGCCGTCCCTCTCTCCCCTTGTTTCGCTTTCCCTTTTTCCCGTAGTACTTCCCACCTTATCGCATACCATCCAGTTGACTTGTTGATGTTTACTGTTTATAGCTTGTCTTCCCCTTCAGAATGTGGGCTCTAGGATGGCAAGGATCATTGTTTATTTTGTCCAAACAATAGACATTTGCTGCCGTTTGTTGTTAGAGAAAAGGGAAATTGCTTCATTTGCCAGAATTTTTCTAGGAATGGTGTTTTTTAAAAAATAAATTTTAAGTTGTTGCTTTTAAACTTTTCCCTGCTTCTGATTAGTATAACTTGTTTGATTCTTTTCTTCGCGTGTCCAAGGATCCTGTCTGATCATAAATTGAATGTATTGAAGAAATCATGATAATGTAATTTTGTGCTCGTGGTGGAGCGAATACCTCCTTAGCTCCTGTCAAATTTCTGTGAAGGCCTGTTTTAGAAGTCCAAATCTGTATTATTCTAGAAGAGTATTATATTGTAAAAATTTTCCTTTTCTGTCAACTTAAAAAATTATACCTATAATAATGGTTACATATAGGTAAATAGGTACGACCTTGTATGCCAAAAGAAGACTTTTTCCTTTTTTCATTATAACTTTAGTTTTAAGGTTTATGCAATTGTTTGTGGTTTTTTATTCTTCTATTTTTTTCTGGGGACTTTTATAGTAGCGTTTATATAAGGCTGGAGAGGGCATAGCAGATTGGAATAACAACAAGTCTGGAGCAAGAGGGAATTGGAAAGTTACACATAAATACGTGTATACTGAGATACAGGTATATAACCATTTTGAGTGACCCCAGGCGGCAAATAACATAGTTGTTTTAAATGCTCCATTCATCCACCCATTCAACAAATGTTTACGTGGTAACTAGCTGAACTAGAGATAGCTAAATGAATCATAGTGTCTGCCTTTGAGGCCCTCAGTCTAGACATAATGACCAATAATTTAATTACCATTAGTAAATTGAATGTCAGGCTCTCTATTTGAAGTGCACAGAGTGCTCTCTGGAAATGGTGGTGGGGGGGTGCTCATTCTGCTGAGGAGTAGAAGGTGCTTCAGTGTTAGAAGTTTACCATCCCAGGTGGTTTATGGTGTGAAGATTGTCTTTAAAACCCTGAGCCTGTTGATTAGGCTCTTAAATTTGTCTTCAGCTTCCTCTTTACAGATCTTGTAAAATTTCTGGGGCTTAATGGAGATGAAATACTGTGTAAAATGGTTTTTTAAACACAGCTGCTTTACTTTCATCTAATAGTTCTGTCATTTAGCAGTTTACTAAGTTTTCTCCCAATTCAAGATTCTGTGATTCTGGGGTTGTCGCTTATGTACTCAATGCTTTTCTCTTTGTATTTCACGTTACTGTTCTGTCGTCTTCTCTCTTTGTTTTCAATAGAGTTCACTGTGTCTCCCAAGCTGGAGCACAGTGGCACAATCTCAACTCACTGCAACCTCCGCCTCCCGGGTTCAAGTGATCCTCCTGCCTCAGCCACTGGAGTAGCTGGAATTACAGGCGTGCACCACCACGCCTGGCTAATTTTTTTGTATTTTTAGTACAGACAGGGTTTCACTGCGTTAGCCAGACTGGTCTCAAACTCCTGACCTGGAGAGATCCACCCACCTTGGCCTCCCAAAATGCTGGGATTACAGGCCTGAGCCACTGCGCCCAGCCTAGTCTTCTCTTAATATACAAATGTGATATCATGCATGAAGGTGGCATGTAGATTATAAAACGGGAGGATGTAACGCAGAATAACTTTTATTATGTATTAATGCAGGTGCTTGGTTGTTTATGGAGGAGCCTGGGAAAGTTATAGATGTGATTGTTGAGCAGCCCGTGATATGTCGTGGAGAGAACCCTGCAAGGCTGAGTATTTGGTTCCCCACCTGCTGTGATTTGCAGGATATTCTGTACCTCTAGTACCACTTGCAATTCCTGAAAAGGGTAATGGGGAACAGCCATAAAAGCAGGAATATGGCAGGTTTCTGATTATAATGTAGTTAATTAATTAGTTAATTATAGAGACGGAGTCTTGCTATGCTGCTGGGGCTGGTCTGAAACTCCTGGGCTCATGCTGTCCTCCTGCCTTGGCCTCCCAAACTATTGCCAGTATTATAGGCATGAGCCACCTCGCCTGGCCTCTGATTCTAATTTTTGACAGTTTTGTCTGGGTCTGTCCCTAAATATCCTTACCATCTTGCTTCTTTCTCTCATTGAGGGTCTGCTTATATCCCATCTTTGAAATACTTGGTTGTCTTTTCATTATTATCAGCCACAATGTTCTTTCTTCATGGAAATCTCCTCTGCCCCTTTTATGAATCATGAAGTTTACAATGCTGTCTTCTCCTTAGATGTATTGCCTGTGACACTCTACTAATAACACCAAACTTTAATTGCTTTGGTTGAAAATTTGATTTTAACCCTTTAAGCAGTGATAACTTAATTTTCCTGTCATGTTGAAGCCTACTACAATGATAAGAATTCTTGGAAATGGAATGATTTTGTAGAAAGTCAACTTTAAAAAGAAGAGTTGTTTTTTGTTTTTTTTTTTGTTTTACAGAAAAAGAATAACTTCGTATCTGATCACACTTAAAACATTACTAGTATTTCCTTAGATTAGTATTCTGTCAGTAATGAATATTTGCCACTACACATGTTAAAAATGACTGTATATAGCTACTATCTTTATGCAGAGCAAATTTGGAAGTGACTGTTGAAATCATATAACTGTTAATATGAGAAGCTGAAGCCCCAGGAACAGAAGAGTCTATAGACCTCTCCTCCCACCTCAAATTCTCCACATAGGATGATTATCTGGAATATATATATATACGTATTTTTTTTTGTTTTGTTTTTTTTGAGACGGAGTTTCATTCTTGTTGCCCAGGCTGGAGTGCAGTGGTGCGATCTCGGCTCACTGCAACCTTCGGCTCCCAGGTTCAAGCAATTCTCCTGCCTCACCCCCCGAGTAGCTGGGATTACAGGCATGCGCCACCATACCCGGCTAATTTTGTAGTTTTAGTAGAGACAGGGTTTCATCATGTTGGTCAGGCTGGTCTCGAACTCCCAACCTCAGGTGATCCTCCTACCTCGGCCTCCCAAAGTGCTGGGATTGCAGGCGTGAGCCACTGCACCCGGCCCTATTATCTGGATAATATTTTAAGTTCTTCCTTTTTTTAAATTTTTTTATTTTTTAAATCATAAGCTGGGATTTAAAGGGGTTGTTGATATCTGAGTTATGACTTAAGAGTGTGATATTCATTCACCAGGGCCACACTATTTGCATCTCAACCTTGTGCTGTGATTTGATTGCTTTTTCAATTATACTCCTCCCTGGCCCCTGATGGTTTTATTTTGGATACTGTGTATTGACAGGGGAAAATTTGAGGGGAAAAGGGTTATAGATTTTTTTATTTTTTTTATTTTTTTTATTTTTTTTATTTTTTTTTAGATTTTTTTTTTTTTTTAGCTACTTTTTTTAAAAAAAGTTTTTTTTTTTTTTTTTCCACTGGGAAGTGGCAGAGTAATGTTTACAATCTATAAAACAGAAATATAATGGGGCTTGCTTAGAAAGATACAAACATGGATGGAAAACAAAATTTTTTTTCTGGCCAAGTGTGATGGCTCACGCCTGTAATCCTAGTACTTTGGGAGGCTGGGATGGGATGATTGCTTCAGGCCAGGAGTTCGAGACCAGACTGGTCAACAAGACTGGTCAACATAATGAGATCCTGTCTCTACAAAAAATAAAATAAATCTGTTTTCCTCCAAAATATTAAGCCAAACAAAAAACTTTAAAAATCCCACTATTTTCATCTATATTCATACTCCTTGTCTTTTAAGAACTATGCAGAGGAGACTTTTGAGAAGATGAATGAAACTTGTTAATATAAAATTTGGTGAGTTTTTTTTTATGGCTTAAACATTTTTTTTCCTCCTTAACTCTTTTGAAACCACAAGCAAGGGCCTGGAGGAAATCTTACTTAGAAGAGAAACAAATCCAGGTTCTATTAGGTTGGTGCAAAAGTAATGGCAAAAAACCGCAATTACTTTTGCCCCAACCCAATAGCTTTCCTTTGAATGCTTAATCCCAAATAATGGAATGTTAGGTCTTGAAGTGATATTCAAGCTGTTCCAGAGTGAGAGAACTGAGGTCTGGTGTGATTAAATGATTTTCTCAGGGGCTCATATTAGTTGACAGACTAAAATGTTGGTTTCCATTTCTAGTTTGTTTTTCCACTACTCCCTTTCCTATTACAGGACTGAATTTCTCATGGATCTAGCTAGGTTTGCTTAGTAGACCAATTTGAGCACATAGGAGCAGTTACAACATTTCTAAGATAATAAATAGAGAAGAAAGACCTTTTAATTTCATCCATTGAAACTTCTGAAAACAATGAAGGCAGAGACATTTATTTTATTTATTTATTTATTTAGAGATGGAGTTTCACTCTTGTTGCCCAGGCTGGAGTGCAATGGTGCAATCTTGGCTCACCGCAACCTCTGCCTCCTGGGTTCAAGCGATTCTCCTGCCTCAGCCTCCTGAGTAGCTGGGATTACAAGCATGCGCCACCACGCCTGGCTAATTTTGTATTTTTAATAGAGACTGGGTTTCACCATGTTGATCAGGCTGGCCTCGAACTCCTGACCTCCCGTGATGTACCTGCTTTGGCCTCCCAAAGTGCTGGGATTACAGCCATGAGTCACCATGCCTGGCCAGCGGAGACAGTTATAAAAGGTTATTATTATGTAACAAATATACAGTTGCTTCTTGGCCTTTTGGCTAAGATTAAGTGTAAATATAAATTTAGAACTGTAACCTTCATTCATACTGATTCTATGTTGGTTCTCCTCTGTTTTTAGGCTCTTAGAGGAGTTGGATAGAACCTACCTTGATAACCTTAGAAACCAAGTAGATTTTTAAATATTTCGTCATCTTGTATGTCATATATATGTAGTCCTCTAGTCTAGATTGAAGTTAGGAAGTTAGGAGAGGACTGCAGTCTGTATTTGACGTGTGATCTTTGGAAAGGGACAGCAGTATTGTGTTTTTGTCTTTCTTCCAATAAGCCTTTTGCACTCCTAGAAGTGTTTTCTCTTAAAGGAAATTAGATTTGCTGTTTTAATTGCTGATCTTAGGCCTATTTTAACTGTTTTTTGCCCCTTTTTCAGACTATTTCAAATTCATTTTGGAAGTATATGATGATCTTATTACTGCTGTCTTCTCGTGTGGCCCCATAACATGAAAACAAAGAGATTGTGTATTTTCTTTAACACTATGTAAATACTCATAGCTGACATTCACTGACTTTTTTCACATCGATATTAACATTTGTCATACGTCTCTGTGGGAGAGACTGTTGTTTATCTGTGTTTTAGAGGAGAAATTGAAACACAAAGAACTTGTTCATCATTACACAGCTAGTAAGAAGTATAGTAGTGATTCAAACACAAGCAGTTTTTTTTTTTTTAAACTTTATTCTACTGCCTCTCAACATAAAGATGTTGCAGAGACCCAGCATAAAGGACCCAGAACTTAGCCAAACTAATAAGGGGTGGCCATTCACATTATAAAAGTATTTAATGGGGATTTCTATTAAAAAGCAGGTTTCTAGAGTGTGTGCTGTGTTGTTTTCTGGTCAAAAACAGAGGGGAGTAATCTCATCGGTATAGGGCCTTTCCGTCACTCTTTTTAACCACTTAACAAATCCCAGGACTGCCCTTGATGCAGCTGTTGTCCTTTCCTTGCAAAGAATAGTCCAGCATTGCCCAGGGTACATAAGGCTGTTGAGCTGAAAGAGGAAGTTGACTTAGGATGGTAGGTACTATGATGGACACATACATACAGGCACCTCTCCTGAGTCTCTAAATGGTTATTCAATTTACATGCAGCTTTTAGAAATACATGTATTATATAAAACAAAGGAATACAAAAGTTTCAAAATCTGCACGTTTTGAGTATGTATTTCTATTTGATGATTTTTTATTAGGTAGTTATGACTTAGAGCCTGAAATTCACCTTTAATGTTTGAGGATATTTATGTGCCTATTAATGATCTTGAATATCCTGCTATTGGCAGTTTAGATTGCATCACCATGTCACCTAATTTTAAATTATTAATTTCATTTTAAGGCTATTGCCAAGTTGGAGTGAAGGGTTTTTTTTTTTTTTTTGGTGGTTGTTTTTAGTTTTTAAGGATTTTAAATGGATGGGAAAAATAATTATTTAGCATACTTCTTTTTTTTTTTTTTTTTTTTTTCTTTTTTGAGACACAGTCTCACTGTCTCCCAGGCTGGAGTGCAGTGACGCAATCTTGGCTCACTGCAACCTCTGCCTCCTGGGTTCAAACGATTCTCCTGCCTCAGCCTGCCAAGTAATTGGGATTACAGGCATGCACCACCACGCCTGGCTAATTTTTGTATTTTTAGTAGAGATGGGTTTTCATCATGCTGGACAGGCTGGTATTGAACTCCTGACCTCAAGTGATCTGCCCGCCTCGGCCTCCCAAAGTGCTGGGATTACAGACGTGAGCCACCGTGCCTGGCCCATACGTCTTTTTTCTTTCAAATAATTTTATAAGGAAAATGTAATGCTCATATTACACATTTAATGTATTTAGTTGTTTTAATGTATATACTCTTCTTACAAACAGTAGCTTAGAAAGTTTATTGCTACAAGAATATGCAGTTATCTGAGTGGAGAGAGTTCTGTTTTTGAGCCTCATTCATTTCATAGCCATGTCTTGGTGTTAAACTTGCTATTGGATTTTTTTCTCTTCTAGTTTTCTTACTGTTTTTTTTTTTTGAGATGGAGTTTTGCTCTTGTGTCCCAGGCTGGAGTGCAATGGCATGATCTCAGCTCACCGCAACCTCCGCCTCCTGGGTTCAAGCGATTCTCCTGCCTCAGCCTCCCTAGTAACTGGGATTACAGGTGCCCGCCACCACGCCTGGCTAATGTTCATATTTTTATTAGAGAAGCGGTTTCACCATGTTGGCTGGGCTGGTCTTGAACTCCTGACTTTATGTGATCTACCCACTTCAGCCTCCCAAAGTGCTGGGATTACAGGCATGAGCCACCGCACCCGGCTTCTCTTCTAGTTTTATGTTTTTAGGTAACTATTTTTCAATTGATAATAAAAAACTGTGATGCATGAATAGATAAGAGAATGAAGGTATTGTTATTAAAAATAAAGTATCTGTTTTTCTGAATTCTGGGCTTATTCAGCTTCTTAGAGTACAGACAGCTAGAGCTAAGTCCAAATTTTATTTTCTTTTATGTATTTCATATATGAGAAAAGATTTTCATTCATGTTCTTATATTTGACATTCATAATGGTCAGTAAACTTTTTCTGTAAAGGGCCAGATAGTAAATATTTTGTGCTTTGTGGGCCATATGGTCTCTCTTGCAACTACTCAACTATGCCATTATGGTGTGAAAGCTGCCATAGAGAGTACGGAAGTGAATTAACTTGTCTCTGCTTCTGTAAAACTTTAGAGGAACAGAAATTTGAGTTTAATATAATTTTCATGCATCACAAAATATTATTTTTTAAAAATATTTTTCGGCCACTTAAAAATGTAAAAACCATTTTTAGCTTATAGACTTTGTAAAAACAGGTTATGGATCAAACTTGCCTGTTGGGTAATTGTTTGCTGACCCTTGTGACTGTGCTCATTTTCTTCTCTTTTCTTCCCTTTCTCTTAACATCTATTTATCTTATTACTTATTCTCTGTTTTGCTCATTTTGCTGCTCAGTCATATATTTTATTTCATTGTTGATGTGTATATAACTTGATTTTTTTAAATTAAATTTTAAGCTATGGAGGGTAGGGGTCTATAATTTTGGCCTCTTTATTGCCTTGCATTTTTATAAAAGTTATATGCTTCGTAAAAATTTGGGAGGATTGCAGAGAAATAATATCTATCATTTAATATTTTGAAAGATTGTTGGGTAAATTCTTTTATTTCACTTATTAGTTTATTAAACATATGTTCCAGAATGGTTCTGTCTCATTAGTGAATAGAAGTCATCTCAGTGGTAAGCCAAAAGAGAGAAAGAATCTGCGAATTGATTTTGTTCTTTGTGTCATGTACTGTGATTGATGATATGAACAGTCCTCATTTAGCCTTTACCACTCCCCACTTTAAAAAAAAAAAAAAAGAGATGGAGTCTTGCCCTGTGGCCCAGGCAGGAGCGCAGTGGTGCAGTCATAGCTCACTGTAACTTGAAACTCCTGGGCTCAAGCAATCCTCCTGCCTCAGAATCCCTGGTAGCTGGGATTACAGCCACACACTACGTGCCTAGCTAACATTTTTTATTTTGTATTTTTTGAGAGACTGAGTCTTGCTTTGTTGTCCAGACTGGTCTCAAACTCCTGGCCTGACGCTACTTTTTGTATTTTTAGTAGAGACTGGCTTTCGCTCTGTTGGCCAAGCTGGTCTAGAACTCGTGGCCTCAAGTGATCTGCCCAGCTCGGCCTCCTGATGAAGTGCTGGGATTACAGGCGTGAGCCACTGTGCCTTGCTGCTTACCTTTCTTTAAACGTGTTGTTTTACAAAAGTGAATTAGTAGAATTGCACAGTGAAATAAGATTGGAGAAGTTACAAAAGTTTCTCCCAACCCATTTGTTTAGTAGAAACCAACGATTAAATCTCAAACCGGTCATTTCAACTACTTTGCTTGAAAGACATGGAAGACTGAGTAAAGATAAATAAAGGTTAAAATGTAAATGAAGAGGGTATCTGACAATTAGCGTACTTAGTGAGTTTCACCCTTGGCTCAACAAACATTTTGTTTGCGTGTCTGTACCGCTATGGGGAACTGAGACTAGTAGCGAGGTGCACAGTGATAGAATGTGTGTGAGGTGCTGGAGGGGCACGGGAGGGTATGCCATTCAGCTTGAGTGTTTGAGGGGTTCCAAGAGGACCATGTCTTGGGGAGGTGGTGTTTGGACTTCTTTTTCCCCTTTATTAGCTTTAAACGTTACTTAAAAATGCATAGTTGTTGAAAATAGTTAAACAATCCAGAATTTAGTAAAAAGTGCAAATCCTTATTTATACTTTCTGCTGTCAAATCCCCATTCTTCAGAGTTGTAGTTCATAGACTGATAAATATGCTCCCAAATTGAGCTCATGCTATGCATATAATTTTGTAGCTTGCTTTTTCCCCCATATAATATTCTTATGCTGTGCAGATTTCCATATCAGTAGATACAGATCAACCTTATTTAAAATCTGCTGCCTCACATAATGGTATGGATATATCGTAATTTATTTACATTATTACCTATTGCTGCACATCGAGGTTTCTAACCCGTTACAGTGAATATCCTCATACACATACATTTGTTCTCTTGTGTAAATTAAGTTTTAAATGATGAGTAGGTGAAGGGACTGAGCACTGATGTGAATGAAAAATGTTTTCTAGGTTAAGGGGACAATGCATAGTTTGAAAAACTTTGCTGAAGCTAATGAGAAACTTTTAGTCGGAAGAAGTATTTCTGTTTCTGTGCTACAGAGTGTAGCACCTTCCGTTTTCTCCAGTCATATGCTAGAGCATCTCATTTTATCGTAGGCATTTCTTTACTGAATAATTCAAAGTTATTTTCTTATTTTAGAGATTTAAAAACTTCTTAAAAATAAATGTTACCCAACGGAGAAGCAGAACCACTAGTCAATAAGGTGATTATTCAGAGGTCACACAGAGGTGAAGTGGGAGTTCTGGAAATTGAGTTTTTTGTTTTATTTTGAGACAGGGGCACCTAGGCTGGATTGCACTGAAGCCTCAACCTCCCAGGCCCAAGTGATCCTCCCACCTCAGCCCCCTGAGTAGCTGGGACTACAGGCGTGAGCCACCACGCCTGGCTAATCTTTTTATTTTTTGTAGAGACAGGGTCTTCCTGTGTTTCCTAGGCTGGTCTCAAACTCCTGGGTCCAAGCAGTCCTTCCCCTCAGCCTCCCAAAGTGCTGGGATTACAGGTGTGAGCCACCATGCTTGTTCCGGAAATAGTTTTCGTCCTAGCTCTGTCTCCTGAGAATATCTTACTCAGTGTAAATCCCCCATTACTATCCAACTTAAAAAAAATTTAGTTAAATCTTAAAATACCTATTTGAGAATTGCTAGTTTATCAAGTAGATATATGAAAATGGCATAAATGACTTAAAGTAGATAAATTACGTTTTGTTATACATACTCTTGAGTGTAAAATGTTTTCATCCCAAAAACTTAGTTGCTGCTATTTTGTTTCAGGCAAATTTCCAGTTTTGAAATGTTGCCTTGTAGTGTGATATGAAGTGCTAACTGGTATTATAATTGTATTCTCTTTTGTCAATAAGACAATATTTGGCTTATTTAGTTTCTGCATTTTACATAATCTAACCTTTGCTAATTTTTCTGTATTACAATTATATTGCTAGGAGAAGAAGAGAGACTAAAATTAGTGTTAGGTGCTGATTAACAAAATGCTTTGGAAACAAAACAAGGGTGATATTTTTCTGAGCTATTTCTAAAAGTAAAAGCTCTTCTTTTTGGTTGCCAACAATGCCTTGCAGTTTGGTTGCATGTGTTTTGTTATCAAGAAATCTGATTCTTTGTACACCTCAACCTTTAAAATTTCTTATTCATTTAAAAAGTGCATGCTAAATAGCTGTATTTAGTGTTATTAATTGGAATGATACTAATGCTGAGTATAAATTAGTGTAATGTGTTCTGTCATTGTCCTAAACAATAATTGTATTATCTGTTGTATTGCATGATTATGAAGTATTGATACTAAATTCCAAGGTAATTATTACTTCATGTGGTGTAATTTTTAAGCATTCATATCTATCTTTTCATCTAGAGTTACTTTTCAAGAGTAAAGTGTACATTTAAACAAACGAAATAACTTGTTTTATATTTAATTTTTCTAGGGCAGCTTTGGAAGAAGTAGAAGGTGATGTGGCAGAATTGGAACTAAAACTTGATAAGGTAAATTTTACATGTTTAGCTTTTTAAAACATTGATTCTCGTTTGCCGTAAATAATGATTAGTACCTACAATAGTAGGTCTCTTTTTTATTTTTTGGAGACAGAGTCTCACTCTGTCACCCAGGCTGGAGTGCAGTGGCATGATCTCAGCTTACTACAACCTCCGTCTCCTGGGTTCAAACCATCCTCCTGCCTCAGCCTCCCAAGTAGCTGGGATTACAGGCGTGCACCACCATGCCCAGCTAATTTTTTGTGTTTTTAGTAGAGACAGGGTTTCCCATGTTGGCCAGGCTGGTCTCAAACTCCTGACCTCAGGTGATCCACCTGCCTCAGCCTCCCAAAGTGCTGGGATTACAGGCATGAGCCATCGCACCTGGCCTGGTAGCTTTTTATCTCTATGAGGGTAAATGCTATTATTATCCCAGTTTTACACATGAGGAAAGTAAGACCAGAGACACTAAGTAGCCTGTGTAAAGTCTAATCTAAGTGCTAGAGCAGGAATTTGAATCCATGTCTGACTTCAAAGCTCACTAAACATCCTTTATGTTGTTAAAAGCTTTTTCTGGGGCCAGGTGTGGTGGCTCTTGCCTGTAATCCCAGCACTTTGGGAGGCCGAGACGAGCAGATCACCTGAGGTCAGGAGTTTGAGACCAGTCTGACCACCATGGAGAAACCCCATCTCTACTAAAAAAATACAAAATTAGCCAGGTGTGGTGGTGCATGCCTGTAATCCTAGCTACTCGGGAGGCTGAGGCAGGAGAATCGCTTGAGCCGGGGAAGTGGAGGTTGCCGTGAGCTGAGATCGTGCCATTGCACTCCACCCTGGGCAACAAGAATGAAACTCTATCTCAAAAAAAAAAAGAGAAGCTTTTTCTGTGTTTTCTACCAAAAAGATTGCATCTTTCTTTTTTGTTGCTTAATGGATTTCATATATAACCTGACCATTGTATAAATTTGGGTCTGGCCACGTTCAAATATAAATACAATTTAAAATATTCCATTTTTAAGCTAATGCCAGAAATGCTTAAATACATACTTAGTAATCGGTATGGTCATATTTTATGGAAGGGTAAATGCACATTGTTTCCCACCATCTATATTATTGATGATTTTTTTGGTGTCTGTCCAAGAAACACTGTTTGCTATATAGTAGGCAGAAGCAGTAGAATGAGTAAGACAGCTTCTGATCCATTTGTTTAGATATACTTCTGAAACCACTGCTCATTAACATGTTTCTCTTTAAATTTCTGGAGGTAAATCAGATGTATATATTTGAAATACCTTTTCTGAAAATAACTTTCTAGTTTAATAATTATTGTTATAAATGGCATCGCTGTGTAACGTAGTGCTTCTCAGACCTTAACTTCGCATAGGAATCCCTTGGGGATCTCCTCTTGTGAAAAGACAGATTCTGATTCAGTAGCTGGAGATACCTGAGATTTTGTGTTTGTAACCGGAATTCCAGGTGATGCCCATGCTGTTGGCCCACACTTTTTGAGTAGCAAGGATGTAAAATATATTAAGCTGAAGGTTTTCAAATGTTTCGAAACCATGAAACACACATCTTTATATAATACAAATAGTCTAGAAACTATATAAAATAGCATTAGTTCTATATGTAAACAAATTACATCAAAATTTTAGAAGATGTTTAGAGATAGTTATTTTTGTATAGTACTCTATAATTTTAAAGCTCTGTAATATATAGTATCTTTTTAATTTTTACAAGAATCCTGTAGGATAGGACAAGTGTAATTATTCCCATTTTATAGATGAGGATACCAAAGCCGAAGAAAGTGACGGGGACTTGCTTCAAATCACAAAGTAGAAGAGGCACAACCAGGGTTAGAACCCCTTTTCTTTTTTTTTGAGACAGAGTCTTGCTCTGTTGCCCAGGCTGGAGTGCAGTGGCGTGATCTCGGCTCACTGCAACCTCCGCCTCCCAGGCCCAAGCACTTCTCCTGCCTCAGCCTCCTGAGTAGCTGGGATTACAGGCTCACGCTGCTATGCCTGGCTAAGTTTTTATATTTTAGTAGAGATGGGGTTTCACTGTGTTGCCCAGGCTAGTCTTGAACTCCTGCGCTCAGGCAATCTGCCTGCCTTGGCCTCCCAAAGTGCCCGGGTTACAGGCATGAGCCACCGCACCCGGCCCCATCTGTCTTTATGATCAGTTCAGTGCTCTTCTTGTGCATCACTGCACTTCAGGATCCGCGATGGGGAAGCACATGCCACTGAGAAATGTTCTGAGGAATGCTAGCTAGCTTCCAGGCAAGTCTTTGTAAAAATTAATATTTTGATTTTGGATAAGGATATTACTTGAAAATGCCTTCCTTTGTTTCTACTTAAAAATTACATGTCTGGCTTTTTATTACTATTTTATTTTATTTTATTTTTTACGCTGAGACATTACATTTATTTTCAAGTACTCTTTGAAACAAAATTTTAAACTCTTAAGGTAGACAACAGAAAATATAGTTTTGATTTTATGGAAGATTTATGAGAGAGTATGTAGAGGGGCAAGGCCTTTTAAAGAATCAGAGTGATATAAGAAGGATATCTTATTACTTATATATACATAAATAATACATATATTATTACATATGTATTATATACATGAAATAAGAGTAATGTAATAAGGTAGAACCACATGTAAATCATATGAAACACCTATGGTGGGACACTTCAGAGTTTAAAATACCTAAACTAAACAGACAGAATCCACCGACAGTGTTTTTGCTGATTATTTTGCTGTTATGAGTGGATTGTTTTTTCCTTTGTATTATTCACTTGGGGTAGGGCACACACACTACTAGAATCTTCAGACCAAAAGATTCAAATCTGAAACAAGTTATTGAAGTATTGACATTGAGTACTAAGAACTATAAGCCCATTCTAGAGTCTGTCTTACCCAAAGGGGTACCAAGGACACATGGAAACCTGACAGCTTAAAAAATATCACTATTTTCCCTCCCACTGAAGTTCCATAGTTACTTTTATATTTCTCTGGTTTCTGTACCTCTCCCAAATTCTCTCTTTTTTTTTTAATTAAAAAAAATTTTTTTTTGAAATGGATTCTTGCTCTGTCACCCAGGTTGGAGTGCAGTGGTGCAATCTTGGCTTGTTGCAGCCTCCATCTGCCATGCTGAAGCGATTCTCCTGCATCAGCCTCCTGAGTAGCTGGGATTACAGGGGCACGATACCACACCTGGCTAATTTTTTGGTATTTTTAGTAGAGACAGGGTTTCACCATATTGGCCAGGCTGGTCTCGAACTCCTAACCTCAGGTGATCTGCCCCCCTTGGCCTCCCAAAGTGCTGGGATTACAGGCGTGAGCCCTGATGCCCAGCTAAATTGTTAATCTATTAACTATTATTTTTATTTTAGAAACTGTGGGGAGGTAGCATAGGGAAGAGAGGCTGAGAGGAGGAAGTGGTTGTTATTGAAGGTAGTGGCAGTGAAGGACTAATGCGGGTGGTGGAGGGGTTGCTCCAAATCTAGGTTAATGATTTCATAGGTTAGTGGAGGGCAAGTTCCACCTATAGTATCATTGTAAATCATGCCAGGGACAGGTTAAACTAGCTTGCTGACTTTGCCTATAATGTATGCCACCAGTAGTTCATTCTTTCTGGTGAATAATGCTTTATGAGTGGCATTGCTCTACTGAGTTCAATTATTGATCCATTCTTGCCAGGTGTTCTGTCATTGACAGCATCATAGTGCATCATAGTTGCCATCTAGGCTTAATTTCTGCATGTGTTGTATTGTCTCACTGGCAATGCTTGTTCCCCATTGAGCAGATACTCTTTAAATCTCAGCCAAGTACTACCAAACGTTGGCTCTTTCTCTTCTGCTGCATTGTTTCTTGCATGTGCTTTGATTTAAGCTGTTATAATATTGTAGTTTTGGGTGGTAGCATAGCCTAGTAGTTAAGAACACAAACGTTGGCTCTTTTTCTTCTGTTGCATTGTTTCTTGCATGTACTTTGATTTAAGCTGTTATAATATTGTAATTTTGGGTGGCAGCATAGCCTAGTAGTTAAGAACACAAAGCCTGGAGCTGCTGCTGGGTTTGAGTCTGGCTCTATCATTTACTTGTCCATTTACTTGGACAAGATCTTCAACCTTTCTGTGCCTCAGTTTCTTCTCTCCAAAGTGGGGAAAATAAGAGTGTCTATTTCATAGGATTATTATGAAACTAAAATGAGATAATACATGTAAAGTACTTAGCACAGTTCTTGGCATGTGGTAAATTCTAAATAAGCAATGATGCTGTCTCTTCAACACACTGTTAGCTCCTTGAAGAGAGACCGTCCTTAAAAAGGAAAAAAACCGGCCGGGAGCGGTGGCTCACACCTGTAATCCCAGCACTTTGGGAGGCCGAGGCAGGCGAATCACTTGAGGTCAGGAGTTCGAGACCAGCCTGGCTAACATGAGGAAATCCTGTCTGTACTAAAAATACAAAAATTAGCTGGGTATGGTGCCCCTGGCGTGGTGGCATGCATGTGCCACTGCACTGCAGCCTGAGGGACAGAGCAAGACCCCATTTCCAAAGAAAAAGAAAAAGAAAAAACCCTCATTTGTTTTGTATACTTGGTGTATACAAAGTCCTGTGTTTTACTTATATTATTTCTTATCATTATAGCAATATTGCAAAGTCGATATCCCTAATTTGCACATGAGAAAACGAGAATTGGAGAGTATGTTACTCAAGGATAGTCAGCAGATAAGTTGTTTGTATTCCTGTCATCTGGCAGAGTGTCTATGACATAGTAATCGCTTAGTAAAAAGTTGTTGAATGAATTAGGGATATTAGTTTGATAATTTAGATGGACTTGACATTTAATCTTGTAGGTAAAACTCTTCCTTCTTTGTAGGTTTATATTATTCAGTTATAATCTCATTTATCAGTGTCATCTAACAAGTATGTTGACACCTGGCAAAGTCTCAGTCTTCTCTGTTTCAGCCTCCCTCCCTCTTCATTGCCAAGTCTGTCCTTCCTCCTGGATAGCTGCAGCGTATATGTGGTTCTGCTATATGACAATTTCATTTTCTCTGTAACTCCTGTGATAGTGACCTCTGTTCTACTTCTGATACCTATTTCATGGCTATGTTCTGTGCCTCATCACCCAGGGTTCTAATCTTTGAAATCTGGAATGCTGATATCCTACTTTCTGACTTGAGTCTCCAGTCCGTCCAGTTCTCAGCCTCATTACTGCTTCTGTTCTTCAGCCCTATCTCTGGTCTTTCACTATCCACTTGTGATATTCCAGATCACTGTTTTTTTTTTTTAAATTTTACTGTAAGTTCTGGGATACATGTGCAGAATGTGCAGGTTTGTAACACAGGTATACATGTGCCGTGGTGGTTTGCTACACCCATCAACCCATCATCTAGGTTTTAAGTCCCGCGTGCATTTGTCCTAATGCTCTCCCTCCCTTTGCCCTGCCCCCAACAGGCCCTGTTGTGTGATGTTCCCCTCCTTGTGTCCATGTTTTCTCATTGTTCAACTCCTACTTATGAGTGAGAACATGCGGTGTTTGGTTTTCTGTTCCTGTGTTAGTTTGCTGAGAATGATGGTTTCCAGCTTCGTCCATGTCTCTGCAAAGGACATGAACTCGTTCTTTTTTATGGCTGCTCAGATAATTTTTAAATACATTTCAATGTATTCCTCTTTTTTATAATTAAAAAAAGTTGAGATAAAATTAACCTAACATAAAATCCACTGTTTCAAAGTGTGTAATTCATGGTTTTTAGTATAGTCCCAGTGTTGTACAACCATCACCACTATCTAATTCCAAAATATTTTTCACCCCGAAAGGAAACCCCGTATCTATTAGCAGTCACTCCCAATTCTCCTCTCCCTCTATCTTCTGGCAACCTCATCTACTTTCTGTCCCTGGATTTGCCTATTCTGAACATTTCAAATAAATGGAATAATACAATATTTGGTCTTATGTGTCTAGCTCCTTTCTCTTAGCATAATGTTTTTAAGATTCATCCATGTTGTAGCATGTATCAGTCCTTTGTTTTTATAGCTGGATAATGCATCATTGCATGGATGTACCTCATTTTGTTTATCCATTCATCAGTTGATGGACATTTGAGTTGTTTCTCTTTTTTGGCTGTTGTAAATAATGCTGCTATGATCCCTTTCAGAGTACTCTTAATTTTATTACATCATTATTTCTCTTCAGAGACTTTCATGTCCCTTCCATAATACCTACTCTGCAGAATTCTCCACTATTTTAAGTGTAACCATCTATATTATTTGTTCCATATTTGGCCTATAAAACCCTACAGGGGAAGTTACACAACTGTTCGGTGAAACCAACTAACTGATGGTGCTACACATTCCTGGAATTCTTGATATAAAGCAGTTTCCCCCAAATGCAGTCAGGTTCCTTTCTTGTTACTGTTAGTGGCCCTTCAAGACCTCAAGATTTGCCACATTGTTCTTCATTCTCAGCAGATGACCTTGTCTCTTCTTCTGCTTGGTGGGAATGCCTTTATTTTTTACTCCTAATCTAGAAGTTTAACAGAATCTGTTCTTACAATTTAGTTTTTCTGCTTCTTTGAATGATAAAAGTATCCCTTTTTCTATGCAGTTCCAAGCCCCCTGCCTCCTCAGGACTTTGCTTTGGCATCTCTCTCCTTTCCCTTCTCTGCCACCTCTATCTTAAGTAGATAAAGATTTTTTTTTTTTTTTTAACTAAGTTTGTTTCTTAGTAAAACAAAACAAAAGCAAACAACAATAAGAAAACCTCCCCCTCTGACAAGGAAGCACAAATCTCTATTGAATAATTACCATGTGCCAGTAAGTTTGTGCTAAGAATCTTTTTTTTTTTTTTTTTTTTTTTTTTTTTTTGAAGACAGAGGTAGGGTTGTTGACCAGGCTGGTCTCAAATGCCTGGCCTCAAGAGTTCCTCCCATCTTGGCCTCCCAAAGTGTTGGGCTTACAGGCATGAGCCACTGGCCTGTGCTAAGAATCTTTATGTGTATTCTCTTACTCTTTTTTTTTAGTAACCATATATGGTTTGGTACCATTGTTATGTGTGATACAGAAGAAGAAATCGAAGTTTGTTGAGGTTAAGGTCACTCAGGCTCACTTAGATGTTTAAGTATGACAGTAGGTTGAACCTAAGCAGACTTAGCTGAGAACCCTATATTTTTTGCCATAATGTTTTACTATTAACCTGTCTCTCTTTGTTTTTATGGAAACTTTTAATTATTTTTGAATTTAATTTGTTGCATAATACCACCTATGTAGTACGCAATTTGAAGGTAAAAAAGT
This sequence comes from Nomascus leucogenys, assembly GCF_006542625.1. NCBI lineage: Eukaryota > Metazoa > Chordata > Mammalia > Primates > Hylobatidae > Nomascus > Nomascus leucogenys. The sequence goes on along the minus strand of NC_044391.1, from coordinate 116,327,790 downwards.
GTGTACCTAGTGAAAATCAGTCATTTTCCAATCTCTTTCCTAGAGGAATGCACTGAACTAGTTTCTCTTATGCCCTTGCACAATTTTCGTTTTTTTTTGAGACAGCCTCATTCTGTCACTGAGGTTGGAGTACAGTGGGATGAGCTCAGCTCACTGCAACCTCTGCTTCCCGGGTTCAGGCAATTCTCCTGCCTCAGCCTCCCAACTAGCTGGGACTACAGGTGCACACCACCATGCCTGGCTAATTTTTGTATTTTTAGTAGAGATGGGGTTTTGCCATGTTGGCCAGGCTGGTCTTGAACTTCTGACCTCAAGTGATCTGCCCACCTCGGCCTCCCAAAGTTTTTGGATTACAGGCGTGAGCCACCATGCCTGGCCTTTTCACAAAATTTTCTAAGCATATAAAAGTATTTGTACTTTTCAGTACAAATGACTCCCCATTTCAACAAAAATATTAGCACTGTTCTACATTTTGATTTTTCTTTTAATATATCATGGATGTTATTTGTTATTATAGAGCTGTCTCATTTTAAAAAATGGTTGAATTGTATTACCTTGCATGGATATATCATAATTTATTTATCTAGCTGTCCACTGACGGACTCTTAGCTTGCTACCAGTATTTTACTGTGACTGCACTGAATAACTTTACATGTGTCACATGGCCTATCTGTAAAATATAGTTGTAGAATACATTTTAAAAAGTGAAATTGCGAAGTTAGAAGGTACGTTTTAAATTTTGATAGCTCTTGCTAAACTGCCTTCTGTAGATAATGTACCAATTTACACCCCTACCAACAATGCGTGAGAGTGACTATTTCCCCATACCTGCCCTCTTTAAAACAGCTTGTTATCAAACTTTTTGATCTTTGCTGTTAGTAAAAAAAAAAAAAAAAAAATAGTAATTTCCATTTCTTTTATTATAGCGAGAATGAATATCTTTTCATGGGTTTAAGACACATGTATTTCTTGGAAGGGGGGTGATTATCTCTGCATGTATGTTACCCATTTTTTCTAGTAAATAGTGGGATTTTCAAAATGATTTATATACCCTTTTTTATGGTAGGGCAACTTGTCCTTTGTGATTTGTCTTAATATTGTTTTCCTATGTTGTTTCTTTTGACTGTGTTTGTTTTTTCCTTATAGAAATGTCTTATTATGTAATTGGATTGATCTTTTTTTTTGCACAGTATTTGAGCTTCGCATCCTTCTCAGACTTCCCACTTTGAGATTATTGAAAAAAAAAATACCTTCTATTTTCTCTTTGATTTCTGATTCTGTTTTTATGTTTAAATCCTTATCTGTAATTAACTTGGGAGTCTGTAATACAATTTAATTTCTTTTTTTATCCCCTTCAGATGACTGTCCAGTGTCCCTAATATCATTTATCAGATAACTTTTCCCCCACTGGCTGGAGTATTACTTTGATCAAATATGGCATGTTTGTATCTGTTTTTTTGACTGTGTATTCTCTTACATTGATCAGTTTGTCTATTTGCATTTACTACCAGACTTTATTTACTATCTTTTTGTAATATATTTTAATATCATATAGTACTAATGTTCCTACCTTATTACTGTTCTTCAAATTTTTTTTTGCTCATCTTGCATAGTGGTTACTCCATATGAACTTTAGAATCAGTTTTTCTGGCAAGACATTTTATTTTATATTGTAAATAGCAAATGATTTAAAAAGACATCTGTGCCAGCATTTCTCACAGTGGGTTTTGTGGAACATTGGTCGTATAATAATGCTTCCTCTAACAAGAATTCTATGGTCAAATATTTTTGGGAAATGCTACATATTATATACCTCCCCTCTTGGATGTGCATTGATAAATCAAAAGCCCTTAACAGTATAGCAATATCTTCTGTTACCTTTTCTAGGAATCCTTCCCTGGTCCCCACAGCCCTGGTTAAATGGTCTTCCTTTTTTTTTTTTTTTCCATGCATAGTTTTGTCATAGTAGTTGTGTTTGTGCTCTATAGAATTTATCTACTTGTTAGAATTATAGGATTAGAGTTTTTGAGAGCAGAGATGATGTTTTCATTTTCTGTTCCCCTAGGTCTTAGGGCAGCAGTTTTAATTTATACTCTTGAGATCCTTCAGGAGTTTTTCCAAAGTTTTTCTTGGCTCTTTTTCCTCTTCTTGGTGACCCCCCCTTTCCATCCCCTCAGTACTTTTCTCTCCTTTGTCTAGAACAGTTTCACTTTCATCTGTTTTTTAATATTTGACATTTACCCAAGATTTTGGTAAAAGAAAATGTTCTGTGTCTGAAAGAAAGGAGAGAAAGAAGGAAGGAAGGAATGGAAGAACAGGGAGATGGAGGGATAAAGGGAATGAAAAGAAGAAGGAAGAGAGAGAGAGAAAGAGAAAGATGAAAGAAAGAGAAGAGCCCAGTACTAAGGCTTAGACAATGCCTGGAACAATAGGTGTTAGAGACATTTTTTTTTTTTTTGAGTACATGGTTGATTAACCACTTTAGCCATCTGCGTTGATAGACTAATATTGAAGTGATCACTAAGCTATCATACCAGTTTACTTTACCTTTCCTCCAACATACTTTTGTTGTTATCACACAGCCTCTGGATCCTAAAAGGTCAATTTTTTTGGTACAACTCTGCTATGAATTTACTTTATAAGCGAAAGGAAAAAAGAATACTTTTCAATTAGTCTGTTTTGAGTTTATTGATGAAACAAATTGAACTTAACTAGGTCACCTTATATAGTTACTGCCAACACTTATTCAACTAAGTAATTTGTAAAACTATCTTCAACCTGATGAATTTTTTTTTTCTTTTTCAGCTTGTGAAACTTTGTATTGCGATGATTGATACTGGAAAAGCCTTTTGTGTTGCAAATAAACAGTTCATGAATGGGATTCGAGACCTGGCTCAGTATTCTAGTAATGATGCTGTAGTTGAGGTTAGTATTACTAAAATTAAAGTTAAAAATGAAAAAAAAAAAAGCAGTAAGACATTAAAGAATTGTGCGTTCATCTACCTTATTTATAGTTATGGTGATACTTAAAATTAGAAGTAGAAAAGTGGTCACCCCTTGGTGCTGTCTTGTATAATTCTGTTTTCTAAGAGAAGTTGATGGTTGATTTGCATTGTGCATTACCTAGCATGGCCCTTCTCACCTAGTTTCTCATTGTTTTGGTTAGTTTACTAAGTTTACTTGCTGCTAGGTGAGCTGAAGCACCTGTCAGAGGGCCTGAGCAGGAAGATCAAGATCATGCCTACTAGTAGCTGCTTATAGGGGCACGCAGAGAGCATTAACCTAAGTACAGCATCTAACTCTATGTATGGGGGGCTGTATAAGTTCTGATTAGCCAGCTTATGCTGAGTTAGCTTAGATCCCTTGGTATACTATGTGGTGTTATATTTCTTTCATGAGAAATAATAACTGGTGAAGAAATGGGTATAGTCTGATGATGATTTGATTCTAGATGCCTACGTGGGCCATCTTGATACACGCAAAACAATTTTGCCTTAGGTTTATATTTGCCATTTCTATTGTTAGCATAATACCAATGAAGGGGCAATATTAATTCTTTCACATTTTTAGGGTTTTATTTGTTACCACGTGTAGACGTGACCTCTGCAGAGTGTACCCATGAGGTAGTGAGATTGTCCTTGGAAATAAATGTTACTGTTTACAGTGTAACTTGATCTTCTGTCAGAAATTCTGAGGTCACATTTTTGTTACATATTTAAGTGGCTCATAAATGATTTGGTTTTCTTTTCCTTTTTTTCTCGTAGACAAGTTTGACCAAGTTTTCTGACAGTCTTCAAGAAATGATAAATTTTCACACAGTAAGTGTCAGTAAGTAGGTGTTACTATGACCATATTAACATTTTAGTATTTTTCATGAGTCACAATATTTTATGAAATGACTAAAAGGGAATTACACGGCTTTGATTGGTCGTCAACTTTTTAGTTGGGTGAATCTAAAATGTACACTGTGTGTGTATTTGTAAGTGTGTGTGCGCACGCATGCGTGTGAAAGAATAAGAGTATTATTTTCCATTCTAATATAGTGAACTTAATATCATTGAAGGACATACACCCAAAAGTTAAATTTTTTCCCTTTAAGTTGTGGCTTTGTAAAATTTTTAAGCATGTATTTAAGAATAAGGAAGTAAAAGTCATTTTAAATGTAGCTATTTCTTTTTAGATACTTACCAATATATCCCCTTTATCTAAACAATTACCAATATTAAAGAGTGTTATATTCTTTGAACTATTTATATGTGTGTTTAAGATTTGTGGGCATTTATCCTTCAAGAATGAGAGATATATATTACTTTGGGAATGTCACAAAATTCCTTTACAAAGTTTGCAAAAGTTTACTGCAAATATGGCAGCTTGTAAGCTGTATGTTTCTTATATTTTTTAAAAAGCTTAACTGATATGGCTGTTGTATAATTATTTAATCAGTGCTTTAAAATTTATTAGCCGCTATCTGTAATAAGAATATCAATACTTATAATCTTCATAAAATCTGCTTGTTTTTGGTTCTTAATTTGATTTTAATTTTTTTTGTTGGTTAGCATATTTAGGATGAAGTAATACGACAATGTTTATTTTAATTATAGTTCAAATTTTAGCTATGCCAATATTGACATGTACGAGTATCTGCTTGAGTGCCTGTTTTCAGTTCTTTTGGGCATGTACCTAGGTGTAGAATTACTGGGTCATATGGTAATTCTATGTTTAACTTTTTGAGGAACTGCCAAACTGTTTTCTACGGAGACTGTACCATTTCACATTTCCACCGGCAGTGTTTGAGTGTTCCAAGTTCTCCACATCGTTATCAACACTTGTTATTGTCAATTTTTTAAAAAAAATTATAACCATCCTAGTAGGTGTGAAGTGGTATCTCATTGTAATTTTGATTTGCGTTTCCCTAATGACTCATGCAGTTGAGCATCTTTTATGTGCTTACTGGTTTTTTGTGTATCTTCTATCATTGTTACCATTGTTGTCTATTGAAGTCCTTTATTTATTTAGAGATAGGGTCTCACTCTGTCACCCAGACTGGAGTGCAGTGACACAGTCATACCTCACTACAGCCTAGAACTCCTAGGCTTAAGTGATCCTCTTACTGTAGCCTCCCAATTGGCTAGGACTACAGTTATGTGCCACCATGCCAGGCTAATTTTTGTTTGTTTGTTTGGTTGGTTTTTTTTTTTTTTTTTTTGGTAGAGATGAGGTCTTGTTCTTTTGCCCAGGCTAGTCTTGAACTCCTGGGCTCAAGCCGTCCTCCCGCCTCAGCCTCCAAAGCACTGGGATTACAGGTGTGAGCCACTGCACCCAGTCCCTTTGTCAGTTATTTAATTGGGCTTTTGTTGTTGTTGTTGTTGACTTACACTTGTTTTACATAGTTTGGATATTAAACCCTTATCAGTTATACAAATATTTTTTCTCGTTTTATAGGTTTTCTTTTTTACTTTCTTGAAAATATCCTTTGACGCACAAAAGTTTTTAGTTTTGATCAAGTCTGAAGTTCAGTTTATCTATTTTGTCTTTTGTTGTTTGTGCTTTTGGTGTTATGTGTAAGGGAATCCATTGCCAAATTCAAGATCATAAAGGTTTACCCTTACGTTTTCTTCTAAGAGTTTTATTGTTTTAGCTCTAGTATTTGACACCAATTTGACCACATAATAGTTTTCTTTTTGCCTTCTGTTGAATTTAGATGACAGTGTTTGGTATATTTGATTTCTCTTTAAACCAAATGTAATTTAATAAGAAAGTTTTTTTTTATATAAATGATTGACTTTAAATTGACATAATAGACTAAATGTTTTCTCTATAATTTATTATCCTTTGAAATATTCCTCTCCTTTAAAGCAGTAAATCTTATGCTATTTCTTTATATAATAATACCTTGCTCTTAGTTATGGTTTTAAATGTGAAAAGTTATGATTAAGATAAACTTTCGGCAAATAATTTTTTTTTTTTTTTTTTTTTGAGACAGAGTCTGGCTCTGTCTCCCAGGCTGGAGTGCAGTGGTGCAATCTTGGCTCACTGCAGCCTCCGCCTCCCGGGTCCAGCCTCCCAAGTTGCTGGGGCTACAGGCATGCACTACCATGCCCGGCTAATTTTTGTATTTTTAGTAGAGACAGGATTTTGGCATGTTGGCTAGGCCGGTCTCAAACTCCTGGCCTAAAGTGATCCACTCACCTTGGCCTTCCAAAGTGTTGGGATTACAGGCATGAGCCACCGCACCTGGCCTTGAAGCAAGGTATATATGTATTATTTCCTTCGGAGGAATAGAGATTGGTTTTTTGTTTTGTTTTTTGTTTTGAGACGGAGTCTCGCTCTGTTGCCAGGCTGGAGTGCAGCGGCGCAATCTTGGCTTACCGCAACCTCTGCCTCCTGGGTTCAAGGGATTCTCCTGCCTCAGCCTCTGGAGTAGCTGGGACTACAGGCGCCTGCCACCACACCCAGCTAATTTTTTGTATTTTTAGTAGAGATGGGGTTTCAACATGTTGGCCAGGATGGTCTCGATCTCTTGACCTCGTGATCCGCCTGCCTCGGCCTCCCAAAGTGCTGGGATTACAGGCGTCAGCCACTGCACCTGGCTGAGATTGGTCTTTTTAATACTAGTGCTCTTAATCTTAATGTGCACCTACATTCCTGAAACCTATGCAGATTCCACTTTTCTCACTTTTCTTTCTCTCTCCTTCCTCCCTCCCTTCGTCCCCCTCCCTTCCTCCCTCCCTCCCTCTTTTTTTTACTATTCCTTATACTTGAGAAACCTCATACTCTGTTGACGGTAAAACTCATGTTGCTTTAAAAAGATAATTTGTATACTAAGAAAAAAACCACTCTTTGTCCGTCTGTCTGGAGGTCTGAAGGCTATATGTTGGTCAGCTTGTTTGTGTTTACATACATGTTTCTATACATGAAGAACTTTTTGTCTGACACTATACCCAGAACTCCAGTGTGTATTTTATTCCCTTATTTTGACAGCATCTCAGAAATTTTCCTTTTAATAGATATAAAAATGAAATTGTGAGTCCTTGGTTTACTTTCTTTTAATTTTCTTCTTTTTATAGTTAATATACCATCTATTCTATCTGGCCTTTTTGTTGTTTTGTAACCAACACTTTAAATTTTTTTCAGTAGGAATGACTTGTGTCACTTGAACTAGAATTCCTATATTTGTGGCAAAAGTTCTTCCCTCATCATAGCCCTGTTATACTTCACTTTAATTAGACTATGGCTAGGGATAACACTTACCTCGTTTACGGTTCTACTCCCGGTAGTTACATCATTCTCATTTTAGGGAAGTCATTTAATTTTTCTGAGATTCACACTCCTCCTCTGTAGGCTGGGCGTGGTGGCTCATACCTGTAATCTCAGCCCTTTAGGAGGCTCAGGTAGTTTGATTCCTTGAGCCCTGGAATTAGAGACCAGCCTGGGCAACAGGGCGAAACTCTTGTCTCTACAAGAAAGAGAAAAATTAGCTGGGTGTGGTGGCTCATGCCTGTAGTTCCAGCTACTCAGGAGGCTGAGGTGTGTGGATCACTTGAGCCTGGGAAATTGAAGCCACAGTGAGCTGTGATTGCACGACTGCACTCTAGCCTGAGCGACAAGCGAGACCTTGTCTCCAAAAAAAGATGTGCATTCCTCCTCAGTGAAATGAAGGGGATTTACTAGATGACTGTCCATTATTAAACATTTATAAAATCATGAGGCATTTATCATTAGATTGAAATTTGGTCTCAGAGCCATTTGTTAAAATGTAGGAGAAGCCCAGTTATATAAAATGCTTTATTTTTGTAGCATTCTCTGGAATTCTAATTACATAGCATCCCAATATAAAGGATGATTAAGAAAAACTGCTGAAAGATAACAAATAGTGTAACCTGCATTAGATTCTGTAGCAGAGCTCATAACAGTTGGGCTTTGGTATATCAGTTTGTGTAAGGATAAAAGTCTGGATATTCCAGAGGTGTCATTTACCAACTTTGTGGGCTTAAATAAATGTTTGAAAATAATAAAACCATTTGTGTTATTAGTCAAGTAAAGATTAAACATATGTTGAAGTCAGATTGTCCGGTCATTTAATAAAATAAATCATTTAGATTATCATGTAATTTATTTATTTATCTGTAAAAATGGATAGAGCTCTTCTTATTCCTTTTAGAATGAGAATATCCTAGGTTTCTCTTTAACTCATATGTTGTTGTTGTTGTTGTTTTTGTGAAATGGAGTCTCGCTGTCTCTCCCAGGCTGGAGTGCAGTGGCGTGATCTTGGCTGACTGCAACCTCCACCTTCCAGGTTCAAGTGATTCTCTTTCCTCAGGAGTATTATGTTTGAAATTCTTTTGTTTTATCGCAATATATATATCTATATATCTTTTTGGAGATGGAGTCTTGCTCTGTTGCCCAGGCTGGAGTGCAGTGGCGTGATCTTGGCTCACTGCAGCCTCCACCTCCCAGGTTCAAGCGATTCTTGTGCATCCGCCTCCCGAGTAGCTGGGATTACAGGCGCCCACCACCACACCCGGCTAGCGTTTATATTTTCAGTAGAGATGGGGTTTCACCATGTTGGCCAGGCTGGTGTCGAACTCCTGACCTCAAGTGATCGGCCCACCTTGGCCTTCCAAAGTGCTAGGATTACAGGTGTGAGCCACTGCGCTTGGCCTTAATGCATATGTTTTTATAAGATGTGAACACACATGACTTTTTCAGAGCAGGTCATGTATGCTACATTCTACTAGATATTAGAATTGGTTTAAAGAGTGGCTTATTTTCCTAGAATTTAAGAGATTTTGGTGACTCCATTGATGACACTTTTGGATTCTAATTTGCTGTTGGTATGAGGAACTTGGAATATTTATTTGATTATTATCTTTGCTGAATGCAGCTTTAAAGTTGGTTTGCTACATAAATTCTATGAACATGTATGACTCTTTTTGCTATCTATCTGTCTGTCTGTCTGTCTGTCAATCATTTTTGAGACAGGGTCTTGCTCTGTTGCCCAGGCAGTAGCGTGATCATAACTCACTGCAGCCTGGAATTCCTGGGCTTAAGTGATTCTCCTAGGAGCCTCAGCCTTCGGAGTAGCTGGGACCACACAGGCATGCACCACCATGCTCAGCTAATTTTTCATTTTTTTGTGAAGATGGGTTCTTGCTATGTTGTCCAGGCTGGTCTCAAACTCCTGGGCTGAAGTTATCATCCTGCCTTGGCTTCCCAAAGTGCTGGGATTACAGGTATGAGCCACTGTGCCTGGCCAGTATTTTTTTTTTTTGTACATTTGATTTTCAATTTAGAGCTGTACACTTAGTCACTCAACAAATGGTTTTAGGCAGTGAGAACAGGGTAGTTTCAGTGTTTCCCAACTCATCTCATCTCATGGCACAGATTGAAAATGATAGTCATGTTTGTATGGAACACTGGAGAAAACTTCATGGGGAGATAAGGGCAGCGATCTGGGTGAAAAAATTTTAAGGTTCTTTTTAATGGAATTATATTTTTAGAAAACACAGTATTAGGGAAGATACTATGTATTGAATGTGTATAACATGTCCAGATGTTTTATTTTTATTTATTTATTTTTTATTTTTTGAGACAGAGTCTTACTCTGTCATCCAGGCTGGAGTGCAGTGGTGCAATCTTAGCTCACTGCAACCTCTGCCTCCCAGGTTCAAGCGATTCTCCTGCCTCAGCTTCCCAAGTAGCTGGGATTACAGGTGCCTGCTTCCAGGCCCAGCTAATTTTTGTATTTTTAGTAGAGATGGGGTTTTACCATGCTGGCCAAGCTGGTCTCTAACTCCTGACCTCAGGTGATCTGCCCGCCTTGGCCTCCCAAAGTGCTGGGATTATATGAGTGAACCACCACGTCTGGTCCAGATGTTTTAAAAAATAAGGTTGAGCTTGCTTCAAAAAACTTAACTTTAAAAAAAGGTCTTCTATGGGAGGCTGAGACAGGAGAATGGCATGACCCCGGGAGGTGAAGCTTGTAGTGAGCCGAGATGGCGCCACTGCACTCCAGCCTGGGTGACAGAGTGAGACTCCGTCTCAAAAAAGAAAAGAAAAAAAAAAAAAAAGGTCTTCTGCATGAAATATTTTCAAGCGATTCCTGGTCAAGATTTAAAATTGATGATCCTTTCAAATTATTGGTCATTGTTAATGACGAGAAACTGCCTATATAGGCATATTAGCAAAAGGCAGGGGAATATTTGTTGCCCTTTTCCCCTGACTCTCAGGAGCTCCTCTCGCACATGTAATTAGAACTTAAATAATTTCATCTTCTTAAGTTGTATTTCAAAGAGGCAATCATTCATAAAATGGAAGTGCTCTTCTTTTTCTCTGATTGGCACAAGTAATGCTTATATTTTCTGGGATAAATTGGACTTTTTGTTTTTTAGATGGAGTCTCGCTCAGCCCCCAGGCTGGAGTGCAGTGGTGTCATCTCGGCTCACTGCAACCTCCGCCTCCCGGGTTCAAGTGATTCTTGTGCCTCAGCCTCCCTAGTAGGTGAGATTACAGGCGCTTGCCACCACGCGTGGCTAATTTTATCTTTAATTTTTTATTTTTAGTAGAGACGGGGGTTTCACCAAGTTGGCCAGGCTGGTCTCGAACTCTGGACCTCAAGTAATCCACCCATCTTGGCCTCTCAAAATGCTGGGATGACAGTGCCTGACCTGGATGGATTTTGAATAAAATAATGAAGCCTTTCTGCAGGTTTACACAGAAGTTGCTCTACGTCTTCCCCCTTCTGCCTACTTTTAACAATTCTCTTTTTGAATTCAGACGATAGCAGTGACTCACTTAGTGACTCATTTTCAGCCTCATGTTTCCACATTCTAAATCCATAAAGTTTGTCAGTATATGTTTTTTTGAGACAGAGTCTTGCTCTGTCGCCCTGGAGTGCAATGGCGTGATCTCTGTTCACTGCAACGTCTGCCTCTTGGGCTCAAGCAGTTCTCCTGCCTTAGCCTCCTGAGTAGCTGGGATTATAGGTGTCCACCACCTGGCTAATTTTTGTACTTTTAGTAGAGATGGGCTTTCACTATGTTGACCAGGCTGGTTTCCAACTCCTGACCTCAAATGATCCACCCGCCTCGGCCTCCCAAAGTGTTGGGATTACAGGTGTGAGCCACCGTCCCTGGCAGTATATGTGAATTGTCAAAAATTTTAAGGACTGCTTCATACAAGTTAATCAGATAGCAGGGTGCCAGTTAGTAAAACCATTTTTTAAAGTCAATAACTAGTGTTAAACAAATCTGCAAGTTGAGAATTATTCCTCCCAAGCTGTTTGAATTCTACTTTTAATTCATAAATTTTAGCAAAATTTGTTCTCTGGAAGTCAGTGCACTTTTGTATGAAATAGAAGATAATGATATTCTCATAGTATTTCTTTGATGATACTTAATGTTTAAATAGTCTTAGATTTATCATTTTGATAACATTTAATTTGGAATTAATATGTATCATATCTACATGCATACTTTTATATATGAAAGATCCTCTGTGAAATGTTTTACTAGATCATCAGAGTTTTCCAAATAAATTTTTTATTTTTATTTTTAAATGAACTTCTGGGCTCAAGCAATCCTCAGACATCACCAAGTGCTGGGATTACAGATGTGAGCCACTGCACCTGGCTCCAAATAAATTCTTAATGTAAGTTTACATCTTGTAGTCATTGTTAGCTACACTATCAGTATGCAAAATTACAGTGTTTCCATAATATCTTTTTTGTTTCACAGTTTTTCTTTAGCATTTTTACTTTTATCATTAGGCTTTTTTTTTTTTTTTCTGAGACGGAGTCTCACTCTGTTGCCCAGGCTGGAGTGCAGTGGTGCCATATCGGCTCACTGCAAGCTCCGCCTCCCGGGTCCATGCCATTTATCATCAGGCATTTCTTTAGGTAGTTTGCAAAACAGTCAGTGCTCTTCCAAGATACTATATTCAAAGTTTATTTATTTTGTTTTAAGACAGAGTTTTGCTCTGTCACTAAGGCTGGAGTGCAGTGGTATGATCATAGCTCACTGCAGCCTCGACCTCCTGGGCTCAAGTGATCCTTCTGCCTCAGCCTTCCAAGTGGTGGGACTACAGGTGTACCACCATGCCTGGCTAATTTTTTTTTGTAGAGCGAGGGTCTTGCTGTGTTGCCCAGGCTGGTCTTGAACTCCTGAGCTCAAGTGATATTCTTGCCTCAGCCTCCCAGAGTACTGGGATTACAAGGTGTGAGCTATTGTGTCTGGCTTTTTTTTTTTTTTGTAGAGACAGGGTCTCATTATGTTGCCCAGGTTGCTATTGAGCTCTTGTGCTAAAGTGATCCTCTCTGGGACTCCCAAGTGCTAAAATCAGAGGCATGAATCACTGTGTCCAACCTCAGATATTTTTTTCTGCTATTAGCTTGAGCACAGTTACTAATGTGCAGAAGCGTCACTCAGCAATGAAAACTTTTTGATAGAGTAGGATTAGTCATTATGCATGTGTTTAGCTGGCATGCCATAAAATGTTATTCTTTTATTGAAATGTGGCACCTTTTCTGTTTCTTGTGCTGCTTTGGAAATTAACAAAGTTCTTGACATTTTTTTCCTGTAGGCTGGTGTATTTTACAATTCTGCAATTGTATGCAGCATTCTGGCTGTTGCTCTTAATTGATAACCTTGTAGTTAGCTTCTTGATCTGATATTATTGTAACTAATCTCATAAAATAACTTTGTGTCTTATTTTGTGTTTGCAGAGGTTTAGTGTGCAAATCTTTCTGTATGAATGTAATTCTGCATTCTTAAAATGTTTCAATGTAAATTTTATTGAAAGATTATAAAATTAAGAATTTTGGGCTGGGCATACTGGCTCATGCCTGTAATCTCAGCAGTTTGGGAGGCCGAGGCAGGTGGATCACTTGGGGCCAAGAGTTTGAGACCAGCCTGCCCATGCCAAAACCCCATCTCTACTAAAAATACAAAAATTAGCTGGGCTTGGTGGTTTGTGCCTGTATTACCTATATAACCAGCTACTTGGGAGGCTGAGACATGAGAATTGCTTGAGCCCGGGAGGTGGAGGTTGCAGTGAGCCAAGATCACACCACTGCACTCCAGCTTGGGCGACAGAGGAAGACTGTCTCAAAGATAAAAAGAATTTTGGGAGCATTCCCCTTGAAAACCAGCATAAGACAAGGATGCCCTCTCCCACCACTCCTATTCAACATAGTATTGGAAGTCCTGGCCAGAGCAGTCAGATAAGAGAAGGAAATAAAGGGCATCCAAATGGGAAGAGAGGAAGTCAAACCATCACTGTTTGCAGATGATGTGATGCTATATCTAGAAAACCCTGTAGTTTCAGTCCCAGAACTCCTTCAGCTGATAAACAACTTCAGCAAAGTTTCAGGATACATAATCAACATGCAAAAATTAGTAGCATTTCTGTACACCAACAACATCCAACCCGAGAGCCAATTCAGGAACACAATCCTGATCACAGTTGCCGCAAAAAGAATAAAATACCTAGGAACACAGCTAACCAAGGAGGTGAAAGATCTCTATAATGAGGATTACAAAACATTGCTCAAAGAAATCAGAGATGGCACAAATGGAAAGATGTTAAATGCTCATGGATAGATAGAATCAATACTGTTAAAATGGCCATACAGCCCAAAGGAATTTACAGATTCAGTGCTATTCCCATCAAACTATCAATGATAGTCTTCACACAACTAGAAACAAACTTTTAAAAAATTCATATGGAACCAAAAAAGTGTTTGAATAGCCAAAGTAATCCTAAGCAAAAAGAATAAATAGAGCTGGAGGCATCACATTCCAGACTTCAAACTATTTTTTTTTTTATTTTTTGGGACAGAGTTTCACTCTAGCTGCCCAGACTGGAGTGCAGTGGCACAAGCTTGGCTCACTGCAACCTCCACCTCCCGGGTTCAAGTGATTCTCCTGCCTCAGCCTCCCAGGTAGCTGGGATTACAGGTGCCCACCACCATACCTGGCTAATTTTTTGTATTTTTAGTAGAGACGGGGTTTTGCCATGTTGCCCAGGCTGGTCTTGAACTCCTAACCTCAAGTGATCCCCCGCCTTGGCCTCCCAAAGTGTTGGGATTACAGGTGTGAGTCACCACACCTAGCCCAGACTTCAGACTATGCTGCAGGGCCACAGTAACCAAAACAGCATGGTACTGGAACAGAAACAGACACATAGACCAGTGGAACAGAGAAGAGAGTCCAGAAATAAAGCTGCACACCTACAACCATCTGATCTTCAACAAAGCTGACAGAAACAAGTAATGAGGGAAAGGACTTCCCTATTCAGTAAATGGTGCTGAGATAACTGGCTAGCCATGTGCAGAAGATTGAAACTGGACCCCTTCCTTATACTGTATACAAAAATCAACTCAAGATGGATTAAAGACTCGAGTGTAACACCCAAAACTGTAAAAACCCTGGAAGAAAATCTAGGAAATACCATCCATGACATAGGCCCTGACAAAGATTTCATGGCAAAGATGCCAAAAGCACTTGCAACAAAAGCAAAAATTGACAATTGGGACCTTAAAGAGCTTCTGCACAGCAAAAGAAACTGTCAACAGAATAAACAGACAACCTGCAGTGGGAGAAAATATTTGCAAACTACTCATCCGACAATGCTCTAATATCCATATTCTGTAAGGAACTTAAACAAATTAACAAGCAAAAAACAACCCAATTAAACAGTGGGCAAAGGACATGAACAGACACTTCAAAAGAAGACATACACAGCCAAGAAGCATATGAAGAAATGTTGAGTATCACTAACAATTAGAGAAATGCAACTCAAAACCACAATGAGATTCCATCTCACACCAGTCAGAATAGGTATTAATAAAAAGTAAAAAACAGATGCTGCCAAGGTTGTGGAGAAAAAGGAAGGCTTGCTTATACATTGCTGATGGAAGTGTAAATTGGTTCAACCATTGTGGAAAGCAGAGTGGCGATTTCTCAAAGAGCGAAAAGCAGAACTACCATTTGACCCAGCAGTCCCATTACAAGGTATATACCCAGAGGAATAAAAATCATTCTACCATAGAGACACATGCACACGAGTGTTCGTTGCAGCACTGTTCACAATAGCAAAAACATAGACTCAACCTAAATGCCCATTAATGACAGATTGGATAAAGAAAATGTGATACGTATATACTGTGGAATACTGTGCAGCCATAAAAATGAGATCATGTCCTGTAGGAATATGGATGGAGCTGGACGCCATTATCCAAACTAACATAGGAACAGAAAACCAAATACCACATGTTCTCACTTGTAAGTGAGAACTAAATAATGAGAACATGTGGACACAAAGAAGGGAATAACTGTCCCTGAAGCCCTTGAGGGTGGAGGGTGGAAGGAGGGAGATGATCAGAAAAAAATAACTTATCAAGTACTAGGCTTGTTACCTGGGTGATGAAATAATCTGTACATCAAACCCCCATGGTAAGAGTTTACCTGTATAACCTGCACATATACCCCTGAACCTAAAATAAAAGCTAAATAAAAAATTAAGCATTTAGTAAACAAAACAATAATTCATTTTAGTCAATGCCATAAATATTACGTATGATCTGAAAATCAGATTTTAAAAAATGTTTTTGAATCTCTAAAGGCCTACAATTTATTTAAAATGTTTTAATTATGTATACTCAATTTCTTCCTCTTTTTTTTTGTTTGTTTGTTTTTGAGACGTAGTTCCGCTCTTGTTGCCCAGGCTGGAGTGGAGTGGCACGATCTCAGCTCACTGCAACCTCCGCCTCCCAGGTTCAAGTGATTCTCTGGCCTCAGCCTCCCAAGTAGCTGGGATTACAGGCGCCCACCACCACACCCAGCTAATTTTTGTATTTTTAGTAGAGATGGGGTTTCGCCATGTTGGCCAGGCTGGTCTTGAACTCCTGACCTCAGGTGATCCACCCGCCTTGACCTCTCAAAGTGTTGGGATTACAGGCATGAGCCACCATGCTCGGCTGATTTCTTCTTTAGAAATGTTTTTTATGGTTAGGAGTTACTATAAATGAAATTTCATCAAGTCACACTTTAGCTAATTAACACCAAAAGCCAATGATAAATAAAAATGAAGAAGTAACAGCTGAAAAATACCAAAAACAATTATATTCTAATAAGAATCTGTAATACTAAATGATGATGCTATGGAAACAACTATGTATAATTTCATGATTAGTAGGAAAAATGTGAAAAATAACATGAAATGATAACACATAAATTGTGATAAAAATATAGTTTTGGATGATTCAAATGGGAATGCAGGAGGAAGAATTAATATAGCTTTGGCAAAGTAGTAATTACTGCATTCAGAAATTTAACAGACAGTGGCTGGGATAATACCTGTAATCTCAGCACTATGGGAGGCAGAGATGGGTGGATAATTTGAGGTCAGGAGTTCGAGACCAGTCTGGCCAACATGGTGAAACCCCGTCTCTATTAAAAATACAAAAATTAGCCAGGCATAGTGGTGCATGCCTGTAATCCCAGCTACTTGGGAGGCTGAGGCAGAAGAATTGCTTGAATCTGGGAGGCGAAGGTTGCAGTGAACTGAGATTGAGCCGCTGCACCCCAGCCTGGGTGACAGAGCGAGACTTGGTCTCAGAAACAGAAACAAACAAAAAAACAGAGAGTTAACAGACAGGCATACAAATAGTACCAAAATGTAATTTTAACAGTTGTAGATTTCTGAATTATACCAAGTAGTTTGCAGCTTTAAAAATCACTATAAAAACTTATAAACATCAATATCTTAAATACGGCTACCAACATCTTGTCAGTAACTTTGTTTAACAACCGCCCCAAAACTTTGTGACTGAAAACAACCACCAAGCGGGGCTTGGAGGGATCAGCTTACTTCTGCTCTAGTTGGTGCTGGCTGGGTGGCTCGACTGTGGCTAAAAGATTCAGCATGTCTGCTACCTTAGCTAGAGTGGCTGGAGTGACTGGTGTTGGCTGAGCTTCTTTCACCCTTTGGAGTCTCTCATCTTCTAGACTTCTCTCTCTACATTTGGCCTCTCTCCCCAGCAGGCTAGTCAGACTTCTTAATGTGATAGCTGGCCTTCACGAATGTGAAATCCGTGGGTACATGGTCCCATAAAGCCTGGGCCTACAAGTCACATAGCATCCCTTCTGCATTCTTTTGATCAAAGCAAGACTCAGAGCCACCCCAGATTCAGGGTAAGGAAAATCAACTCTACCGTGTGAGTGGGAGAGTGGCATGCACCTGCAGGGATGGGAGGAATTGATGGTGGTCATATATATAGGTTGCCTTTCAATACCTGATCTGTGTGCCAGGACTCAGTGTTAGGAAGCTTGACAATAGTCAACTAATCCGCATTCCCCCAGAGTTTTATTTATGTCATTTGAAGTGTAGCATATAATTGAAAAAATCTCCCCAGGTGATCCTGACATGCAGTAAAGTTTGAGATCCACTAGTAAAGTTTGAGATAACTGATGCTTAATGAGTGGCCCCTGGACCAGCAGCATCAGCACCACCTGGGAACTCGTTAGAACTGTAGATTCTCAGAGCCCACCCCAGATCCGCTGAACTAGAAACTATAAGTCTGGGAGCTAGCAATCTGTGTTTGAACAAGCCTTCCAGGTGTTTCTGATGTATTCTAACATTTGAGAACCACTGTTTGAGAGCAGAGTTTGGCAAACCATGCGTTGCAGGCCATATCCAGCCCATTGCCTTTTTTTTTTTTGCGGGGTTGGGGGCATATAAGTTTTTATTGGAACACAGCTATGCTCTTCTGTTTCTGTATTGTCTATGGCTACTTTTACACCACAGCAGCAGGGTTGAGTAGTTATGATAGAGGCCTCATGGCCCACAAGCTTCAGTGCTTATTGTATCTAGCCCTTGACAGAAAAAGTGTCCTGATGACTATTGTAAAGGACTCCTTTGTTTTTCCCATTTACGGGGACTGTATCTGCCATGACACACACTGAAGAGTGGTCCTTTTAATGTTAGTGAATGTGACTTAGTGGTTTAGCTGCCTTTGGTGAATTCTTCTCAGTAAAATGGTGGTGGATGAACCAGGCTGCAACACAGGCTAATTAAAACTAGATTGTTTGTGAATAAGAAGCAGGCATTAGTAATTTTTAAAGCTCCCCAGGTCATTCCAGTCTGTTGCCCAGTTTAAGAAACAGTGGATTGTTTCCTGTAAGCAAACCACCTGGACATCTTGGTAAATGCAGATTCAGATTCTCCATTTCTAACAAGACTGGGGTGGTTCTAGAGATTCTGTAGTTCTGACCAGCTCCCAGGTGATGTGGGTAATGTTTGGTCACACCTGGCAAGCTTTTAAAATACTGATTCTGGAGTCACCAGTGTCTCTAATTATTGTAACATCTGTGTATTTAAAAGTTGCCCAAGTTATTTCAATGTGTAACCAATTTGAGAACCCCTGGGTAGAGCAGTTCGTATAACAGAATCATCTAGCAAACTTCCTAAAAATGTAGAAGCAGCCTGTGTTTCTTCAACAAGATTGTGTCTTTGTATTTTCTTTTAGTTTTCCATGTGATTGTGATACAACCCTAAGCCAGTGGAGAACCACTGCCTTAGAGGAAGGAAGAAAAGGTTTGGAGAAACAGATTAGTACAGGTAGAGGGGCCAGACATGGTAGCTCATGCCTGTAATCCCAGCACTTTGGGAGGCCGAGGTGGTGGGCAGATCACTTGAGGTCAGGAGTTCGAGACCAGCCTGGCCAACATGGTGAAACCCCATCTCTACTAAAAATACAAAAGTGAGCCGGGTGTGGTGACACACGCCTATAATCCCAGCTACTCAGGAGGCTGAGGTAGGAGAATTGCTTGAACCCAGGAAGTAGAGGTTGCAGTGAGCTAAGATCGCGCCACTACACTCCAGCTTAGGTGACAAAGGGAGACGCTGGCTCAAAAAAAAAAGATTACTACAGGCAGAGGAAGTAGAGAGGAATAAATAATATTCATTGACATATTGGGACCAATTCCTGATGAGAGCAAAGAAGAGTTCTCTTTCTCTTCATTTAGTTTAGGCCTATCTATTATAGGCCTAATGAGATTAACCAAAAGATCCAATGAATCTGTAGTGGCACAAGCCATAGCCTTGCCCTTTTCTATAGATTCCGGAAAGGACAGGAATGATTATGTCATGGAGAATCATCAGAAGAGAGTGCTGTGGTAGCTGAGTAATACTTAATGTGTTTTTTTTTTAGAGACAAGGTCTCCCTTTGTCACTCAGGCTGGAGTGCAGGGGCATGATCATAGCACTGCAGCCTCGAACTCCTGGGCTCTGGGAATCCTCCCACCTCAGGATGGTAGGTGTATGCCACAATGCCCTGATAATTTTGTTCTTTAAAACAATATTAAAAATATTTTTTTATTTAAAATGTTTGTGAGTACATAGTAGGTGTGTATTTAGAGGATATATGATATGGGGTATTTTGATAATGTGTAATAATCAGAGTAATTGGGGTATCCAACACCTCAAGCATTTATCGTTTGTGTTACAAACAATCCAGTTATACACCTTGTTATTTTAAAATGTGCAATTAAATTATTTTTGACTATAGTCACCTTGTTGTGCTAGCAAATACTAGGTTTTATTCATTCTTTCTAACTATATTTTGTACCCATTAACCACCCCCACATCCCCCTACCCTCCACCTAGCCTTCCCGGCCTCTGGTAACCATCATTCTACTCTCTATGGGTTCAATTGTTTTAATTTTTACCTCCCACAAATAAGTGAGAACATGTGAGGTTTATCTTTCTGTGCCTGGCTTATTTCACTTAACATAATGACCTCTAGTTCCGTCCATGTCGTTGCAGATGACAGGATCTCCTTCTTCTTTATGGCGGAATAGTACTGCATTGTGTACATGGACCACATTTTCTGCAACCATTCATCTGTTGATGTACACTTGTTTCCAAATCTTGGCTACTGTGAATATGCTACAGTAAACATGAGAACGCATGTATCTCTTTGATATACAGATTTCTTTTGTTTTGGATGTATATCTGAGAGTAGGATTGCTGGATGGTATGGGAGCTCTATTTTTAGTTTTCTCAGGAATCTCCAAGCTGTTCTCCTTAGTGGTTGTACTAATTTACATTCCCACCAACAGTGTACAAGGGTTCCCTTTTCTCCACATCCTAACTAACATTTGTTATTGCTTGTCTTTTGGATAAAAACCTTTAATTAATTATTTATTTATTTGAGACAGAGTCTTGCTCTGTCACTCAGGCTGGAGTAGAGTGATGGGCTATCAGTTTACTGCAACTTCCATCTCCAGTGTTCAAGTTATTCTCCTGCCTCAGCCCCCTGAGTAGCTGGGATTACAGGTGCCCACCACCATGCCCAGCTAACCTCAGGAGATCCATCTGCCTCGGCCTCCCGAAGTGCTGGCATTACAGGCATGAGCCACTGCACCCAGCCTTGGATAAAAGCCATTTTAACTGGCGTGAAATAATCTCATTGTAGTTTTGATTTGCGTTTCGCTGATGATCATTGATGTTGGGTGCCTTTTCATATGCCTGTTGGCCATTTGTATGTCTTTTGAGAAATGTCTATTCAGATCTTTTGCCCATTTTTAATTAGATTATTAGATTTTTTCCTAGTTATTTGAGCCCTTTATAATATTCTTGTTATAAATTCCTTGTTAGAGGGATAGGTTGCAAATATTTTCTCCTGTTCTGTGGATTGTCTCTTCACTTTATTGTTTCCTTTGCTGTGCAGAAGGTTTTTAACTTGATGTGATTCCATTTGTCCACTTTTGCCCTGGTTGCCTGTGCTTTTGTAGGGTATTAAGAAATTTTTACCCAGTCCAATGTCCTGGAGAATTTCCCCAATGTTTTCTTTTAGTAGTTTCATAATTTGAGGTCTTAAAGTCTTTAATCCACTTTGATTTGATATTTACATATGGCAAGAGATAGGGCTCTAGTTTTGTTCTTCTGCA
Source organism: Nomascus leucogenys (assembly GCF_006542625.1). NCBI lineage: Eukaryota > Metazoa > Chordata > Mammalia > Primates > Hylobatidae > Nomascus > Nomascus leucogenys. The sequence goes on along the minus strand of NC_044391.1, from coordinate 116,306,839 downwards.
TTGGAGTTGTCTGAGCTTTATTTACTGAACAGACTGCCCTTTCCCTGTTGTATGTTCTTGGCACCTTTGTCGAAAACGAGTTCACTTTAGATGTATGGATTTGTTTCTGGGTTCTCTATTCTGTTCCTTTGGTCTATGTGTCTGTTTCTATGCCAGTGCCATGCTGCTTTGGTTACTATTGCTCTGTAGTATAATTTGAGGTAATGGGATTTCTTCAGTTTTGTTCTTTTTGCTGGATAGTTTTGGCTATTCTGTTTGTGTGTGTGTGTGTGTGTGTGTGTGTGTGTGGTTTCATCTAAATTTTAGGATTTTTTTTCTATTTTTGTGAAGAATGTCATTGGTATTTTTCTTTTACTTTTTTCTTCATCCCGAGCAGCTGGGACCACAGGTGCGCGCCACCACGCCCGGTTAATTTTGTATTTTTAGTAGAGACGGAGTTTCTCCATGTTGGTCAGGCTGGTCTCGAACTCCCGACCTCAGGTGATCCACCTGCTTTGGCCTGTCAAAGAGCTGGGTTTACACGCGTGAGCCACTGTGCCCAGCTGTCATTGGTATTTTGATTGGTATGGCATTGAGTCCATAGATTCCTTTGCATAGTATGGACTTTTTTTTTTTTGGAGACAGAGTCTCGCTCTGTCGCCCAGGTGGGAGTGCAGTGGCATGATCTTGGCTCACTGCAAGCTCTGCCTCCTGGGTCTATGCCATTCTCCTGCCTCAGCCTCCCGAGTAGCTGGGACTACAGGCACCCGCCACCACACCCGGCTAATTTTTTTTTGTATTTTTAGTGGAGACAGGGTTTCACTGTGTTAGCCAGGATGGTCTTGATCTCCTGACCTCGTGATCCGCCTGTCTCGGCCTCCCAAAGTGCTGGGATTACAGGCATGAGCCACCACGCCCGTCCTGGACATTTTAACAATATTAGTTCTTCCAATTCATGAACATAGAATGTCTCTCCATTTCTTTGTGTCCTCTTCAACATTTTGCATCAATGTTTTATAGTTTTAATTGTGGAGATCTTTCACTTCTTTGGTTAATTGCTAAGTATTTAATTTTATTTGTAGCAATTGTAAATGGGATTACTTCCTTGATTTCTTTTTCAGATTCTTCACTGTTGGCCTATGGAAATGCTACTGATTTTTGTATGTTGATTTTGTATCCTGTAGCTTTATTGAATTTATCGGTTGTAATAGTTTTTTTGGCGGAGTCTGTAGTCCAAATATAAGGTCATATCATCTGCAAAGATAATTTGACTTTATTCTTGCCAATGTGGATGCTTTTTATTTTATTCTCTTGTCTTACTGCTCTAGCTTAGGACTTCCATAATATGTTGATTAACAATGATGACAGTGGGCATCCTTGTCTGCTTCCAGATCTTAGAGAAAAGGCTTTCAGTTTTTCCCCACTCACTATTATACAAGCTCTGGATCTGTTGTATATGGGCTTTATTATGTTAAGGTATGTTTCTTCTATACCCAGTTTTTTGAGAGTTTTTGTTATGTTGAATTGTATCAAACGCTTTTTCAGCATCAATAGAAGTCATCATATGGTTTTTGTCTTTAATTCTATGTATCAAATTGATTTGCATATGTTGAATCATCCTTACATTCCTGGATTAAATCCCAGTTGGTAATCCTTTTAATGTATTGTTTAATTGAGTTTGCTTATATTTTGTTGAGGATTTTTTTCATCAATGTTCATCAGAGATATTGGCCTGTAGTTTTGTGTGTGTGTGGTTATTGTTTATGCATCTCTGTCTGATTTTGGTATCAAGGTAATAACTGGCCTCATAGAATGAGTTTGTAAGTATTCCCTCCTTTGCTGTTTTTCAGAATAGTTTGAGTAGGATTGGTATTAGATGTTCTTTAAATGTTTGGTAGAATTTTGAAGTAAAGCCATCTGGTCTCAGGTTTTTCTTTGCTGGAAGATTTTTTTTTTTTTTTTTTGAGATGGAGTTTTCACTCTTGTTGCCCAGGCTGGAGTACAATGGCGCAATGTCGGCTCATTGCAACCTCTGTCTCCGAGGTTCAATCGATTCTTCTGCCTCAGCCTTATGAGTAGCTGGGATTACAGGCAAGTGCCACCACGCCTGGCTAATTTTTTTGTGTTTTTAGTAGAGATGGGGTTTCACCATGTTGGCCAGACTGCCCTCAAACTCCTGACCTCGGGTGATCCATCCACCTTGGCCTCCCAAAGTACTGGGATTACAGGAGTGAGCCACCGGGCACAGCCTGGAAGACTTTTTATTTGAGCTTTGGTCTCGTTACTGGTCTGTTCAGGTTTTGGATTTCTTCGTGGTTCAATCTTGGTAGGTTGTATGTGTCTAGGAATTTATCCATTTATTCTAGGTTTTCTAATTTATTGGTGCATAGTTGCTCATAGTAGCCTCTAATGATCCTTAGAATTTCTGCAGTGTGGGTTATAATGTCTCCTTTTTCATCTCTGATTTTTTTATTTGGTCTTCTCTTTTCTTAGTCTGGCTAAAGGTTTGTCAGTTTTTTAATCTTTTTGAAAAGCCAACTTTTTGTTTTGTTGATTTTTGTATTGTTTTCTTCTTTTTAATTTCATTTATTTCTGCTCTGGTCTTTATTTTCTTCTGCTAACTTTAGGTTTAGGTTTGGTTTCCTTTTGCTTTTCTAGTTCTTTAAGACGTGTCATTAGGTTGTTTATTTGAAGGTATTTTGTTTTTGATGTAGGCACTCTTAGCTATAAACTTTCCTCTTAATACTGTTTTTACTGTATCCCATACATAGGCTTCGGTTTGTTGTGTTTCCATTATCATTTGCTTCAATAAATTTTTTAATTCCTTTTTTTTTGAGACAGAGTCTTGCTCTGTCACCCAGGCTGGATTGCAGTGGCGCAGTCTCTGCTCACTGCAACCTCTGCCTCCTGGGTTCAAGTGATTTTCATGCCTCAGCCTCCTGAGTAGCTGAGATTACAGGTGCGTGCCACTACACCTGGCTAATTTTTGTATTGTTTAGTAGAGATGGGGTTTCACCATGTTGGCCAGGCTGGTCTCAAACTCCTGGCTTCAAGTGATCTGCCTGTCTTGGCCTTTCAAAATGTGGGGATTACAGGCCTGAGCCACTGAGCCCAGGCCAGTTTCATTCCTAATCTCTTCATTCACCCACTGGTCATTCAGGAGCATATTAATTTCCATGTGTTTATATAGTTTCCAAAATTCCTCATTATTTCCAGTTTTATTCCATTGTGGTCACAGAAGATCCTTGATATTATTTCAGGTTTTGTGACCTAGCAATATGGTCTGTCCTTAAGAATGATTCATGTGCTGGGAAGAAAAATGTGTGTTCTACACCCCTTCAATGAAATGTTCTTAAATATTCGTTAGGCCTATTTGGTCTATAGTACAGATTTCTTTTTTCTTTTCTTTTCTTCTTCCTTTTTTTTTGAGATGGAGTCTCACTCTGTCGCCCAAGCTGGAGTGAGTGCAGTGGCATGATCCTGACTCACTGCAGCCACTGCCTCCTGGGTTCAAGTGATTCTCCTGCCTTGGCTTCCCAAAGTGCTGGAATTATAGGCACATGCCACCACACCCAGCTAGCTTTGTATTTTTAGTAGAAATGGGGTTTCACCATGTTGGCCAGGCTGGTCTTGAACTCCTGACCTCAGGTGTTGTCCTGCCTTGGCCTCCCAAAGTACTGGGATTACAGGCATGAGCCACTGTACCTGGCCTATAGTGCAGATTAAGTCTGATGTTTCCTTGTGGATTTTCTGTCTAGATGATCTGTCAAGTGCTGAAAGTGGGGTTTTGAAGTCTCCAGCTGTTATTATATTGGGGTCTGTCTCTCCCTTTAGCTTTAATGATATTTGTGTTATATATCTTGGTGCTCCAGTGTTTGGTACATATATAATTATACTTGTTATGTTCTTTTGCTGAATTGATTATAATGACCTTCTTTGTCTCTTGAAATTTTTTTTTTTTGAAGTCTGTTTTGTGTGATATAAATATAGCTGCTTCTGTTCCTTTTGGTTTCCATTTACATGTAATATCTTTTTCCATTCCTTTATTTTCAGTTTGTGTCTTTATAGGTGAGATGTGTCTCTTGTAAGCAACAGATTATTGCGTCTTGTTTCTTTACCCATTCAGCCACTCTTTGTCTTTTGACTGGAGAATGTAGTCCATTTACATTCAATGTTATTGATGAGTAAGGATTTACACCTGCCATGTTGTTATTTGTTTTCTGGTTGTTTTGTGGTCTTCTCTTCTTTACTGTCTTCCTTTTAGTGAAGGTGATTTTCTCTGGTGTTATGTTTTATTTTCTTGCTTTTTATTTTTTGCTTATTTATTATATGTTTGTAGATTGGAGGTTACCATGAGGCTTGCAATAGTATCTTATGGTAACAAATCAACACTGATTGCATAAACAAGCCAACAAAAAGAAAACTAATAAAAACTCAATACTTTAGGCCTGGCATGGTGGCTCACGCCTGTAATCCCAGCACTTTGGGAGGCTGAGGTGGGCGGATCACGAGGTCAGGAGATAGAGACCATCCTGGCTAACACCGTGAAGCCCTGTCTCTACTAAAAATACAAAAAATTATCCAGGCGTGGTGGCAGGTGCCTGTAGTCCCAGCTATTTGAGAGGCTGAGGCAGGAGAATGGCGTGAACCCAGGAGGCAGAGCTTGCAGTGAGCAGAGATAGTGCCACTTTACTCCAGCCTGGGTGACAGAGTGAGACTCTGTCTCAAAACAAACAAACAAACAAAAACTCAATACTTTAACACTGTGTCCTCACTTTGTAACTTTTTACTGTTTCTGTGTGTATATTATTGTATTGTCTCTGTTGAAAGGTATGCTCATTATTTTTGGTTTATCTTTTCACCTTTCTATTAATACTTAAGATAGGAGTAGTTTACACAGCACAATTACAGTGTTATGGTATTCCGTGTTTGTCTCTGTACTTACTGTCACCAGTGAGCCTTGCACCTGCAGATGATTTCTTCTTGCCCATTAATCTCCTTTTCTTTCAGAGTGAAGAACCTCCCTGTAGCATTTCTTGTAGGACAGGTCTGGTGTTGATGAAATTCATCAACTTTTGTTTGTCTGGGAAAATCTTTAATTATCCTTCATGTTTGAAGGATATTTTTGCTTCATATGCTATTCTAGAGTAAAAAATTTTCTGCCAGCACTTTAAATATGTCATGCTACTCTTTCCTGGCCTGTAAGGTTTCCATTGAAAAGTCTGCTAGATGTTTTGGAGCTCCATTGTGTTATTTGTTTCTTTTCTTGTGCTGCTTTTAGAATCCTTTCTTTATCCTTGATCTTTGGGAATTTGATTATTAAACTAATAATGGGTTAAATCTACTTGGTATTCTATAGCCTTCTTTTACTTGAAGTTTTGTATCTTTCTCTCAGTTTCAGAAATTTTGTTACTATCCTTTTGAGTAAACTTTCTATTTCTCTCTTTCTTCCTTACTCTTAGATTTGCTATTGAGGCTATTTTCTAGATCTTATAGGCATGCTTCATTCTTTTTTGTTCATTTTTCTTCTCTATTTTCAAACAGGGCTCATAAGTCTCAGGAATTCTTTCTTCTGCTTGATCAGTTCTGCTGTTAAGAGACTCTGATACATTCTTTAAATGTCAAGTGCATTTTTCAACTCTAGAATTTCTGCTTGATTTTTAAAAATTATTTTAATTTCTTTGTTAAATTCTTCTGATAGGATTCTGAATTTCTTCTCTGTTACCTTGTATTTCTTTGAGTTTCCTCAGAGCAGCTATTTTGAATTCTCTGTCTGAAAGGTCACATATCTCCATTTCTCCGATTTGCCCCTGATGCCTTATTTAGTTCTTTTGATGAGATTATGTTTTCTTCAATGGTCTTGATGCTAGTGGATATTTGTTATTATCTAGGCATTGAAGAATTAGATATTTATTGTAGGCTTCACAGTCTGGGCTTGTTTGTATTCATCCTTCTTGAGAAGGCTATCCAAGTATTCAAACCTACTTAGTTGTTATGATCTAGGTTTTTGGTCCCTACAGCTGTATCTGCGTTAGAGGGCACCCCAAGCCTAGTAATGCTGTAGTTCTTGGACACTTATAGAGATGCCAGCTTGGTGGTTGATATGGTTAGGCTTTGTGTCCCCACCCAAATCTCATCTTGAATTGTAATCCCCATAACCCCCACGTGTCGAGGGAGAGACCAGGTGGAGGTGAATGGATCATGGGAGCGGCTTCTCCGTGCTGTTCTGGTGATAGTGAGTGCATTACATGAGATCTGATGGTTTTGGAAGTGTTTGGTAATTCCTCCTGTGTTCATTCTCCTTCCTGCTGCCTCGTGAAGAAAGTGCCTTGCTTTCCCTTCACCCTCCACCATGATTGTAAGTTTCCTGAGGCCTCCCCAGCCGTGTAGAACTGTGAGTCAATTAAACCTCTTTCCTTTCTAGATTACCCAGTCTCAGGCAGTTCTTTATAGCAGTGTGAGAATGGACTAATACTGTGGTCTTGGATAACATCTGGAAGAATTCTCTGGATTACCAGGTAGAGACTCTTGTTTTCTTCCCTTACTTTCTCCAAAATGAGTGCAGTCTCTCTCTCTCTCTCTCTCTCTGGCTAAGCTGCCTGGAGCTTGGAGAGGGGTGACACAAGCATTCCTGTCACCACCATTGTTGGGACTGTACTTGGTCAGATCTGAAGCCAGCAAAGCACTGTGTCTTGCCCGTGTCCTGCTGTAACTATTACCTGGCCGCAACCTGTGTTCTCTCAAGGCCCTCAGGCTATACAGTCATTATTTCAAGAGTGGCTGAAGCTAGTCATTCTTGTGTATTTCCCTTCGGGGTGGTGAATTCCCCTGGGCTCCGGGCTCCTGACAGGTTCAGAGATAGTGCCTGGAAGCTAGGGCCTGAAATCGGAAACCTTAGAAATTTCCTTGGCGCTGTATTCAACTATGTTTAAACTGGTACTGAAATCACAAGACACAGTCCTTCCCACCCTTCCCTTTCCTCTCCCCAGGCAGTGGAGTCACCCCGTGTCCACCTCCACACAGGCCCACAGGGAATACTGCCACAATGTTGTCACGGTTCACTTAAGGCCCAAGGGCTCAGCTTTTCATGAATGTCGCCATTCCTGGGACCCACCCTTCAGGGCAGTGAGTTCTCTTCTGGCTTAGGGTAGTTCCAGAGGTGCTATCCAGTGTTCTCTGGAATCAGGGACCCTACGAACCCGCCTGGTGCTCCTCCCAACTGTGTTTGAGGTGGTACCTGATCTGCAAGACAAAATCCCCTTTATTTTTCCCTCCCCTTTTCTCAAGCAGAAGGAGTCTCTCCTCGTAGCCACCACAGCTGTGAATACGCCGGGTCACACCTGAAGCCTGCATGTCTCAGAGTCTTAGCTGAGGCCCACAGTGTGTATTACTTTGTTACTGCTGGTGATTATTCAGGGTCTAAGGGCTCTTTAGTCAGCAAGTGATGAATTCTTCCAGGACTTGATCCTTCCCTTCAGGTTCCTTCTGGCCCAGGGTGTGTCTAAAAATATCATCCGGGAGTTAGAGCCTAGAATGGGGACCTCACGACTCTGCCTGATGCCTTATTCATCTGTGGCTGAGGTGGTATTTCTGTTGCAAAACAAAGTCCTGTTTATTCTTTCCTCTCCTCTTCTCAAGGAGAAGGAAGGAATCTCTTTTGGAGCTGGGAGCCTTCCTGCCTTTGATTGGGGGATGTGTGACACAAGCGCTCCCTTAGCCACACTGGCTGGTGTCTCACTAGGTCATGTACCTCCAAGTCCACTGGCTCTGAGCCCAGCCCAGCACTACAACTTGCCTAGGAGTTACAGTCCTTGTGACCTAGCTTGCCTTTTACTGTTATTTAGGACTCCAGAGCACTTTAGCCTGTGGTGGCGAGGCTTGCAGAAACTCCAGTTCCAACCTCCAGGCTGTGTAATTGTCCTGTCCCTGGGGCTGGTCTAAATGCTCCATTCATTGGCATTGGCTGAGTTCTGCCAGGGTTGGCAGCACTGCGTTCCAGAGTATAGTCCCACAGTTGCTGTGCTCTTTCCCCATGTGCAGCGCAGATTCTTCCTCTGTGCCATGTGGTTGCTACGAGCGGAGGGGGGAGAGCTGGGGTCAGCAATTCAAGACTGTCTTTTCTGTCCTCTTCACTGCCTCTTTCAGCGATATGAAGGTACTGTGATTGCTCACATGATTTGTGGTTCTTATGAAGGTGCTTTTTGTGTAGGTGGTTGTCAAATTTGGTGTTCCTGCAGGGAGGACAGTCGGTGGAGGCTTCTATTTGGCCATATTGCTCTGCCTCGCATTCCAGCTTGTTTTTATTTTTAATTTTTGTTGCAATGGAGTCTTGTTACGTTCCCTAGGCTGTTCTCGAACTCTTTGCCTCGAGTGATCCTCTCATCGTGGCTTCCCAAAGTGTTAGGATTGCAGGCATGAGCCACTTTGCCTGGCCCTGAATAGTATTTAAATAAATCACAAGGACTTTAAACTACAAAATGTATACTTAGAGCCAGAGGCATCTTACTTGTAAGAACTGGAAACGGGGATAATGCTATCTATGGATGTGCAGCCTGTTCTTTTACTAACCTTTCTGGACTAGATCTTTGAAGTGCATCTTAGCTTTCCTCCTTTCCTGAAGAGAGCAGAGATAGTGCTGCTTTAACTGTGTTCATACATGTATGAGGAGTAACTTTAGTGTGAGCTGTTAGTTTTAAAGAGTCATACATTATTCTATGCACTTCTGTAAGTTCATTTTATAATGAGCAGATTGGTCAACTGACATATTTTTGATTATTTGTAATACACGTGTTGCTTGGAATAATACTATTAATTTCCAGAAATATAAGTGAACCTTAGCTTTTCTGTTGGTGGCTTTTAAACTTTTTATGATGAGAAAATGCGTGAATTTTCTCCTGGGAAAGTATAGACTAGAGACTTAGATACCAGTAGATGAACTGAGGAATTTCTGTGTAGCAGTTTAGTACAGAAAAGAGTTAGCTGTCCATGAGAAGGGCTTTAAGAACAACAATAACTACTAAAAAAAAAAAAGAGAGAAGGAGAAGGAGGAGAGGAAGAGGAAGAGGAAGAAGAAGAAGAAGAAGAAGAAGGGAAGTAGCTGTTAGATACTGTGGCTTGAAAATTGGCAAGTAGAAGGCAGAACCCTTGCTTTATTGACAACATACTTTTCACACTAATGCAAGTATTAAAAGTATATAGCCCACATTATTGCGGCTGGGCGCAGTGGCTCATGCCCGTAATCCCAGCACGTTGGGAGGCTGAGGTCAGGAGTTTGAGATCAGGCTGGCCAACATGGCGAAACCCCGTCTCTGCTAAAAATACAAAAATCAACTGAGCATGGTGGCATATCCCTGGAGTCCTAGCTACTCAGAAGGCTAAGGTGCAAGGATTGCTTGAACCTGGGAAGCAGAGGTTGCAGTGAGCCGAGATCATGCCATTGCACTCCAGCCTGCATGATGGAGTGAGACTCTTGTCTCCAAAACAAAACCAGTAAATAGCCTAGATTATTGACATCTAATTTCATGAAATACTTGTCATTCTATTCAAGTGTATAGAAAATTTAATTTTGGTAATGTTACATTTTAAAGGCAGTAGCATCCAGGATATAGGTATGTGCCAGGGTTTCATGATGAAGTTGCTAAGAGCAACTGCAGCAAAAGCAAAGATTGACAAATGGGATCTAATTAAAGAGTTTCTGCACAATCAAAGAAACTGTCAGCAGAGTAAACAGACAACCTATAGAACGGGAGAAAATATTTGCAAACTATTCATCTGATAATGCTCTTATATCCAGAATTTATAAGGAACTTAAATTACAAAGAAAAACACAACCCCATTAAAAAGCGGGCAAAGGATGTGAACAGACATTTCTCAAAAGAAGACATACATGTGGCTAACAATCATGAAAAAAAGCTCAACATCACTGATCATTAGAGAAGTGCAAATCAAAACCACAATGAGATACCATCTCACATCAGCTGGGTGAGATACCATTGCTGGGTATATACCCATAGGAATATAGTTCTATTATAAAGACATATGTATGTGTATGTTCACTGCAGCACTATTCACAATAGCAAAGACGTGGAATCAGCCTAAATGCCCATCAGTGGTAGACTGGATAAAGAAAATGTGTACATACATATACACTATGGAATACTATGCAGCCATAAAAGAGAATGAGATCATGTCCTTTGCAGGAACATGGATGGAGCTGGAGGCCATTATCCTTAGCAGATTAACACAGGAACAGAAAACCAAATACCACATGTTCTCACTTATAAGTGGGGGAGCTAAATGATGAGAACACATGGACACATACAGGAGAACAACACATACTGTGGCTTATTGGAGTGTGGAGGGTAGGAGGAGGGAGAGGATCAGGAAAAATAATGGATAGTAGGTGTAATACCTGGGTGATGAAATAATCTGTACAACAAGTCCCTGTGACACAAGTTTACCTATGTAACAAACCTCCACATCCTGCACATGCACCCCGAACCTAAAAGTTAAAAAAAAAAAAAGTTGAAAAGCAAAAAAGAGAAAAATGTTCTGCTTTTCTCTTTGGAATATAATGATTTTTTTAACAACTTTATTAAGGAATAATTGACATAAACTGCATAGTTACAGCATACAATTTGATAACTTTTGAGATCCACATATCTCCATGAAATCACTACAAATAATTTAGTGAATATAACAATCATGCTTTAAAAGTTTTCCTTTGCCACTTTGTAATTTCTATTTCTCTCCCTTCTTCCCTCATTCCTAGTCTGTCGTGAATCTGCTTTCTATCATTATTGGTTTGTTTGCATTTTCTAGAATTGTACATAAATGGACTTTTGTGGTCTAGTTTCTTCAGTGTTATTTTGAGGTCCAATTATATTGCATGTTTCAGTCCTTCATTCCCTTTTTATTCCTCAATACAATTGCATTGTATGGATTTATCACAAGTTTTAAAATCCATCTACCTGTGGATGGTTATATTAGCTATCTACTGCTATATAACAGATTATTTGAAAACTTAGTGGCATGAAACAACATGCATGTATTATCTTAAAGTTTCTGGGTCAGGAATTTGGGAGTGGCTTAGTTGGGTGACTCTGACTCAGGAATTTCATGAGATTGCCTCAGTCTCTGGTCCCCTGACCAAGGATCCTCTTTGCAGGGATGCTTGAGTGTCCTTATGACATGGAGTCTGGTTACTGCTAAAACAAGTGATCCAAGAGCAGCATGGGCAAACAGGAAGCTTCAATGCCTTTTTTTTTTTTTTTTTTTTTTCAAGACAGAGTCTCACTCTGTCATCCAGGCTGGAGTGAATGGCATGAGCTTGGCTCACTGCAACTTCTGCCTCCCAGGTTGAAGCGATTCTTGTGCCTCAGCCTCCTGAGTAGCTAGGATTACAGACATGCGCCACCACACCCAGCTAATTTTTTTATTTTTAGTAGAGTTGGGATTTCACCATGTTGGCCAGGCTGGTCTCGAACTCCTGACCTCAAGTGATCTGCCTGCCTCAACCTCCCAAAGTGCTGAGCCACCGCGTCTGGCTGGAAGCTTCAATGCCTTTTATAACCTGGTCTCAGCAGTCACACATTGTTACTTTCTTCATGATACTGTTTGCTAGAAGTAAGTTACTCCATCTAGCCCACACTCAAAGAGCAAAGAATTGGGGCTGCTTTTGAAGAAAGCAGTGTTAAAGAATTTGTTGTCATATTTTAAAGCTACCGCAATGGACTTTGGGGTTGTTTTTAGGTTTTGGCTATTACAAATAAAAATGCTTATTAAAATACATGTAAAAATCTGTGTAGACATATAGTATTATTTCTTTACCTGAATAGCCAGGCATAAAACGGCTAGTTTGTAAGATGATGTTATGCTTTCATTTTTACTATTTTTAAAGTGAAGACTGTAAGCCATTGCTAAGAGAAAATAAGGAAATATTTAATTTCTTTTATTTATTAATGTTTATATTAATTTTTAATACAGTCACACATCATTTAACAACAGTGATACATTCTGAGAAATGTGTTGTTAGGTGATTTCTTCATTGTGTGAGTGTCATAGAATGTACTTAACACAAACCTAGACAGTGTAGCCTCCTACACACCCAGGCTACCAGGTGTAGTCTGTTGCTTTTACGCTGCAAACCTATACAGCATGTTTCTGTAATGAATACGTTAGGCATTTGTAACATAATGGTAGATATTTGTGTATTTAAACATAGAAAAAGTACAGTACAGATACAGTACTATAATTTTATGGGACCACCGTTATATGTGCGGCCTGTCTTTGACCAAAATGTCATTATGCGGCACATGACTGTTTTACGTTTCTTAAAAATGTTAATATCTGTAAAGAAATTAAAACCTACACAAATGTTGTTTTGCAAAGTGGATTGTGCCATTTTACGTCAGCGCAGTGTACGAGAGTGCAGGGGTTCCACATGCTCAGCAACACTTGGCATAGTCACTTTCTAAAATTGTTTATGGTTTTAATTTGCATTTCCTTATTAATAAGTAATGGTGTTGAGCATTTTGCTTCTTTGCCATCTATGGATCTTCTTTGGTGAAGTGTCATCTTTTGTGCATTATAAAAATGGATTTAGGCTGGGCGCGGTGGCCCACGCCTGTAATCCCAGCACTTTGGGAGGCGGATGCGGGCAGATCACGGGTCAGGAGATCCAGACCATCCTGCCTAACATGGTGAAACCCTGTGTCTGCTAAAAATACAAAAAATTAGCTGGGCGTGGTGGTGGTGGCGGGCGCCTGTGGTCCCAGCTACTCGGGAGGCTGAAGCAGGAGAATGGCGTGAACCCGGGAGGCGGAGCTTGCAGTGAGCTGACATCGCGCCACTGCACTCCAGCCTGGGTGACAGAGCAAGACTTCGTCACACACACACACACACACACACACACACACACACACACACACACACAAAGAAAAAAATGGATTTATCGGCTGGGCGTGGTGGCTCACGCCTGTAATCCTAGCCCTTTGAAAGGCTGAGGCGGGTGGATCACTTGAGGTCAGGAGTTCATGACCATCCTGGGCAACATAGTGAAACTCTGTCTCTACTAAAAGTACAAAAATTAGCTGGCGTGGTGGCACGCGCCCGTAATCCCAGCTGCTTGGGAGGCTGAGGCAGGAGAATCACTTGAACCTGGGAGGCGGAGGTTGCAGTAAGCCGAGATCACACCACTGCACTCCAGCTTGGGTGACAGAGCAAGGCCCTGTCTCAAAAAAAAAAAAAAAAAAAAAAAAAAAAAGGATTTATCTTCATATTTACTGAGTTGTTATATGTTTTGCAGATATTTTCTTCCATGCTTCGGCTTGCCTTTTTCATTTTTGTAGCAGTGTTTTTTAAAGATCAAACTTTTTTTTTATGAAGTCAGTTTATTGAGTTTTTTTTTATTGTTTTCTTTTTTGTTCTGTTAGGAAATGTTTGCTTAACCCTATTCAGTGAGATTTTTTTCAATGTTTTCTTGTAGAAGTTTAGGTCTATGATCTATTTCAAGTTAAATTTTATAAATGTTCTGTGGTAAGGGTTGAAGTTCTTCTTTTTCCTCTTTATTAATATTAAATTCTTTGCATATGGCTCTCCAGCTTGCTCTGTACATTTTCACATATTTATTGGCACCTTTTATAAAAATAAATAAATAAAAGCTGACCATATGTGTGGGTAATTTCTGCTTTATTGATCTTTTTGCTTGTCTTTTTTTCTTTTTTTTTTTTTCCTGAGACAGTCTTGCTTTGTTTTCTGGGCTAGAGTGCAGTGAAATGAAAATGACTCACTACAGCCTCCACCCCCTGGGCTCAAGTAATCCTCCTGCCTTAGCCTCCCGAGTAGCTGAGACCACAGGCACATGCTACACGCCTGGCTAATTTTTTGAATTTTTGTCGAGATGGGGGGTTTCACTTTGTTGCCAAGGCTGGTCTCCAATTCCTGGGCTCAAGTGATCCTCTCAAACTGTTAGGATTACAGACGTGAGCCACTGTACCCAGCCTTTGCCTGTCTTTCTACAGTACTATACTCCATTGATTACTGTAGCTTTCATAGTAAGTCTTGAAATCAGGTAGTATGAGTATTCTCTTTTCCTCTTTTTCAAAGTTATTTTGGCTATTCTAGGTCCTTTATGTTTTCATATAACTTTTAGAATCAACTTTTCAGTTTCTACTGAGATTTGGAGTGGAATTGCATTGAATGTATAGTTCAATTTGAGGTGAATCAACATTTTGCTAATAATAAGTCTTCTAATCCAAATAGTATGTGTGTTACTCTAAGTAGAGGGCCATGATTCTATTTGTGTGTGTATAATTTGCTCACTTTATTTGACAATCAGTGGTTAGTTCTTGTCCACATTGACTTTCAGTAGATTTTTGAAAGTGGTGACAGGCACATAGATAATCAATGTATAGAGCTCATTTGGTGAATGTTCAGCCTCATCATGTTTTCTGGAAATCCACATATGGATACCTATGAGATATTGCTTGTTCCTTTGTTCCAGGCAGCTTTGTTTTGCCTGGTGTCAATGTGCACATCTAGAATTCCCATCTCCTTCATGGCAAATTTCTGGATGTCTTTGAGTGCCTGAGGGCCACGCTTCTTGAAGCCCACTCCATGGATGTGCTTCTGAATGTTGACGGTGTATCCTCAGGTCACCTTATTGATGGCAGAATGATTCTTGAAATCCACTCCATGGACGTGCTTCTGAACATTTCTGGTTACCCTCAGGTCACCTTATCGATGGCAGGATGATTCTGAATGTTGCTGGTGTACCCTCGGGTCACCTTATCGATGGCGGGATGATTCTGAATGTTGCTGGTGTACCCTCGGGTCACCTTATCGATGGCAGGATGATTCTGAATGTTGCTGGTGTACCCTCGGGTCACCTTATTGATGGCGGGATGATTCTGAATGTTGCTGGTGTACCCTCGGCTCACCTTATTGATGGCAGAATGATGATTCTTCTTGCTGCCCATCTTTGTGGAGCCATTCTGCTGGACCCAAATTAGAAAAGAAGAGCATGAAAGATTGTCTCCATTTGTTTTTTTTTTTTAATTTCTCTGAGCATGTTTTGCAGTCATCACTGTGCAAGTCTTGCATATTTTTTGTCAAATTTATCCTTAAGCATTTCCTATTTGTTATTATAAATGGTTTTTTTTTTTTTTTTTTTTTTTTTTTTTTTTTTTTTTTTCCAGATGGAGTTTCGCTCCTGTTGCTCAGGCTGGAGGGGCAATGGCGTGATCTCGGTTCACTGCAAGCTCTGCCTCCTGGGTTCAAGCGATTCTCCTGCCTCAGCCTCCCAAGTAGCTGGGATTACAGGGATGTGCCACCACGCCCGGCTGATTTTGTATTTTTAGTAGAGACGGGGTTTCTCCATGTTGGTCAGGCTGGTCTCAAACTCCCGACCTCAGGTGATCTGCCTGCCTTGGCCTCCCAAAGTGCTGGGATTACAGGCGTGAGCCACAGCGCCTGGCGAGTATTTTTTTTTTTAATGTTCAGTTGCTATTTGGTCATTGCTGGTCTTAGAAATACAACTGATTTTTGTATTTTGACTTTGTTTCTACAACCTTCTTAAACTCACTTACTAATTTTAGCAGTTTTTTTTTTTTTTTTTTGCAGGTTCCATAGTGTTATCTATAGAGCTGATCACATCATCTGTGGATAAAGACAATTTTATATTCTTCCTTTCTAATCTGTATGCTTTTTATTTCTTGTATGATTGCATTGCTAGAATTTCTAGTGTAATGTTGAATAGAAGTGATGAGTAGGCATTCCTGGCCTTGGTCCTGATCTGAGGGTGAAAGTAGCCTTTTGCCACTAGCCAGGATGTTAGATACAGATTTTTCATATGTCCCCTTTATTACACCGAGGAAAGTACATTATATGTCTGTATTCCTGAGAGTTTTTAAAAATCAGGAATGGATGATTTTTGTTCCAGTGCTTTTTTGTGTCTGTCATACAGTTTGTTTTTTAAGTCTGTTAACATGGTGAATTATGTTGATTTTTTGAATGTTAAATCCATCTTTCATTCGTGGGATATATCCCAATTGGTCATGATGTATTTTCCTTCTTACGTATTATTATGATATGTCATTACTATATATTGCTAAGAATTTTGGCATCTATATTCATGAGGGATATTGCTTTGTAGCTTTCTTTTCTTACAGTGTCTTTGGTTTTGTTCTTCCATTTTCTCAGAGAATAGATTTTCCGATAGATTTTTTTTTTGAAGAGTTTATGTAGAAGTACTGTTCTTTCTACCTTAAATATTTGGTAGAATTCAGCAATGAAGATGTGAAGACATCTTCGTGGAGTTTTTCACATTTTTTCTTTTTATTTATTTTTAATTTTTAATGTATTTGTAGGATGTGTTTTCCTTTTTATTTATTTTTTAAGGTATATGTGCCATTTCTTTCTGATATTTTATAGTTAGAAGTTGAAACAGCTTTACAGCTGACATCCATAGACTCACCCCAAAGGTATATTATACTGCATTTGCTTTATCACATATCTATTCATTTATCCTTCCCTCTATTCATGCCTCAATATTATTAATGCATTTTAAAATAATTTGTAGACAAAAGAACATTTCTTTCTCAAATACATTCCCAGGTTTAGGTTTTTTTTACAGGTTCATTCTTTCTTTTTCTTTCTCTCTCTCTCTTTCTTTCTTTCTTTCTTTCTTTTTCTTTTCTTTCTTTCTTTTTTTTTTTTTGAGATAGGATCTTACTCTGTTGCTCCATCTAGAGTGCAGTGCAATGGCATGATCACAGCTCACTGCAACCTTGAACTCCTGGGCTCAAGTGATTCTCTTGCCTTAGCCTCTTGAATAGCTAGGACTACAAGTTTGTGCCACCATGCTTGGCTCATTAAAAAATGTATATATGTATAGAGATAGGTCTTGCCATGTTGCCCAGGCTAATCTTGAACTCCTGGCCTCATGGGATCCTCTGACCTTGGGCTCCCAAAGTAATGGGATTGTAGGGATAAGCCACCATTCCTGGCCCTGATTTTATTTCTTGAGGTCAAGTTTAAATACAGTTAAATGCAAAAATCCTATTTGTATCTTTAAGTTAATTTTGGCAAGCCCATCCACTTATGTAAGTCAAATCCTTTTTAAGATATGGATCGTTACCGTTATCCAGAAAGTTCTCCCATACTGCTTCTCAGTCCCAACCCACACCTCCAAAGGCAAGTCCTGCTTTGATTTTCTTCCATAAAGTAATTATGTTTTTTCTATAACTTCATATAAGTGGAATCATATTGTATGTATGTGTGTCTGTGTGTGTATGTGTGACTTCTTTTGCTTGGAATAACATTTTTGAGATCGGTATTGTTCCCTGTTTCAGTAGTTCTCTCTTTTTAATACTTTGTAGTATAACTTAATATAATGTCATATTATTGCTTTATGCCCTACTATATGGTCAATTTTCTTAAATGTTGTTAGTGTTCCTGAGAAGATTGGATGTTCTCTTTTCGTTGGTTTTATGTTTCTCTGTCCTTTCAATCAACCTAGTTAATATGCTATTTGTTTCTTCTTAATTCATTTAAAAATCTATTGTTTCATATTTACACTGTCATTCTTCATATTTTAAAGTTATTTTTAAATTTAAATATAACAAAATGGATTTTTTGTGGCATATAACTTCATGGGTTTTGACAGATGCATACAGTTGGGTCTCCACACCAAAATCAAGATGCACAACAGTTCCGTCAACTCCCCAGAAGCCCTCATGTTGCCCTATTATTAACCTTTCCATCCTTCTCCTATCAGTGGAAATCACTGATTTTTCATCCCCTCAGTCTTGCCCTTTCCTGAATGTCCAACAAATTTTGTTTCACTTAGCAAAATGCATTGAGATTCACTGATGTTGTTGCATGTATTAATAATCGTTCTTTTTTATTGCTGTATGAATGTATCATAGTTTGTTTCTATATTCACTGATTGAAAGACATTTGGGTATTTTCTGTATTTTGGCAATTAGGAATGAAACTGCTATAAACATTTGAGTACAGGTTTTTGTGTGAACATAAGTTTTAATTTCATTTGGCCAAATACCTAGGATTGGGATTGTTATATTTCATGTTCATGTAATTTTAACTTTATATGATATGGAAGGTTTTAATATAGACTCTGTCTTTTAAACTCTGTTCAGGGTATCAGTTTCTTCTTGATTGAGGCTTGATAGTTTTTGTCTTTCACAAAATGTGTCCATTTCATCTGTTAAATTTGCAGGCCTACAGTTGTTTCTTAGCTTCACAGATTATCTTTTTAATATATATACAATGATAAAGATGCGTCTCTCCTTAATGTTTGAAATTTACGTCTTATCTCTGTGGTTAGAGGTTTATTGATTTTATAATATTCTCTAAGAACCAAATTTTGTGATTCTTTGATTTTTCTCTATTAACTTTCTATTTTCTGTTTAGTTGACTTCTACTCTGATCTTTATTATTTTCTTTCTTCTGCTTACTTTGGGTTTGTACTTTGAGTTTAACATAATACAGACAAAATTTAATTTCTCTCTGGAAGTAAATTGACAGATTTTGAAAAGTCCAGATTCCTGGGGAATGTGTGTATGTGGTATTCAGGAGAAAACGGAAGACAGAGCTTCAGAGATAATGAAATTGTGGTATTGTTTTTAATTAGTAGAAGAATGGAGGATTTTCTTTTGGATATTGATCTTTCTGCCCGCGCATCTAACTTTATTTCAAACTCTGAATGAAGTATATCTGTAAGTTATTAAAGGTGGAATCCCCACGATAAGCATTTTGATGTTTATCATACACAGAGCCATCTGTGTTAAATATGTGGCATCATTTAAGTTGGGCAGAATACTATCTGGAGGAATAAAATTTTACTCTTGTCTCTACTGTTAGCAGTTATTTAACCTAAAGGATGATATAATGTTTACTTGAATTTAAAATATTCATTTAAGTCCCCAAGTCTTCCCCAATGAGTAACCTCTACCTCAACTAAGGTATATGGCGTTTCTGGAGCTGTTGTCATTTGGTATGCTGTGATATATTGGAGTAAATATTTTCTGTAATGTATGGAGTGGAATTTGTATTACTGTTTTAGGTTGTCTTCCAAAGCCTGAATTAGAATTAAGGAACTATGTTGCTCCACTGTTTGAACATTCTATTTAAATATTAAAGCAGATTTGTTTTCCTCTGTAAATAGAAGTAATTTTATTTCTGAGAGATGAAATTGGCTTAATCTGTTTTGGGTTCTATTTTTAAATGGTTATTTCTTTTGTAGTCTTCAAGAAGAGATATAGACGGTATTAGAATTGGAGAATTGATGAAGGGATGTGGTATTTATAGCACGATAAGAAAATTATTTTGTTTACTTTTCTAATCATTTAATATTACATTTTATTTTTTAGATCCTGTTTGACCAAACTCAGAGATCAATTAAGGCACAGCTTCAGAACTTTGTTAAAGAGTAAGTCAATTGCAGTGAAGAGGAAAGAAAATTAACTAGTTAATGATCAATCTGAGAATTGCTATCTTTTGGAAGAAGTTATATACCATGAATTATTAAAAATATTGGCGTTTTGTTTGCTTTGTGAAATGCATGCTGCATTTCTTTCTGAATTACTCTATAAGTAAATCAGACTTGATGTCTTTCAGTGAATCACTTATTCCACAAATACGTGTTCTGGAAGATACTTGGCTAGGATACGTAGCTATAGGTTTAAAAAATATTTTTAATGTAAATAATCTAATTGTTCTTTTACCATCAAAACAAACCCCAAAAGTGGTTGAAATACTATTAGTTATTGTAGTTGAAACTATGTTTTCCATTATTTCAATGTGGTATTTTCTTTGAAGAGAAGATAATGGAATATATGAGAATGAGCCATGAAAGTACATGAGTTTTGGGCCGGGGCGCAGTGGCTCACGCCTGGAATCCCAGCAGTTTTGGAGGCCGCGGTGGGCAGATCACCTGAGGTCGGGAGTTCGAGACCAGCCTGGCCAAGATGGAGAAACGTCGTCTGTACTAAAAATACAAAATTAGCTGGGCAGGGTGGTGCATGCCTGTAATCCCAGCTACTCGGGAGACTGAGGCAGGAGAATCGCTTGAACCCGGGAGGTGGAGGTTGCAGTGAGCTGAGATCACACCATTGCACTCCAGCCTGGGCAACAAGAGTGAAACTCTGTCTCAAAAAAAAAAAAAAAAAAAAAAGTACATGATTTTTGTTACTCATGAGTATTTTGTGTCACATTCATCACATTTTCTTTGTGAAATAAAATAGAACTAGAAATTTTAAAAATCAGAAATTTCCATATTAGGAAAGTTTTTCTTTTTCACATTAATAATACAGTTTTTTCTCTTGATTCCTGGCTGGGAATATATAAAATTAAAGTTTATTATAATAGAGCTGTACAGTGGTGTTAGATCTCATTAAGATAGTACACTGTTTTAATAGGTTAGAATTTGTTGTTCTGGAGGTTATGTATTACAGTTTCTTTTCTTTTTTTCTTTTTTAAATATAAAGACAGGGTCTGACTCTGTTACCCAGGCTGGAGTACAGTGGCTTGATCATAACTCACTGTAACCTCGAATTCCTGGGCTGAAGTGATCCTCCCACCTCAGCCTCCTGAGTAGTTAGGAATACAGGTGTGGACCACCACTCCTGGCTAATTTATCTTTTATTTTTTATTATTTGTAGAGGCAGGTCTCACTGTGTTGTTGAGGCTAGTCTCAAACTTCTGGCCTCAAAGCAGTTTTCTTACCTTAACCTCCCAAAGCACTGGGATTACAGGCATGAGCCAGTGCGCCCAACCAGATTCTTTATAAATTACTTCGTGATAGATTAACACTCAGAATGTCTTCACAGAATGCACACATAACAGTTTATGGCATCTTTCAAAGAGTTGAATGTCTTTCTTACGTATACTTTATTATGATTTTTATAAAATCATTTGTCTTCAAGTTATTTTACCTAGCTCCCTAGTAGAAAAATAAAAGCAAAGGGATGTTATGTGACTAAGATCATTAATGAACCAAATGTTTCAGATTTTCAGACTATTAAAACGGATACTGTTATTCTTTGCTGATGTAACGATTCTTTCAGAAATTGATGTGTTCCAGCCTGGGCAATAATGTGAGACCACAGAAATAAAAAATAAAAATTAGCCCTGTGTGGTGGCATGTGCCTATAGTCCGAGCTGCTTGAAAGGCTTGAGGTGTGAGGATCGCTTGAGCCCAGGACTTTAAGGCTGTAGTGAGCTATGATCATGCCACAGCAAGAGAAATGAATGTTGTTTCTTAGAGTGTGGTCTGTAGACCACCCATAGTAGTAAAATCAAGGGTGTGTCTTAAAAATAAACTCCTCAGATTTCTGGGATTTTTCCTGAAGGCTAAAGAATTATAATCTCTCAGAAAGGGCTCTGGAATTTGCATTTTTAACAAGTGCCCTATAGTGATTCTTATGTATACTACCGTTTAAAAATCATTTGGTTAAATAATGGTACATGTCCCTGAATTTGTCTTTGGAAAAACAATTAACTTTTCCTTTATGTTTCTGTAATGTTAATTTGATAATTTATTGTCATCTCAAGTTATGTAGCTTTAAATAATGAAATTTTAGCTGACTTTATCAGGATTTATACAAAATTGAGAAACAATACATATTTTAGTTTGAAGAGTGAATGTGTTTCAATGTGAGGTGAAACAA
Organism: Nomascus leucogenys; assembly: GCF_006542625.1. Lineage (NCBI taxonomy): Eukaryota > Metazoa > Chordata > Mammalia > Primates > Hylobatidae > Nomascus > Nomascus leucogenys. The sequence continues at coordinate 116,285,171 of NC_044391.1, read as the reverse complement.
AAAATGGAGGAACATAGGAATTCAATTCTAAATGTTACTTTGCTGAAGTTTTTTTTTTTTTTTTTTTTTTTTGAGACGGAGTCTTGCTCTGTCGCCAGGCTAGAGTGTAGTGGCGTGATCTCAAGTCACTGCAGCCTCCGCCTCTCGTGTTCAAGTGATTGTCCTGCCTCAGCCTCATGAGTAACTGGGACTACAGGCACATGCCACCATGCCCAGCTAATTTTTTTGTATTTTTAGTAGAGACGGGGTTTCACCATGTTGGCCAGGGTGGTCTCGATCTCTTGACATCATGATCCACCCACCTAGGCCTCCCAAGGTGCTGGGATTACAGGTGTGAGCCACCGCACCCAGCCTGCTAAAGTTTTTTAATGAAGCAAGTTATAAAAGTTTCACTAAGTTTTTCTTTTTTTAGAGATCTTAGAAAATTCAAAGATGCCAAGAAGCAATTCGAAAAAGTCAGTGAAGAAAAAGAAAATGCATTAGTAAAAAATGCCCAAGTACAAAGAAACAAACAACATGAAGTTGAAGAAGCCACCAACATTCTGACAGCAACAAGAAAATGTTTTCGACACATAGCCCTCGATTATGTGCTTCAGGTATGTAGTTTCTTGCTGTGTATGTTTTCAGACAGTGCTTACTAAACAGGTTGTTGCTTTTGAGTGATTGCCCTAAGAAGAATAAATACTTTTACTCTGAGCTTAAAGTTAAAACATAATCTCAGGTGGAAAATTTCCATCTGTGTAGCTATTAGTGTACCTACGTGTGTATGGAGATGTATTCCTTTGATTCTGAGTTCTGCCTCTTTTCTCTTAACATTATATTCCTCATTTTAAAATGTTAAAAAGCATTTTTAGTTGCCATATTTTATTCTCTGGAGTTGTTATGTCAATTTAATTACCTTTTATTATACCATTTTATTATTTCAATAAGTTTAGGGGTACAAGTGGGTTTTTGGTCACGTGATGAATTGCATAGTGGTGAAGTGTGGGCTTTTATTCTATCTGTCACTCCAGCAGTATACATTGTACCCAACAGGAAATTTTTCATCCCTTACCTCCCTCCCACCTTCCCCCCTTTCCGAGTCTCCAGTGTACATAATACCACTCTGTATGCCCCTGAGAATCTATAACTTAGCTCCTACTTATAGGTGACAACACACGGCACTTGTTTTTCCGTTCCTGTGTTACTTCCTTTAGGATAAGGGCCCCTAGTTCCTTCTAAGTTGCTGTAAAAGACATTTGTGGTGTTCAAGTTTTTACTGACAATAGGGAAAATATAATTTTCAATAATTGTGAGTGATAATAACATCTTTATACTTCTTATTTCTTTAGATTAGGTTCTTAGAGGTACTAAGGTTCACCATATTGCCAAATGAAAAATCTTTCTAGAAGTAGTGTTACCATAGTTTTGCTTTAGGTGCTGCTTTTAAAAACTAGAAATCTGGGCCAGGTGCGGTGGCTCACGCCTGTCATCCCAGCACTTTGGGAGGCCGAGACAGGTGGATCACAAGTCAGGAGATCGAGACCATCTTGGCTAATACGGTGAAACCCTGTCTCTACTAAAAATACAAAAAATTAGCCAGGCGTGGTGGCGGGCGCCTGTAGTCCCAGCTACTCGGGAGGCTGAGGCAGGAGAATGGCATGAACCCAGCAGGCGGAGCTTGCAGTGAGCCGAGATCGCGCCACTGCACTCCAGCCTGGACGACAGAGCAAGACTCCGTCTCAAAAAAAAAAAAAAAAAAAAAAACAAAAAAAACCACACAAAACAAACAAAAACCAAAAACTAGAAATCTGTATTTAGTAAGTTGCTTGGTGTTGGGGATCTTCCAGTCTAATTTATAATTCAAACTAGTTTGAATGTGATAGATCTCCAAAGGTATTTGAGACATGAGAAATGAAGGCATATTACATTGCATGTTTGTGTATATCATGGAATTTAAAGCCTAAAAAAACTTTAATGCTTAGGGAATTACCTTATATAGATCTGCTTTTACAAAACAATAGTGGTTGTCCTCAGAGATTGTTTACTTCGCAATGATCACAGAATATTTCTTAAGAAAAACTAGAAGTAACCAAACAGAAATTAGTGATTAAAAATTACTTAGGTAACTTGGCAAAACAATAGAAAATTAATTTTAAGTTTTTTTTTTCTATTAAGTTCCTGTTTGGTAAGTGGGAAGTTAAATTTTTGAAATGAATAGACTGTACTTTTGGAGGAAAGGATACTAGACTGGAGTAGTCTGTTTCCTGGGTCCTGTTACCTACCTCACATTACACCATTTTCTGCTGTAGTGTGAGTACTCACCCTGCCTAACACTCTGAAATGGCTCATGTAGAGGTTATTCACTAGACATATTTCAGTTTTTAACCAACTTGACTATTCTGTTTTATTGCAGTGGTGGACCACACTCTCCTTCTTGAAACATTCTTTTATCTTGATTTATCTGAAACTGCCTTTAGGTCTTCCTCCCAACTTCTGTTTCTTTTCCAGTTCTGTCTTGGGCTTCACTCCTTTGTCTGCCTTTTCACTCTCCTTTTTAGGGTTCCATCTTTGGTTTTATTCTTTTCTTTTCTCACTTTATTGTTTTCTGTCAGTCTCATCATGCCCCTTGCTTGAATCACAACCTGTTATTATAGGTAGATGACCAAATGTTTTTTTCCCAGGGGTACTTTGTTCTCATTGTGTTCAAAACTGAAATCTCTCATCTTCCAAAATGGCTTCTCTTTCCCTTTTGCCCTTATCTAATTGAATGGTGTCACTTTTTTACTCTCACAGAAGTTTGAAATGAGAGAATTATATCAGATATTCTCCTCATTGTAAGCCAGTATATCTAGTTGCCAAAACGTCTTGAAAATTCCTCCTGTGTACTTCTTAAATTGGTTCTTTCTTCACCTTTGCTGCAGCCCTAAGTCTTACTGTTTCTTGTCTGGAGTATTAAGGTCTTCTCATGAAATTGGTCTGCCTTGCATTGCTTTTACCTGCCCTGTCATTAATTCACTCTCTGTTTTGTGATCCAGGTTACTCAGACTTTTCTCCAGGCCAGAAGGCATAATTTTTGCATCTGCCTTCTCTGTGTTGCCGTATTTTCGTACACATTGCAGTTAGACTACTTACATGTTTATTGTAAATATGTATTTATTTGTTTGTTCTATTTCTAGATTGTAACCCTAGCCTCTAGTCCAGTGGTTAGAAAATAGATATGTAGTAAATGTTTTTTGAGAGAGCGAATGGCTTAATGTTACAAATTTTATCCTGGGAGGATTAGCTAAAATTTTCATTATTTTTAAACTTACACATTATTTTCTTGGGTGTCCATATGTAAGTTAGGAATCCTTACACTGCCTCCTCATGCCCAACACCCCCAACAAATAACTATTAGTTTGATTTTTCTGATGGGAACTATTGTATCATTTTATGGCCTTTATTTCATTTATGTCTACTTTAGAGAATAGTAAGTAATAGATATCCAAATGTATAAAGTTTGTCTTGCTTAACTACTCTAAATATTTGAGTTTACTTTTTTCCTCCAATAATTTAAATGCTATATAATTTAAATATTATATAATATAAAAATCCTATTTTATATAGCATTTTATTTTTATATATAACATTTAAATTTAAAAATGTTATATAGCACTTAATTTTTTCAAATAGAAAAAAGGACATATAAAACAGGCATTTTAACATTATTCAGTGTTTGGGCAGTAGGCTATTTGCAGCTTCTTCTTTACTTAGAGCATTTGAAAGTGAATATTATAGTTCTCTAAACTGAATAGGCTTTGAAATACATGCAGAAGAAACTAATCTTTTGTTTCTGTTGTTGTTTTTGTTTTTTTGAGAAGGAGTCTTGCTCTGTTGCCTAGGCTGGAGTGCAGTGGTGCGATCCCAGCTCACTGCAACCTCCACCTTCAGGGTTTAAGTGATTCTCCTGCCTCAGCCTCTCGAGTAGCTGGGATTACAGGCGCCCACCACCACGCCTGGCTAATTTTTGTATTTTTAGTAGAGACGGGGTTTCACCATGTTGGCCAGGCTGATCTCAAACTCCTGATCTCAAGCGATCTGCCCACCTCAGCCTCCCAAAGTGCAAGGATTACAGGCATGAGCCACCTCACTCAGCCAGAAACTAGTCTTATGGTTAAGTAAAGTTACTTAGATTTTTCTTGTTCTGTTTTTTTTTTTTTTATTTAGTGCTTTAAAATTATTTGATAAACTACAGAATTCAGTGGGAAGGACATATTAAAAAGATATTGTATAATCTTTTGACAGTATTGGCAAAGAGTGAATGATTCTTTTTTTAAACATTTCATTAAGCTGATAGATAATAACAGACAAAAATAAAATGTTTGTTGTGAATTTCTGGAGTTGGGAGAGATCCCCTAAAAGACAAATCTTTTAATTTATTGATCTTTCAGTAAATTTAGTCTAATTAAAACATTTACTTAAAATCTGGCCGGGTGCAGGGGCTCATTCCTGTAATCCCAGCGCTTTGGGAGGCCAAGGCAGGAAGATTGCTTGAAGCGTGGAGTTTGAGACCAGACTGTGCAACACAGTGAGAACCTATCTCTACAAAAAGTAAGAAAAATAGCCAGGTCTGGTGGTGTGCACCTGTAGTCCCAGCTACTTGAGAAGCTGAGATGGGAGAACTGCTGAGGGCTAAGGCAGGAGGATTGCGTGCCCAGGAGTTCGAGGCTGCAGTGAGATCTGATCATGCCACTGCACGCCGGCCAGAGTGGGGAACAGAGTGAGATTCTGTTTCTAAAAACAAAACCTGTTAATTTATTTAAGAAATACTTATTGAGTGCTTAGTGTGTGCCACTACAGCTGGGAATAAGGCAAAGACCCTGGTCTCACTAGAATTTACACTGGTTAGGGAGAAGACACAAATCAGAAAATATAAGGTAGTTATAAATGTTCTGAGTAAAATAAATAGGGTTGATGTACTAGACAGTGCATAAGAAGCTACCGCAGACCTTTGTGAGGAGACGGTATTTAAGTAGAGACCTGATTGGTATGAGATAGCCTGATACCCACCTGAGCAGAACATCATAACATGTAGACAGAACAGCCAGTACAAAGGCATTGAGGTGGGAGTGGTCCCACGCTGAGGCTGGAGTACAGACAGGGGGAAAGTAATAGAAAACTAGGTTGAAGAAGTAAGGTAGGTAGGGGCCACATCACAGTGGGCCTTGCCAGCCATGGTAGGAAGTTGGAGGGTGTTAAGGTAGAGGTAACATGATCTTACTTATAATTTTTTAAGATGGGCCCGTTGGCGGTGGCTCACGTCTGCAGTTCCAGCACTTTGGGAGGCCAATGTGGGTGGATCACCTGAGGTCAGGAGTTAAGACCAGCCCGACCAACATGGAGAAACCCGGTCTCTACTAAATACAAAAAATTAGCCAAGCGTGGTGGCGCATGCTGGTAATCCCAGCTACTCGGGAGGCTGAGGCAGGAGAATTACTTGAACCCAGAAGGCAGAGGTTGCAGTGAGCTGAGATCACGCCATTGCACTCCAGCCTGGACAATAAGAGCAAAACTCCATCTCAAAAAAAAAAAAAGATGACTGGTTGCTGTGTGTATAATGGATTATAGGAAGTCAAGAATGGAAGCAGAGAAGAGACAAGTTCATAGCCTGTTGCAGCAGTCTGGAAAAGACATGATGGTGATAGTGGTAAAGTGATGAGAATTTGCATTTAGGTTGTATATGAAACTTTGATGAGCAATTAGGTAAAGAGGGTGGGGAAAAGATGGAATTCCCAGAGCTTCAGATGTCAAAATAGTTCCATCACCCTAATATCGTTTAAATAACCAGTTTTTCTTTTAGCTCAGAAATGTATGAGAATTTCACTGGAATGTTTGTCTTAACTGTGTTTTGCAAAAGGATAGTTGAAGGATGAAAAAGCTTGAGCTTTGTTTTTATTTGCTTTTTGGAAAAGTATTAAACCATTAAAATAAGTTTTACAATATTGCATTATGGATTAGCTTTAAAATAATGCATGGGTGATTAACTACGTGTGTTTTCCCTCAGATTAATGTTCTTCAATCAAAAAGGAGATCAGAAATCCTAAAATCAGTAAGATATTAACTGAAATGATGTTTTAAATATTTTAATATGAAACTAAATGTATGTATTTAGGTGTTGAAAGATCATCTGCTATATACGTGATAAGGTTTATAATTACTCTTCTTTTTGATCTTCATTTGTGTTTCTTATGTGGCACTGGACTTCTTTTTGTCTCCTTCGTGTTATAGTTGTTTGTGTGTCTCATCTGTTGATACACTGTGAGGTCCATAAAGGTAGACTCTGTACTGTTATGTTTTTGTTTTCTTTTATCCTCATATGTTACTTTACATGCACTAGATGCCCAGTACCATTTGGTGAATATCTGAAAATGTTTGGTGTAAAAACCTGTGAGAATATTCCAGAATTTGTTTTGAAAGTTATGAACATATGGCCGGGCACGGTGGCTCACGCTTGTAATCCCAGCACTTTGGGAGGCCGAGGCAGGCGGATCACGAGGTCAGGAGATCGAGACCACGGTGAAACCCCGTCTCTACTAAAAATACAAAAAAATTAGCCAGGCGTGGTGGCGGGCGCCTGTAGTCCCAGCTACTCGGAGAGGCTGAGGCAGGAGAATGGCATGAACCCAGGAGGTGGAGCTTGCAGTGAGCCGAGATTGCGCCACTGCACTCCAGCCTGGGCGACAGAGCGAGACTCCGTCTTAAAAAAAAAAAAAAAAAAAGAAAGTTATGAACATAAAAAACTGTTCCACTTAGGTTTTGAGTTTTTTCTTACTTGTTTTGCTTTAAAATTTTTTTGCCCAACCTCTTTCAACATATTTACATTTTTCTCTATAATTTTTGGCATTATTTGGACTTTAAAAATATTTGAGATTGAGGATTTATATGAATAGTATCATTTGGAGAATTTTTCCCTTAAAGTTGATGGTGGGTCAGTCTTTTGGTTTGTTCTTTGGTATGCAGTTACAAAACCAATGGGATGAAATTTGGGGATCACTTTTTTCCTTGAGCCTCTTCACCCACATGACAATGATTTTTTTTTTTTTTTTGCAGTGGGGAGCCCTATTTTTTTGTCTTAAAGCTAATGAAGGCCAGGTGTGGTGGCTCACGCCTGTAATCCAAGCACTTTGGGAGGCTGAGGTGGGTGGATCACCTGAGGTCAGGAGTTCAAGACCAGCCTGGCCAACATGGTGAAACCCCATCTCAACTAAAAATACAAAAAAATTAGCTGGGTGTGGTGGCGGGCGCCTGTAATCCCAGCTACTTCGGGAGGCTGAGGCAGGGGAATTGCTTGAATCCGGGAGGCAGAGGTTGCAGTGAGCCAAAATCGTGCCATTGCACTCCAGCCTAGGTGACAAGAGTGAAACTCTTGTCTCAAAAAAAAAAAAAAAAAAAAAAAAAAAAATCTAACGAAGAAGTGGGCAGGGCATGATGTGATATGGCATAGCACTCTTTATATTTTGATAACCTTAGTAATAATCTCTCAACTCCGAATTACTTACTGACTTACTTTTTCCCCAAAAAGGCTATACTTAAGTTGCCTTAGATTCTTGTCCCCACCTAGTTTTTTTCTAAATTTTATGTATATATTTGTGTTATATCTTATCAGGTAAACACATTGTACTTCCTGTTTTCTAAAAGATAGTATTTATAACCCACTTGTTTTCGAGATCGACAGTAATGTATATTAATTGTAGAAAATTAGAATGTATATGAAGAAAAATAAAAACTACTTAGAAATTCTGCTACCAAGGGGAAGCCACTATTAATATCTTGGCATACATCTTCGTCTTTTTCTCTCTTTCTGTGTGCGTGCATGTGTGTGCATGTGTGTGTGTACATGAACTTGAATATATGCCTTTTAAAATCACATTTAATTTTTTAATGGGAATCGTTCCTACATACTATTTTATAACTGTCTTTTTTCACTAATACACTGCAAAGTTATATGTCATTAAATATCCTTTATTTAATGATGGCTTTTGTGGCCAAGTAGAATTCTACCACCTGAATATCCTAGGGGTTGGCACATGTTTTTTGTGAAAGTCCAGGTAGTAAATATGGTAGGTTTTACAGGCCTCATGGTCTCTGTTGGAATTATTCAACTGTGCTATTATAATGAGAAAGACAGTATGTAAATGAATGGCCATGGCTCTGTTCCAATAAAACTTTATTTATAAACGCAGAACTTTGAATTTCGTATAATTTTCACATATCACAAATTTCATATATTTTCATTGTCTTTAAATCATTTAAAGATGTAAAAACCATTCGTAGCTCATGGACTATCAAAAAACAGGTGGTGAGCCCTAATAAAGTTTGCAGGTCATAGTTTACTGACCTTGAAGGAATATACCATAAATTAATTTCACCTATTAATGAATATTCAAATAATTTCCTTGTTTTTGACCTTAAAACATAGCATTGTCCTGATCATTCCAATGAATAATCTTATTATTTTCTTAGAATAGATTTATTTATAAACGAGATTACATAGTCAAAGGATTAAGGCTTTAGAAAAATACCATCAAATTTCAAGGGTTATACAATATTTCCCCTAATATTGTGTGAAAATGGATATTTCTCTGCATTTTACCAACACTGAGCATTCCAGTTTTTCCCCCATGCTGCCCCTAGTTTGTTGGATAGAAAGCATGATGTCATTATTCAGTTTTGCATTTTGTTAATACAAATGAGTTTGAACATTTTTCCGTGTTTTTTTGGCCACTTATGTACCTCATATGTCTTTTGTCTCTTTTTCTGTTGGAGTGTTCATCTTTTTCATGTTGATTTGTAACATCTCTTACATCTTAAGACTGTTAACTCTTTGTCATGGGTTTTTCCCTAGTTTATCATTTGTCTTTTAATATGCTCGTTTTGCATTTTGATGTACAGGCATATTTTATATTTTTATGTAGTCCTAGCTATTAATCCCATCCCTCTTTTTAAATTTTTAATCAATTTTTAAAATAATTTATTGGTTTTTATTCACAAATTTGTTCAATGATCACTATTACCTAATTCCAGAATAATTTTCCTCTTCTGAGTTTTATCCTTTTGCCTCTGTGTTTTACTGGGTTTTTTTTTTTTTGAAAATAGTTTTTTTTGGAGGATTTTTGAGTATTAAGGACTTAATGACCTGTTTTAAACTTCAGAAAATTGAACAGATGCCACTTATTGAAAATAATATGGATGTTTAGAATATTTTTTCAGTATTATTCATTTAATTATATAATTCCTTCCATGTAAAAACTTAATTAAAATGAGGGTGATTTTTCTCTTTAAAATAGGTAAAATATAGGAAAACTTGGACAAATCTCTGCCCATTAATGTCAGCTTTTTAGATTTGTGGAATATAAAGAAACTTCCATGTTGGCAAATTCGGTTGACTCATTTTATTTTGGTATCTTGAGAGAAAAACCAGCGTTCTCCTACTTTAGGTTGTGCTTGTGCTCTAGTAGATTGTAAAGTGTTTGTGTTTTATTTTGAGCACTTTATATTTCTCTTATCTTTTTGTCTTTTTTGCAATTTAAGGTTTGTCAGTGAGTTTGGTTGAAGGAGCACATAAATACTTTATAATGGACCTAAGAAGATAGTAGAGTTATTGAAAATTGGATTATTTGAATCTGCTGTATACATTTTGATCACCTAGATATAGTCTAAACAACTAAAATTTTGAGCATTTTAAAAATTTTAAACCACTGGGAAATTTCTTTTAAATAAAATTTATTTTCATTGTATTTGAAAATATTTTTGAAATACTCTTTTAAAACAGATGACTCAGTTTAATTTTCAAATAGATTTGGTGAGCTGGGCACGGTGGCTCACGCCTATAATCCCAGCACTTTTGGAGGCAGAAGTGGGAGGATTGCTTGAACCCAGGAGTTCGAGATCAGCCTGGGTAACATGGCGAGACTTTGTCTCTACAAAAATAAAAAAGTTAGCTGAGCATAGTGGCACATGCCTGTGGTCCCAGCTACTTAGGAGGCCGAAGTGGGAGAATCACCTGAGCCTGGGAGGTCCAGGTTGCAATGAACCGTGTTCGTGCCACTGCATGCCAGGGCTGGGCGACAGAGCAAGACCCTGTTTTATATATAGATATATAAAATATTTCAGAATGTCTGTCTAGGAATAGATTTTAAAATGGTCATCTTTTTTTCCCTATTAGATGTTGTCATTTATGTATGCCCATTTGGCCTTCTTTCATCAAGGATATGATCTGTTTAGTGAACTTGGACCCTACATGAAGGATCTTGGTGCACAGGTAATGTTGCAGTATATTTCTTGATTCTGTTTTATACACTGGTGTTTGTATTTTTAAAGAAGTTTAGCATATTGGAGGTGTATTAGTCTGTTCTCACACTGCTATAAAGAGCTGCCTCAGACTGGGTAATCTAGAAAGGAAAGAGGTTTAATTGACTCTCAGTTCTGCATGGCTGGGGAAGCCTCAGGAAACTTAGAATCATGGCAGAAGGCAAAGGGAAAGCAAGGCCTCTTCTTCACAAGGCAGCAGAAGGGAGAATGAACGCAGGAGAAACTACCAAACACTTATAAAACCGTCAGATCTCGTGAGAGCTCACTCACTATCAGGAGTATCAGCATGGGGGAGACCGCCCCCATGACTCAGTTCCCTCCACCTGGTCTCTCTTGACACGTTAGGATTATGGGGATTATGATTCAAGATGAGATTTTGGGTGGGGACACAAACCATATCGAGGAGGACTTGATGTTTTATTTACTTAATGAAGAATGAAGTTGGATGCTATAGCAGATTTATATATGGGTTAAATACCCAAATGTTTGCATTTGGGGTATACCCAAAAAATGAAATCAAAGGTAAAAAGAACCTTACGTTATAGTTTGTATGTGAAGGTATTGAAAAGGAGAATTTAAAAACAAAAAGTTTGTTTTGCAGTCTACATAACTGGACTTATATTTAAATTTTGTACATTCGGATAATTGAGTTATTGTTCCAATTTGCACTTCAGTTGAGTTATAGCTCTTTTTTATGTCCTAGAAACTTGTATCTTGTTATTTGAATAAAAAAATTTTAGAATCTTAAAATTATAGAGCCTTTGGGAACTTTTTCATTTCATGCAGTCACATGTGGCTATCTATGGCTATGTGTAATAGTTCTTTTTTTTTTTTTTTTTGGGATAGAGTCTCGCTCTGTCACCCAGGCTGGAGTACAGTGGCTGGATCTCCGCTCACTGCAAGCTCCACCTCCCGGGTTCACGCCATTCTCCTGCCTCAGCCTCCCAAGTAGCTGGGACTACAGGCACCCGCCACCATGCCCGGCTAATTTTTTGTGTTTTTAGTAGAGATGGGGTTTCACCGTGTTAGCCAGGATGGTCTCGATCTCCTGACCTCGTGATCTGCCCGCCTCAGCCTCCCAAAGTGCTGGGATTACAGGCGTGAGCCACCGTGCCTGGTGGCTATGTGTAATAGTTCTATACATATACATACAAATTTTATATTTATAAAAATGTCATTATGTTCTAATTATTTTTTCATATCTGATCATAACATTTTATTAGATCCGTTCGGGGGACATTGTTTTTTATTGACGAACATTTTTTATTTAACACTGTCGATTTTTAGGTGATTTTCTTTCTCAAGATGTCTCAGTTTAGTTTCCAAGAGGAGGGGATTGATGATGAAAAATAGAGTTTAGGCCAGGCACGGTGGCTCATGCCTGTAATCCCAGCACTTTGGGAGGCTGAGGCATGCAGATTACATGAGGCCAGGAGTTTGAGACCAGCCTGGCCAACATGGGGAAACCCCGTCTCTACTAAAAATACAAAAATTAGCCAGGCGTGGTGGCATATGCCTGTAATCCCAGCTACTTGGGAGGCTGAGGCATGAGGTGGAGTTCTCAGTGAGCCAAGATCGGGCCATTGTACTCCAGCCTGGGTGACAGAGGGAAACTCTGTCTCAAAAAAAAAAAAAAGGAAAAGAAAAATTGAGTTTAAGGAAAAAGGTAAGAGTGGAATGGGAATTGCATTTACTGACCAGAGTATATGTGAGTTGTGGTTTGTGTGTGTGTGTGTTGAGACGGGGGGAAAGACATGTAAGGGTGTATGCCGTGGATTACATGTATTCTGTTTTCTGCCTCTACAGAACTTAGTCTCTTGGGAGAAGCCAACAAGTCACCACACTCTTAATCTCTGTGCTAAATACCTTGTGTGTATGTAACAGTTGGGATGAGGTTTGTTTGCAAGTAATAGAAAACCGAGAATACTAGTAATTTAAAAAAGAGTTTTATTTCTCTTATGTAAAGTCAAAGACATGGTATGGTGGCCACTTGGTTAGCAGGAGTGCAGGCTTATGTTTTTTGATTCTACCTCATGGTTCAAAGTGGCTAATCAAGCTTTAGCTATCATACCCAGATTCCAGCTAATAGGAAGAAGGAAAGGAGAATGAAAGATACGTTTTCTCTCTTTAAGCACATTTCCTAGAAATTGTACATATCACTTCTACATATATCCCAATGCCAAGTCTTTAGTCCTCAGGGTCACAATAGCTGCAAGGGAAATTAACCTTAATGCCAGGTAGCCACGTGACCTGCTAGAATTTAGGGGTTCCATTGTTAAGGAAGAAGGAAAAAATAGACGTTGAGGGACAGCTGGCCTTTTCCACCATATAGGGAAGGGTCAAAGTGTTGCAGGAACATATAGACAGGACATGTAAGCCAGACTTGGGGGGAAGGAGAGACCTTCCTAGGTTTTAGACATTCCTCACATACTATCAAATATTAGATTGTGCTCTCATCTTATATTCAGTATAATTTATAAAAGCAGTATGAGTTGAATTGCAGTTGACTAGCTGAAAAAATTATGTGTTTTTAAAACATTTAATCATTTTAGTTTTATAGGTTTACCCCCTCTCTAGATCTCAAATAAGTCTGCAGGTCCTTGAAAAACATCTAAGCCCCAGAGCCTATAGTGCCTAGTGGATAAGATGGCTGGGTTGGAGGTGGCGAATTACAATATCCTTTTCATAATTAGTAGATAATGGCATCTGAAACTCAAGTCATGGCAGTAGAGATAGAAATGGTTAGATTTGAGGGTTAATATACAGCCAATTCGAGGGTGGAAGGGTGTGATGAGTTCATGCTTAAATATATTGATTTGTGAGGATAAGACGTCTAAGTGGATATATGTGGAGCTCAAAAGAGGGAGGTAGACTAAATGAATCAGTAGCATATAGTTGCTGATTGCAACCACAAAAGTGGGTGAGTTGATGGGGGGTGAGTTAGATATCTCTGAATTATAGAGCTATTTAAAAAAAATATATAGTTGCCTAGACACCATACATGAAGATTTTTATTTTGTAAGTTAAGGCTGAGGTCCACTGGTATTGAGTAAAAAGAGAAGCTGACTTGGGGCAGGGACCTAAGAAAGACCAAATTTTGAGATGGTTAGGTAAGAGAAGCTGTGTTAGGACATAGATGAGTGAGAAAGTGGAAAAACAGGAGACTGGCATCGTAGGCCAGGAAAAGTGTTTCAAAGGGAAGGAGTGGTTACCAGCTTCAATTATTAGAAAGTTAAGTAAACCTAGGACTGAGAAATACCTGTTGGATTTAGCAGCAAAAAGTTGTTAGGTCTGTGAGAGATGCTGTTTCCATGGAGCTGGGGACCCAGGCAGTAGAAGCTGAATTACAGCGGGTAGATGAGTATGAAATGGGCAAATACAGAAGGTGGTAATATTTTAAAGAAGTTGTGTTATGAAGGAAAGAGGGAAAGAATGTGGTAGCTGGAAAAAGAGTATGGGTTAGCGGTTTTATTAAGGTAGAATGGTTTGCACCAACTTAAAAGCAGTTCAAGAGGGAGAAGTTGGAAAGGAGAAAGAGAAGTGATGGTATCTGAGGTTGGTGGGAGTGGAAGGGATTTAAAACACAGAAGGACCAGGGATACCTGCTTAGTTATAGGAACCTATTAACATTGATAATGTCCAGTACTAACACAAACACAGGACCCTTTTTACTCTGCTCCAAGTTATCTTCCTGATACGTTTCCCAATGTCCAGAAGATAAGACTCTGCCAGTCTTCACATTTCCCCAACTCATGCCTTCCCCCAAACCATCATGAAAGACATTTTTTCTTTATTCTTTTTCCCCATCAGAGAGGGAGAATTGTCCCCACTTTTCTGCTGTAATAGCAGTGGGGTTAGAGATGCAAGAGACATTTTTTTTTCTTTTTTTTTGAGGTGGAGTCTCGCTCTGTTGCCCAGGCCGGAGTACAGTGGCACGATCTTTGCTCACTACAAGCTCTGCCTCCCGGGTTCATGCCATTCTCCTGCCTTAGCCTCCCAAGTAGCTGGGACCACAGGCGCCTGCCACCATGCCCGGCTAATTTTTTTGTCTTTTTAGTAGAGGCGGGGTTTCACCGTGTTAGCCAGGATGGTCTCGATCTACTGACCTCGTGATTCGCCCATCTTGGCCTCCCAAAGTGCTGGGATTACAGGCGTGAGCCACCACGCCCAGCCGCAAGAGACATTTCTTACCAATTAGACAGGCAGAAGACCATCACCTACATTGCAGAATTCATATGTAAAGTATATGCGTGCATATTTGTAAATATTTTGAATTTGGGGGCTACCTTGTACTGCATTTCAGTCTGAATGAATGAATAATATTTATATGCCACTCAGAGCCATAAAACCCATAGGATGGTTAGTCCACTCATTCCGCATAAGAAACTTCTGTGAGAATATATTTTTCTAGCACACCATGTACAGCATTACCCACTAAATCAATGCTACATGTCACTAAGGTATGTGTGTATTAGATCCTAGAGTAGCATAGTTGCCACCTATATCATGTACTTTATAATAGTGATAGATCTGTTTCATTGTGGGTACTTTTTCAGTTAATCTTTATTACTTTTATTACTATTCAGTAATATTATCTGTGACTAGAATTATTCTTCTGTAGAAAAAACATCATTTGTGATAAGGGATCAAATAGTTTTTTTGAAAAAGACTTTTTAAAAATTTAGTTTTTAAAAGATATAACTTAAAATGTTTAGACATTTAATGCTTATCTTTCTCCATATTCCTGCTGATCTGATATGTATGTTTTAATTTATTCACTTATCGAACATGTGTTAATCATTTAGAGGTGATGGAGGTTCAGAGTTGGAAAGGCATCATCATAGTCTAGACAATGAAACCCACATAATTAATAATGTATAACGCAATTATTGTTAGTTTAGCAAATAGGATTTCAAGAAGCCAGTGCATTTCTCATGACATATTACTGGAAATCAAATACTTCCCTCATGATGGATATCCTTTCCATGCCAAGGAACAAGAAAAAAAATGGGTTTTATATATATATATATACATATATATATGTGTATATATGTATATATGTATGTATGTATGTGTATATATGTATATGTATATATGTATATGTGTATATATGTATATGTATATGTGTGTATATATATATACACGTGTGTGTGTATATATCTATATATATATATATAGATATATTTTTTTTGGTGGAGGGGTGATGGAGACTTGCACTGCCACCCTGGCTAGTGTGCAGTGGTACGATCTTGGCCCGCTGCAACCCCTGCCTCGTGGGTTCAAGTGATTCTGCTGCCTCAGCCTCCTGAGTAGGTAGGATTACAGGCACCTGCCACCATGCCCAGCTAATTTTTTGTATTTTTAGAAGAGATGGGGTTTCTCTATGTTGGCCAGGCTGTTCTTGAACTCCTGACCTTGTGATCTGCCCACCTTAGCCTCCCAAAGTGCTGGGATTACAGGCGTGAGCCACTGCGCCCGGCCGGGTTTTATAGTTTTATTTAGTTTTTTTGAGCTTTTAAAAATGAGCCTTAAGATTTGCTGATTTCCTACCTTGGTCTTATGAATGATTACTATTCTTTTATTATTATTATTTTTAGCTTTCTCTTTTATCTCGTGAATTATTTTTTCTTCTTTTTAGATTTGAGTATGACATTAGGGAGCCAACCTGAAAACCTGAAGAAGCATCTTGAATGATTGGAAGTAGCTGTTAGAGTGAATTTGTGAGAGCTAGGTTAGCTGGTTAATACTAGTTTAGCTGCACTACTTTTTGCTATTTGGGAAAGAAGTCACTAGTGTCTTCTTCGTATCTTTGATTTTAACTACCAGAATTTGCTTAGTGGGTCAGCAGGAGCTTAAGCTAGAGTCATTTTCGTTATTCAAGGATTGAACGTGTATCACTGGGGTACCTGTGACAAGGCCTCCACTCATTTATGTATGGCATCATGACTATTCTTGGAAATTTTTTTTTTCTAGTGGAGATATGGATCTTCTCAAAGAGAACTTGATAGCAGTAAAAAATAGGAACTTCTACTTCAAAGTTTAGCCAAAATTTTTTTAATTAAGCTTAAATTGAGTGATTTTTTATTTATCTGTGAAATGATTTGGAATATGGTTTGAAAAAATAATCCATACTTTTTTTAAGTCTGCAGTTTTTTCTTTTCCCTTTTTACAGTTGGATCGACTGGTTGTGGATGCAGCAAAGGAGAAAAGAGAAATGGAGCAAAAACATTCCACCATTCAACAAAAGGTACCTCGGGAAAAATTAAAAATTAATTCCACTTTATACAATTGCTTGGTTGTTGGTTTATGCAAGGTATCATTGTATTGGGACAAATCTTTTGAGTTCTTCTAATAATTGTGCAGATAAATTCCTCTTCTGTTTTTGAAGAGCAAAATGTTCTTCAGATTTTAAGGTATGTATTTTGTTATTTTTTCAGATCTTTGAAAGCTATGCTTCTTGAACCAGTTTATAAAAATTTGAATCTCTTAGGGCCTTAACTAAGCTAAAAGTGGCCTTTAGTTAGAATTCAAAACACTATTCATAATTACATTTAGGATACCACCAACTCCCTGTAAAAGTGTGTGTCCGTGTGTGTGTTGCGGGCCAGGGAGTGTGGATGCACCTTAGTGTCAACATGCGTGTTT
Organism: Nomascus leucogenys; assembly: GCF_006542625.1. NCBI lineage: Eukaryota > Metazoa > Chordata > Mammalia > Primates > Hylobatidae > Nomascus > Nomascus leucogenys. The sequence continues at coordinate 116,268,194 of NC_044391.1, read as the reverse complement.
GGTCTTACAGACTTTCCAACTGCAGTCACTGCAAGGCAGCCTTTCCTCTCTGTCACGAGATGCTAAAACTTCACTTGCATTGCCTGTTAAATTGTCTAAGCCTGGCTAAACTTACTTTGAAAATATTTTTTAAAATGAAAACTCAAATATTAAACCAGTTTTTATTTCTTCATGCTAAAAGAGTTGAGTGTGACATTCCTGCAACTCAACTTTCTTATAAAGTCAGTGGTACTTTTTGTGTAGTTATCTGAAAATAAAAGGAGAGTGTTGAATATAGAAATATAAGTATGCACAGAATGCCTTCTGGCATTGCTTTAAGAAATCTGTTTTCTTGGTATTGAGCAGTAAAATCAACTTTTTTATGGTTTATTTAGAATTTAAAATACCAGTAAACTAGATCTAATGTAGAAGATGTCAGTGGAAAAAGATGAAAACAAAATCAATAATAAAAGTAAGAAAAATTTAATTGATGATGGATTATTAATGCTCAAAGAAAAATAATTAAAGGAAAGATTTCTACAAGACCATCTTTAAGTTAGCTACTTTCTAGTTAGTGTCAGGTGAGACAAACTCCACGTTTTATTTTGTTTCGTTTACAGTTAGATTAACTTTTGTTTGCATAACTTTTTATTTTAAGTTGACAGATAAAAATTTTACATAATTAGAGTGTACAGTATGATGTGTTGATGGGTAACGAGTTTTAATGACATGATCATGAAAAGATTGCTAAAAATTGGGACCAATTGTTTTTAATTAAAATGAGATACGGTATTTGTAGAAATATTCGAATATTTCCTTAAATTGAATTACTTAATAAACACTATGCATCTTTTAATATCTTTTCCTATTGTGAACACAGTTCAGTGTTGTACTGAAGCTTCAAAAATGGTAAATTATTAACTCTAAGAATAACTTATTTGATTTTAAATAATATTCAACTGTTTTCCTTTAAAGAAAATAATGCTATTTTTTGCTCATTATGAATACTGACCTCTTTTCTGCCCTTAAATGCTGACACAAGGCTGCATTACAGGTAAAAAAAAAAAAAAAAAAAAAAAAAAAAAAAAAAAAAAAAAAAAAAAAAAAAAAAAAAAAAAAATCAGTCCACTAAAAACTAAGGGAAAGTATGTCTCATGTAGTTATGTAGATTTTTTCAAAAATTTAAGTTGATCAATTGGAGAAACAGTGATGCTTTGAACATTCATGTGTGGATATGTGCACGCATTTTACATTTCTGATGTATTTATACCTAGGAGTAAAACTGCCGAGTTAGAAGGTGTATTAGCATTAGCAGGTCATTTAGCATAAGTAGATAATGCTACATTGTTTTTCAAAATACTATACTATCTTAGCAGATAGCACTATATGAGAGTTCCTATTTGCCAGCTCATTATATTATGAGACTTTTAGATTTTGGCCAATTTGATCAGTAGATATAGACATCTTCTTGTAGTTTTAACTTCTTCAGTGACTAATGAGCTTAAGCACCTTATCTTATATCTATTGGTCTTTTGCACATCTTACTTGTAAAACGTCTATTAATCTTTCTCTCATTTTTCCACCAGGCTGCCTGACGTTTGATCGAATTTATAATATATTTGAGGCATATGTGTTTTTAATTTTCATATAGCTTATTTTTATCAGTCTTACGGTTGATGCTTTTTGTGTCTTGTTCAGTAAATCCTTTCCATTTCAAGATCATGAAGAGATATCTCTTGTATTATAGGTTTGCTTTTTAGATCTTTATTTTTTATTTTATTTTATTTTATTTTGGTCCTGTCGCCCAGGCTGGAGTGCGGTGGCGCGATCTCTGCTCACTGCAACCTCCGCCTCCTGGGTTTAAGTGATTCTCCTGCCTCAGCCTCCCAAGTAGCTGGGATTACAGTCGCACGCCACCATGTCCCAGCTAATTTTCGTATATTTAGTAGAGATGGGGTTTCGTCATGTTGGTCAGGATGGTCTTGATCTCCTGAACTCAGGTGATCCATCCACCTTGGCTTCCCAATGTGCTCGGATTACAGGTGTGAGCCACAGTGCTGGTTTTTAGATCTTTAATTGGGTTTTTGTGTGTGGTGTGAGGTAGAGATCTAGTTTCCTTTAATTCTCCCACTGGTAGTCAGTTGATCCAGACTAGTTATTAAAAAGTTTACTCTTTCCCAAATGCTCTGTGGTATGTCCTGTGTTATATATCACATTTCCATATATGTGAGGCCCATTTCAGTTTCTGTATTCTGTTTCACTGTCTTTTTGTCTAAACTGTCAATACTATGCTGTCTTAATTATTTTTGGCTTTAGGGTGACTTCTTTAGTGACTAATGGGCATCTTATATTTATTGGTCATTTGGATATCCTATTTGTGAACTATTAGTCTTTATCTCATTTTCCTACCAGGTTGCCTAATTGTTGATCAAATGCTTTTAAAACTTTTTTTCTTTCTTTTTATTTTTCATTTTCAATTTTTGTGAGTACATAGTAGGTGGTATTATTTATGGGATACAGGAAATATTTTGATACAGGCATGCAATGCATAATAAGCACATCATGGAAAACAGGGTATCCATCCCCTCAAGCATTTATCCTTTGTGTTACAAACAATCCTATTGTATTCTTTTAATTATTTTTAAATGTACAATTAAATGATTTTGACTGTAGTCACCCTGTTGTGCTATCAAATACTAGGTCTCATTCATTCTGGGTTTTTTTTGTATCCATTAACCATCCCTACTCGCTGACACCTCCAGTTCCCACCACCACTCCCAGCCTCTGGTAACCATCCTTCTCCTCTGCAGCTCCCTGAGTCCAGTTGTTTTATTTTTTAGATCCCACAAATAAGTGAGAACATGAATGTTTGTCATTCTGTTCCTGGCAAGCAAATTCTTGATATCTAATAGCAAAGCTTCCTACCTTCACTCCTTCAATTTTGTATGAATCAAAATTAATATATTTTATTATATCTTCAAATCTATGGGCTTAGTATATTCTCCATTTATTTAAGTTTTCGTTAATGGCTTTCATAAAGTTTTATGATTTTTCTTGTACATCTTTTGTTAGATTTATTCCTAGACACTTGTATTCTGAATGTTATTTTTAAATGTATTTATTTTACCACTGTTCTGTCTGCGATAAAATTGATTTTTCTGTATTGATTTTGTAACTAGTAATCTCTTTTAATATTGATTTATCTCTCGATTCTTTTGGATGTTCTGTGTATGAAGTCTTATCATCTACCAATAATGATAGTTTTTTCCTTTCTTTCCAATCTTTTACTTTTTTTCTTTTGTCATTTTGCTGGCTAGGAGTTTCATCATGATCTTGAGTGAAAGTGGTAATAATGGTTTTTCTTGTCTTGTTTGCTGTTTCAAAGGGAAAGTTTCTATTAGATTCCCCTTTGACCAGCCTTGGTTTTGCATTCTGTCCCTGGACCTCACACCAAACTCAAGTTCTCCTGATAGGCAGATGCCCTTGCTCTCCTTACCTCTTTGGATTCCAGTTTTCACTCAGTCTTTTGCCTTTGAGTATTCCTTCCTAGTTTGTCAGGTCATCAATGTATTTAAGGAGATTCTAACACTATGTCTTTCATCCAACATATTTCATTGCTAAAGTTATGAAATCTGTCACATTTTAAGTACTACAAAATATTAGTTGATATTAATAGTAATTAAATTGAAGACAATTTATCTCAAGAAGTATAGTTGAAAATTAGAGAAACACTTGTAATGCCCTGCACTTTCAAGGAAGTCTTTTAAGTTGACCAAGGTTATGAAAAACTACAGATGTTACAAATGAAACCTTCAGAATGTTAACAAAGTCAATTATATTTATATTTATTGCTTAATTCTCTCTGTATAATTAATTATAGCCTCAAATAAATTTTAAATGAGGGCATTAAAGTTTCCCTGATTTTTTTTTTCCCTCCCAAAGAAAAAGTAGGAAGCAATGTAGCAATTTGTTTACAGATTCTGCTTCATTTGATTATTTTGGATTATCAGGTCTTTTCGTGGTTAAAGTTTCAAAGGTGTCAGGAGAGATTATTTTTTTTTTCTCTATTGAAATTCTGAATTTAGTTTTTTTCCTGTTCCTGACTTAGTACACTCATAAATTTGGAGGGCCCTTAGACGGTTGTCACTCTGCCTTCCCTCCGGTGCAGGGCCCCAGCATCTCAGTAGATGCTGCCAAAATGTTTCCCAAGACAGGACGTTTACTACTCCTTAATAGGGTGGAATTCTAATTTTAATTATTGGTCCAGGAGGAATTTTAAAAGTTATGGGACTGGCTTTAGAGTTTTAAATTTGCTGAAAACAGCAGTCTTAGAGTTTTGTTCAAAATGCTTTGAAGTTTGTTAGGCAATATTTTAAATATTGAATTTCTGATTTCCAAACTTTATGAATGTTTGGAAGAAAATTGAAAGTTTAAATTGCATTCAGGTGAAGATTTAGATAATTAGAACGCTAGAAGAAGACTATGAGTGATTTCATAGTACTCATAAAAAAGTGAGTTCAACTTGCCCACTTCAAACTGTAGACTAAGATCTGATTCCTTTGAAAACTAAATTTTATTTTAGGAAAAAATGCCATAGACACTGTCAGATTCAAAAACTACCATGCCTGGGCTCAATGGCTCACACCTGTAATTCCTGCACTTTGGGAGGCTGAGGCAGGTGAATCACTTGAAGTCAGGAGTTTGAGACCAGCCTGGCTAACATGGTGAAATCCCGTCTCTACTAAAAATACAAAAATTAGCTGGGCATGGTGGTAAACGTCTGTAGTTCCAGCTACTCAGGAGGCTGAGGCAGGAGTATCACTTGAACCAGGAAGCAGAGGTTGCAGTGAGCTGAGATTGCGCCACTGCACTCCAGCCTGGGTGACAGAGTGAGATTCTGTCTCAAAAAAAAAAAAAGGACTACCACGGTAGTAATATCTTTAGAAAATAGTGGTAACTTTAAATAATCCCAATTAAGGCCAGGCACAGTGGCTCACCCCTGTAATCCCAGCACTTTGGGCAGCTGAGGCGGGCAGATCACGAGGTCAGGAGATCGAAACCATCCTGGCTAACACGGTGAAACCCCGTCTCTACTAAAAATACAAAAAATTAGCCGGGCGTGGTGGCAGGCACCTGTAGTCCCAGCTACTCGGGAGGCTGAGGCAGGAGAATGGCGTGAACCTGGGAGGCGGAGCTTGCAGTGAGCCGAGATAGCACCACTGCACTCCAGCCTGGGTGACAGAGCAAGACTCCGTCTCAAAAAAAAAAAAATCCCAATTAAATATAATCATATACTTTAAAAAATTGTTAACACATATCACCATAGAATACTGTGATAGGCTGGGCACAGTGGCCCATGCCTGTAATCCCGACACTTTAGGAGGCTGAGGCAGACAGATCACCTGAGGTCAGGAATTCAAGACCAGCCTGGCCAACATGGTGAAACCCTGTCTCTACAAAAATACAAAAATTAGCTGGGCATGATGGCCTATGTCCGTAATTCCAGCTACATGGGAGACTGAGACAGGAGAATCACTTGAACCCGGGAGGCAGAGGTTGCAGTGAGCTGAGATCACTTCATTGCACTCCAGGCTGGGTGGCAGGCAGAGCGAGACTCTGTCTCAAAAAAAAAAAAAAAAAAAAAGTTATGATAAAACAAAGAATTTTAAATGTCATACCCTGTGTAGTATTTAGTTGTTTCCCTTGTTTATTTGTATACATATTATTTTGTGCTTTTAATCACAATGTATATACAGCTTATATTGATTTATTTTCTGTTTTGCACTATATATGATTATATGTCCTTAGGTCATCACAATAAGTATTGCATAAAATAATCCACTAAAGTGAAATACTTTAATGTATTGAAACATTTCATTATTGATCATTTAAGTCCTCCTTCATTTTTCTTATTAATATTGTTGTAGCTGTCTTAATATAAACCTTTTCTTCCTTTTGAACTCTTTTCTTAGGATCCATTTCTTGTCTGGGAAACTTAGTCAAGTCATATGAACTTCTTTATGTGTTATTTTGTCTAGGATTTCTCCAGTGATGATTCTAAGTTAGAATATAACGTAGATGCTGCAAATGGCATAGTTATGGAAGGATATCTGTTCAAACGAGCCAGCAATGCCTTCAAAACTTGGAACAGGTAATATATTTCAAATACTAGTCTTGATCTGTACATAGTTTTGATTTTCTGACTTTCTCTGTGATTTGACAACTCTCTCCTTCATAATTCTTTAACTTCTGTAAATTCCATAGAAACTTTCCTGAACCCAGTCTATTGAAGATAGATGCCCTTTAGAAGCAGGTGAAGAATAAAATCATTAATTCTAAATTCTAAAAATAAGCAAGGATTAAATAAGGAAGCAAGGAGAATTTTTATAATGCTTGGTCTATAGTGGCTAGCTCATTATAGTAAATAAATTTTGAATATGGTCTACCTCCTATATTTGTCATAAAATAGATTTGGGTACAAATTATGAATATGATAGATGAATAGGACAAGTGAGCTTTCTTTTTTCTTTTGGTTTCTCCTCTATATGATGTTTATGTACATTTATTCTTAGTGTTTGCTTATTGTATTAGTACATTTTCTCACTGTTATAAAGATACTACCTGAGACTGGGTAATTTATAAAGAAAAGAGTTTTAATTGACTCACAGTTCTCCATGGCTGGGGAGGCCTCAGGAAACTTACAGTCATGGCAGAAGGTGAAGGGGAAGCAGGTACCTTCTTCGCAAGGCAGCAGAGAGAGAGTGCTCAGGGGAAATTGCTGCTTTTAAACCATTATATCTTGTGAGAACTCCCTCACTATCATGAGAACAGCATGGGGGAAACCGCTCCCATGATCCAATCACCTCCCACCAGGTCCTTTTTTCAACATGTGGGGATTACAATTTAAGATGAGATTTGGGTGGGGATACAGAGCCAAACCATATTTCACCCCTGGCCTTTCTCAAATCTCATGTCCTTTTCACATTTCAAAATCAATCAGGACTTCCCAACAGTTCCCCAAAGTCTTATCTCATTCCACCATTAACTCAAAAGTCCAAGTCCACAGTCTTATCTGAGAAAAGGCAAGTCCCTTCTGTCTATGAGCCTGTAAAATAAAAAACAAGTTAGTTACTTCCAAGATACAAGGGAGGTGTAGGCATTGGGTAAATGTTCCCATTCCAGATGGGAAAATATGACCAAAACAAAGGGGTCACAGGCCCCACACAAGTTCAAAACCCAGCCAGGCAGTCATTAAATCTTAAAGCTCTAAAATCTCCTTTGACTCCATGTCTCACATTCCAGGGCAGGCTATGCAGTGGGTGGGTTCCCATGGCCTTAAGGCAACTCCACCTCTGTGGCTCTGCAGGATATAGCCCCTGCACTGCATTGAGTGCCTGCAGTGTTTCCAGGTGCATGGTGCAAGCTGTTGGTGGATCTACCTTTCTGGGGTCTGGAGGATGGTGGCCCTCTTCTCAAAGCTCCACTAGGCAGTGCCACAGTGGGGACTGTATGTGGGAGATCCAATCCCACATTCCCTTCTGCACTGCTTTAGGAGAGGTTCTCCATGAGGGCTCCTCCCCTGCCGCAGACTTCTGCCTGGACCTTCAAGCATTTCTATACATCCTCTGGAATCTAGGTGGAGTTTCCCAAACCTAAATTCTCATCTTCCATGCATCTGTAGGCCTAATACCACATGGAAGCCACCAATGCTTGGGGCTTGCCCACTCTGAAGCAGTGGCCCGAGCTGTACCTTGGCCTCTTTTAGCCATGGCTGGAATTGGAGTGGCTGGGATGCAGGGCACCAAGTCCCAAGGCTGCACAGAGCAGCAGAGTCCTGGGCCCTGGCCCACAATACTATTTTTCCCTCCTAGGTCTCCGGACCTGTCATGGGAGGGTCTGCCTCAAAGATTTCTTACATGCCCTGGAGACATTTTTCCCATTGTCTTGGATGTAAACATTCAGCTCCTCATTATTTATGCAAATTTTTGCAGCTGGCTTGAATTTCTCCTCAGAAAATGGATTTTTCTTTTATACCTCATGGTCAGGTTGCAAATTTTCCAAACTGTTATGCTCTGCTTCCCTTTTAAACTAAGTTCCAATTTCATATCTTTTCTTTGTGAACGCATATAACGGAACACTTTTGGGAAATCCAAGTCACCTCTTGAATGTTTTCCTGCTTAGAAATTTCTTCTGCCAGATATCCTAAATCCTCTCTCTCAAGTTTAAGGTTCCACAGATCTCTAGGGCAGGGGCAAAAATGCTGCCAGTCTCTTTGCTAAAGTATAGCGAGAGTGACATTTGTTCCAGTTCCCAATAAGTTCTTCATCTCCATCTGAGACCACCTCAGCCTGGACTTCATTGTCCATATCAGTATCAGCATTTTGGTCAAAAGCATTCAATAAGTCTCTTGGAAGTTCCAAACTTTCCCTCATCTTCCTGCCTTCTGAGCCCTCCAAACTGTTCCAACCTCTGCCTGTTACTCATTTCCAAAGTGGCTTCCACATTTTCAGATTATCTTTATAGCAGTACCCCACTCTGCTGGTACCAGTTCTCTGTATTAGTCCATGTTCACACTGCTATAAAGATACTACCTGAGACTGGGTAATTTATAAAGAAAGGAGTTTCAATTGACTCACAGTTCTCCATGGCTGGGGAAGCCCCAGGAAACTTAGAATTATGGCAGAAGGGGAAGCAGGCATCTTCCTCACAAAGGTGGTAGGAGAGAGAGAGCTCAGGGGAAACTGCCACTTTTAAACTATCAGATCTCCTAAGAACTCCCTCACCATCACGAGAACAGCATGGGGAAAACTGCCTGCATGACTCAGTCACCTCCCACCACATCCGGCCCACAGCATGTGGGGATTATAGTTAAAGGTGAGATTTGGGTAGTGACACAGAGCCAGTCCATATCACTTATGAATCTTTTTTTTTTTCCTGCCCTTTGTGAACAAAATGCTTATGAATCTTTAAGCTAGGTGATACTGATCTTTTGATCTTTGCAATAACTTCAATAAAACAGGAGTTTTAGGAAATAGGATTTTTTTCATATATGAAGCTGTGGCAGTTGGTGCTCCTTTATTCTAAACTTGATGGCTACCAAAAACTTTGAAGGTTTTGCTAAACAAATTTTTATAAAATATAAATCTGTTAAATGTCTGTTAAAAGAATGTATAAAATATTTCATTGTATTTTCTCATGTAGTAATATACTAAAATGAAATAACTTCAGACATTAAAGCTTCAACCAAAAGACTGATTGTCACAGGATCATTCTTCTGGGTATCAGTGCTTATCTTTTATTCAAGGATGCCTCTATTTTTGCCAAAAATAAAAAAGTACTCAAAAAAATTCTGTAATATGAGTAGTAGTTGGATTCTAGTTGATTTACTATTATATTATTGGTTATAATGTGTTTATTACTTGAAGAGAATATGAATTTAATGATGTTGTTTTTATTTTTAAAAAATGGACATTAGTAAATATAATTTCCTAGTAAGTTTAACTTTGTGTTCATTTTTGTTAAATGGAAAAATTTAATGTTTTATTAAAATGGGTTTCTAGTGTAATTATTTTTATGTCTTGGTGTTGAGGTTATATAGAAAAAACATTCACTGGGTGGGCACAGTGGCTCACGCCTATAATCCCAGCACTTCAGGAGACTGGGGCAGGTGAATCACTTGAGGTCAGGAGTTTGAGACCAGCCTGGCCAACATGGTGAAATCCCATCTCTACTAAAAATACAAAAATTAGCCTGGCGTGGTGGTGTATACCTATAATCCCAGCTACTCGGCAGGCTGAGGCAGGAGAATTGCTTGAACACAGGAGGCAGAGGCTGCAGTGAGCCGGGATTGCACCACTGCACTCCAGCCTGGGTGAGACTCTGTCTCAAAAAAAAAAAAAAAAAATTCACTGACATTTCTGAACGTCGGTGATTTATTGAGCATTCCCCAGCATTTGATATTGCCAGATGTTTACATGGTAGGTGGTTTGTTTTATTCAAAATAATTTTTCTGAACCTGAGAGTGAATATAAAATGGAAAGAATAATGATTATATTTGATGTTAAACCTGACTTTAGAGAGCTTTAAAAATAATACATGGGCTGGACATGGTGGTTCATGCCTGTAATCCTAGCACTTTGGGAGGCTGAGGTGGGTGTATCACTTGAGGCCAGCAGTTTGAGACCAGCCTGGCCAACACAGTGAAACCCTGTCTTTACTAAAAATAGAAAAAATTAACTGGACATGGTGGCGCATGCCTGTAATCCCAGCTACTTGGGAGGCTGAGGCAGAAGAATCGCTTGACCCTAGGAGGCAGAAATTGTGGTGAGTCAAGATTGTGCCACCGCACTTCCAGTCTGCGCGACACAGTGAGACTCTGCCTCTCAAATAAATACATAAATAAATAAAAATAAGAATAGTACATGAATATAGGGGGACCAACTCAAGTGGTGTGGTTAGAAATAATGTTTCTAGCTAAAGTGAAAATGAAAACTTAAAATTACATTTTCTAAGCTCTAAAAAGTAAGACAGTAGTCTTTTAAGCCTTTCCTGACAAATTTCTGTAGCCAGAGTAGAAGTTGGAAAAAAAAAAAAACAAAGAAAAAACAGCTTGACCGGTGAGTCTTTATAATAAAGATTCTCACCAGTATGTTTTCATGATATAATGGCAGAATTGAATTTAGCCTTCAGATTTCAAAACAACCTACTTAAAGTTTAACAAAGTGAAAATACAGTAGATCCATAGAAACATACTATTATGTTAAGAAGAAAAGAAATGAACTTCCATGGACTACTACAATGAGAGATGGTCTCAGACTTCAAAATGAAGCATACTAAGTGTTAGTGGAATATTGCACTACCATTTAGGACAATAGAAGGAAATTAATTTTGATTTACACATGAACCTTTTCATTATTATTTATTTTCTGAATTACATTGGCATAGATATTAAAACAGCTAAAATCAAGTGAGGAATAATGGTTAAATTTTCAGTTGCAGACATGACCTCCTGTTTACAAAGTGAAAAAAAAAATGCCTTTGGAAATTAGGCTGTTGTTAAAGGAGATGCCATCTGTACGTAGTGAAATGGCAGTTATTGATTAGAATCATAGATTGTAGAGCACCCTTGTTTTCAATAAAGAAATGGAACTTCAGAGAGATAGTCACTCTTTCAAGGTCACACAGCTGGTTTGTGAACAAATTGAGGTGCAAAACCTGGAACTCTGAACTCTGAAGAAGGAAAATAAATAGATACTAACATAATTTATTTAGTGATAACTTGGAAACACTAATAACAAAACTGAATAATTACTTGCTATGCTCAGTCTTTGTTGAAATAGAAAATACAGCTAAAAGCATAGAATGTACTACATGGTATTTTAAAGCAAAATGTTCCGTATGCTGCTGGTATAGATGTAAATGTTTTATTTCTATTGGCCTTTTGTATTATAAGAAGTGTATACATAGATTAAAGATTAATACTACGTATGTGTGGCCTTCAAGTCACTGATATCATTTCATGAAAATAGGGTGGGCAATTGGGAGAAATATTTTTGGCTAATATTTTATAATCTTTGATATCCTCTATTTAGTGAACCTACTTTCTTTATGACAACTTTTCATTTATCTCAGGTTTATATAGGCAATTCCTACAGTGATTATTTTCCTTAATTTTTAGGAGCTGCTTATTAAGATGAGGCACGAGATACTATCTATATTTTATAGCCATGACCATTGAGGCAGAAAATAATAGTAGAGGTATATCCCAAGTATGCTAAGTCCTGCCAGAACTTCCTGTAACATAGTATTTGAAGAACTTTTTGAATATTCTTGAAATTTTCAGAGTCTTAAGAGTTGGAATTAATTGTACAAATGCATATGTGTATAAAAAGTAAATAAAATGCAACAGATACTTTTGATTATTTTGTTAGGTTCAGAGCTTAAGCTTGTTTCTTAATTCTTGCTTTATTTTCGTATCATGCTAGTCCTTTGCTTATTTTGCACATTTTTCGTTTTCATTCTTTTACCACCTTTCCCTTATGTTTTAATCCTGCCCCTTTTTTCACACGACAGGAAAAAGCCCGATCATATCAGGTACCAAATGGCTTCCTTCCCTTTACCCTCATCTTACTCCAGTTTCCTTTTTGGCACGAGAAAGCTCATAATTAACTTGCATTCCAGTTGGATTACTTGCAATGGATAAAAAGTCTCTTTATGTTTTAAATTGGGAAGAAAATATAAATATTTTGAGAAATGGAATTATACCTTTTAATTGTACATCTCCTCAATTTGTTTTAATCTGTAAAGGAATATTTGATTTATTTATAATTACCCAAAGAAGATACAGATTGAGTAATTTACTTTTTTTTTTTTTAAACATATCTTAGTTTTTTAAAAAGAGAAATAAAGGCTGGATGTGGTGGCATGCCTCTGTGGTCCCAGTTACTCCAGAGGCTGAGGTGGGAGGATCACTTGAGCCCAGGATTTCCAGACTGCAGTGAGCTATGATTGCACCACGACACTCCAGGCTGAGTGACAGAGTGAGGCCCTGTCTCTCAAAAAATTACATATATGTCTAAACAAATAAAAATATAGAGGGAGATAAGCTAGTAAACTCTTTTTAAAAATTAGAGCAGTAACTAGGATTAGTCCTTTTGGTAAATCCATATTGATTATGTTGAAAGACTACATTGTCAGTTCGTTACCTTTTTTTTGTTTTGCCATTTATTTTCTCTGTATAAAAATAAATTGAAGTAAAGGAGCATTCATGTTCAGGCTTTTAATTTTTACCAGTTGTTTACCTGTTTGGCACTTACATGAATGTGTAAATAAACCCATCATCTGTATAGTTCTAGTGATAAAGCTTCTACAGATTTAGAAGTTTGACTTTTACTCATGTTCTTGATTTCAAGAGCAGTCTGGGACTAGTGATCAAACATGGTAGAAGATAACTCGATTTTTTTGTTTATGTATATTTTTCTTTTCCTGCCCAAATTTTGTCATTTGGAAGCTCTAATTGGTATGTTAATATTAATAATATTTAATAATTTATAAATTTAATATTTACAACAAATATATTTTAAAGTATAATATTTAGAATTTAATAAAATGTGTATTGAGTTATTTCAATTTGAGATACAAAGTGGTACCTTATTTTTCTTAATGAAGCAAGAAATTTTTCTATTTTAAAAACTGTCTTGGCTGGGCACGGTGGCTCATGCCTGTAATCCCAGCACTTTGAGAGGCTGAGGTGGGTGGATCACTTGGGGTCAGGAGTTCAGGACCAGCTTGGCCAACGTGGCGAAACCCCGTCTCTACTAAAAATACAAAAATTAGCCGGGCGTGGTGGTGCATGCCTGTAATCCCAGCTACTCAGGAGACTGAGGCAGGAGAATCGCTTGAACTCAGGAGGCGGAGGTTGCAGTGAGCCGAGATTGTGCCACCGCACTCCAGCCTGGGCAACAGAGTGAGACTCCATCTCAAAAACAAAAAACAAAACAAAAAACTGTCTTGTATTTTGGCTTTGTGGTCAGTTTCTGAATCCAAAGTTAAGTATTTTTTCTATATTTCACAGTCCATGAGCTGTTTTTAAGTCTTACTTTTCTTTTTCTTAGAAATGTTAATAACAACTAGGGCGGGGCGTGGTGGCTCATGCCTGTAGTCCCAGCACTTTGGGAGGCCAAGGTGGGTGGATCATTTGAGACCAGGAGTTAGAGACCAGCCTGGCCAACATGGTAAAACCTCGTATTTACTAAAAATACAAAAATTAGCAGGGTGCGGTGGCGTGTGTCTGTAACCCCAGCTACTTGGGAGGCTAAGGTACCAGAATCGCTTGAACCCAGGAAGTGGAAGTTTCAGTGAGCCAAGATCGCACCCCTGCACTCCAGCTTGGGCGACAGAGTGAGACTCTGCTTCAAAACAAACAAACAAACAAAAAACAATGAAATGTTAATAACAACTAGGATTATTCTATAGAAATAATTAAAAATTATATTCCCTTTTACTTACCTGATTAAAGTTTTGGTCAATGTTACTAGTTTTTTTTTTATTTATAATAGCAATGGAGGAGTGACAGTGTCGTAAGACACGCAAATCTTAGTATAATAATTGAAAAAATGTTTTCTACCTAGGATATATGATATTTTTCCTTAAGAGATGTAAAATTAAGAGTTTATATTTTCTTTCCTCAGTTAATAAAAACTGATATTATGAAAACGTCATTCAGAAGCAGATAGATGGCAGAGGAACTGGGTTTCAGAAATACATATGATCCTTAGAGTTAATAATCAGAGGGATAGGTCTTTGACAACAACATAAGTTTTAATATAGCATTTTGATACTATTTTTAGAAGATATTGTCCTAAGATGCAGCTGATCAAGAGCGTGAAAAGTTTACCTAAGTGTGTTTTTTTTTGTTGTTCAGTAAAACTCTTGGTAGATTTCATCAAATTACAGAATTTACTATCATATAAAACAAATGATTTTGTATTACTACAGTTCACCCTACTTCAAATGATTTTTACGTAAACACTTTCATCAGTATCAGAGATTGTTTCCATTGCATGTCATCCTATGTGGCAGGGTTGCACCATTTTGTTTGTTTGTAGGTATTTCCTTAACATTTCTAACAACTATCTGTCCCAAAGTAAAGAAACCCAGAAGTTCTTCCTTTTCTAGCCTACCTCTTGATGATTTGCATTTAGAGGCAACCCAGCTCATTTTATCTAGATGCTTATTTAACAAATATCTTTTTTAATAGTAATGGTGATTCCTCTTTAAGTGGCAAGAAAACCTAAACAGTCTGTCTAGTAAATGGCTTAAAAGTGGAAAAGCATCTTCTAGTCATGAGATGAGAACAGCTTTGGATAATTAACTTAATTTTTAAAAATAGAAATTCTAAATGTCTAAATACAATTTCTAATGCTTCATATTAGTATCAATGAAAAGGTAGAATATCTGCTAATTGATTAATAACTAATGTTACGATAGAAATCATCTTACATGAAACTAATTTTAAAATAATGATTCAAATACTGTTTTACCTTTCATGCTTGATAAGAAGTTTTGCTTTCTTTTCTGAATGGCTTTTGGCTGTGAATTTTTTTATGCCTTTAGGTCTTTTATTGTTTTAATAAATTAGAATTAGTAAATATGTAATATATAGCTTAGATTTTTCTTCTAAAAAAGATAGTAGATTGTTTGCCTAATAATTTACAGTAATGAGCAGAATCATATAAATAGTTGAGTGAATCATTTGTAGTAATAACTTTGATTATTTTACTTAGGAGTATTTTATATGAAAGTAAGGCCAAGCTAATTTGTGATTATCTCTTGTTAGATGTCGTTTCTGACATGATTAGTTTTCTGTTTTGCTTATCAAATCAAACCCTTACTGAATTATCTGCTGAAAGGTTGAAAATAAAGCACAATTTATTTCAATGTTTTTCTGTATACAAGTGGATTTTTTTTTTTTTTTTTTTTTTTTTTTTTTGAGACGGAGTCTTGCTCGGTCGCCCAGGCTGGAGTGCAGTGGTGTGATCTTGGCTCACTGCAACCTCCGCCTCCCGGGTTCAAGCGATTCTCCTGCCTCAGCCTCCTGAGTAGCTAGGATTACAGGTGCCTGCCGCCATGCCCGGCTAATTTTGTATATTTTATTAGAGGCTGGGTTTCACCATGTTGGTCAGGCTGGTCTCGAACTCCTGACCTCAGGTGATCGACTTGCTTTGGCCTTACCTCAGGTAACCTGACCTCAGGTGATCCACTCGCTTTGCTGGGATTAACAGGCATGAGCCACTGTGCCTGGCCACAAGTGGATACTTTTATTCACAATATACATTTATGCCAACTTTATGAGAAAAGCAATTATTTCTGGGGAAAGAGTTCAGTTATTTTTAAGGAACCTCAAAAACTGTAAATTTGTACTTTAAAACAGTTATTATTTGGTGATAGTATAAAGGATAACTGCTTTTGTTAGGATCTAAATTTGTGACATGAAATTAATCAAAATGTAGTACTTTAATTTTCCTAACCTGTGGTTTTAAAACGTTTGTTCTTTACTTTCAATAGTTTTCCCATATTAGAATCAGTTTATATAAAGCAAAATAATACAGTGGACTTCTCAAAACATAATTACCACAATGTGATTTCCAGTGCTTTCTCGAATATTTCATTTCTAACAACAATGGAAATAAATTATGTTTATGAAAACTTAATCTATTTTGTGTTTCTGTAGGCGCTGGTTTTCAATACAGAATAATCAGTTGGTTTACCAGAAAAAATTTAAGGTAGGTGTTAGTAAGTGAAACACCAATGAGTTACCAATTTCAGTTATTTATCTCTTTGTTTTGGTAAACATTGAAGTCTATACATACTCACATGTGTAAAATTAATGCAATTATTTATTAGTTTTATGTTTGAGCAGGTATAAGAGGACTCTAGGGTGGAAAATATCAACATTTAATTCTTAAAAGCAAAGTGATTTTGAATCCTGGGTTCTTAATTCCTTGCTTTGAGATGGATTTTTCTGGGTCACAGGATTTTTAAAAATGTTTTGGTAGCTTTTAAATGGTATATATTAGTTGTACATACTTTTGTGGTACATGTGCTATTTTGATACTTGTATACAATGTGTGATGATCAAATCAGGGTAACTGGGGTATCCATCACCTCAAACATTTTTGTCTTAGGAACATTACAAATCTCCTCTCCTAGCTGTTTTGAAATATACAACATACTTTTATTTCTTTATATGTATCTTTGTCTAGTCCATGACAGAAATAACACTGCCATTCCATAGCACTATTTTGAAGATGAAAGAGAGGGTGCCTTTTAAATAATGTCACAGTAGGGCCAAAGGTGATAAGACAGAATGGCTAAAAATTACATTAATTAAAATGTAAGCTGAAAGTAATTTAAATAGAACCCCTTAAATTTGTTAATATCGTTTTATATGTTTGTTTTCCTGAACCTTATTTTAAGGATGAGGACGTTTTATTTATGGGAAAGACATATTGGGATTACATATGAGTTGAGAATATTAAAATAACTAGAAACAAAAGAAGGAATCATTAGTTAATGGATAACTTGCTTTTCACCTAGTTACTTTTTATGAATGATACTCTGTAAACTGCAGATTTCAAATCTCTACTCTTGAGATGACACAATATGAAATTTTACTTGCTTGGTTCTGTGGTAGCCGGTTTGTATGACAGAAGCTCTTTAATCAGCTAATTAGTTCATGGTTTCTTCTATTCTGATAAACTTGGTTTTGAATTTATATTTTTATTAAACAGTAGAAAGTGATAAAATCTTTGATTCTCTTAGATATTTTAAGAAGTTATAGCTTTCTTTGAGGAATTTAAAACTTGACTGAATAAAAGCTTCTCTTCTGGAGGAAAGTAGCTTTTATTATATGTGAGTGGGGACCAGGAGAGTGGATGTAAAAGAAAATGGAAGAAAAGCCACAGAACATTAACATTTATTGAGCATCTACTAAGTATCAAGTGTTGGACTAGGCTCTTTATATGTAAACAATTTCATTTAATCTCTGAATAATTTATGAGGTAGATACAATTATTAACAGGACAAAATTACTTTTTTGTCTATATTGATAACCCCTATCTGTTTGTAAAATAAAATATAAATCTTGAAAATTAGACCAGTTATGCCAAGTAATATTTTTAAGTATTTCATTATTGGTAGTATTAAAACCTAAGTGGAAAAATATGGAAATTTGGTTTCCCCACTATAGGATAATCCGACTGTAGTAGTTGAAGACCTCAGGCTCTGCACAGTGAAACATTGTGAAGACATAGAGCGACGATTCTGCTTTGAGGTGGTCTCGCCAACAAAGTAAGTGGTTCTAAAGGATCCGTGATTTGCTTTTGTGTTTTTATAGTTTGTCTTAAAGAACTTTCCAGAGTAGAGAAATTTGCATTTGTCTGTAATTGTGCTAAAGAGAAAAAAAAGTTTTAAAAGTAAATTTCAGTAATTAATGGTTACAGATATTATAGTCAGATATTTATGTAACTTCTACCATTTATCCTATACTTTAAATTCCATAAAGGTGATTTATGTGCTCATATGAAAGTTTTAGCTATTATGATGATGAATTGAAATCATACGAGTTTCTTTGATAACTATCATTTTATATTTGTACCCAGTAGAAAAAAATGAGTATTTCTATGTTTATATGGTAAATTTAAGAGGTTTTTTTTTAAACATTCAGTGATGGGTTATTTGTTTTTAAGAGATAATTTGTTTCATTGGTACCTTGATTTCTTCGTTAACATACTTTGCCCTAAAGATACATGAAATAAAACCTTTTTTCAACAAATTATATATATTTTTGGCTAGAAAATTATTCAGTAGCAAAGTGGAAAAAATATAAAGCTTATAGGGTGTTTTTGGCATTAACTTAGTGTCTGAGAAAACAATATGTTATTTCCTTTTAGAAGTTGTATGCTCCAGGCAGATTCCGAAAAGCTGCGCCAGGCATGGATTAAGGCTGTTCAGACCAGTATTGCTACTGCTTATAGAGAGAAGGGTGATGAATCAGAGGTTAGTAGAGGTATTAGCAATACCAAATAATATATTGCCAAAATTCTTGATTTTAGTTGCAACATTATATGACTCTATGTAGCATCGTTTTTTATGGAAGATGATTTTATGTAATTGAAATGAGTTTTATTTTTAAAATCTGCATTTAGTTTTTTTGTTTATTTCTCTTTATTTCACTTACCATTTTATGTCAGTATTTGCGAATCTATGTTTATTTTAATATTTGAATATATGAACCAGATTGGAATAAGGTATTTCCCTGTTAGTGTTTTTCCCCAAAAGTATTGTGCCATTTTAGTTAATTGTAAAATAAAATAATGATCATGAAAGGTATTTAAAACTGAATGAAAGCAAAAAAGGGAAGCATAATATTGTCTCTTAGGTGAAGGCCCCTTAAAAAGATAAGGTGAATGTGGAAACTTAGGTCATAGTCTGGCCGCAGTTCCTCAAAGAGCTTACCAAGAAAGTCTTTTGGGCAACGCAGTGAGTGAGTAAATGAGTCCTGGGAAATGGAACTCAACACTTTTGGGTCATCTGGCAAGACTGGCATAGGTTTAGTGATAGATAATTGTTGGGAGTATGGTTAGGGGGATTGATTGCTGTCTAAACTGTATTCCAAAACTTACCGTGGCCAACTTCCAGCTCCCAAATATAGGTCAAAGCAGAGCCTTTTCAGGCATGGGATTGTGGGGGACGACTAACTTGATCGAAGCCAAAAGACATAGAGATGAAAGTAGGAATTTGATCAGTAGCCAAGTTTACGTGAATTTGTCTGGGTACAAATGATGGGAACATTGACGAAGGGCATGTTGCCCTCAATATGTCTGTCTCTAGAATCACACTTCTCCAATCTGGACCAGTTGCTCCCTAAGCCTGTAGCATGGCTGTCAGTCTGGGATTTCCTTACAAAATCATTTCTGGAGTTTCTTCTGTTTCCTGTATCCCATATCTTTGTCCTTCTTGACTTAAGAAAAACTTAAGTACTTTCTCCAGTAGCTTCCTGAAAATGAGGCATTTGTGATTCCATGCGTGTCTGAAAATGTCTTGATTCTGTCCTCATATTTGATTGGTAGTTTGGCTGGGTATTTTAAGATTGGAAATAATCTTGAGAATTTTAACAGCATTGTTTGTTTTTTTAGTTTCCAGTGTTGATGTTGAAGCTTTTTGTATTAATGATCTGTTGTATTTCTCCTCTCCAGTTTCTCTGGGTTTTTTGGATTGGCATTATGATTTTCTTATTTTTGTGTCCGTGTGTGTTGTTTTGCTCTACTTTCTGGGAAATCTTCTCAGTTAATCTTCCGAGTCTTCTATTGAATATTTCAGTTCTGCTAGCACATATTTAATTTCCAAGAGCTGCGTTTGTTCACTAAATGTTTATAAATATAGACCTGTTCTTTCTTCATGGAATCAGTGTTACAGCTGTGGTTCTTAACCATCATTGCATACTATGATGTCACCACACAGGGAGCTTAAAAAACCCCCATTGCTTAGGTACCACCCCAGAACACTTGAATGGAGTTGGGCATCAATACTTTCACAAGCTTCCTGGGTTAGTTCCATGAACAACCAATGTTGAGAGCTATTGCGTTAGAGGCTTCCTTTGGCTATCTCATTATAAGTGTTGGGCACTAAAAACTTCTTCGTAATCTCTGATCCCAAAATTAGGACTTTGTTGACTGGCCTTTGTCTAAGTCTGGACCATTTGTTGAGGAACAACCATCGTCAGGGTCTTTTTGAGTCTTTTCGGCTGATGTGATTTCCCAGAGAAGACTCATTGATCTCCTGCATAGGTGTGAGGGATTGGTGGGGAGCTAAGCGCTGGGTATCTTAGCATATTGTATGTATATGTTCATTTAATCCTCTGGCTTCCACCTTTCAGGTGAAGTTGATCCAGAGACTCTCTGTTTTAATCCTCCAGAGAATAACTTCCAGTCATTGTGTTTGTGTAGAGAGCAGTCATCCCCTAGTGGCATGGAGATGGGGGGCAGCGACAGTAGGATTGAACTGTCCTGCTTAAACAATCATTCCTTCTATTAATACTTTCATGAATTGGTGTCATATTCAGTGCTGTGTTCCTTGAAGTGGCTGACCCAAGTTATGCTGTGTTTGTGTACTTAGTTCTCTAATTTGGTGCAAAAACATTAGCATATAGAGAAACAAACCAACGTGATTCCTGTAATACAGTATTGATATTCTTTCCTTATGTAATTGCTCATTAGCTAATTCCCATTATCGAACATGTTCTGGTAAAACAAGTATTTCTTTCTTAAAATTTCGGAATAATCCTAAACTTACAGGGAAGTTTTTTTTTTGTTTTTTTTTGAGATGAAGTCTCACTCCATTGCCCAGGCTGGTGTGCAGGGGCCCCATCTCGGCTTACTGCAACTTCCACCTCCCAGGTTCAAGCGATTCTCCTGCCTCAGCCTCCCCAGTAGCTAGGATTACAGGCGTGTGCCACCATGCCCGGCTAATTTTTTTTTGTATTTTTAGTAGAGACAGGGTTTCACCATATTGGCCGGGCTGCTCTCGAACTCCTGACTTCGTGATCCACCGACCTCAGCTTCCCAAAGTGCTGAGATTACAGGCATGAGCTACTATGCCTGACCTGAAATGTTTTTAAACCAGAAGACTTTTTATAGACCATATCTGTCATTGTTTAGGATCTAAGTACCACATCTTTGTATTTGGTCATTATGGCCATGTAGTGGGATGGCGGGGAGACAGAGTCTTGCCCTGTTTCCCATTCTGGAATGCAGTGGTGTGATCATAGTTCACGGCAGCCTTGACCTCCTGGGCTCAAGCAATCCTCCTACCTCAGTCTCCTGAGTAGCTGGGACCACAGGTGTATACCACCATGTCTAGCTCATTTGTTTGTATGTATGTATGTATGTATTTATGTACATATGATGGAGTCTCACTCTGTCACCCAGGCTGGAGTGCAGTGTCATGATCTTGGCTCACTGCAACCTCTGCCTCCTGGGTTTAAGTGATTCTCATGCCTCAGCCTCCTGAGTAGCTGGGATCACAGGTGTGTGCCACTATGCCTAGCTAATTTGTATGTATGTATGTATTTACGTACATATGATGGAGTCTCACTCTGTCACCCAGGCTGGAGTGCAGTGGCATGATCTTGGCTTACTACAACAGCCCGCTCCCGGTTTAAGCATTTTTTTTTTTTTTTTTTTTTTTTTTTTTTTTTTTTTTTTTTTTTTTTTTTTTTTTTTTTTTTTTTTTTCTCAGCCTCCTGAGTAGCTGGGATCAGGTGTGTGCCACTATGCCTAGCTAATTTGTATGTATGTATGTATTTACGTACATATGATGGAGTCTCACTCTGTCACCCAGGCTGGAGTGCAGTGGCATGATCTTGGCTTACTACAACAGCCCGCTCCCGGGTTTAAGCAATTCTCATGCCTCAGCCTTCTGAGTAGCTGGGACCACAGGTGTGTGCCACCATGCCTAGCTAATTTGTATGTATGTATGTATGTATGTATGTATGTATGTATGTATGTATTTACACTCATATGACGGAGTCTCACTCTGTCACCCAGGTTGGAGTCTCACTCTCTCAACATGATCTTGGCTCACTGCAACCTCTGTCTCCTGGGTTTAAGTGATTCTCATGCCTCAGCCTCCTGAGTAGCTGGGATCACAGGTGTGTGCCACCACACCCAGCTAATTTTTTTGTATTTTTAGTAGAGACAGGGTTTCACTGTGTTGGCCAGCCTGGTCTTGAACTCCTGGCCTAAAGTGATCCACCTGCCTCAGCCTCCCAAAGTGTTGAGATTACAGACATGAGCCATTGTGCCCAGACATATTATTTTTTAGAGACAGGCTCTTGCTCTGTTGCCCAGGCTGATCTTGAACACCTGGATCCAAGTGATCCTCCCGCTTCAGCTTCCTAAAGTGCTGGGATTACAGGTGTGAGACACCGCTCTCGGCCAAAAAATTAACTTTTTGTTAATCAGCCATCTTTTGCTTTTCTTCTCTTTTATCTAATATCCCTTGAAGTTTTAAACATTGTATGTTCTATATTTGATTCACTCTGTAGTTATAATTATGTAGTTGATCGCTTCTTTACTATTTATATAAGCTCATACCTTTCCTAGTTACTCACTGCAGTAATTAACTTGCTTTATCCCTGAGAGGTCTGAAAAAAAACAATGACCAGTGTAAAGTTTATTGAACGCCTTGGAAAAGTGTGGTATAAAACAATAATATGTATTTCATTCTTGAGTTTGAATAATCCCTTACATATTTCCTCTGTCTCCACCCTGCATGTTAGACTGGTGTTCCCTTTCTCTCTGACTTCATCTTTTGTACATATGTTCATTGTGTCATTTATTATACATAATTTTAAATGTTTACACGTTTCTCCCCACTGGAATAAAAGCTCACTGATGGAAGAACCTACATCTTTTTATCCGTGAATTTCTAGCTAGAATATTGTCTGGCTTATGCCTGTAACAGGCCTTTAATTTATTGATTGGAAGCTTTAGTTTGGAGCATGTAGTGTGCAAGAAAGTATTTCAGTCTTTCTTTTTTAAAAACAAGAATTCTTAATTCTTTTAGAAGCTGGATAAGAAATCATCTCCATCCACAGGAAGCCTAGATTCTGGAAATGAGTCAAAAGAGAAATTATTGAAAGGAGAAAGTGCGCTTCAGCGGGTTCAGTGTATCCCTGGCAATGCCAGCTGTTGTGACTGTGGCCTGGCAGATCCGCGGTGGGCCAGCATCAACCTGGGCATCACCTTGTGTATCGAGTGCTCCGGAATTCACCGGTGGGTAGGCCTCCCCAGGAGGAGAATTTCTCCTTTTGGATAAACACAGATTGAAATGGTTATGTTTCACTCGTTAGCTGCCCTTTTCCACTTCCCTAATTTAATCACCAGTTTGTATCTTTGTACCTTTTAAGAAGTAGTTAAAATCCTGGTTTGTAAAAGCTTTTGAGGACTTTGGCTCATCATTCATTACTAAACAGAAGATCTGTGCCTATATGTGTATGTTGAGGGCTTTATTAGAGCCTATGTCACGTTAAAAAAGAATTTGCGCAAATATGCAAACAGAGACTTGATAGTAATGCAGTCATCTTTTTTCCACTTAGGAGCCTTGGGGTTCATTTTTCAAAAGTACGATCTTTAACTTTAGACACCTGGGAGCCAGAACTTTTAAAGGTAAAAAAAAATTTTGCTTTAAAATATTTCATATTTTCACATGAAAGTGAAGATTTTAGAATCTTGGTTTACAAATGTATGAGTTCTTCATGCTAACAATGTATGCTAGCTAAATTGTATTGAAACACATCTGAGGCTATTTTGGCAAATCTGGTGTTTTCATTATAAGTTTTAAAAATGGCTACATTTGGCTGGGCGCAGTGGCTAACGCCTGTAATCCCAGCACTTTAGGAAGCCGAGGCGGGCGGATCATGAGGTCAGGAGATCGAGACCATCCTGGCTAACACGGTGAAACTCCATCTCTACTAAAAAATACAAAAAATTAGCCAGGCGTGGTGGTGGGTGCCTGTAGTCCCAGCTACTCAGGAGGCTGAGGCAGGAGAATGGCGTGAACCCGGGAGGCAGAGCTTGCAGTGAGCCGAGATCGCACCACTGCACTCCAGCCTGGGCGACAGCATGACTCCGTCTCAAAAAAGAAAAAAAAAGAATAAAAAAAGGCTACATTTATATATAGCACTCTTAACTCCAGGTTAGTTCACTGTTCTTGTTTTCCTTGAGACAAGGTCTTCTCGCTCCCTTGTGAAAGCTGTGTAGTGGCACCATCACAGCTTACTGCAGCCTGGACTTCCTTGGCTCAAAGAATCCTTGTGCCGCAGACCCCCCAAGCAATTGACACCACAGATGCATGCCACCATGCCCAGCTAATTTTTGTATTTTTTGTAGAGACAGGGTTTCACCATGTTGCCCAGACTGGCCTTGTACTCCTGGGCTCAAGCAGTCCATCTACCTTGGCCTCCCAAAGTGCTGGGACTACAGGTGTGAGCCACTACCCTTGGCCCAGTTCAGATTCTATGTCTTTTTTTTTTTTTTTTTTTTTTTAAAGACGGAGTCTCGCTCTGTCGCCCAGGCTGGAGTGCAGTGGTGCGATCTCAGCTCACTGCAAGCTCTGCCTCCCGGGTGCCCGCCACCACGCCCGGCTAATTTTTTGTATTTTTAGTAGAGACGGGGTTTCACCGTGGTCTCAATCTCCTGATCTCGTGATCCGCCCGCCTCGGCCTCCCAAAGTGCTGGGATTACAAGCGCGAGCCACTGCGCCCGGCCTGTATGTCTTAATTTTAATCTTTTCTGATTAGATTCTTATTAAATATATAAGAGGTCTATTGCTATACTAAACTTTATAATGGATTAGAAAAGCTTTTGACACCATTGTGTTGTTTTAGCATAGGATGATTTGCAAATTTACATTTGTCAGGTTAGGAGTCATACCAAGTCTTCCTTTTTTCCCTGTGTCTAAGAATTTATATCTATGAAAATGTCATAAATAATTTTAGACCACTACCGGTTTCTGATAAGATTTACAAAATTCGAAATAGTAGTATAATCCTTTTAATTCCTGCCATCTAGTTTACCACATTGTAGAAAATAGATGAGTTTAAGGGTTGGAGTATATACTCACTTGTTTCTGTCTGAAACTTGTGGCCGGGTGCAGTGGCTCATGCCTGTAATCCCAGCACTTTGGGACGCCAAAGTGGGTGGATCACTTGAGGTCAGGAGTTTGAAACCAGCCTTGCCAACATGGTGAAACTCTGTCTCTATTAAAAATACAAAAATTAGCTGGGCGTGGTGGCACATGCCTGTAGTCCCAGCTACTCGAGAGGCTGAGGCAGGAGAATTGCTTGAATCCAGGAATCCAGGAGGCAGAGGTTGCAGTGAGCCAAGATTGCACCACTGCACTCCAGCCTGGGAGACAGAGGAAGACTGTGTCTCAAAAAAAAAAAAAAAAAAGTAGAAACTAATTCCCATTCTTTTTAAAATAGAATGTTTTTTATTTTTTTGAAATTCACTCATTTTTATAAGAATATTTTTCAAATTTTAATCATAGTATATTGTGAATTTATTTAGTGTAGAGTAGAAAATGTGTGCCTAACTCTTGATATTTTTTCCAAATTCTCTTTTTTTTTTTGAGAGTCTCGCTGTGTCGCCCAAGCTGGAGTGCAGTGGCGCGATCTTGACTCACTGCAAGCTCCACCTCCCGGGTTCATGCCATTCTCCTCCCTCAGCTTCCTGAGTAGCTGAGACTACAGGTGCCCACCACCCGGCCCAGCTAATTTTTTGTGTTTTTAGTAGAGGCAGAGTTTCACTGTCTTAGCCAGGATGGTCTTGATCTCCTGACCTCGTGATCCGCCCGCCTTGGCCTCCCAAAGTGGTGGGATTACAGGCGTGAGTCACTGCACCCGGCCTTTTTTTTTTTTTTTTGAGACGGAGTCTCACTTTGTCACCCAGGCTGGGGTGCAGTGGTGCAATCTTGGTTCACTGCAACCTCCGTCTCCTGGGTTGGAGCAATTCTTGTGCCTCAGCCTCCCAAGTAATTTTTTTTTTTTTTTTGTAGTTTTTGTAGAGACGGGGTTTCGCCATGTTGCCAAGGCTGGTCTTGAACTCCTGGCCTCAAGTGATCTGCCTGCCTCGGCCTCCCAAAGTGCTGGGATTACAGGCATGAGCCACCACACCCAGGCAATTTTTCCAAATCCGTAACCAACTTTCTTAGCATCGGTAATTGAAAAATCCTTTCCTTTCCCATCATTTTCTTATTTTTCCTTTGCCTTACATTAAATTTCTTGTAAATAAGGTTGATTTCTGTGCTACTAGTCTTATGCAGTGATGTCTCACAGTACCAGTGCAGATTTTAAAGAAGACTTTATATATAATAATTAGTATCTTTACTTTAAAAATGAAAAATATGCTGTATAAAACTAGAAGTAATAATTGCTCAGAGAAGGAATTAGCACATTTAAGATTTTTAAGAGGTAGCTGGGCTATGGGACGAGGGGAAAGAAAGTGACAGGGAGAGATAATAGAAACAATAAATGGAAGGCCAGGCGCAGTGGCTGACGCCTATAATCCCAGCACTTTGGGAGGCTGAGGCAGGCGGATCACCTGAGGTCCAGAGTTCGAGACCAGCCTGACCAACATGGAGAAACCCCATCTCTACTAAAAATACAAAATTAGCCGGGCGTGGTGGCGCATGCTTGTAATCCCAGCTACTTGGGAGGCTGAGGCAGGAGAATCACTTGAACCTGGGAGGTGGAGGTTGCAGTGAGCCGAGATTGTGCCATTACACTCCAGCCTGGGCAACGAGAGGGAAACTCCATCTCAAAAAAAAAAAAAAAAAAAGGAATAAATGGAAATGACAGAAGAGGGACATCATAGAAGTAATGGGACCTCAAAAAGGCTCATGATTAAGGAAAAGGAGAGAGGCTGGTGTGGTAGCTCATGCCTGTAATCCTAGCACTTTGAGAGGTCGAGGTGGGCAGATCATCCTTGATGTCAGGAGTTCGAGACCAGCCTGGCCAACATAGTGAAACCCTGTCTCTACTACAAATACAAAAACTAGCTGGGTGTGGTGGTGGCCATCTGTAATCCCAGCTACTCGGGAAGTTGAGGAAGGAGAATCACTTGAACCCAGGACGTGGAAGTTGCAGTGGGCCAAGATCATGCCACTGCACTCCAGCCTGGGTGATGGAGTGAGACTCTGTCCCCCACCCCCCCCCCAAAAAAAGGAAAAAAAAAGAAGAGGGAAAGGGAAACCATTCTCTTGCCTATGAGAGTGCTCTTCCCAGACTTCACTCCTGTTGTTGGGTCCAGAGAGCATTGTAATCCTCTTGTTATCTCATTCCAGGCCATGCCTGCTCCCACATCTCACCTGTCCCAACACTTTAACCTCTATTCTCTACATAGTGGTAATGTCATCTTAATGTGTATTAGTGTCCCTTTTACCTACATATGATTTTTCAGGGAAATGGTTTGGGTGATCTGCTCTTGGTAAAAGTGTTTGTTTTTGTGGTCAAGCCTGGAATTGGGCATAACTAGAAGCAATAAGATTAGCCAAGACGGTACAGATATAATTTATTAGTGAGGCAAGGAGAGCTTGAACAGAATTAAAGAGGTGAGTAACAGATGGAAAGGAAAATCTAAAAGAATTTGGAACATATAACTAGGAGTTGTTTGTTATCTGAAGACAGAACCCAACCCAAAAAGAGGTAAAAGTTCAAAAATAATTACCAGAAAGTTGTAAATTTGATAGATTTGCATATTTCTAGGAACTAGACGTGAAAACTGAAAAGAATAGATACTTGAAGTTTAACTTACTGTCCTAAGACTGGCTAGTACTTACCACACCTTACTGTGTAGATAATGCTTTGTTGTCATACTTCCTACCTTACTTACTATGGACATAGAGATAGATACAATAGCTGTGATATGTGGCTAGATAGATACATAGATAAACTTGTAGAGAGAGAGAATGACTCTGGTGGGGGAGATAATCTTCTAGGGGAGGTAATTTGGTGAAGAATAGCAAAGTGATAATATTACTCTCAGTTCTTGTCTCATTTTGTTTTAACATAAAACTTCTTTGTAGAATAAGCAACTGCAGAATACGCAAGGGAATTAGTTAACTGTACTTGCTAAAGGATTTTTAAATTTTAGCTTATTTTAAGGTCTTTAATGTATAGCTTATTTTTCTATTTTTTTTGCCAAACAGCTTATGTGTGAGTTGGGGAATGATGTTATAAATCGAGTTTATGAAGCTAATGTGGAAAAAATGGGAATAAAGAAACCACAACCAGGACAAAGGTACTGTTTCAGTTGTTTTTTTTCCCCCTAATTAGGGATATAGCTATGATTTTATTTCACTGTAGTAATTGATATATAACATTGAGACAAAGTGTTTAGAAGCAGTCATTACCACTTCTGTTCAAATGTTGGCTATCTCTTTCTTTGGTATGTTAATTAGATAATTATATTGTATTGAACAGATAATCAATTATAGTCTCTAGAGTAGAGAGATCTTAAAAATTAGGGCTCTACGCAGGAATGTAGAAACCCTTAACAGTCAGTTAAAGTAGACCAAAGTTCTGTCCATGGTAGCATTCAAAAAGGGATAATCTATTCATTACTGTCTCTAAGGATCAAGTTTCTGTTAACCTACAGTGAATAATTTTACATTGTTCATACTTAATTTAGCAAAGATTTGTTAATCACATAGTTTATGCATGGCATTATAATATTGAAGAACTAAAGATGCAAAGTTTGCCCCTGAAAGGGAGAGAGTACTTGACTGCTGTGTTTGAAATTAGTCTTCCAATTCTGTATAAGGAGGGCTCATTGAATGAAGTGGCTAAGAGTTGGTACCTTCAAAGCACATGATGTTTGTTGTTGATACTGATTTCAGTCTAAGTCTTTATGTATGACCAATTGTATTTGAAAGTTATTGCTGTCTAAACCAATACCATTTAAATCAGAATCTTAATTATTTGCTAAAACAAGACTGAGTTATTTCAGACCTTGAAATAGCCTTCTATTTTAACCAAAGACCTAAACTTTATAAGAGGATATAAGTAAAAAGTATAGAACAGATATGGCATTTTATGATGGTATCATAAATTAGAACTTTATTTCTTCTTAAATTAATAATGCTATGTGTTGTTTTAAAGTAGTCTTATGAAAAATTATGGCCCTCAATAGTGCTCGTCCAGTATGTGAAATAATTTATTTGAGTAAAAATGAAAATAAAGTTACTTTCTATAAATTTTTAAGTTTTTTTTTTCCTGGCGATGTTTTCTAGTCTGCAAAAAGCATGAGGGGAGTATAGAAATGAATAGCACAGAAATTAAGAGAAGGGAAGAGTAGCATGTTAATACTTTCGATTTTTCAGTTAGGTTATTGTTTGTATTTCACTTGAGTGTGAAATCATGGTTCATTAGGTATTTGAAAGGAAAACATTATATATATATATATATATATATATATATAATGTCACAGATTCAGTTTTAACCAGTATTACATTCAGCGACTTTATTTGAATATATTCCATATATAATGACTTGTTTTGGTATTAGCCATGCTAAGAGATTAAGCAAAACATCATGACATTTTTATGTCTATCAGACAGGAGAAGGAGGCATATATCAGAGCAAAATATGTGGAAAGGAAATTTGTGGATAAATATTCTATATCATTATCACCTCCTGAGCAGCAAAAAAAGTTTGTCTCTAAAAGTTCTGAAGAAAAGAGGCTGAGCATTTCTAAATTTGGGCCAGGGGACCAAGTCAGAGCATCTGCCCAAAGTTCAGGTATGGCAAACTTTCTTACTGTGTCTATAGCTATTTTCTTAAGCTCAAATCACTTTTATAATCCCTGAACTAATAGCCATTGTCGTTTTTTTAATGTTAAAAACCTGTTCCCTTCTACATATTCTAAGAAAAACTGAATTTCTATGTCTTTAAAATAGTTAACTTTAAACAACTTCATAATATTTCACCTTTCTAGGTAATGTGTATATTCTAAGGAATAAAAACTGCTTAAAATGCAAGGGGAGATGGGAATTATAAACCTGACATTTCAAAAGCCCTAAGTATCTGATTAACTACCTGATTTCCTTCCTATTTTTTCCTCCTAAATTTTTTCCCAGTAACGTTTTTTCCTGCCCTTTTCCCTTCTTATGGCCTGCTTTGTGCTTTGCTAACTTGCATGTCCCCAGTGATTGCTGTAAATAGCGACGAGGCCAGGCGGGAGTCTCTGTTTTGTCCTGATGAGCTAGATTCACTCTTCTCCTACTTTGATACTTCTTCAAAACTGCGTAGTAGTAAGTACTACTCTTGTGGAGCATTCCAAGTCTGTGCCAGTGGTCATTGTGCGGTGTGGCCATTTCTCTAGATGTTACCCATTGTCTCAGAATTACACGTTACTTACAGTCATATAATAAATTAAGCTCTTTACTACCCCGACATATTATGGAGTAATGAGATGTGTTACAACTCTGAAAATAAGTTTATTTTCAGGTTTTGTGATTGATTTATATCTCGATAAGCTAAGTGTTCAGAAGGGTTAAAATTATATTAAATGCATTCTCCTTGTGGTGCCTGAGTTCATGTTGATGTGTAAGAGCTCATTTTAAAACCTTGTTTGTGGGAGATTGTTTTCTAAATGGCATGAACTTTAATCATTAGTTAATTTTTCTTTAAAACAGTCAGAAGTAATGACAGTGGAATTCAGCAGAGCTCCGATGATGGAAGAGAATCTTTACCCTCCACAGTGTCAGCCAATAGTTTATATGAGCCTGGTGAGTTCTGATGAAACTCGATGTTAATTGGTTTTGTTTGCTGGAAAATGCATGTGGTAAATCTACTTTTGATTAAATATATATATATATATATATATATATATATATTTTTTTTTTTTTTTCTTTTTTTTTGAGATGGAGTTTTACTCTTACTGCCCAGGCTGGAGTGCAGCGGTGCGATCTTGGCTCACTGCAACCTCCGCCTTCCAGTTTCAAGTGATTCTTCTGCCTCAGCCTCCTGAGTAGCTGGGATTACAGGCACCCACCACCACGCCTGGCTAATTTTTGTGTTTTTAGTAGGGACGGGATTTCGCCACATTGGCCAGGCTGGTCTCGAACTCCTGACCTTGTGATCCACCCGCCTCAGCCTCCCAAAGTGCTGGGATTTCAGCCACCGCGCCCTGCCCTACTCTTGATTAAATATTTTAAAGGAAGAGGTTAGTCTTAAAAGGTAACTAGGGGAGGAGTAATACGTTTAAATGAGAAAGCAGCGATTTCTTCATATTTGGAAATTCTGTCCTAGTTATATATTGTTTATACTTTTTTTTATTTTTATTTATTTACTTTTTTTTGAGATGGAGTCTTTCTCTGTCACCCAGGATGGAGTACAGTGGTGCGATCTTCGCTTACTGCAAGCCCCACCTCCCGGGTTCATGCCATTCTCCTGCCTCAGCCTCCCGAGTAGCTGGGACTATGGATGCCCACCACCACGCCTGGCTAATTTTTTTTTTTTTTTTTTTGTATTTTTAGTAGAGATGGGGTTTCACCGTTTTAGCCAGGATGGTCTCGATCTCCTGACCTCGTGATCCACCCATCTCGGCCTCCCAAAGTGCTAGGATTACAGGCGCGAGCCACTGAGCCTGGCCTACATTTTATTTTTTATTTTGAGTCTCGCTCTGTTGTCCAGGCTGGATTGCAGTGGCATGATCTTGGCTCACTGCAGCCTCCACCTTCTGGGTTCACACAGTTCTCCCACTCAGCCTCCCGAGTAGCTGGGTTACAGCTGTGTGTCACCATGCCCAGCTAATTTTTGTATTTTTAGTATAGATGGGGTTTCACCATGTTGGCCAGGCTGGTCTTGAACTCCTGACCTCAAGTGATCCACCTGCCTCAGCCCCCAAAAGTGCTGGGATTATAGGTGTCAGCCAGCACACCTGATCCTTAGTTGTACATTCTTCCAAGCCTAATGGTATGTGCTAAAAGTGCCTTACCAATTGCCAAGGATAATTTTTAATCCACATGAACTGTGTCTTACTATCCTTTATCTTTCCTTGTGGCTGTCCTATCAGGAGAAAGAGATCAGCATCTCCCTCCCCCATTAGATTTTTCTTTTGACTTGTGCTTTATACCCTTGTCCCCTCCTCCATGATTTCAGTGATTTTGGTCCTGCAGAGTACTCAGGGGAGTCAGCACTCTTCAAATTACTTGAAGTGCTTATAGTGCAAATTAGGATGATATTGGACCATCCTAGGAATGAAGTGAGGTTTGGTCTAGTAGTGAAAGTTTTTATGGATTCTTGCTGCTTCTTAAGTCCCAACATTTAGGAATATACTCAATTTTAATCTAGTACAGAGTAATTAACCTATCCCTTGGATACTGGCAAGAACAGAAAGGCCTGGCATATCAGTGATTGTCTTTATAGGAGAAGAAGGTTGAATGTTGGAGAATATCTATGTGAAAATCTCCCATAAGCTCATTATGATAGATTAATGGTTTCTTATGTCATAGCTTTATTTTTTAAAAATTACGATAAAATGCACATAAAGTTTATCATCTTAACCTTTTTTCTTTTTTTTTTTTTTGAGACTGAGTCACGCTCTGTTGCCCAGGCTGGAGTGCAGTGGTGCAATCTCAGCTCACTGCAACCTCTGCCTCCCAGGTTCAAGCGATTCTCCTGCCTCAGTCTCCCAGGTAGATGGGATTACAGGTGCCCGCTACCATGCCTGGCTAATTTTTGTATTTTTAGTAAAGATGAGGTTTCACCATGTTGGCCAGGCTGGTTTCGAACTCCTGACCTCAAGTGATCCACCCGCCTCAGCCTCTCAAAGTGCTGGGATTGCAGGTGTGAGCCACCGTGGCTGGCCCATCTTAACCATTTTTAAGTGTACAGTTTAGTGGCATTAAGTATGTTCCCATTAGTGTGCTACCATTACTGCCATTCATCCACAAAACTCTTTGTATCTTGCAAAACTGAAACTCTACCTATTAAATAATTTTTTCTTTTTCTGCCAAGAGCTCATTTTTATTGATGTATATGTGTTTGCTTTTCAGAAGGAGAAAGGCAAGATTCTTCTATGTTTCTTGACTCAAAACATCTTAATCCAGGACTTCAGCTTTATAGGGCATCATATGAAAAAAACCTTCCTAAAATGGCTGAGGCTTTGGCTCATGGCGCAGATGTGAACTGGGCCAATTCAGAGGAAAACAAAGCGACACCACTTATTCAGGCTGTATTAGGGGTATGCATTTATATAATGACATTTTCAGTAGCAATCAAATATTTAAAAAATCATAATACGTTCTGAACTGGCTTTAGTATTATCTTTGCTTCAAGAGATGGGTTAGAAAATAGAAGGAACCTCTGTGCTATTAATAGTAGTGGTTTCTGAGCACCACTTCGTTTGTTTCAAGTTTTTTTGCAGTGGAAAAGAATTCTAATAATGAAAGCATATAGTGTGTTTTGCTAGTTCACAAACTGCAAATGAATCTCTATTAGAATTAGTTCTTGGGAAGAAAATAATATAATTTATAATTTCTCTGCCTTGGCTGAGGGATATTTTTTATTTTGGAGAGAAGGAAATGGAAATGCTATTTGAGTAAAGAAGACCAATTGTTTTTAAAAAGAAATGTATTGTTTCCTGTTATTTGCTTTTGTCTATAGTCATCCTCTTTTTTCCTTTAAGGGCTCTTTGGTGACGTGTGAGTTCCTCCTACAGAATGGTGCTAATGTCAACCAAAGAGATGTCCAAGGGCGGGGACCATTGCATCATGCCACCGTCTTAGGGCACACAGGGTAACTGCAGTGCTTTAATATTTACGGAGACTTTATTTGAAAAATTATTTTGAATTAATGTTTTAGTTTTTCTCAGGTTAAAGTTTTCAGGTAATGTTTGTAAAGAGATGTGTTCCATGACTTATTTTGTCATGATGGAATTTGAAAGTTAAAAAAGTCTCTTTCAGAAAAAGCTACTATTGGTTTTCAGATACGAAAATTTCAAGGCTTACTTTGACCTTAACTTGTCATTAAATAGATCAGTTTTAGTACTTAACTTTCTCTGTTATTAAAATTGTGGTGATTTTGTCAGACAACTTAAGCCTATGTTTGTGTTTATGTATGTGTGTACATATACATTATTTCCATAGCATGCACACACATAACCTATTTAAAGATAATTTGATGACTTTGTAATTTTTAGTTTTTCCACAGGGTAGCTAAAGTCAAATTCTAAACTAAATTCTTACTTTGGGTTATTGACATTATGTCTTCTGGAGTGATAGTAAGATTCACAGAACAATAAAGCCTTGAAAATTGACTTTCTATTATTAGGAAGTATAAATGAAAGAAAATGTTGGCTTTATATGAAAAATTTGTGTCTTAAACGCTTGTTTCTTAATAAGACATCTCAGGATATCCGATTATTATGTGGCAGATAAGCAAGAAGCTCTTATTTTAAAATATTTTTAAAATAGCATCTTCATTTATTTAGAGATAGGGTCTCACCCTGTTGCCCAGGCAGGAGTGCAGTGGTGCGATCATAGCCCACTACAGCCTTGAACTCCTAGGCTCAAGCGATCCTCCCCTAGTAGCTTGGGTTATAGGCGTGAGCCACTGTGTCTGGCTATTTTTATTTATTTATTTATTTATTTATTTATTTATTTATTTATTTATTTTTTATTTATTTATTTTGAGATAAAGTCTTACTCTGTCACCCAGGCTGGAGTGCAGTAGCACGATCTCAGCTCACTGCAACCTCCGCCTCCTGGGTTCAAGCGATTCTCCTGCCTTAGCCCCCTGAGTAGCTGGGATTATAGGTGTGCACCACCACGCCTGGCCAATTTTTTGTATTTTCAGTAGAGATGAGGTTTCATCACGTTGGCCAGGCTGGTCTTGAACTCCTGACCTCAGGTGATCCACCTGCCTCAGCCTCCCAAAATGCTGGGATTACAGGCATGAGCCACCGCGCCCGGCCGTGTCTGGCTATTTTTATCATGGCTTGTTTTCTTCTATCAGCAAAGAGATTCAGTCAGATAACTTCATCGTTTAAACTTTCTACACTTAAAAAAGGTAGTATTTAAGGTAGTACTTAACTCATCCTTTGTATTTTCTTCTTTTTTTTTAAGAGATGGGAGTCTCACTATGTTGCTCAGGTTGGAGTGTGGTGACTGTTCATAGGCACATTCATAGCTCACTACAGCCTTGAATTCTGGGGCTCAGGATCTTCATGCCTCAGCTTCCCAAGTGGCTGGGACTACAGGCATGCCCTGCCACTCCCGGCTAATTTTTAAATTTTTTTTTAGAGACATTTTGCTATGTTGCTCAGGCTGGTCTTGAACTTCTGACCTCAAGTGATTCATCCTACCTCTGCCTTTTGAGTAGCTGAGATTACAGGTGCTTACCTTGCCCAGTCATTATTTTCTTCTTAAACTATCAAAATTCTTTCCATTTTATTTCATAGACTCCATTTAGTCATTCTTTCATATTTAAAATTTTTTTTCAGTTTATTCAAGTAATGAATATTTGCAAGTACAGCAAGCAGATTACTTCCCATTCTTTGCTGTTGTATTATCATTATTATGAAGTTTACATTGCCTTGGCTTTCTTCATTTTCAAATAATGACCTTGAGTGATCTTTTTTTCATTTAGGTTTATAGATTACCTGTGCATATGTATTTATGATATTCTTTTTTTTTTTTTTTTTTTTGAGATGGAGTCTCGCTCTCGCCCAGGCTGGAGTGCAGTGGTGCGATCTCGGCTCACTGCAAGTTCCACCTTCCGGGTGCACGCCATTCTTCTGCCTCGGCCTCCTGTGTAGCTGGGACTACAGGTGTTCGCCACCACACCCAGCTATGTTTTTTTATTTTTTTATTTTTTTATTTTTAGTAGAGATGGGGTTTCACCTTGTTAGCCAGGATGGTCTCAATCTCCTGACCTTGTGATCCGCCGGCCTTGGCCTCCCAAAGTGCTGGGATTACAGGCGTGAGCCACCGTGCCCGGCCTTTTTATGATATTCTTTGAGGATAGGGACCACAACTTATATATCCACCATGCTATCTATATAGCACCAGATTAAATAGGATAATGTATGCAAAAATACCTTGAGACTTGTGAAATGTTGATCTTGGTAAGTTTTTATTAGTAGAGTTAGTGTTCAATTAATATTTTTAGAATGAATCAATTTCCTAATGAAAATGTTACTTAAGTAGTACTTTTTTTTTTAAGGTGAATACTAATTTTTTTTTCTTATTGACGATATCTCAAAAATGCTGTTTTCTTAAACAGGCAGGTATGTTTATTCCTAAAACGAGGTGCCAATCAACATGCCACTGATGAAGAAGGGAAAGACCCTTTGAGCATAGCTGTGGAAGCAGCCAATGCTGATATAGTCACCTTGTAAGTACTTCCTTTTTACTTGACTATTTCCATACAGTGAATTACAGTTGTCCCTCGGTTATCCACAGTGAATTGGTTCCAGGACCCTGTGGATACCAACATCCATATGTGCTCATGTCCCTTATATAAAATGGTATATATTTACATATAACTTACATACCTCCTGCCATATACTTTAAGTCATCTCTACTTATTATACCTAATACAATGGGAATGTTGTCTACGTAGTTGTTATACTATAGTGTTTTGTATTTGTATTTATTCATTTATTTATTTTTGAGACTGACTCTCACTCTGTTGCCCAGACTGGAGTGCACTGGCTCCCTGCAACCTCCAACTCCCAGATTCAAGCGATTCTCCTGCCTCAGCCTCCCTAGTAGCTGGGATTACAGGTGTGATCCACCACAACCTGCTAATTTTTGTATTTTTAGTAGAGATGGGGTTTCACCATGTTGGCCAGGCTGGTCTTGAACTCCTGACCTCAGGTGATCCACCCGCCTCGGCCTCCCAAAGTGCTGGGATTACAGGTGTGAGCCACCGCGGCTGGTTGATTATTTGTATTTTAAAATTGTTGTATGGTTATTTTTTTATTGCCTTTTTTCCCCTGAATATTTTCCACTGGTGATTGGTTGAACCCACAGAGAAGGACAGCCAACTGTACTTGCACAAAGTGTTAACATAGCATTGTGCATTGTGTGAACTTCGAAGTTGGTTGGTATTTACTTTGTGCCATGTACTTCTCTAAGCACATTAAATGTATTAAAACACTTTAAATGCATGAACTTATTTGGTTCTCACAACAACTCTATGAGGAAGATATTGTTAATATTGTCTTCATTTTATAGAAAAAGAAGTCAAGCCATAGATAATTTGAGATGTTAGTAAGTGGTGGAGTTGGGATTTGAAACCAAGAATTGTGTCCCTAAAACCCATGTTCTTAGCCATTTGTGCTATACTGCCTGATACAGAAACAGAAAACCAGTGACTTCTTTAAAATGGTTTCTTTCTTTTTTTTTTTTTTTTTTTGAGACAGTTTTGCTCTTGTTGCCCAGGCTGGAGTGCAATGGCACGATGTCAGCTCAGCAACCTCTGCCTCCTGGGTTCAAGCGATTCTCCCTCCTCAGCCTCCTGAGTAGCTGGGATTACAGGCATGCGCCACCATGCCTGGCTAATTTTGTATTTTTAGTAGATGGGGTTTCTCCATGTTGGTCAGGCTGGTCTTAAACTCCTGACCTCAGGTGATCCACCTGCCTCGGCCTCCCAAAGTGCTAGGGTTACAGGCATGAGTCACTGCGCCCGGCTAAAATGGTTTATCTCTTTGTATAGTACTAGGGCAGAGGCTGGGATTGTTAGAGTAACAGATAATTATTCTACTACCTCGAGAATTAGAGGATTCTCTAATTCTGTAGGCAGGATAGTTGCATTGATATTAGTAATTTGTGAAGTTCCATTATCTTTGGGCAGTGGTAGGAATTTGTGCTTGTTTTTAAAAACAATTATTCACATAAAGCTAGGTGCTCCCACCCATAATCCAAGCTACTCAGGAGATTGAGGTGGGAGGGTTGCTTGAGCCCAGAAGCTGGAGAAAAGCCTGGGCAACATAGCGAGACCCTGTCTTTACAAAAAATTAAAAATTAGCCGGGTGTGGTGGCACATACTTGTAGTCATAGCTACTTGGGAGGACGAATGAGACCCTGTCTCAAAAAAAAAAAAAAGAAAAATTATGTGAATACTTGATTAATTTTAAGATTAAAATGCATGCTTTTGAATGTTTGAATAAAATTTAATGTGATCCTTTAACTAATTTTGAGGTCTTAATTTGATTTACATCTCAGATCAAAGTAGTTTATTACACATGGAATTCAGAAAATTAATCGTCACCTATACCTTATTATGTAGGAAATCTCAAGCATATTTTGTATTGTCACTTATTCTTTTTATCCTGGGCTAAATGAAGCCCATAACTGCTTATCCCCCATCACTGGAGAAGAAATAGATCCATCCACAGTCCTGAGCTCCTACGGAGAATTCTTGACTTCTCATATGTCACCCCTCTGCCAAATAAAATAACAAAACAGCAAAACATAGTTTCTCAGATCCTTTCCCCACAGGAGGGGTTACTGTTATTATGGAGGCTATTGCAGGAAAATGTAGAACTCTTAAATCATTACAGATTTACAGTAGAAGAAATATAAGTTATTAAAGAAAAAATAGGAATGATATAGAGAGACAAGCTCTGCAGGCAGCTTCCCAGGCAATACCTATATAGCAGTGGACCCTTCCCTTAAAAATAATCTGTTCTCAAATCGTCTAGATTTTCTTGTTTTACTTTGTGTGAGTGCTTCAGTTTCACTTAAGAATTTTTGTAAGTAAGCATCCTCTGTGAAAACCCAAATGCCAAAGGAAGGTTTGTGGAACTGTTGTTAATACACACAGTGGTTGAGAGAGAAGATAAAGGGAATTGTGGAACTTTGAAGATAGGAAAAGTTCATGTCACACATGCAGTTGCCAGAGAGAACATTTCAGAAGAGGGTGATGGAGGTCTGAGAAGGCAGTGGAAATTTGGTGGCCCAGAAGGACAGACGAGAGGTACAGAGTAGGAGAGGGGTACCAAACACAATATTTGCCTATTTTAAAATGTTGCTTAAAGGAAATACTTAGCTTCTTAATCTAGTGCTACATGTCATCTGCTGCCAAGATGAATAACCTAAAAAGAATGTATAAGCAATATGGTAATGTTGGGAAATTCTTGGTAACCTATAGTCATTTATTATAATGTTTGTATATCAAAATATATTCTCAGTATTTAGAGGTGACACATGCTGTTTATATGTCTGGAACTACCTCACTTCTGGGTGAGCCAGAGTGAACTTTTGACAGGTTCTCACTTCTGCACTATAGAAGCAATAATTTCAACAGTTGGCAGTTAAAATTTGACAGGTTGCTGTAAGAGCCAGGAATTGTCAGGCATCTGGAGGAAGCAAGCCACTAGAGGTATTGCAGGGATGCTGCCGCAGTACAGCTAAAATGCAGTCGTTGGAAGATTTTTATTGTCCTTTCTCATGAGAATTGTATGAAAGTAAGATAGTTATCTTTGTACCTCAGATTGCTGGGTTTGATAAACTAAAAGCCAGATTATTTTAATGGCAAATAAAACACAATTACGTTAGTACATGTATTACCTGTTTATAGACTTTATTTATGACATTTATATTGTATAATGTCATCTAAAACACTTTTATTTATTTTTAGGTTACGTTTAGCAAGAATGAATGAAGAGATGCGGGAATCAGAAGGACTTTATGGACAGCCAGGTCAATATTCTACTAATAACCATACTGAAATGCAGTATAAGAAATGCATTCAGGAATTTATCAGTTTACAACTGGAAGATTCATAGTTCTTTAGCAAACTAATGTGATACTATAGAGTTTTCATAACCTACTTGTAAATTGTGAGTTGTTAGCTTTGTACTGTACTTAACTGAATCCTTGGGTGGCTAATCCCGGGCCTTTAAAAATTCGTAACTCTTCCTATGACAGTACACATTGACTTGCTCTATTTCACTCTGGCTGCTGACTTCTTTATTTGCTGTACAGATGTCTTCCATATACATTCCAGTGAAGTGAATGGAATGGTAAAAATATTCTTTATATACTTACAGCAGCAAAATAATTGTTTTCTTTTTGGAATTCTTTTTAGCTGTCAAGTGAATATAACAAAATTGTTTTCTTTTTGTTATTCAGGGAATTTCTATAAATTACGTTCAGGGAAAAAAAAAATCACCATGTGTCTGGCATATAAAAAGCCAGTATGGAAAATACCAAGAAAAAGTTTACTGATGAGTTTTGTACTATAATCTAAAAACAAGTTGAAGATTTAAAATGAAAATTCACCAGGTGGAGAAGTGCATGATGTGAGTGGAGCTAGTTTGAAAGGCTGAGGGCAAAGGTCTCATTTTATCTAAAGCTAAAGCTTTGCCTCCAGGCAGTTGTACATTATCTCTTAGATAAGCGGAAGTATTTAGAACAATACTTTTTGCACCTGATGGCAAAGTAGATTTATTCTACTTGAGAAATTTCAATTCATGATCACCTCAAGTTTCATTCTGAGTAATTTTCACCTTTGAATCAAGATGTCAAGGAAGAAATATCAGATTCTTCTCTTTGAAGAACACGTTGATTAGACGTTCTTCACAAAGAAGAGAGTAATTATTGGTTCTCTTGTTTCATGAATTTGAGTATATAAATTACTCATCTGTCTGTTTTAAATTTATATACACATTAGTAAAAAATTTCATGAATTCGTGACTAAAATACTTGAGAATATTCAGTTTGCAATGAGTAGGTTTGGTTTTTTAAAAATGAATATTGATACATTATTTTTAAAATGACCTAGTAATATCATCTCTTCTTCCTGTTTAAATACATTTTGAAATTTCTGTACTTCAGCCATTTATTTTAACGAGATTAATATATAGTTAGTGTGAGGCCATTCTTTCCTCAGAGGACCGTATTTACTACTGCTTATTTTTGGCCTAATTTAATATGGAACAAGTAAGAACGTTAAGAATAGAGGCACTTCAGCTAGATATTTCTAATCTAGGGTGTCCCACTTTAATCCTATGGATCATACAATACTAGGCGGCTCATGATGTTCCAAGATGTAATAGTGCTGATTAAGGGTGAAGCTCTAGCATTAATTCTGGATTTCACCCATTTGTTTTAAA
Organism: Nomascus leucogenys; assembly: GCF_006542625.1. Lineage (NCBI taxonomy): Eukaryota > Metazoa > Chordata > Mammalia > Primates > Hylobatidae > Nomascus > Nomascus leucogenys. The sequence continues at coordinate 116,227,026 of NC_044391.1, read as the reverse complement.
CTTGAATGTTAGATTTTAAATAGGTTATAATTTTATAACAGATATTCTTAACTGATAGTATTACTAGGCCATTTTTGAGGCCTTTATGTTTAAGCACTTTAAAATAAAAATTGTTTAAAGAATATGACCTGATATTTGTGAAAGAAGAGTGAACCTCAAGATTTTAAGTTAAACAATTATTTTCCCCGTGAAATTTTTAACTTCAATGTTTGGTTAGCTGCTCTTTCCTTACGGTGTCTGCTGATGTTCACCCAGCTGATTAGCCAGGTGGTCAGTGGTCGGCCCTTCTCTGGAGTGGGAAGCTTGAAAGGAGAGAGCCTCTAAGCTCTTGCCACTTCTAGTTCCACCCAAATTGCTTGGGTTTCTGCCGCCATCATTTAGGAGCATTCAGATGTCTTTCACTGTCATTTTTGAGTTTATATATACATAAACTTAAAATGTATAGAAAAGAATTTTCCAGTTTATTTTAATGAAAACTTGAAAAAAAAAGCCTCATTTTAAAAAAGCTCTCTTACCATTCTCACATTTTAGTTTAGAGGTTAAAAAATAGATCAGAATTCTGGAAATAGTATCTCAGAATAAAATTGAGATTTTTCTGATTTATTTGAGGATCGTCTTGAGAAGGGTTAGATTTTTAACTCATTCAGAAGAGGGCCTAATATTTAAAGCAGGATGATTTTATGCTTAGACAGGGGACATGGTGAAATGGCATAGCAATTGTTCTTCGGTTACTGTTCTTTTCCTTTATGAGACAGGTATGTTCGGCTAAGGCAGTGGCTGTTTGTCTTTCCTCTGCTTATCACTGTACATTTTTCTATCAAATGCTTTGGTTGCTTGTTTTATTGGGATCCTTTTTTGGTTTTCTTAGCAATAGAATGAAAACCTCAGAACTCTGGGTAACTTAAATGCAGGTATTTTTAATCTTTTGATAATGAAGAGCTCTTATCCTTTAAAAGATTCAGATGTAATCTTTGGCAATCACTGATTTATTTCTAGGAAACCCCACTTGTGAACTTTCTATCTGTACAACCCTAGGGACCTGGGACTCCCTGTTTCTTGCGTGGGGTGATGTGAGAGCACACATTTTTTCAGAAGAAGGTGTGTCTCTCTTTGGCAGTCCCTGTAGCCCTTAGGAGACCTGGGTGGGTGAGGGAAACAGCACACTTTTCTCTCAGTTATCGGAAACCGGTTTGGTGGTTCCCACAGTCTCTGGCTCTGTGACTCTTCTTGATCGTTGGCAGGCTCTCAGCCAGTTGAGAATCATCACTGCTTTAGGGACCCACTACTGGTTATGTGAGTATGTAGCAAGCACAAGTTGGGAATCGCTGATCTAAGTAATTATGAAAGTAAGCTGTTACCAACCCAGAAGGGGTAAGGTCATGCATATATGATGACCTGGGGGTGGGTCTCACATGCTGCCATCCCTATGAGGGGAGTACATTTCAAGAGCAAAATTAGCAAACTCTTGAATCATCATAACTGCTGTTGTGGTAGATATTCTGAATACCAAAAATTAAAAATGAATTTAAACTGTCAGTGGAAACACAGCAGTCTGCATTTTAAAAACTCAGAGCTGTCCAGGCACATAGAAAAGTTAACTGTCTGAAGGGAATAGAATGTGGTTAAGTTTAAAGAATATGCTTAGTATTATAAATGTTGAGTAATGAGTTGTTTACCATTTATAATAAACTGTTAAATGTATTTCTGGGAACATTCCATGGCAGCACATTCTGGGTTGTTGTTTATGTGTTCCAATGTAGACAAATTATATTTGCCTTGGGAAAAATTCTAAGTAATCAAAATTATATTTAAATATTAAAAAATCATATTGAAGTTCAATTTGTGTTAGCTGTATTAAATATCTTGGTCACTATTGTTCTTGGAACATTTGCTTTTGACAACACATTTTGAGATCTAAGAAAGGTACATTAACAGTGCATTAATTAATGTTTTGTTAGAAACTAAATGTTAACAAAAAGTTTTGTGTGTGTATGTGTAGGTGGCAACTTCCTTTTGTATTATATTAATGCTTTTTAAATGTATTCAGTCAGTGAAACCAATGATTATTATAGCACCAACACTTTCATTCAAGGAAGCATTTAATTGAGTCTTATAATTTGTTTTGCATGGTACAATGGTTCTACTCAAATATACTTGTGTAATAGGTACTAGATGATTTAAAAACAAAAACGGAGAAACCATTTAAAAAGTTCCATAGCTTGTTATACAAAATATGCATTGCTAATAGTAGAAGCCATATATTGCCATTGTACTGTTGTAATACTTAACAGTGCTCATCTGGTGCTACCTGTAGACTATTTGGTATTAACGTCTGCTAGACCCTTCTTCCTATTTCTTCTTGAATGTATAATGTGTGCCTTTTAAGTTACTTCTAGTGTTGAATGGTAAAATCTTTGTGGTATTTTTGTATTATAATCTGCACTTTACACTTTCTTGGAAAGGAAAATTCCAGACTATCCAGTTTAAATAGTCTTTTAAAAATATTTATAATGTTTACAATAAATATTTTACATATTTTAATTCAACCTCTAACAATTAGAAAAAATATTTTATATGGTTTGTTGCTATTTAATGTTGCTCTCTTTATTTATTTTCTATCTTTTAGAATGGTTAAAATGAGAGTAGCAATGTTTGTCTTTTGATGTGGAAGTAAACTTTTACAAAACCATGGGTATAATTGGATTGTCTTACCAGCTGTTCCAACGTATCATCCTTTTATTTTAGTCATGTCAATATGAGTTAGATGTTACTCTCAGCCACCTGTTAATCTCTTCTTACTGTTTTTTTCTTTTTAAAGTAGACTGATTAGGTTTAATCGATTGATTAAGGTCAGGAATAAATTCCTAGGGCTAAATGAAAACTATATAGAGATGTTAATAAGTTGCTTTTTACCTAGACTAAATACAAAAAGTGACTAAAATGTATTAGATTTCTTTCTTCCTTTTTTTTTTTTTTTTTTTTTTTTTTGAGATAGAGTCTCGCTCTGTCGCCCAGGCTGGAGTGCAGTGGCGCGATCTCGGCTCACTGCAAGCTCTGCCTCCCGGGTTCACGCCATTCTCCTGCCTCGGCCTCTCCGAGTAGCTGGGACTACAGGCACCCGCCACCACACCCGGCTAATTTTTTGTATTTTTAATAGAGAAGGGGTTTCACCGTGTTAGCCAGGATGGTCTCGATCTCCTGACCTGGTGATCCGCCCGTCTCAGCCTCTCAAAGTGGTGGGATTACAGGTGTGAGCCACCGGGCCGGGCCAAAAGTAGTAACATTTTTTAATTCAAAATCTTGGCTTATGCTGTTAGACCTTTTTACTAGATCTTTATTCCTGTCCTCAATTTTTTTCTAATTCTCTAGCTTTTGGTATGACATCTCTTGCCTCAAAAATCTCACTTTTTTAAAAACTGACAAAACTTACTGCACTATTAACAACATCTGTAGCAATGAGTGTGTTATAAGATGGATGCAAGGTATCTTATAGGAGATAATTATAAAATGTTACAATAATAATCAAAAACAGTATTTTATGGTTGAAATCTTGAGAACAGAATTATGCCAAGCATTTGTATAAGGCTAATGTTTAGCAGGAAGCATTCATGATCAATGATTTATCTTGAAAATAAGATTCCTTTGTCTGAGGGATTGATCTGTATGTGTGTGTATATTTAGTTTCTCATGACAAAATGGTATTTGGTCAGAATTAACATCAGTATCTATAATCTATTTCTCGGTAGACAATTTGTACATATACACGTTTATTTTTCTAATTTAACAGATGTCCTTGGTATTTATTTGCATTTTGTCATAGCATTCTTGCTCATATGACCTGCAGTAAAACAAAAACAAACCCAACTTTTAAATGCAAAACTGATTTTAAGGCCATTTTCTTTTTTTTATTTTTATTTTTTATTTTTTATTGAAACAGAGTCTGGCTCTGTTGCCCAGGCTGGAGTGCCGTGGCGCGATCTCAGCTCACTGCAACCTCCACCTCCCGGGTTCAAGTGATTCTCCTGCCTCAGCCTCCCGAGTAGCTGGGATTACAGGCACTCACCACCACGCCTGGCTACTTTTTGTATTTTTAGTAGAGACAGGGTTTCATCATGTTGGCCGGGCGGTCTCAAACTCCTGACCTCAGGTGATCTGCCTGCCTCGGCCTCCCAAAGTGCTGGGATTACAGGCATGAGCTACCACGCCTGGCCTTAAAGCCATTTTCTAGGATTTTGTTGTTAATTTTTGTAGAGACGTAGTCTCGCTATGTTGCCCAGACTGGTCTTGAACTCCTGGCCTCAACCAATTCTCCCCCCACCCCCCCACCCAGCTTCCCAAAGTGTTGGGGTTATAGGCATGAGGTACTGCACCCAGCTAGATTTTTATTTTATGAGTTTAGTAAGCAGTGGATTAGGTGCATTAGTTTTAATTACGCATTAAAGTTTGAGTAAAAAATTACTTTTTTAAATTGCTTTTAATTAAAAGATAGTATTATTTTTCCCTATCTGATTATCAGTTTGTCCTGATTATCAGTTTGTCTTGTTAATAACTTGCATCCATCCAAAACATTAGTATTGGGTTTTAGTCATTTCTTTTGGCCTTTATCAAGGGAAATATTTATTTAAAGAAGGTCTCATTTACTACACCTAATTTAGAATGACTCTTTCTCCCCCTCATGTATTAATAAACGTGTTTCTTTACATTGCTTTAAAACACTTGCATCTTTGCTCTTTTCTAACTCTGAGCTTTCTTCTGTGGCTGCATCTGAGGTGCTTTTTTCAGGTATAGTTTTTTTTTTTCTTTCATTACATAATTTTTCAGCATTTATTTTTAGTTGCCCCTTTTCTTCCAAAAATGCTTATCTGAACAAAATTTTAATGTAATGAATTATAAAATAGTACTAGTAATAAATATGAATGTTGTTTTATTAATACTTGTGTAAATGTTTAAAGTGTCTTTATTTTATTTCATGCAGGTGATGAAACTTACCAGGACATATTTCGTGATTTTTCCCAAATGGCATCCAATAATCCAGAGAAACTAAATCGTTTCCAGCAAGATTCACAGAAATTCTGAATTTTTTTTAAAAATGGGAAAATATGAAATCTGGTGACCCCCTAATATATACAGCTAAAAATTCACAATTTTTTACTGCTTTAATTCTACTTAATTTTGGTAGATATTGAATGGCTTGGAAAAAAGGTACCCATTCATATATTTATAAATTAAAACATAGTTATCTAGTAGTTGGAGAGGAACCTAGTTTAGGACCTCTTTTATTAAAAAAGCCTATTTAAAGGGCTGTTTCTGTAGATAAAAGTTCAGTCTAGATTTAGGCCATGTCTAGGTTACAAGATGATAGGAGGTTAGACAAAAATGATTCTTTTGCCAATGGGTGGTAGCATTGATTTTTTTCCTCCACGCATCTTGCCCAGGATCATTCAGTCAAGCATGTCTTCATCAAGTGGGAGCCAACTGTCCTGCCTGCCTCAAGAATATGTTTTTTCTTTAGCTTCCCTGATGATTTTTGGTGGTTCAGAAATAGGTGTGTGTGTTTATGTGTTGTTGGTAACCTAGCCTTCATACACATAATATATGGTTTATTAGAACTAGAGAATGTGTTTTCTCCATTTGTTCATAAATGCGGTTATACTTCTTAGATGACAGGTTATTGTCCAGTACTTTAATGTATGTATGTATAATGGCTGTACAGGTAGACCATAATTCAGTCCTTTAGATTTATTTTATGCAGCAAAAAGCAGCTCTTTTTTTTTTTTTAATCACACACAAAAAAAACCCCAGTTCAAAATGTGTAGTTCTTCATTGTTGGGTTGATTCCCCAAAACCTTGACAGATGTATTATGGAATAAAACTGTGTCTTAAAGGTTACTTGAATGTCGTAAAATTATGCTTTCATCAAAACTTCAAAGGAAAAATCAATTTATAAAATAATGTAGGCCATTTTTGTATTTGAAATTTGTCCTTTTAAAGATACAGTTTTGCTGTTGCTCCTAGTGAAAGAAAAATATCTGTACAAAGGAGAAAAAGAACCCCACTTTTTCGTAGTTAATACTAAAATATATAGCAATAAATTGCTGTTTATTTTTTCTACATCTATTTTGTGTACTTGTACACAGTGTACATTCTTTTAAATTATATCGTGTATATAGCTTTAGTACTCAGTTACATGATTCACAGACCCCTGAATTCCAAAATATTATGGATAAACATATTACCATTTATATGCTACAAATTAGTCTGATGCCATCTTTGAAATGTCTTACAAGTATAAAATAATTAATTTGCTTTTTTTTTTTTTTTTTTTTTTGAGATGGCGTCTTGCTCTGTCACCCAGGCTGGAGTACAGTGGCACAATCTCAGCTCACTGCAGCCTCCTCCTCCTGGATTCAAGCAATTCTCCTGCCTCAGCCTCCCGAGTAGCTGGGACTACAGGCACCCGCCTCCCTGTCCAGCTAATTTTTGTAGTTTTAGTAAAGACAGGTTTCACCATTTTGGCCAGGTTGGTCTCGAACTTCTGGCCTCAGGTGATCAAGCCTGCTTTAGCCTCCCAGAGTGCTGGGATTACAGGCGTGAGCCACCGCACCCAGCCTAATTTGCCTTTTGATTCCTTTCTATTGTTGTCAACAATTAAGTTTATTCTTCTTTTAGAAATTATATGCAAATGATATTATTGATACTCTTTCTAAATAAGAGGTTTTAAAATATATAAAAATTTTATGATCCAATTGTAGATAAATTTTCTAACATTTCCCAGTCACTAGAGTTTTATAAGTTGATTAAACATCAAATCAGAATCTAGCCAAGCAGGAATTATATTGAAATAAGTTCACATTACAGAAAAGGTTCCATAATTTGGCCAAATTGCATGCATGTAATGCTTATTTAGTAATAGTCACTATATGTTAGATAAAGATAAAAATATATTTGTGAATTATTTCTGAGGAAATGCTAACTTCCACAGCATTGTATTTAATTATAACAGTAACAGGAACATTAAATCTTTATCTTTACTGTTTCACCTCAAAGTCATAGATCATCTGGCTTTTTAGGCACCTTCACTAAAGGCAAAAATCTGATTTGTAGTTTTTATTAGCGTGTACCTTGAAATTATTTGACCAAGAAGCTCAAAGAAAAGAAGTATGTCAAAGAAAAAGAGAAAACCTCACTTTTCCTTTATAGTATCCCTTCCTGTTTTAATTCCTAAAGATCCTGACCTTTATCTGAGGAAGCGTAGGTAGTTTTCCTTTTGGATCTGGCCATTGGTGTGTGCTGCATTCAGATCACCTCTGGAATCTCTGTGGTTGTGAAGGCAATTCCTTATGAGACTCTTGCCTCCTGTGGCTTAAGTGATGAATTGTTAATGTGGCAGTAATTAGTATCAACTTAAATTTAGTGGTCAGAAATGTATTTGAAGTGCCTTAAAGATGATCATGGTTCAGAATATCTTCAGAGAAAGCAAAATCTTTAATATTGCAGGGAGGCTAGCAGTACAAAGACACATTTCTGTGGCTTGATCTCTTGAATATGCTGAGACCCAATGTGGACTACATTTGGCAGAAATGATGGAGTAAACAGCAAGGCTTTAAATTAAATTAATAGTTACAAGGTAGGTTGTCTCTTAGGTGAATTTAGCCGTGTCAACTACTAGCTTTTATATGGTATGTAACAAATCTAAATTATGTTATGCTGTGAATTATTCAGTGCATTATAAGAAATCGTAGTTTAAACAATGTTAATCATGCTTTTGGGCTTCATTAGTCAATGTGATTGGCCTTTTATTTTCTTTCCATAACTTATCTGCTATTATTAGTTTCTTATTCCTTATTATTAATCTGTTAGCTCATTATCGTTAGCTTACTAACTTAAAAGTTAGATTAATATCAAAATAAGAATAGCAGCACTATGAAGAGTTAATAAAATGCAATTTCATGTTAGAGCTAGAATAAAATTAATTGAGCAGTTATTTGCAATGCTTCATTATAACATTTATGTGCTTAAGATTTCTAAGGTTTTAAAAAGTTACCTTTAATACAATCCTTAGAAACTCAGAAATTTCCTGATATTCATTAGATTATGGTGTTTGCCTAATTTATACTGGTTTTCACTGTATATTTTAATGAACTTTGGCTACTTTTCCAGACATACAGATTTAATTTGGAGTATGAACTTTGGTTCTTCATGAGTGCATTTTGAAAAAGAAAAAAATACACATTCAGAATCTGGCCAATTTAAGTTTGTATTTTAAAAATATTTTATGCATGTTAAGTATGGTCGCAGTAAATGAAATTGTGTTTAAGACTAAATTTACTACCGTTTTGAACAATCAGACATTCCCAGATCATTCTTATATTGTCAGATAACACTTGTGTATAATATCACTTTGGACCATGGACATGAGCTGGAAAAATGATGTATCTTTGTAGATTGTATGTCCAGAATGACTTTAGAACCGCATGATGCAGCGGAAGGAGCACTGGACTAGTCGTCACTACCTGTTTTGGATTCAGGGCTCCTCAGACTTAAAATGAGTGTAATGAAACAAGGTGAAAATATAGAAACATCCCTTTGTATACTGTTTTGCCACTTTCAGTGTACTTGGCATTGCTTTATCTCACTGGATTCTCACGGTAGGATTTCTGAGATCTTAATCTAAGAGCTCCAAAGGTGCCTGCTTTTTTGATCCTTGGGTGCTCCTTCTGTTTTACAGAGCAGGGTCACTTGATTTGCTAGCTGGTGGCAGAGTTGGCACCATTACCCAGGTCTGACTGACCACTAGTCAGAGGCACTTTATTTGTATCATGAAATGATTTGAAATCATTGTAAAGTAGCAAAGTCTGATAATGAATGCCAGCTTTCCCTGTGCTCTGATAACGAAGACTCCAAATATGCTGGAGAACCTGGATAAAAGTTTGAAGGGCTAGTTTGGGATTTGAAGACAAAATTGTAGGAAATTTTACATTTTTGCAATAACAAACATTAATGAAAGCAAAACATTAGAGAAGTAATTTTAATTCACCACATACTTGTCAATTTCTTGATGCTTCCAAATGACATCTACAGATACGGTTTTGTGGACATCTTTTTCTGTTTACATAAATTTATCCACTTAAAATGTGATAATGTGGAGACAAAGCAAGACTTGATTACATAAACTTTTCTCTGCATTGGTCTTTTCACTATCTTATTTGCTAACTTTTCTTATTTTTCTTCAACCTCCCCACCCTCCATTTTTTGGATATTAAACAGGGAAAGCTTGCTACATTATAGATTGTTGGCACCATTTATTTTACACAAAGGCTAAAGGTTAACTTTTGGAAATGATGAGCTACTTTTATATATGTGTTTACTCGTGCTTTGTGATATTTCTGGATCATTCCAGTCATAAAGACTTATTACATGTACTATTTCTTGCTACCTGTGAAAAGGTATATTTTAAAGAATGTATAACCAACAGTCCATTTACTTTTTATTAGTATGTAGAGGATTTGTATCTAATTCATGAATGTAGTTTTACAATAGTTTGTCATTGTAAATGGAGCAAAGTACATTATCTTTATTCTAAAATGTACATTATGTAAGAATTGTAAATATACTTGATTAAGTACTTTGTATGCCAAAAAATTACAGTAAGTCAATAAAAATCTCACCTCTGGCTTAGTTCTTTCATGGTGATTTACATTTTCTTGTGAAATACACTGTGAACATATCTGTCAACAGCAGTTATTTTTAAGGTATTTCTTTCCAGCCCTTTCAAATCCACATTCATCCTATTTGCTGATTACTTCAATCAAGAAATCCATTTGGATCTTTTAAGTATATAATTCTCTTTGTTCATGGAGCTGTTGTGACCCCTAATTCATTGGCAAAAAGATAAAAGGCTTTTTTGGGGGGGTGGGGGGAGGAGCTTGCTCTAAGTTTTTCCCATTATGATTGACATTAATGTTCCTAATCTATGCAACACATTCACATTTTATCCTTTTAGTAAACAGACACACACACGTTTGTCTGTGAATTGGGACTGAAGGAATGGAAGGTTGAAAAAACCAAACGAAGTGAATCACCTGCATTTGCTTTAAAAAAAAGCTAATTGAAAGCAGACACATAAACTTTTCAATATAACTTGCTTTGTTCAGCCTCATTTCATTTTCAGAATAGTTCTGTGGAGAACCCACATCAATAGTCTGTAAATATTTTTAGTGAAAACAGTTTTTCAATTATTGCAAAAACAAAGCTTTTTGCTTGTGGAGAAATGTTAAGAAGAAGCAAGAGAATCATCCACAATTCCATTATCTTACTTGTGCTGTCCAAAATGGAACTCACTAGCTACATGTGGCTACTTAATTGGAATTAGACAGAGTTCATTTCCTCAGTCGTACTGCTACATTTTAAGAACTTTTAGCCCCATGTGGCTAGTGACTATTGTTTTGAACAGGGGAGATTGTAGAATATATACGTTGTCACAGGAAGTTCTACTGGATAGCACTGAGGGAGATACTGTTACTTTTTTGGTGTATACCCTTCTAGACCTTTGGGGGTGTGTATTCATACATTTATATAATGGGATCATACTGTTACCCACTTCTTTCACTTAATAGATGGGGAGAACTTAAAATTTATGGACAATTTCAAGCATGTAGAGGTAGAGAAAATAACTTCAATAGCTGTAAGCTCATGACTTATATTTATTCTCCTGCCCATTTTTCCCCTTTCCTGGACTTTTTTTGGAACCAGATCCTAGACCTTTCACCAGCAAATCATTCCGTATGTACATCTAAAAGTTAAGGACTGTTTAAAAAATCGTAACACTTCTTAAACTGTAAAACTAATCAGTATTCAAATTGGTTGTCTCAAATATGATTTTTAAAATAGATCGTGCAAATCAGAATTCACATAAGTTCCATACATGGCAGTTGGTGAATATGTTTCTTGGTCTCTATAGGGTTTTTTTTTCCTGTTTATTACCATTACTATTTTCTTTTTTTGGAAATGGGGTCTCGCACTGTCGCCCATGCTGGAGTCGTGTGGCGATCGTAGCTCACTGCAGCCTTGAACCCCTGAGCTCAAGTGATCCTCCCACCTCAGTCTCCCACATAGCTTGGAGTACAGATATGAGCCACCTCACCCATTTGTTAGTTTTTAAAATTTCTACCTGCAGTTTGTTGAAAGCATCACTTTTAATTACTGCATTATTTTAGCTTTAACCACTTCATTGATGACCATTTGATTCCGATTCTTTGCCATCATGAACCTAGCTTTGCTTTATTTTTGTTTGTTTTTTGACACAGGGTCTCACTCTCTTTCCCCCAGCTGGAGTACAGAGGCACAATCTCGGCTCACTGCATCCTCTGCCTCCCGGGTTCAAGCGATTCTCTTGCCTCAGCCTCTCGAGTAGCTGGAATTACAGGTGTCTGCCACCACACCAGCTAACTTTTTTTTTTTGAGACAGAGTTTTGCTCTTGTTGCCCAGGCTGGAGTGCAGTGGTGTGATCTCGGCTCACTGCAACCTCCACCTCCCAGGTTCAAGCGATTCTTCTGCCTGAGCCTCCTGAGTAGCTGGGATTACAGGCGCTCGTCACCATGTCTGGCTAATTTTTTGTATTTTTAGTAGAGACGGGGTTTCGCCATGTTGGGCAGGCTGGTCTCGAACTCCTGACCTCAGGTGTTCTGCCCACCTCGGCCTCCCAAAATGTTGGGATTACAGGCGTGAGCCACCGCGCCCAGCTAATTTTTTATTTTTAGTAGAGACGGGGTTTCACCGTGTTAGCCAGGATGGTCTCGATCTTCTGACCTTGTGATCCACCCGCCTCGGCCTCCCAAAGTGCTGGGATTACAGGCGTGAGCCACCGCGCCCGGCCTAACTGCTTTTTAAATATTGTCTCTCCTAAGCCAATGAGGCATAGATACCAGTATTAGCCCCATTTTCTATATGGTGTAATTGTAGTTCGGCGTGATTAAGTAACGTGTGTAAAGTCCAGCAACCTGTAGTGGAAGAGCTTGAATTCCAGCCTGGATCATCCACCCCAGGACTTGCTCTCTTAACCAGCTGTTAACCATATGCTAACAGTTGTGGTAAAATACACACAACTCAGAGCTTGAGTGACTATTTTTGGAGCTAATCTTGCTAGACACTTGGACTTGGAAACAGTAAGACTTGGGTTAGGATTCCAGCTCCATTATTTACTAGCCTACTAGATTTGGGTAATTCTCTAAATCTCAATTTTCTCCATTGTAAAATACTTCTACCTCATAGAGTTGTAAGGATCAAATGAACTGCTCGAGTATGGTAATTCTGCTATTTGGGTTTTTTCCCCAAGGTGAGTAGTATGTGTGAACTTGTTGCAGGCCTGTTTCAGAGGTCCAATGTTTTCCAGAAAAGTGCTGCTCCAATAGAAAAGGACAAGAGTTAAAAATGGGATGGACCGAAAATCTGGGAAAGGTGGGCTCTACTCACACTTTGAGAAATGATGGCATAGCCCAATAAACTCTGAGAGACCAATTTATATGTGCGTTTGTCCATTATTTTCACCTCCTCTCAAGCACGCACAGCACTTGCACGTGTTTACTTAAAAACTACTGGTATAGTCTCAATTCTTAAAAGACTGTAGTACGTTTTTATCTAGTTAGCAGTGTGCAACTGTCTAGGGTCAAAATTGCTACTGGCTAGCTGTGTGACTTTGGGCAGGTGATCTCGGTGTGCAAAACTCCCTGGTACTCCCAAGAAGGCTGTTGATAAAGTGTTAAAAGTCTGTTTATAAAACAAAAGTGGATGAATGTCGCCCTCCAGGGTTTTGCGGCGCTGGGGCTCGTGGAGCAGCCTCGCAGGTTCGTGCGGGCGGCGGGGGCCCCCTGCTGGCCACATCCTCCAGCCTCCCTCCGCTCGGCCTCCGGCGCGACGTGCGGCCCGGGCCATTTCCTCCCAGGGCAGCGGGAAAAGAGAGGAGCTGCCGGTTTAAATTGCCTAGTTCCAGCTTGTGTGCAGGGAGAGGCCGAGACGGCTTAAAGCCTCCAAGAAATTGAGGGGAAAAAAAGGTGCAGAGATTAAAGTTTTCCCTCTTGGTGCCTCCAGCTTCGCTTTTGGCTAACCTAAGTTTCTCTGTTCGGGCGCCTCCATTCCTTTCAAGACTCAGCTTGGATATCTTCTGGGGCTCGCCGCGTAGGGCGCCATTTCTCAGCCGGGCCAGCGAGCCAGCCCTCAGCACGCTGGGGTCCTCAGTCCGCCCCTCGCAACGCCGGGCGCCCCTAGCCCCGCCTCTAACACCCTCGGAACCTAGGACCCAGCGGTTTCGGCACGCCCGGCCCCGCCCCTCCGCGCATCGGAGCCCGCGATTGGCTCCAGGCGGCGCGGCCCCGCCCCCGCCATGGCCGCCGCCTGCCGCCGCCTGCCGCCGGGGCTAAGTGGCCGCCGGCGTCCGGGTCCCCGAGGGGTCTCCCGCGTTGCTGGCACCGCTGGAGCCGGGGTCTCATAGCGCATGAGCCTCCTCCGAGGCGGGCTCCCATGCGCTCGGGCCATGGCGCGCCTGGGCGCTGTGCGCTCCCACTACTGCGCCCTGCTGCTGGCCGCGGCGCTGGCCGTCTGCGCCTTCTACTACCTCGGCTCAGGCCGGGAGACCTTCTCCAGCGCCACCAAGAGGCTGAAGGAGGCCCGCGCCGGGGCTCCCGCCGCGCCCTCGCCGCCCGCGCTGGAGCTGGCGCGGGGCTCCGTGGCGCCAGCCCCCGGCGCGAAGGCCAAGAGCTTGGAGGGCGGCGGGGCCGGGCCGGTGGACTACCACCTGCTGATGATGTTCACCAAGGCGGAGCACAATGCCGCGCTGCAGGCCAAGGCCCGCGTCGCGCTGCGCTCACTGCTGCGCCTCGCCAAGTTCGAGGCGCATGAGGTGCTTAACCTTCACTTCGTGAGCGAGGAGGCCAGCCGCGAGGTGGCCAAGGGCCTGCTGCGGGAGCTCCTGCCGCCCGCCGCTGGCTTCAAGTGCAAGGTGAGCGAGCCGCAGCTGGGGGCTCCCGGTGGGTGGCCCACCCCATCCTAGGCGAGGTCAGTGCGCGCTCCCGGAGGGGATCCGTGGACCTAGCGGGTAGGATATTCCCTGCGCTGCCCACTTGCGATGTAGTGTTCACAACCTGTGGGAGGTCTCGTTCAGGGGCGTGTCCGGGAGCCAGACGCCCTCAGCTGGTGCTGAGGAGTGGAGCTGCGTTTTTAATGACCGCCTGGCTTTCCTCTCCCCCAATTAAGTGCAGCCCCCAGGAGAGTCCGCGCGCCCCCATTTTGCTAACGTTGCAGGGTTCAGCACTGCCTTCAGAGTCTGCACCTCTGTTTATGATCCTCAGTTTTTCACTTACGAGGATGGGACTGGTCACCAGTAGTCATCCTGAGCAACTGGAGAGGGCCTTGGTGGGGCCTCTGGAAGTGTTGAAGTTGCAGTGACATTTCTCATTGCTCTTAAGGTATTTCAGTCGGATCTGGTCAAACTCATTGTGAACCATCTTATCTCCTCTCTGTGTCCCTTTTTCCCCTTCCTCCAAGGGTCATGAACCCATTTAGAGAAGCCTGGAGTTCCTCCGAATGGGGAAGAGAAAGCTCAAGAGGAACAGATATGATCTGGGGAGAGCAAAGCTGGCCGCCTTGTCCCAGGCTGGACCAGTCTGCCTCCGTGACAGCTTCCATCTCTGTTTATCATGTCTCTTCACTGCCTGGCTCTCCTTGTCTGAGATGGGTTCCTGACATAGTGTGAATTGCCTAGGTCAAATTGCTTATTTGATTTTGACCTAATAGTTGTACAGAGGGGATCCGAGGCCAGATTTTAAGGAGTAGTAGGTAATATTAAAGGGTGGAGACTGATGTTGGTTGGGGAAGCATGCTGAGGCAGGAGTTGCGTTATGTGAGTGACTAGGGGAGCTGCTGCCAGGATCCTACAGGCTTCGGGAGTCCGTGATGGCCCCTTGTTAAGTCCCAGTTTATTGGTAGGGCTGTTGTGTTGTGAGCCTGGTCCACTTCTCTGGCTTCACCTCTCCTCCTTTCCCTACATGCACCTCATACCTTAGCTGTGTATAGAGTGGGCCTTATACATGCTCTACTCTCTGCCCACAGTGTCCTCATTGGCCCTTGGCCGTTCTTTACTCAGCTTTCACTTCTCCTGAGAAAGTCCCTAGACCCTGGGACCTCTGAAGGTCCTCTCTGGAGGAGGAGCCTGGCAACCTGTCCCAGGTGATCCTAATGACCCTAATGTTTGAGGAACATTGCACGAGTTCAGGGTGGAAAACTGAGGGCCCTTGGCCATAGGGTCAGTCTAGGCAGATCTTGGGATTTGACCAGGTCTCCGAACACCGCCTTGAAGATCAGCATTGTCATCTCTTCTGGGCCTACTCTGCACCGTTGCCAGATCTATATCCCCTTGTCCCGAGCTCCCGCTGCAGCTCTGGCTGCACACCCAGTGCTTTCCAGCCTACTTGCCTTTGCTTTTGTCATTCCCACTGTTGGGGTGCTCCTTCTCTCCATTTACAAGTCTTGCCCATCTTTAGATACCGTCCCCTCCTTGGAGCCAAGAAGCCGTCCCTTCTTTCCTCTTCTACTTCCCTGGTGCTGTGACTGTATCATGTCTTATCATCCATCCGTATGTACAATGCCTGGCACTCTTAGTTGGCACCAGAAATATTGGCCCAGGGGTAGATCCAGCCTCAGGGCCGAGCTCTTCCTGTCTTGGAGTAAGTGTTCCATGCTCGGACTACCCCACTTTACTGGGCGCAGTTCCGGCAGCCTCACTCAAGGCCTGGAGGCAGCTGCAAATGACCGGAGGGAACTGATACCTCCTCTGTTGAGGTGTGAGGGGTGAGGGTTTAGTGTCTGGGGACTTCTAGCCAGATGTCAGTGATCGGATAAGGGTTTATCAGTCCTGGCATAAAATTGCTCCCGTTACATTTTTTTTTTTTGAGATGGAGTTTCGCTCTTGTTTTTTAGGCTGGAGTGCAGTGGCACGATCTCGGCCCACTGCAACCTCTGCCTCCTGGGTTCAAGCGAATCTCCTGCCTCAGCCTCTCGAGTAGCTGGAATTACAGGTGCCCACCACCATGCTGGCTTTTTTTTTTTTTTTTTTTTTTTGAGACAGAGTTTCGCTCTTGTCGCCCAGGCTGCAGTGCAGCAGTGTGATTTTGGCTCACTGCAACCTCCGCCTCCCAGGTTCAAGCGATTCTCCTGGCTCAGCCTCCTGAGTAGCTGGGATTACAGGCACCCGCCACCACGCCCGGCCAATTTTTTGTGTTTTTAGTAGAGACGGGGTTTCATCATGTTGGCCAGGCTGGTCTCAAATTCCTGACCTCAGGTGATCCACCCACCTTGGCCTCTCAAAGTGCTGGAATTACAGGTGCAAACCACCGCGCCTGGCCTCCATTACTTTGTTTTGTTTTGTTTTGTTTTTGATAAGAATTCTTGCTGCGTTGCCCAGGCTGGTCTTGAACTCCTGAGCTCAAGCTATTCTCTTGCCTTAGCCTCCCGCATAGCTGAGATTACAGGCACACACCACTGCACCTGGCATTCCTGTGATTTTTGAGTTCATATTTTGTAAAGTTTTCTGTTTGTGATGAAAAGTGCTCTTTTTTTCCTTTAAATGTGCGATTCTAAAAGGTTTGCTTCATTTTACTTGTGATTTAATTCTTCCTCAGGTTTGGAATATTCCTGAAAAGAACATATGACACATGTGTTTCCTCTGTCTGGAGTACTCCCTGCCTCCATCCTTAGTACTCAGCTTTCAGGTCTCGGCTTTGCTGTTCTTTCCTTGGTAAACCTTTCCTGAGCCCCCATTACACACTTTCAAACTCCAAGCACTTTTCCTTAGTAACATTTATCACAGTTGTATTTATATAATCGCTGGATTAATTATTTGTCTTCCTTGCTAGACTCTAAACTCCCTAAGGCCATTGACATCGACATGTCTTCAATGCTGCCTCCCTGGCACCTGGCAGATGAGGGAATTTTATGCTGGAATTGTTTTTTCAGTATTGCGTCGGAAGAAGGAAACTAGAATTTCTCACTCAGGTTGTGCCAGAGCTGGAAGGGATTTGGAGTATATAGCATGACAGGTGAGGAAACTTGCCCAGGGCTTTCTGGAGAGTTACTCAGTTGTGGCTGGACCTGCATCCTAGGTCAGTGCTGTTCCCTTTGTGCCGTATTTCCCCTTTAAGGAGCACCTCTGTCTTGTAAGATAAAGTCCAGGGGACAGTTTATTCCCAGGGAGAATTGATTTGAGTTGTGTTAGAACTGTCTGAAGATAGCCTGGGGGCTCCTCTTCCCTTTGGATGGCTCTGGGACCTCAGCATGGCTGCAAGATGCAGAGCAGGCCCGCAGTGAACTGGCACGGGGCTGGTGCCCACACACCGAGGTCTCAGGCCATTTTCAGGTGGCATAGAAACACCTTTTAGCTGAAATGGTTGCAGAAATAGATCACAGAACATTATTAGTGACCTTAGATTTTATTTTGGCTAATTGGATATTAGCTAAAAAGGATTCATGTATCTTGTTTTAAATATGTTTGAAAGTTTTAATTAATCTGTTAGTTTATTTTATTTTATTTTATTTTTTGAGACGGAGTCTCGCTGTGTCACCCAGGCTGGAGTGCAGTGGCACGATCTCGGCTCACTGCAAGCTCCGCCTCCCGGGTTCACGCCATTCTCCTGCCTCAGCCTCTCCGAGTAGCTGGGACTACAGGCGCCCGCCACCGCGCCCGGCTAATTTTTTGTATTTTTAGTAGAGATGGGGTTTCACCGTGGTCTCCATCTCCTGACCTTGTGATCTGCCCGCCTCGGCCTCCCAAAGTGCTGGGATTACAAGTGTGAGCCACCGCGCCCGGCCAATCTGTTAGTTTGTTATCTGTGAACAGGGAAGCATATTATTTGTTAATCAGTAAACTTCGGAACTTGCTATGTTCCAGGTACCAGTATAGGAGCTGCTTCCAGCCTATACAGTAAGTCCATTTTCTAAATGCATCAGAATCACCTGGGGACACTTTTAAAAATACAGAATCCTGGGTCCCACCCCAGCCTGTGGGCTCAGAATCTCCTGGGTGGGGCCTGGAGGTCTGTATTTGGATGGAGCTACATAGGCAGGCTTGGGAGTCACTGCTGTAAGAAATCCAGGAGTGCGCTCCTGCTGGTCTCTCAGACCCGGCTCAGGCATCCTGTCCTCTGGGTAACCTTCTGTGGGGAGCACGATGCCTGGCTCATAGTGGGCATTCAGGAACTGTTTGACTATGACTCTTCCATCCAGGCCATTCTGGCTGTGCTGACCTGGGAAAGGCTGCCACATTCACCTTGCTAAAATGCTGCCTTTTCTTTTTCTTTTTCTTTTTCTTTTTTTTTTGAGAGAGTCTTGCTCTGTCACCAGGCTGGAGTGCTGTGGTGCGGTCTCGGCTCACTGCAACCTCTGCCTCCCGGGTTCAAGCGATTCTCCTGTCTCAGCTTCCTGAGTAGCTGGACTACAGGCACCCGCCACCACACCCGGCTAATTTTTGTATTTTTTAGTAAGCGATGGGGTTTCACCATGTGGGCCAGGATGGTCTCGATCTCTTGACCTCATGATCCGCCTGCCTCAGCCTCCCAAAGTGCTGGGATTACAGGTGTGAGCCATCGTACCTGGCCAGAATGCTGCCTTTATTGTATCGCTTCCATTCAGAACCTCCAATGGCTTCTGGCTACCTGTCTTCCCAGGTCATTTCAATGTCCTAGACCGACAGCAGTGGCTGAGCTTCCTGAATTCTAGGACAAGCTGTTCCTTCTCATGGCGATTTGCTTGCTCTGCTTCTGAGCATCTGTTGTCTTTCTGTCAAGTGCAATCTCACACTTATAAAACTTAGATCAAGACTTATCCCTTCCGTGTGCCTTTCCTGCCGGATCAGGTTTGACAGAATATACCATGAAACCCCCAAATAATGGTGGCTTAAACAAGGTTAAATTTATGTCTCATTTCAGTGCAGTCCAGAGGTAGGCATTCCTGGGCTGGCATGGGGGCTTCGTGAAGTCACCAGGGTCCTCGGCTCCTTCCAGCTCTCTGTTTCACCATCCCTGAGAGTGGCGCTGTCTTCATGGTCCAGGATGGCTGCTGGAGCTGGGGCCATCACATCTGTGTTGCTGGGTCGCCTTTAGTCCAGTTTAGCCCAGTGCTGCTGTGTGTATTGTTTCGGGTCCAGTCTCATCACATGGTTCTACTCTACTGACTTCCGGGAAAATGATCACAGTGAACAGGCCTCACGCACCTCTCATGTCTCCTCTCCTTCCCCATGCTGGCCAGCTCTCTGCAGAGGCGGCGGGGCCCACCAGCCACTGTTTGTGCGGCCTCCGTGGAGCGCAGCAGGACTGCTTCTTTGTGGTATTTCTCTTGTGCTATCAGCTCAAATGTCAACCGCTCAGAAAGACCTTCCCTGAATCTGTTTTCTAACCCCGCCCTCATGCCAGCCTTCCTCTTTCCCATCACCTTGTGCATTTTTTTCTTTTTGTTTTGAGATGGAGTCTCGTTCTGTCACCCAGGCTGGAGTGCAAGGGTGCGATCTTGGCTCACTGCAACCTCTGCCTCCTTTCAAGCGATTCTCCTGCCTCAGCCTCCCGAGTAGCTGGGATTATAGGTGCCTGCCACTATGCCCAGATAATTTTTGTATCTTTAACAGAGATGGCATTTCACTATGTTGGCCAGGCTGGTCATGAACTCCTGACCTCAAGTGATCCACCTGCCTTCGCCTCCCAAAGTGCTGGGATTACAAGTGTGAGCCTTTTTTTTTTTTTTTTTTGAGACGGGGTTTCTGTCTGCCGCGCAGGCTAGAGTAGAGCACAGTGGTGTGATCGCAGCTCACTGTAGCTTCAAACTCCTGGGCTTAGGGGATCCTCCTGCCTCAGCCTCCTGAGTAGCTGGGACTACAGGCATGTACCTCCAGGCACAGCTAATTTTTTTTTAAAATTGTTTTGTAGAGATGGGATCTCACCTTCTTTCCCAGGCTGGTCTCAAACTAGTGATCCTCCTGCCCTAGCTTCCCAAAATGTTGGACTGCAGTTGTGAGCCAACACCCTAGCTGTGCATTTCTTTTACAGCATGTATTCATTTTTTCATGTATTCGCTCATCGGGTGTTGTTGAGTGCATATCCTGTGCCAGGCACTGTTCTAGATACTTGTAAACAGCAGAGAACAGGACAAGTTTCTGCCTTCATGGAGCTTAAATTCTGGAGTTGTGGGAAATATATAGGAGATGGATTTTTAACAAATAAATAAATATAGAGTGAGTCAGATTGTGATCAGTTCTACAGAGAGAAATAAAGCAGGCTGAAGAGATAGAAATGTGTGGTTGTCAGTGTGGGGAGTTGTTAGCCGTGGTGCATAGGTGGTCAGGGAAGGCTCCATGGATAAGGTGCCATTTGCGCAGAGCCTGAAGGAAGTGAGGGAGCCACAGCCCTCTGGGCGAGACTGCGTCTGAGGCACCTGCAAGTGTGTGGGTCTCTGGCTGGAGTGTGCTCTGCATGTTTGAGCAAGTAACTATCCTGTTAACTTGTTTGTAGTCTCTCTGTCTCCCTCCTGGAAGGTAATCTCCAGAAGGCAGAGACCTTGCCCACCTTCACCTACTGAGGTTTACGGGAACCCCATAGATGCCATCCTTGTTTCTGGCCTGAGTTGGAAGTGATAGAGCAGGCAAGCAGTCTCTTAACCTGGGACACAAGAACTGGACAGACTTCTGGAGGCACAGACAGCTCTGGCAGCTACTTGCCTTCCTGCAGGGATGGGCAGGTTCTGCACAGGTAGATTCCGGAGAAGAGAGAGGTGAGGGCCGGGGCTGACTTGCCTCCCAAACTCACCTGTCAGATAAGTTTCTCCTCCTGCCTTAAGGACGAGTTAGTGTGCAAGGAGGAGAGGAGGATGGGGCAGGGAGCAAGAGGCCGGAGTGTTTGTCCAGCAGAGCATCCTCCATATAGAAGCACAGAACAATGGAGAATGGGTGCTTCCTCTTTTTGCCGTCGACACTATAGTCTCAGCACTGTTTCTGGCACATTCTATGTTCTCAATAAATATTTATAGTTGACTAACTAATAACTATAGTGATTAAAATCAGGATATCCTAGAAGGGTTGTCAGTGATCTGCCCCTTTTCCCTCAAACCTCAGCCTCTTTCAAAGCCTGAGACTGGGTTGCTCCATTTCCTGGTGACAAATTAGGAGGAAGAAGGAAACTGCGCATCCCCCACGATCCTCGTCTGTTTTCTGTCACCATAACAATACCTGAGACTGGGTAATTTAGAAAGGAAAGATATTTATTTAGCTTGAGGTTTTGGAGGCCGGGAAGTCCAAGAGCACGGTGACAGCTTCTGGGGAGGGAAGCAGAGGCATGCGGACGGGGCACAGTGTGAGGGGCACCTGGCTTTATAACAGCCACTCTTGGTAACTCATCCAGTGCCGTGAGTGAGAGTGAGAACTCGCTCCCTCCCAAGAGAAGTAACCCAGGCCTGGGAGACAGGCATGAATCCCTCTTAATGACTTCATCAGCTCATAAAAGCCCCACCTCCCAGTAGCATCACCGGGGCTCACATTTCCAACACATGAGTTCCAGGGGACACCGTTTCAACCTTAGCATCCACTTTACAGGTTGGGTTACCAACAGGTTTACCCTGTTGGGTTCCAGGAGGAGCATGTGCCAAGGACTAGGAATGACTGGACGCATGTTAAAATGCAGTGGGGGATTCTCAGAGTTTCTTTGAGTGCAAGAGCAAACCTGTGAGTGACTTGGAAAAGTTGAACGTCTTAGCTCCTTGGTGGGGCTTGAGAGAAGCCTGAATGTGAAGACCTTGACCTTGATGCTGGCTGTCTCATTGATGAAGCTGATGACAAGCAGGTGACCCTGCAAATGCAATGGATTTTCCAGCTTGTCACAGCAGCAGGCACCTTGCACCTGAAGGAAACTTTTGAATAAGTTATGATGGTCTGGAAAAGAGGTGATCAAAGAAACGTGTCCTGAAGGGAGAGGCTCTTTGAAAAGATGGGCTGACATTTTATATGGCAGTGTTTAGAGAAAGAACAGTGCATACTTTATCAAATGCTTTTAACAGTGGCATTCTTTTAAATTGTAATATACTCATGAAAACAACTGTAGTAGTTTGTGTGCCAATGTATGTCTCTTATGGAAAACTTTGTAATCACAGATCTATGGGGAATAACTTTGTATAGTATTGTATCGAATACAATAAACTCTGGAGAAGCCCGCAAGTATGTGTTGAAATGATAAGGCAAAGCCTTGGGGTCATGATATAGATGAAATACACTGATCGATGGGGATTTATAAAACCTGTGGGGGCCTCAGTGCACGGATTAACTGCTCCAGCTTTGGGCATCAGTCATTCCTCATGACTTCCTGACTGTTCCTTGTTCTTGTAGACCATATTTTAAAAAGATAGATGATTACTTTTTTTTTTGCAATAAAAATTGAAATGTGATTCATGTACCATAAAGCTCACTCATTTAATATATACAATCCAGTGGTTTTTAGTGTATTCCCAAGGTTGTACAGCTATGACCACTGATTCTGGAACACTTGTCACCTCAGAAACCCTGTATCCATTAGTGTCACTCTCCATCCTCCTGTCTCCCCCATCCCTAGAGACTACAAATCAGCTTGCTGTCTGTGTAAATGTGTCTCTTCTGAGTATTCACTACAAATGGGCTCGGCTAATACGTGGTCTTTTGTGTCTGGCTTCTTTTAGCCTAGTGTTTTTAGGGTTCATGTTGTAGCATTGCATTAATGCTTCACCCTTTTTTATGGCTGGATACTATTCCATCGTGTGGATAAACCACATCGTCCATTCATCAGTTGATGGACATTTGGGTTGTTTGTGCTTTGAGGCTATTATGAATAATGCTGCTGTGAACATTGACTTAGAAGTTTTTGTGTTGACATGTTTTCACATCACTGGGGTGTAACCTAGGAGTGGAATGGTTAATTCTGTTTAACCTTTTGAGGAACTGCCAAACTCAGTAGCTATACCATTTTACATTCCCACCAGCCGTATGTGGAGGTTCTGGTTTCTCCACATCCTCACCAGCACTTGTAATCATCCATCTTTTCAATTACAGCTATTCTAGTGGGTGTGAAGTGGTATCTCATTTTAGTTTTGGTCTGCGTTTCCCTAATGACAAACGATGAGATGATTACATGTTGCTAAGGACAATTACATACATGTATTTGGTATTTTTAAAATATATTTACCAAAATGCATTTTATTAAAACAAAAAATTACCTTGACTCTCCCCTCCTTACCCTGTAAGGTGTTACAGCATCGCTAGAAATGGGCATATTCTGAGAACATGGTTTGGAAATTTCTGACGTGTACACTGATGTGCCTAAAGTCAGCAAAGGGATGTTTACTAGTATGAAGTCTTGATTAGGAGAATAATAGTAGCAACATTTGTTCAGTACTTCATTTATTTATTTATTTAGTGATGGAGTCTTGCTCTGTCATAGTGGCAACATTTGTTCCCCTCCCCTCCCCTCACCTCCCCTCCCCTCTTTTCTTTTCTTTAATTTTCTTTTTCTTTTCTTTTTGAGATGGAGTCTTGCCGTGTCCTCCAGGCCAGAGTGCAGTGGTGTGTTCTCAGCTCACTGCAACCTCCGTGTCCCATGTCCCGGGTTCAAGCGATTCTCCTGCCTCAGCTCCCGAGTAGCTGGGATTATACAGGCGTGCGCCACCGTGCCCGGCTAATTCTTGTATTTTTAGTAGAGACAGGATTTCACCATGTTGGCCAGGCTGGGCTCGAACTCCTGACCTCAGGTGATCCACCCGCCTCGGCCTCCCAAAATGCTGGGATTACAGGCGTGAGCCACCGCGTCCGGCCTGTTCAGGCCTTTAGAACGTATAAAAGTGCAGACGCCTCACTTGAGCATGGCTGAGGCTGGGGAAAGAGGTGTGGAATCCCTGAGGCTGAGAGCAGGTGGCTTACGGAGCTCCCAGAGCAGCAGGAGGCACTTCAGGACCCCGCTAGCAGCTGTGACAAGGGGCTGCGGGTGTGGGGATGAGGGTTGGGCTGTAGCCCACCTCAGTCTGTCATCCGCCTGCTGATGACACCCCAAATAAATCCATTCAATCTGAACCAAAACTGCGCTTTCTGGGAGTGCAGCTTCCCTCTCACTCTGCTTCAGGGAGCGCTGCAGGTTCACCAAACATCGGAGCAGGAAGGAAGCTCTGGGCGCAGTGTCCCCCGCCCAGCTGATACCCTGGGCCAGAAAGGGGCAGTGACTAAGTGCCACACCGAGCTGCCTTTAGAACAAGCCCAGGCCCCTCCTCTGCTGTTTGAGGGAGGTGTTAGCCGCAGTCCCGTCTTTTTCGGAAGGGTGGGTCGAGAGGCAGCCCACCCTAATACCCACAGTGGAGGTGGCAGGGCCTGTCGTCTTCACCTATCCTAGGGGGCTTCTTCTCCCTGTCTCCCCCTGGATGTGTCTCGCCCGGGACGGGAGGATGCAGTCGGACCTCCAGGAGGCAGAATCCGCGCGGTTTCCGGGGCTGGCTTTCCAGCTGCCCTGTGCCCGAGGCTGCCCAGGTGGGTCAGTGTTGCGGGAGCTGGATGGGGGCTGCGGTGCAGGCACAGGTTTTGTCCTGTGCTCCGGGATGTGCGCTGGAGGCCCTCCGCGGCTGCGGTCAGCACGGGGCCCCAGTGTAGAGAGGAGGGACCGCGGGCGTCTCGCGTTGGGCGGAGCTGGCCCCTACTCCGCGGCGCGGTCCCTCCCCCCGCCCGAGTGCAGTGCCCCGTGTGGCCGCTTGGGGGCGCCACTGCACCGCGTCTGCGCGCCCGACCCCCGGCCAGCGAGGTGCGCGCGGCTGCAGCCCCCGAAGCCTGAGGCTCCCGCAGGGTGTTTTTTTTCCTCCTCTAGCCCCGCCCTCCCTTGTTGTTTCGAAAGCCCTGAAATGAAAGGCAGTCGGCGGGGCTGTGGCGGGCGGTCGTTTCCTTCCTGGGCCGCTGGTAAACCGGCCTCGATGAGCCCTTTGGAGAAGGCGGGGCCGAGCCGCTGGGACTGGCGATCCGGCAGCACAGTCGGAGGGAGGATGCATGGGGAGGCCCGTCGCTCCTGCCTGGTCCTCCCCGGGGCCCCAGCCACATCCTTTCCAGTCCGCCTGGTCCCCGTCACACCCGGCGGGCCTCCGCAGCCAGTGTGGGAAACGCGTCTGTTGGAGCCGCGTGGTGGGGTGGCTCCTGGGTATCCTGGCGCTGGGGGGGAGTTTGGCAAAACACCCGAGGCTGCCAGAGGCCGGCTCCGGGGAGGGGACGCCCTGGTGCTGGGTCTGTCCCTGGCGCTGGCCTGGAGCCCGGCGTCGTTAATTGCGGGAGGGACTCGGATGCCAACTTACAAGCCTGTCCCACGCGACTGTCCTCGCGGTGAGATGAGGGCTTCCCAGGCCTGTTCCTGGGGCGGGAGGCCTCTCCCTGGGAGGAGGAGCCCGGCCGCCTGCTTGCTGGAAGGGCCGCCTGGCAGGGCCCAAAGGCCTCCCTGCTGCCCTTCCTCACACTCTTCCCATCCAGGGCTCTTGTCTTTCGCCCTGGGACCACTCACACCGTCGTGTGGGGTTGTGGAGGACAAGTCAAGATGACCAGGGCAACATCATGTCCCACGCCTTACCCGCAAAGCCACAGGGACATTGACTTCACGGCTCTGACCCCAAGAGGCAACTCTACCTACTTGCCTGTTCTGAGCAGTGGAGCCAGGCCTCATCAGCTGGCAGAAAGCCTGCTGTTAAGTTAATGTGTTTTAAATTAAAGCCATTTGTGTTATTTATTAGGGCAATGACTATTAAGCAGCCCCGATTAAGCCATTCTCTGCTGGTGGAACTAGTCTCCCAGAGGCTGGTCCCTGCGGCCCTGCTCAGGCAGCCCTGGGGATAGCACAGGCCTGCTGCTCACAAAACAGATGAAATGAGACAGCTCAGCCTGGCACATGGCAGGTGCCTGGTCAACGGTGGCTGCTAATAACGGTACTGGAATAGGTGTGTTGGGAGCTGACACCCTGCTGTCGTCACTCTAGAAAGCACATACCTGTTTATTCACCATGCTGATACCGTTGATTCAGTTGGAGGGCAGTGCAGCTAGCTTGCAAAACAGCTTTCTGCCCAGGTTTATTTCCGGTGTCCCCATTTCTTGCAAGTCTTCAATTCTCCAAACTACTGTGTTTTTTTCTTCTCTGCCACTCCTCTTTCCCCCACCTCTTGGCAATATATTGTTTGCCTCTCTCTGAAAGCACAGGACACCTTAGCCTTATTTGACGTTCAGGCGCATCCACACTTTCTCTCTCCTGCTGGAAGGAAGAGGCTCATCTTCATCACATCCCTTCCCCACGGGCCCTGGCCCTACCTGGCCCTCTGTGGTGCTAGCCGGCCTGTGCTCTGGAGTGGGAGCTGCTGCTTGTCAGGATGATGAAGACTTTGTAGTCTTGTGTAGATGACAGTCGCCTCTATGAACGTTCCTTAGTTTCTCGAAGGTTCCAATTCAAATTTGTTTATAGTAAATGGTGCACAGTTGCACAATTTTTGATCAAATTTTGATGTTTTGTTTCCCTCTTAATGGTTTTTGATTTGTTTTCTTGGTCTGATTGCACACACTAACTGTTTCTAGTCATTTTTGGGCATCAGCCAAGTGTAAGCTGTAAATGACTTAAAAAGGCCGGGCCTCTGGAGAGACGCTCATGGATCCACACAGCCCCACATACTCCCAGAGCCTGCTCCTATGCCTGGCTGCCACGCTGTCCCCCTGAGTGGGGTCTCTGGCCTCACCCTCTGTGGCTGTTGCCTCACTGAAGGCTGTGAGGTGGCCCTGCTTTTGCCAGAGCATCACAGCAGCCCAGGATGGGAGCTTTGTGTGACTGCTCAAGTGGCCAGGCTCCCTGAGTCCTGGTCAGGGTGGGATTCTGCAAGGGCTTCATAGGCTCAGCAGGTGGATTTGTCAGTCTGAAAAACCTGCACAAGATCAGGCATAGTGCAGGCTTTGCTTAGGGTACCCTCGGCCACCTGCTCTGTAGGGGATAGGAAGACACAGGGTGGAGGATTGTGGGTGTGCCGGGGATGCTTTGTGAGGATGGAGAGGCTGGCTGGGGGGCAGAGAGCTTGGAGGATACACATCCATGATACATGGGTAGGATGTGACCTGCCCACCTTCGAGATGAGGGAACTCAGGCAGCTGGAGCCACAGACTTGCCCTGTCCTCTGTCCCTGGCAGGAGAGTCATGACCAGAAAATGGGGCAGAGGGGAGCAGCTGGGGTGGGGCGGCCTGGCTGGGTGAATGTGTGGCTCTCTGGGTTGGCAGAGAGTCAGCAGTAGCCAGGACTCCAGAGCGGGAGCCACAGGGAGAGCTAGGGGGCCTGTGCCGGCCCAGCCAGGAAGTACCTGGTTGCCATGGTGATCCACCTGGCTGGACTGCCTGGGGTTGCGGTGTACCCCGGCCACTTCCCACCTCTGGGACTTTGCTCAGGGGCTTCTTCCGCAGATCACCCATTCCTCCCATCTTCATCTGATTAACTCGCCTTTCATGATGAAGCTCGGACGGTGCCAGATATGTGGGGACCTACCTCTCACCTCCACCCTGGTGAGCCCCTTTCCCCTGGCTCCTGGCGAGCTGACACTGGCCCTTCTGCCAGCTGCTGGGGGATGAGGGCTGTGTCTTATTTCATTCTGTCTCCAGGATGTAGTGGCGCAAGGCCTGGCCTGAGTAAGACTGCATAGGCTCGCACACTGGAGGAGCTGGATGCCAGCACGGTGGGCAGTGTGGTGTGAGTGCAGTCATGGAAGGCCGGGGTGGGATGGCTGGGCACCGATGCCTGTCAGATGTCCTGTGCACATGCTGCTCAGACCTGCAGGACATGGCTCAGACCTGCAGGACTTGGCCGCCTACAGAGGCCTCAAGCTTGTAAAGAGAGCTTCCCGGTCCCTCTTGTCATGGGTTCTCCTGCAGAAAGTCATCCAGCCTGACACTAGCTATGAAGTGTCAGTGGTGTTTTGGGTTTTGGAACTGTCCCCCTTGCATTACCATGAAGAAATGCTGATGCTGGCCCTTGGGAGGTACAAGGGGCTTCACCTGTCTCCCTCATCTGAGAGCCCCGGGGAGGTTGCTTGGTCTGCCTAGAGCCCCAGCTGGCAGGCAGTGCCCTGGGCAAGCTCTTCAGCCTGCACCTGCCCCGGGCGCTCACTTCAGCTGGAGTGTGGTGGACAGAGTCCTGCCCAGATGTTATTGATGCTGAGTTCTGGGTCTTCCTCCGACCCTGGCTTCCGTTAGCAAGGCCTTCTGGTGTCTTTGCCCCAGTTTCTCATCCATAAGAGGAGTGGGGATACTTCGGCTCTGAGTAACAGTCTGTTCTCTTCCGGGCGTGTATAAACAGTGCTGGGGGCTCACAGAGCTCATGTCCTTTCTAGACCCCGTCCTGAATGTGCGGGTGAGAGGTTGCCGGGCGTGAGGAGGCTGCTCTTCCCCTCTTTCTGAGATAATTCTTGGAATGACCCTAGGTGAGGCTTCCGTGCTGACTTTCCTTCCATCCCCTGGGAGGGACTGGTTCATTTCTCGGGTCCTGCCCTGTGCGAGGCCGCACCTCAGGCCTGCAGAGCATGAGGGCGAGGGGCGTGCAATGACCAGAGCTGTCTCAGGTTTATCATCACCGTCAATGAGCCACAGTTGCCACCATCGCAGGAGCCCCTAGGTGGCAGGCACCATGCTGGATCCTGCTTTTTCTCCCTCATTTAACCTCGGAGCAGTCAGGCCTGGCAGGGTAGCTAGTCTCCCCTAGAAAGAGCCTGCACAGATGAGCTTGCTCGGAGCCATGAGTGGCATCTGGCTTGCTGATTCTTCAGCGCTCTGCCTGATGCCTATTGATTTTGGTGGTTCGTTCTTGTCCCTCCAAAGCCAGGAATGCTCTGTGAGAGCTGGGGCCCCACCAGAAGGGTTCCCACGGTGCCCCTGTGCCTGCTGCTGACTGGGTGGCCTCTTCCCCTGGTCAGCTGGGTGGCACAGAACAGGGGAATCCCAGGGCTGCCTGGGATGGACCTTCACTCCGTCCTCCAGGAACTGGCCATAGACCAGCAGGGAGCCTCTTTCTAGGAGGTGGGATTTACAGGCTGAGGTGTTGGAGCCCCACCTCCCTCATTGAGCTGCAGAAGAGGTCTGGGTTGGAAGGAGTCCGGTCTGTGGTCCTGGAGTTGAGTCTATTCATGTTATCCATGAGAAAACTGGGGCCCAGAGAGGTCTTCCCTTGTGTTCAGAAGCGAGTTCTGCTCTGTGCTTGCTCTGTGCGCTGGTTTGTCTTCTGTTTTGGTTCCTAGCCTGACACAGCTTTTGGATCTCACCCACTTGTGACTCCCTGCAGTCGCCTGTGTTTTGTGGACAGTGAAAGGCTTTGCTCCACGTCCACTGATCGGCTGCTCCAGAAGGAAGCTTTGCGGCCTCCTCAGCTGCAGGCCCAGAGTCACGGCTCCCTCCATCCTATTGCCCGGCCCTGCTCAGCCCACTTGGATGGAGCTGAGTCCCCAGCCCGACTGGGTCCTGCTGGGGGCTGAGCCCGTGGGTGCGAGCTGTGTGGGGTAGGGAACCCCGCCGCTGTCTCCCGCCTGGCTCTGCACTCCTGCAGCCCCAGTCCTGCCGTGACTGTCACAGGGATCTCTGGGCCTGGGCAGCGGCTCCCTGTTGTGCGAGCATGGTACTCAGAAACCGCCTTTTCTGCTGGTTTAGTCCGACTCAAGCTCCTTGCTGAGGGACTGCATTCCCTCTGCAAACCTATGGCCTTATGGGTCTTTCTGATGCTGCTGTTATCCCTTGCTCTGTCCGCAGTGCTGGTGAATTTCCCAGCCTGGGGCGGTTGGGGATAGGGTCCGGGTCTGACTCCTTTCTCCTTCCTGCGCAGCTGGTGCAGGTATGGGTGTGTGTCTCTTGAATGAGTATGGTGTTGGCTACAGATGGGCCGCTTTAGATTCTGACTCTACCTCATCTTTCTGGGAGGTGGGGGGGTAGTTGTTTACATTCTCTGAACCACTTCCTCTCTGCGGCAGGGGCCCAGTCATATCACCTGCCCCAAAACATTGGTGTGGGGGCGATGTTAAGTGACTGAATGTGCATAGCGCACCTGTTTGTGCTTGACGCATGCTAGGTGGACCCTTAGGCACTGCCCTGGCCCCGTGAAGGCCCTGCAGGTCTGTGTCCCGCCCTTGGTGGCTGTGCCCAGCTTTAGCATGCCACCTCACGGTCCTGCTCAGTGGCTCACCTGCTCACCCTGTGTCAGGTCCCAGCCTGGCGCAGGTGGCTGCCCCTGAATCTGGGCCATGCGAGCCTGTTGCCTGGATGCCCAGGTTCCAGATGCTCGAGTTCGCCTTGGGAAACAAAAGAGCAATTTTGGCACAGAGATCCCGCAGCCTACAGACTTAATTATGCCCCGTGGACGTGCTGAGCAAGAGTGAGAGGGTGACTGAGCCTGCAGAGGGCTCTGTGTGATGCCATGTGGCCCCCAGTTTCCTCACAGTGGAAAAGGAACAAGCGTCCGGCTCAGGGAATGGCTTCCCAGGAGCAGAGGGCACTTTGGAAATCACCTCGTTGGGCTTCGAGCCTGCGGCCTGTGGTTGGGAGGGTCAGGGGCGTGTTGTTTTTGCTGCTGACCCCAGTTTCAGGGCAAGTTTAACTTGTGGTCAGTGCAGGGTGGGGCTTTGGTCCCAGGCCCTGGGGCTGAGGCCCTGGAGAACCTGCCAGGCCTGGGCAGTCACTGCTGACGTGTGTGGCCAGAGTCTCCAAGCCCTGAGGGCCCCCTGGGGCTGATTTATGGGGGTCTTCAGGGGAATTGTTGCAGCCTGGAAATGTGAGAGGGAAATCTCCCCACCCCGGTGGGGGTGCTCCCTGGTGCAGAGCTGGGCAGCGGGCACCCCCGTGACTTGTCTGAGAGCACCGTTTCCCTCTGGTGTTACCCTTTAAAACTCACTTCAGGGAAGAGTGATTGGCTACATAGTTGAATTTGCTGAGCATTTGCAGAGGATGTAAACTGCCAGGTAGGCTGGCCCTGCTTACTGGTCTCTTCTTTGGGCTCACCGAGTGGCTTTCGCTTTGATCAGAAATATGAACAGGCCAGGCGCGGTGGCTCACGCCTGTAATCCTAGAACTTTGGGAGGCCGAGGCGGGCGGATCACCTGAGGTCAGGAGTTCGAGACCAGCCTGGCCAACATAGTGAAACCCCGTCTCTACTAAAAATACAAAAATTGGCTGGGCATGGTGGCAGGCACCTGTAATCCCAGCTACTCAGGAGGCTGAGGCAGGAGAATTGCCTGAACCCAGGAGGCGGAGGTTGCAGTAAGCCGAGATCACAACACTGCACTCCAGCCTGGGAGACAAGAACTTCTTCTCAAAAAAAAAAAAAAAAAAAAAAAGAAATGTGAGCAGTTGAAGTTTTTAGAACTGATGTGGCTCTCAGAGAGTTGGGAGACATTTTAAGGCAAATGCAAAAGGAAAACATTTCTTTTACTGAAGGCTCTGTCTTAAGCAGGGGCCTTGGGAAATGAAACGGGATCTTGCCGCTTAGCCTCCTGATTTCTGGAGCTGTTGACTTCTCAGCCTTTTTCTGTGACATGTGCAGCATCTGGACCTGATTTGTGGGAGTCTTTGGGAGATTTGTTCCAGCCTGCAAATATGAGAGGGAAATCTCACTGCCCCAGGAGAGGAGTCGGCCTTAGGACAGCCTTCCTGGGCCCTGGGGAGAGGGAGGGTCTGAGAAAAGGGCAGGAGAAAGTGCTTGGAGAAAAGCGGGCAGCCTGGGTGCAGTGCCTGGGCTCCACGGAGAGCCCTTTGTGACCTGCTTCTCCAGGTAGTAGAAAGCTGTAAATCTCATTCAACAAACCGTCTTCATTTTCCCATGTTCCCTTGAACCCTTGTCTCTTGCAGGCCTAA
The DNA here is from genome assembly GCF_006542625.1 of Nomascus leucogenys. Classification (NCBI taxonomy): domain Eukaryota; kingdom Metazoa; phylum Chordata; class Mammalia; order Primates; family Hylobatidae; genus Nomascus; species Nomascus leucogenys. Next base: position 116,195,109 of record NC_044391.1, on the reverse strand, counting down.
TTTGGATGGAGCGGGGGAATTTTGTTCTCTACTCATGTTACTGAATAGGGGACCCACCTGCGGTGGTGTATGCCATAAACGCCTCCCCGCCTCGCTGCCCTGTCTCCAGCTTCTTGTTCGTATCACTATAGCATACGTTATGGTCATATTTCTTTTGTAACCTGAACTGTGAGTTTCTGTTTTTTTCACACAATAAATAACACCACAGTGAATCTCTCCCTCTCTGTGTGTGTGTGTGTGGGGGGGGGGCGGTTTCTTCTTTTAAATTGTTCCCAGGAACCTTCATCGATTCTCCACAAGAAACACTTCCCAGTCCTATGTGGTCCTGTTCCCACAAATTAACACGTGAAGATCAGGTCTATCAGGACTGCTCCTCAGCACCCACTCTCTTGCCTCTTTATTATAAAGAATTTTTCCTGCTAATTTCTATTACACAGCCCCACTTTTCGCCTGTCATGATATATTTTTTAGATGTTAAAAAATTTTAATTCTGAAACAAGCCAAAACAGAAAAATGAAAAAAAAAAAAAAAGTAACAGATACCTTTGTTTCTACTGTGTAAGTTAAATAGGTGCTAACAGTTTTCTCTATTTGCTTAAGATTCTGTTTTTAAGGAAATAAAATATTGTAGACGTAGCTAAAGCTCACTCTATTTCTTCTCCATCCTACTCCCTCCAGAGGTATTTACTGTCACAAAGAAGAAGTTGGTGTGTTTTGTGCAATTTGTATGTTTTTAATTTTTACCACATATGTGTGCATAAAATATATATGTATTACTGCTTTGTATGTTTTCAGCAGTTATGTGAACACTCTCATATATCCATTTGACATTTCATTGTGAGTATGAGATTTCATAGCATTATGATTTTGAGATTTATCTTTGCTGATACATGGAAGTCTTGCCCGGTCATTTTAATTGCTGCGTAGTATTTTATTGTGGGTGGACCTCCGTTTACTCATTTGCCTTCTGAGAGATGGCTGGGCGGTTCCCCTGTTTTGTCACTCCCACCACTGTGAACACCCGGGCACACAATGTGCTTGAGGCTCTCCAGGGGTGTGTGCATCTTCTGCTTTGCAGGACCCTGGTGAGCTCCCCTCCAGGTGGCTGTTCCCCTTCCCATTCCACGTTCTCTTGAGCACTTGGCGGAGACTCCCTTTTATTGGTGTGGGTCTTGCTGCCTTTGAGGCAGGAGGTAGAGGCTTGGGGGCAACTTTGGAAATAGGATAGGAGGGCAACTTTGAGAGCAGACCTGAGTGGCTCCTTCCTGCCACCTAAGACTTCCTGGCTGTGCAGACACTGGCGCCAACCTTCCCAGAGCGTTCAGAGTCTCTGAGGAGGGTAGAGAGGAGGGTGCCTCCAGCTGCAGGCAGAGCAACCCCTCACTGAAGTCTGGACCCGGTGCTCAGCGCAGCTTCACAGGTGTCTGTCCTGGCCTTGCTCCCTGCATGGGTAGGTGCAGGGCTGTATGAGAAGGGCCGGGGGCCTGGCTTCTGGGCTGGCTCCTATAGGGACCTGCTGCCTAACCTGTGGATAGCCCCTTTCCACCTGGCTGGGCCCCATCTTCTCTGTCAGAAATACATGGGGTCACATCAGTGATTTGGGTGACCACTTAGCTCCACCCATATTGGTCATCCACTTGATTTTTTGCAGTTAGCAAGTGGTCTCTGCTTTTCCTAACCATGGTCTGCTAGGCCTGAGCCTTGGGGAGCCAGCGGGTGCGGTGGAGGTGGGGGACCTGCCCGCAGGGCAGCAGGGGCCTCGTGCGAGGATGACTTGGCTGTCTCCTTCCTGCGGCTGTGCCCAGTGAGATGGTCTGTGCTTTCACGTAGCTTGAGGGAGTCCTCAGATCCCAGCGCTGTCTGGCCAGTGCACATTTATGCCGACAGAGGGAAGCCTAGGTTGGTCCTTGTGTGTCATTCACAAAAGCCCGAGGCAAATGAGTGCTGCTTTGAGATGAGCATTTTTAAGATCCATGCAACCCCGTCCAGTATTGCTGCTATCTGAAGCCGTCATTCAGCCTGGGCACCTACTATGTGCCAGGTGCTGTCCTGGGAACTTGGGTGTATCAATGAACAGAAGAGACAGAACAGGTGAAAAGTCCCTGCCTTGTAGCACTTACATCCTGGCAGGAAGAGGACTAGATGAGCTGTTAAAATGTCTAGTTTGCTGCCTGGGAGACGGTGAAGTAGGGGTTCATAAAGGGTTAGGTTTCTTTTCATTTCGTTGTTCCATGAAAAGCAGATGAATAAATCATACAATATGTTAGCAGGTGAGTACGTTATACCGTGTGTCAGCAGAAGAGGACCAGGAGTATGGGGGTGGTTGCAGGGTTTTTTTTTTTTTTTTTTCTTTTTTGAGATGGAGTTGCACTCTGGTCGCCCAGGCTGGAATGCAGTGGCACGATCTCTGCTCACTCCAACCTCTGCCTCCTGGGTTCAAGTGATTCTCCTGCCTCAGCCTCCCAAGTAGCTGGAATTATAGGCATATGTGACCACGCCCAGCTAATTTTTGTATTTTTTAGTAGAGACGGGGTTTTACCACGTTGGCCAGGCTGGTCTCAAACTCCTGACTTCAGGTGATCCATCTGCCTCGGCCTCCGAAAGTTCTGGGATTACAGGTGTGAGCCACTGCGCCCGGCCAGTTGCAGTTTTTAATTGGATGGGCAGGGAACCTGTCACTGAAAGGTGACATTGAGTGAAGACCTGAAGGAAAGAAGGAGCTGGCTGGGCAGCCCTGGGGAGGAGCATCCAGGCGGCAGGCGTGAGGAGCTGCTGTGTTGGAGGCTCAGCGCAGTGGCCTGGGTGAGTGCAGTGGACGTCAGTGCCAGAGCTAGCAGGAGGAGGGCAGCTCCCAGCCGGCATCGGAGTGAGGATTCCAGCTTTGACTGGGTCAGAGGAGGAGGGCTCTGGCCTCCGTGTGGAGAGTAGAATGCCGGGGAGACCCTTAGGAGGCCATCACCCTGGCCCGGGGGAGAGAGGATGGTGCTTGGCCTGGGGAAGCTGTGGCGGTGGTGGGCGGTGGAGGGATTCTGGATCCATCAGGAAAGGGCCGCTACTAGGTTGGGATGTTGAGGTTTTCTCCATTAGAGTTTATTTATGCGTGGACTTGAAGTATGTGACATCAAGAGGGCTACAGACCACACGTTTACCTCTTTTGACAGCACTTGGGTTTGTAGTGAGCAGGCTCCGTGGGAGCTGTGCCTCTTAATGAAGGAGTCAAATAGGACAAGTGAAGCGAGGGCAACCCTGGTGCGGTGCCTGAAAGGTTGAGTGTATTCTGGAATCGGCGAGACCTGGGCTGAAATCTGGGCTTTGGCCATCGACTGAGTCACCTGGGGCAGGGACCTTCCCCTCTCTGGCCACGGCTGCCTCCTTTCCACGGGGCATGGTGATGGCGAGGATGAGATGAGCTCATGTCTGTCTACGTTGCTGCCTGACACGTTTCCTTTCTTTGTGGCCCCATGAAGAGCAGGTGCCAGTGTGCCATGTGCCTGTCATGTGCCACGCGCCTGTTGTGAGCCACGTGCCCATCGTGTGCTGATGTGAGCCGTATGCCTCTGATGTGAGCCCTGTGCCTGTTTTATATAGCGTGGTGCTGCTTAGAGAAGTGCCGGATCCTGAACATCGCCTGGTGGGTGTAACCTTTTGAAGTTACAGGAAGGGATTTAGTGTGAGGCTTTAGATGAGACATTAGGTGAATTAGGTGAGTAGGTTCTGACGTCAGGTGGGGAAATCAGCATGTTGAACTCCCCCTGGCTGCTGGTGCTGCACTTGGCCTTTTAAACACAGTGTCTCACCCACAGAAGGAGGCGATGGATGTGAACAGTGCATCCAAAATTCCGTCTGCATGTTTCCTTCCTGCATTTTCCCAGTGTCCTAGAGCTGTCTGCAGTATTACCTACTTCACGTATATTTTAATTTGGCTCCTGTATTAGTCCATTTTCACGCTGCTGATAAAGACATACCCGAGACTGGGTAATTTATACAGGAAAAAGGAGTTTGTTTTTTGAGACAGAGTCTCGCTCTGTCCCCCAGGCTGGAGTACAGTGGCACAATCTTGGCTCACTGCAATCTCCTCCCTCCGAGTTCAAGCGGTTCTCCTGGCTCAGCGTCCAAGTAGCTGGGATTACAGGTGCCTGCCACCACGCTCAACTAATTTTTGTATTTTCTTAGTAGAGACGGCATTTCACCCTGTTGGCCAGGCTGGTCTCAAACTCCTGACCGCAGGTGATCCACCCGCCTTGGCCTCCCAAAGTGCGGGGATTACAGGTGTGAGCCACTGCACCTGGCCAAGGAAAAAGGGCATTTTAATGGACTTACAGTTCCATGTGGCTGGGGAAGTCTCACAATCATAGTGGAAGTCAAGGAGGAGCGAGTCATGTCTTACATGGATGGCAGCTGGCAAAAAAAGAAGGGAAACTCCCGTCTTTTGTTGTGTTGTTGTTGTGCAGGGAAGCGGGAGCTGTGCAGGGAAACTCCTCCTTACGGAACCATCAGATCTAATGAGACTTACTCACTGTCACAGGAACTGCACGGGAAAGACCTGCTGGCATGATTCAGTTACCTCCTGCCGGGTCCCTCCCACTACATGTGGGAATTCAAGAGGAGATTTGGGAAGAGACACAGCCAAACCATATCAACTCCTTTTTCTTCTTCTTCTTTTGTCCTTAGCCCCTCGTGAGGTAGTATCTGTTGAAATCAAAGTTCTAAAGCTTTTTTCTTAGTACTTTGCACAACAATATAAGCCTGTAAGTATTGAAGTGGTTGGTCCGTGTGCCTGCAGGACTCCCTTTCGCACCCCTCTGGATGTGTGTGTGCCAATCTCAGGGAGCACTGGACGAGGGGCTTTGTGAGACCCAGGAGAGCAGGCAGCCTTAGAAAGCGGCTGATAAGGTTTGGCTGTGTCTCCACCCAAATCTCACCTCAAATTGTAATCCCCGTGTCGGGGGAAGGGCCTGGTGGGAGGTGATTGGACCACGGGGGCGGGACTTCCTCCCTGCTCTTCTCGTGAGAGTCAATGAGCTCTCAGGAGATCTGCTGTTTGAAAGTGTGTGGTGCTTCCCCCTTGTCTCTCTCTGTCCTGCTGCGCTAGGGTAAGATGTGTCCCCTCCGCCATGATTGTGTGTTTCCTGAGGCCTCCCCAGCCATGCAGGACTGTGAGTCCATCAAACCTCTTTTCCTTGTAAATCACCAAGTCTTGGGTCGTTCTTTATAGCAGTGTGAGAACAGGCTAATACAGCAGCTGAGCCTGCCCTGGGGGCGGAGGGTTCGAGCCTGGCAGGGCTGTCCGGGGATCATGGCTCTCCACCTTGGGCTCCAGCTGTGTCCCCAACCCAGAGAGCCAGGAAGGAGGTGGGGGGCCAGTCGGAACTGCGGCTCAATGCCAGTTTCGAGAGGCCGGCCCCTAGAGGAAGCTGTGCACGAGGATGGGGTGCGGGAGATGGGGACCAGCCTCCCGGCCCAGGCCACCTTCCTGCCTGCGTGATAGAATCTGGCTCAGTGCCTCCTTTGGGTGTTACTCCTGGTAAAGCTGCAGGATTCTTTGGAGGTCATAGGTCATGGGATGGTTCCCACACGAAAAAAGGACAAATCGAGGAATCTAGCTAAGAAGCTCTCACAGCCCTCCCACTGCTCGGCTTGGTGAATACGTGGAGTGTGACCGCCCAGCCTCAGATTTCACAGTGAAATCCTGGAACTGCCGTTCGCTCTCTTCTCCCATCTCCTTCCTCTCTTTCCCTCGCTGTCATACCTCTTCCCCTCCTTTTTTGGGGTGGAACACGTTATTTTTTAGAAAAACAGCTTCTACTGTCGGGAAAATTTAGTATTAAATGTCAAAAAGCAAAACATGATTTATAGAAAAGGTGAATTAAGGAATGCTTCTACCCACTGTGTAGCATTATTTCAAAAAAGTTCACTCAAAGTATTCTTTAGCGAGTCCCAAAAACAGATGGTGAGTGACTCCGTGCATTTGTTTTTACAAATGCCTGCTCAGTGTGGAGAGACAGAAATTGGGACCAGGAGGCTGGAGCGGCAGGTGCCGAGTGGCGAGTGACGCCGGGGAGGGTGCGCCGCCCTCTCGGGGCCCGGCTGGGAGTCTGGGACTGGCTCTCTGGCTGTGGCTGTGGGGGCTGGATAGACTGTGTTAAAGAAATCATGGATTAATGCTTGTGGAACCCCTCAGCGTGTGTCACGGTGTCTGGAAGGCCATGTGGCCACATTGTAACGTCACTGTTGGCTGGTCACGAACACAGAGTCCAGAAGATAGCACAGACCCCTGCTCACCCCCACCTCTGGAGCTGCCTTGTGGTTTATTCCTCATCAGCCTGGAGGAGTGTCCGGGGCTCACCCCCTGTGCCTCTGCTCACTGCTCATTCCTCTCATCTTTCCCCTGAGTCTTGCTCTCCCTCCAGGGACATGGCTCCATCCTGCTGGTTTGCCATAGTTCCTCATGGTCATCCTGGAAATTCATCTGGAAGTCCCGGGTGTTTGAAGGTCCACAAGGTGCGGTACCTGCAAGACAGACCCACTCTGTATTGCTGTGCTAACACGGTCTTCGTCCCTGTATCTGCTTGCCAAAGACCCTCTTGCCATTGGAGGTGAGGAAGACACGAGCAGGGTGAGGGGAAGGAGAGCAGGTCTGGCCACACTGGGCACAGAGAGGGCACTGGATCCTTTGCCCAGCTCTTCTTTCTTCCAGTCGTGATAGCCTTGTCTTCCTGGGGACTGATGCTTGATTGTTGCTCTGTTAGGAGCGCCTGAGTCAAAAGCAAATTGAGATTTTGAGAGAGAGAAGGGGTTTATTGTAGCCATTTATCCTCTCTTCATTATAGGCAAGAAAAAACCTGGTGTAAACACAAGTGTGCTAGATGGAGAAGGAGGCGAAGAGAATAAATCAGCAGGTGTGTGTGTGTGGTTGTGTTGTCTTCTGTATTAGACCATTTTTGCATTGCTATAAAGAGATACCCGAGATTGTGTAATTTATTTTAAAAAGAGTTGTCATTGGCTCATGGTTCTGCAGGCTGTAGAGAAGGGTGGTGCCAGCGCTTGCTTCTGGGGGAGGCCTTAGGAAGCTTCCGGTCATGGCGGAAGGTGATGGGGAAGCAGGCACATCATGGGGTGAGAGCAGGGGCAGGAGAGAGTGGAGGCGGGTGGAGGTGCCACACACTTCTACAACCAGATCTGCCGTGAACCGCCTGAGCGAGAGCTAACTTACCTCCAAGGGGATGGTGCTAAACCATTCATGAAGGATCTGCCCCATGATTCCGTACTTCCCACCAGGCCCCATGTCCAGCATTGTGGACCACATTTCAACATGAGATTTGGAGGGGACATGCATATCATCCTCTCTGCCTCTTCCCACTCCCACGTGAGGCAAACACCCATAGTTCCTTCAGCTGCCACTCAAATTAAATGGCTTCTGGACCCCTTGCCTCCTTGGGACACTCTAGAACAGGTATGTCCATTCTTTTGGCTTCCCTTTGCCAACTGGAAGAAGACTAATTGGGCCAGGTGCGGTGGCTCATGCCTGTAATCCCAGCACTTTGGGAGGCCAAGGTGGGCCGATCACTTGCAGGAGTTCAAGACCAACCTGGCCAATATGGTGAAACCCTGTGTCTACTAAAAATACAAAACTAGCTGGGCATGGTGGTGTGTGCCTGTAATCCCAGCTACTCAGGAGGCTGAGGCAGGAGAATTGCTTGAACCCGGAAGGCAGAGATTGCAGTGAGCTGAAATCACGCCACTGAACTCTAGCCTGGGCGACAGAGCGAGACTCCATCTCAAAAAAAAAAAAAAAAAAAAAAAAAAAAAAAAAAAAAAAGAATTATCTTGGGCTACACATAAGGCTGAAGTGCAATGGTGCGATCTTGGCTCACTGCAACCTCTGCCTCCCAGGTTCAAGCAATTCTCCCGCCTCAGCCTCCCGAGTAGCTGGGATTACAGGCATGTGCCACCACACCTGGCTAATTTTGTATTTTTAGTAGAGATGGTGGTTCCTCCATGTTGGTCAGGCTGGTCTCAAACTCCTGACCTCAGGTGATCTGCCCACCTTGGCCTCGCAAAGTGCTGGGATTACAGGCGTGAGCCACCACGCCTGGCCGGGAGTGGTTTTTAAATGAAGATTCCTGTGCCTCACTGCCGACCCTGACTCAGAATCTCTGTGCTCAGGACCCTGGAGTCAGTGTTTTAATAAGTCTCCCCAGCAAGAGCCATGTGTGCATGCAGCAAAGCTGGAGACCTGGAACCCAGAGCCGCTCTCCCGGCAGTGCAGGTGAAGCTCGCAGGCTTGCTGGAGATACGCCGTCCTGGTGACGTGTGACGTTTCATCACCTGCTGTCCGGTGGGCCGGTGTCTTTGTGTTACATTTGCTCCTACCCTGCCCTGGTCATATTAAGGTTTTGGACGACTGGAATAGGGCCCATCTCTGCTGACACAATGGCAATCTTGCAGGAGTCCTACAACGTTCATTGCAGGTCTGGTTACCTAGAAACTAGTGACGGTTCAGTAAGTGCGAGGTGGAGTTGAGTGTGAGGAGGTAGCGTAACGATTGGACGTTGTGCGGTGAGGACAGTGTGGGGAGGAGGGGCTGTCACTTTTGAACTGTCAGTAAAGTAGGCTGTGAGAATGGATATTGGACATGGCTTTAGAAATTAGCTGGGCAGGCTGCTTTTCCCCTCTTCAGCTGTTTGTGGTACTGCCTGACAAAATTCAATTATTAGTCCATCCAGGACATCGTGCAGAAGCGATAATCGTCACATGAGGGAGGGGCCCGGCCTTTGCTTCTGTCTTTTTCTTTCCTTGTAAAAACTGCACATCCATTATGACTGTTACCTTTTCCATTTAAAGCGAACCAAATTCAGAGCATTTACCACTTACCCTTGGAGACCTTTGTTTTCAAAGTGAGCTCAAGTTTTTGGTGGGGGCAACAGGCAGCCACTGAGAATGATAGTGTTTTCAGGACATGTGAGTGACTAAGAAAAGAGAGATCAATAGACCTGTGGCTCTACCCATCTATCACTCAATTATCTGTCTGTCACTCCAGGAAAACCTCATTTAAGGAAACACTTTTGATATAATTTCAGACATAAAATTTAGATTCGGGCACGGCTATTCTGAACTAGTAATACAGGAGTTATAAAGAAATAATTTTTAGGCAGAGAGTTAGGGTAAAGGTTCTCAGTGGAAATTTTCTTATAATAAGAAACAATCCCTGAACCATGTCTTGTTTTTTTAAATTTTTTTTTATTATACTTTAAGTTCCAGGGTACATGTATACAACATGCAGGTTTGTTACATATGTATACATGTGCCATGATGGTGTGCTGCACCCATTAACTTGTCATTTACATTAGGTATATCTCCTAATGCTATCCCTCCCTCCTCCCGCCACCCCATGACAGGCCCCGGTGTGTGATGTTCCCCTTCCCTGTGTCCAAGTGTTCTCATTGTTCAATTCCCACCTATGAGTGAGAACACGCGGTGTCTGGTTTTTTGTCCTTGCGATAGTTTGCTGAGAATGATGGTTTCCAGCATCATCCATGCCCCTACAAAGGACGTGAACTCATCCTTTTTTACGGCTGCATAGTATTCCATGGTGTATATGTGCCACATGTTCTTAATCCAGTCTATCATTGATGGGCATTTGGGTTGCTGAACCATCTCTTTTCTAACAGAAAAGGTGTCTTGAAGGGCCGGGCCAGCAAGCTTTGATATGCGAATGCCGGCCATTAGAAACTGTGTTCACTTAACATGGCGATTCCCACCCTCTTCTTGTCACCGGGTGTACCAAGTGTCATGGCCACCTCCAGATAACACCTTGTGTTCAGAACATCCTGGCGCCCTACATTTGCATATTAAAAGGGCTAAGGTGGGAGGGCCAGGTTTTTCTGCATGCTATGTAAATAACATACCTGGTCAAATCAATCCCCTGGGCCCTATGCAGATCAGACCCCACCTCCTCCAGCCTCCCATGTAACCTCCCACTTTTCCACCACACTTTGTTTCTCTTTGTTCCAAACCCTGTCCCTTTTCTCTGTACGGGGGAGCTGTTCCCTTCTTTCTTCCTTCTTTCTTGCCTATTAAACTTTTCGCTCCTTAAAACCACTCCACGTGTGTCCGTGTCATTAATCCTGTCAGCGCAAGACCAAGAACCCTGGTGTTCCTCCAATCATCAATGTCGTATCAGTAGTTTGCAGGTTGGGTGTAAAATGGAGACAACAGCTCCTACTGACAAAGTGAGATACTGTAGCCCGGGTCTTCTGTCTAGCAGGTTAAAGGTGAGAAGGAGGCCTGTGCTCTGGAATGTTTAGAAAAAGTCCCATGTGGAAGAAATCTTTCTCTTTGGATGAGGGCTGGATGGAGATGGAGAAGCACATGACATGCCCGGGGGAGATACTGGGGTAGGAAGGAACTGCTGAGTTCCCAGGTGCTGCAGGGCCACGGGGCAACATTCTGTGTCTGAAACAGTTGTCCCATCGCCCCTCCTCTCTGCCCGTTTATTTGCTCATTTCTACCTGCAGCAAGCATTTACAGAGTCTCCACTGCATGTGAAGCACTTGACTAAGAGCTGGATATGCAGCAATGAGTAAGACAGACAAGGTCCCGCCCTCATGGTGCCTTACAGGCTGGCTGGGAGCTGGGGAGAGATGGGCAGTGAGTGACTAAACACTGAAAAATATGACATGTTTGGTGATAAGTATTATGAAGGAAATGAATCTGGTCATGCAATAGCCAGGACTGATGTGTGTGTGTGTTGTGTGCATGTGTGTGTGTGTGTTGGTGGTGAGGGTGGTAGCTACTTTTTTGGTGAGGGAAAATCTCTGGAGGTAACATTTGAATGGCTGAACGGCTAGAAGGATTCAGTCAGGAGAAGGTTCTGGGGGAGGGTTCTCTGAGCAGAGTAGACAGTGCATAGGCCCTGGGGTGTTCAGGTGTCTGGCATGGGTGTAGGAATGAAAGACTCCCAGTCCGTTAGCAGATTTTTCTTCCATTCTGGAAATGTGCCTTCACATTCATGGTGCAGGTTAATTGGAAAACAATGTTTTGTTTTCCCAGAAAGTCATTTTTCCTCCAGTTCTTGTTGGAATTGCTGACAAGCCTTGGGAAGAGATCAATAGGTAGTGTAGCTCTGCCCATCCATCACTCAATCATCTGTCTGTTGCTCCAGGAAAACTTCCTTTAAGGAAACACTTTTGATATAACTTCAGACATGAAAATCAGGACACAGAATAGCTGTGCCCTAATTTAAATTCCGTGGGGCCCATAGTGGGGTCTACTGTGTCCCCAGCCACCAGCCTCAGAGCCTGTCATTTCGTTTGCGTGTCCTCCAAGTGTATGGATACCGGGCATCACAGGGCACCTGCCCTTGCTTCAAGAAGGTGTGGACAGCTCCTCCTTGGGAATGTGCCAAGTAGGTGTCGGTCCTGAAAGACCCGCCCCGCTTCTTCAGGTCGGCCTTGGTGTTCTGCCGGGTTTGACTAGGCCTGAGGGTGGGAGAGTGGGAGAGGCCACTTCCAATTGGGAGGCAGATGTCTTTACTTAGTGACTTTTCTGATACATTAAGACCTCTTCATTTCAGAACTGTGTTTGATCTACCTATAGGTTTGGATCGTTTTAGTGACTTTTTTTTTTTATTTGAGATGGAGTCTCGCTCTGTTGCCCAGGCAGGAGTGCAGTGGCACAATCTCAGCTCACTGCAACCTCCGCCTCCCAGGTTCAAGCAATCCTGCCTCAGCTCCCCTAGTAGCTGGGATTACAGGCATGTGCTACGACACCCGGCTAATTTTTGTATTTTTAGTAGAGACGGGGTTTCGCCATGTTGGCCAGGCTGGTCTCGAACTCCTGATCTTAGGTGATCCACCCACCTTGGCCTCCCAAAGTACTGGGATTACAGGCATGAGCCACCACGCCCGGCCCGTTTTAGTGACTTTAGAAGCATGTTTTGCAAATAGGTACTCCATGCTAAACATGAAGAGTGTGGAAGGAACCTAGGTGGGCCCTGGGCAGCCCCCAGCAGAGGTGGGATCCAGATGCGGGCTGAATGTGGCAGGAGGAAGGACCTGGAACTACCTTCCAGTGGAGCATTGCCATAGCTCTTTTTGAGACCGGGTCTCACTCTGTCACCCAGCAGGCTGGAGTGCAGTAGGGAGATCTTGGCTCACGGCAAACTCTACCTCCCAGGCTCAAGTGATCCTCCCACCTCAGCCTCCTGAGTTGCACCACCACGCCCAGCTAATTTTTTGTATTTTTGGTAGAGATGGAGTTTCGCCATGTTTCCCAGGCTGGTCTGGAACTCCTGAGCTCAGGGCATCCACCCACCTCAGCCTCCCAAAGTGCTGGGATTACAGGCATGAGCCGCTGCGCCTGCCCTTACCAGTTAGCTTTTATTAGTGCCTGCAGTATCTTGGCACTGTGTAAATACGGAACGTGTTCTTTTATCTAATCTAGGTGTTCTTATATGGAAAAAACTTCCCAACTATTGGAATGGAGTAATGGCAACGTCAGCTGTCCTTTATTGAGCTCCCATTATGTTCCTCGCAAGAGCCCTGTGAGACAGTCACATGACTCCCATTGTGCGGAGGAGTTAGGGTGTTGAAGTACTTGGACCAGGGTTGCCAGGTGACTAGGTGGCATCTTAGCATCTGAACCGCAGATTGTGGTTTTCATAATGAGTTCATTCTTGAGTCTCGGGAGGCACCGACTCCTCATCATTGGGGTGATCACAGCCTAAATGTTGCGCCCACTGCACTTGGATGATAACTACATGGGAGGCCAGCTGGCCAGCCCCCTGGTGGACATTTCTGCTGATGGCAGGCTTCCTTGCAGAGTCCAGATGTTGTTGCAGAATCCTTCCTGCCTCTGCTCCAGGCAGCCCCTCAGGACAAGTTGAAACCTATTTGTGGTTCCTGCAGGAGGTGGATTCAGCATTGTCAGGGGCACCAGGATTGCTGGACTTGGGGAGAGTGTGCCTGAGCTTTGTGCCGTCACCTTCCCTCCAATAGCTGTGCGGGGGGATGGTCTCTGGCGGAGCATGGGGAGGAGACGGGCAGACCCTTGGCCTTCGGCCGACCTGTGGCATTGCTATCTGTGGCCAGAGGAGCGGCTGTTCTTCATACAGGCCTTGGGCTTTCCTGGAAACCTGGCGTCTTTCCATGCTTGGGGCCAGCCCTTGCCACTTGCCTTCTTGGCTCAGGAGTGTGGCTGCGATCTGACTCCCAGTGGGGCAGGCCGAGTGATAAAATGAATTTTCTCCACCAAATGGAGCTAAAGGCTTGGCCTGACTTTATGTCCCCAGGGAGTGTTTAGAGGAGCGGTGGCCTGGCTGTCAGGCATCTCAGTGCCAGCAAGCACAGGGCTGGGTGGCAAAGACGCCTGCTTCTGCCTGGCACCAGGCTCTGCCATGACTGATGCTTCAGCCTCCTTGCATCACAAGTGTTGAGTTTGCTGTGCATGGTAGAATATGAGGCAAGCTTCACCTCTTTCCCCTCCTCCCTACACTGTCCCTTTCGAAAGAGCTGAGCCTTTCCAAGGTCTTTTATATCACACAGCACTTTCTCAGTTACATATTTTAGTTTGAACAACAGTGTACTGTTTGAGGACACGTTTTCCTGAAAAGAAAGCTCAGTCATTACTGAATTTAGATGCAGAATTAATTAAAAATAAAAGTAGGCAAAGAAATTTAACACAGATTTAATCATTTCTGGGGCAGGATATTCCTGGGGCGGGATATTCCTGAAGGTTAGTGAATGGCTACAAATATATGATTATAGGCCATTGAAGAACCCTACTATGAGAAATGTCATTAGGTGATTAAAAACAACATCCAACTGCCCTCATGATATGAACATGGGTTCTTGTGGGTTGGGGTGACATTTCTGATGCCAGCATTCTACATAAATTCACAGGGAACTGTATCCTAAACAGCTGGTGAGGAGGATGTGCTCTGGGTGATGCAGCTTGACTCTGGGCTTCATAAAGGCATTGCTGTTGATGCACATGAAGGGTTTGAAGAGAAATTATTTTGTAAGCTGGGTGTGGGAAAAATAGTATTTTATAATCAACAGGATTTTTAAGTATGTGTATGTAAACAAATTAATAAAACCTACAAATCGTGATCAGACTTTTTTGTCTGCATTCCTAAAAATCATATATTCCAGGTTGGCATTAACCATTGTTTTGGGTCTTGGCTAATTGCCTTCAGTATGGGAGTCATCTTATATTCCTGGTTTCCCAGGTTGTATGTTCTTGCAGCTCTGGAGGTGGGGGACTTGGAAGGGAGGAGGGGAGGTTGAAGGGGTGGCCTTTTCTCTCCCCCGTCCCTCTCATTTCCTCTCTTCACTCTTGCTTTGCTGCCCCCTGCCCCACTGCCAGGCATCAGCCCCTGGTCTGGGCAAAGGCCGCCGGAGTATGACATGTGCCAGCCCGTCCTTGGGAAGGTTAGTTTACAAACCTGTTTTAGTCTTTGGGAGGCCTGGGCATTTTGATTCACACTTGCAGTGTCTATGGTTTGCCTCTTGCTGCATAAAGTCTATTCCATGAAACATACTCATTTATCTTTAAGCAGATTTATTACATGAAATATTCATGGGTGCAGGCTTGGCAGCACAGCGTTTGGAACAATGTACTGAGTACAGTTTGTCCTCATAAGTCTATTAATGCTGATGGGATGCAGTTGTCTCCTGTGAAGCTTTGGGGTGAGATGGGGCCAGTAGGGAGTGAGCTGGCTGTGGATAGCTCTTCATCTCCCTTAGTTTGGCTGCAGCAGCCCTGCTCTGCGTGTATGCCTGCGCAGATCCGTTCTTTCTCTTCCTTCTTAGTGAATACAGAGGCCTTCCCTTCTGCGAGAACACTCTTGTCAGCTTCCAGCTTCTTGTGTAAATCCAGCAAATAGGGATGATTTGGAGGTGTAACGAGGCTCAGAGGGAAAAGCTGGCTTAGGAGTGAAAACTGATCTGTGGGGAGAAGGCATTTAGGGGACTGGGAGGAGGCTCAATACTAACACTTAGGAATAAGCATGGTGTGGCAGCCCCCGGGCTGAATGTGTGTTGCAGATAGCCCTGACAGACACCACAGGAAGTACGTGTTGTCAGTCCTGTATTACCCATGAAGAAATTGGGGCTCAGAGAGGTTTAGTTACTTGCCCAAAGTGCAGTTCACTTAGTTTAGCAAAACTGTATGGATGTATGGATGGCCTGTCATGTGGCCAGTGGCTGGATACAGGGCACAGAGCAGTCACGGCCTCTGGCTACAAGGAGTGCCCCATGCAGCAGATAGAGAAACAGAGCCCTGGGAAGTGAGTCAGACAGGGTAAGTGGAGCCCCCATGTGATGTAGGGTGTTAGGAAGGGCATGGTGAATTGTGGGAGGCTGTGGGAAGGCTGGAGGGGAGGATTGGGAAACTGGATAGGATCTTACCAGGCAGATGGGGGCTGGGAGAGGTAATTACAGACGGTGGGAAGAGCAAGTACAGGCGTGCAAGGATGTAGGTCATCCAGGTGTGGCCAGTAGATGGGAGACTGCCTGGTTCAGTGCTGCCCAGTCACAAGAGGCGGGGAGGGCGGGAGACGTAGCCAGAGCCACTACTGCAGGGGCTTATAGGCCTTGCTAGAGGATTTGGACTGTAACTAAGGGAGCAACGAGTCATTGGAGGTCTTGAAGCCAAGGAGAGAGAGAAAAATGAATTTCTCTATTTGGAAAACAATTCTGGAGGTATAACAGAATGGGGCAGTGGGGAAGGCAGGAGGTAGGGAAAGCTGTCAGAGAGGTTGCAGGGGCAGGGGTGAGAGGAAGTGGAGGGGGTGTGGGAATGAGAAACATAATTTGAGATTTCTGTTGGAAAATAGCAGGAACTGGTCTGGATTCTGTATCTGAAAAAAAGTATTAAAAACAAACAAACAAAAAAACAAACCAGTAGCCAGAAAAGGATAAAGGAAAACAGTACATTAGAAGAGAAGCGTGAAGATATTTTTAAAAAAGACTTTCATAATGAGACAGAAGATTTAAAGTGTTACATAAAACAAGTTTTAGGGAATGATGAGGACCAATGTGGCATGCCAGTTTTTTTAAGTTTAGGCTGGAGGTGGAGCAAGGTGGCCAAATAGAAGCCTCCACCAATCATCCTCCTCACCAGAACACCAAATTTAACAACTATCTACACCAAAAAAGCACCTTCACAGGCACTAGAAATCAGGTGAGCGATCACTGTACCTGGTTTTAACTTCATATTACCGAAAGAAGCACTGCAGAGGGTAGGAAAGACAGTCTTGATCACTGACTCCATCCCTGTGGCGGTGGCCACATGGTGCTAAGAGAGAAGCTGTGTGATGGGGATGGAGAGTGCAGCAGTTGTGGGACTTTGCATTGGAACTCATTGCTGCCAACAGTGGGCAGAACTCAGCCGATGCCCACGGAGGGAGCATTTAGACCAGCCTAGACAGAAGAGAATCACCCATCTCAGCAGTCAGAACTTGAGTTCCAGCAAGCCTTGTCACCATAGGTTAAAGTGTTCTGGGGTTCTAAATAAACCAGGCCACAAGGACTGCAACACCCAGGCAAGTCCTAGTGCTGTGCTGGGCTCAGAGCCAGTGGACTTGGGGGTTGCATGACCTAATGAGACACCAGCCAGGGTGGCTAAGGGAGCGCTTGTATCCCCCATCCCCTAAACCCAGACAGCGCAGCTCACAGCTCCAAAAGAGACCCCCTCCTTCTGTTAGAAGAGAGGAGAGTAAAGAGGACTTTGTTTTGCAACTTGGGTACCAGCTCAGTCACGGTAGGATAAGGCACCAAGCAGAGTCCTGAGGCCCCCATTCCATGCCCTAGATCTTAGATGACATTTCTAGACATGCTGGGCCAGAAGGGAACCTACTGCCTTGAAGGGAAGGACCCAGTAATGGCAGGAAATGTCACCTGCTGACGAAAGAGCCCCTGGGCCCTGAATAATCAGCAGTGGTAACCAGGTAGTACATACCATGGGCCTTGGGTGAGACTCTGAGACCTGCTGGCTTCAGATGGGATCCAGCACATTCACAGCTGTGGTGGCTACGAGGAGAGACTCCTTCTGCTTGAGTAAAGGAGAGGGAAGAATAAAGGGGACTGTGTCTCGCAGCTTAGATACCAGCTCAGACATAGGGAGAGCACCAACTGGGCCCTTGGGGTCCCCAGTTCCAGGCCTTGGCTCTGGGATAGCATTTCTGGACCTACCCCGGGCCAGAGGGGAGCTCACTGCCCTGAAGAGAGTCCCAGGACTGGCAGGATTCACCACAAGCTGACTAAAGCGTCCTTGGGCATTAAGTGAACATTGGTGGCACCCTGGCAGTACTCCCCACGGGCCTGTGGTGGTAGTGGACACAGGGAGAGAGTCCTCTGCCTGGAGAAAGAGCAGGGAAGAGTGGGAAGGACTTTATCTTGTGGTTTTGTTGCCAGCTTAGCCCCAGTAGAATAGAGCACCAGGTAGATTTCTAGGGCTTCCGATTGCAGGCCCTGGCTCACAGATAGCATCTCTGGACCTGCCTGGGGCCCAAGAGAACTCACTGCCCTTGAGGGAAGGACACAAGCCTGGCAGTCTTTGCCACCTGCTAATTGTAGGGCCCTAGGGCCTTGAGTGAACATAGATAGTAGTCAGCTAGTGGTTATAGCAGGCCTGGGGCAAAACTCAGTGCTATGCTGGCTTCAAATCTGACCAAGTGCAGTCCCAGTGGTGATAGTGACAGGGGTGTCACCCCTCCTCAAGCTCCAGGCAGCTCAGCCAGAGAGAGAGAGAGAGAGAGAGAGGGAGATTGCATTCATCTAGGAGTTAGTCAGGGAAGAGAACAAGAGTCTCCGTCTGGTAATTCAGAGAATTCTTCCAGATGTGATCCAAGACCATCAAGGTGGTGCATCTACAAATCTGCAAGAACCAGAGCTTTGCTGGGCTTGGTATGCCCCCTAATGCAGATACAGCTGCAGTGACCAAAAACTTAGATCACAACACCCACGTCCTTTGAATACCTGGAAAGCCTTCCCAAGAAGGATGAGTACAAAGAAACCCAGACTGCGAAGACTACAATAAATACCTAACTCTTCAATGGCCAGACACCTACAAACATCCACTAGCATCAAGACCATCCAGGAAAATAGGACCTCACCAAGTGAACTAAATTAAGGCACGAGGGGCCAGTCTTGGAGAAGCAGAGATATGTGATCTTTCAAACAGAGAATTCAAAATAGCTGTTTTGAGGAAACTAAAAGAAATTCAAGAGAGCACAGAGAAGGAATTCAGAATCCTATCAGATAAATTTAACAAACAAATTGAAATAATTAAAAACAATCAAGCAGAAATTCTGGAGCTGAAAAATGCAACTGACATACTGAAGAATGCATCAGAATCTCCTAATAGTAGAATTAATCAAGTAGAAAAATGAAATAGGAAACTTTAAGAGGCTATGTGAAAATACACAGTTAGAGCTGGGAGGATGGCTTGAGCCTGGGAGGCAGAGGTTGCAGTGAGGCAAGATTGCCCCACTGTACTCCAGCCTGGATGACAGAGCCAGACCCTGTCTCAAAAAAAGAAAGCAAGAAAGCAAGCAAGAAAAGCAAGCAAGCAAGAAAGCAAGCAAACAAGCAAGCAAGCAAGCAAGCAAGAAAGAACAGTCAGAGGGGACAAAAGAAAGAGTAAAAAAGAATGAAGCATGCCTATGAGATCTGGAAAATAGCCTCAATGGGGCAAATCTAAGAGTTACTGGCTTTAAAGCGGAGGTAGAGAGAGAGAGACAGCAGTAGAAAGTTTATATAAAGGGATAATAACAGAGAACTTCCCCAACCTAGAGAAAGATACAAATATTCAAGTACAGGAAGGTTATACAACACCAAGCAGATTTAACCAAAAGACGTCTACCTCAAGGCATTTAATATCAAACTCTCAAAAGTTAAGAATAAAGAAAGGATCCTAAAAGTAGCAAGATAAAGAAATAACATAAAATAGAGCTCCAATACATCTGACAGCAGACTTTTTGGTGAAAACCTTACAGGCCAGGAGAGAGTGGCATGACATACTTAAAGTGTCAAAGGGAAAAAACTTAAATAGCATATATGGCAAAAATATCCTTCAGGCTGGGTGCGGTGGCTCATACCTGTAATCCCAGCACTTTGGGAGGCTGAGGCAGGTGGATCACTTGAGGTCAGGAGTTCAAGACCAGCCTGGCCAAGACGGTGGAACCCTGTCTTTACTAAAAATACAAAAATTAGCCAGGCATGGTGGCAGACGCCTGTAATCCCAGCTACTTGGGAGGCTGAGGCAGGACAATCACTTTAATCTGGGAGGCAGAGGTTGCAGTGAGCTGAGATTGTGCCACTGCACTCCAGCCTGGGCAACAGAGTGACACTCCATCTCAAAAAAAAAAAAAAAAAAAAAAAAATCCTTCAAACATGAAGGAGAAATAAAGACTTACCCAGAAAAACAAAAGCTTGATGGATTTCATCAATACCAGACCTATCGTACAAGAAATGCTGGCCAGACGCGGTGGCTCATGCCTGTAATCTCAGCACTTTGGGAGGCCGAGGCGGGCGGATCACAAGGTCAGGAGATCGAGACCATCCTGGCTAACATGGTGAAACCCCATCTCTACTAAAAAAAAAAAAAAAAAAATTAGCCGGGCATAGTGGCGGGCGCCTGTAGTCCCAGCCACTCGGGAGGCTGAGGCAGGAGAATGGCGTGAACCCGGGAGGCGGAGCTTGCAGTGACCTGAGATCGCACCACTGCACTCCATGCTGGGTGACAGAGCGAGACTCTGTCTCAAAAAAAAAAAAAAAAAAAAAAAAAGAAACGCTAAAGGGATTTCTTCAATCTGAAATAAAAGGATCATAATGAGCAGTAAGAAATCATCTGCAGGTGAAAGTTCACTGGTAATAGTAAGTGCAGAGAAAAACACGGACTGTTAAAACACTATAATTGCAATGTGTGTACTTCTCATATCTTAAGTACAAAGATGAAAAGATAAACCAATAAAAAATAATAACTTTTCAAGACAGTACAGCAAGATGTAAATAGAAACAACAAAAAGTTAAAAAGTGGGGAGATGAAGTTAAAGTATAGAGTTTTTATTAGTTTTCTTTTTGCTTGTTTTTTAGTATGTTTGTTTATGTAATCAGTGTTAATTTGTCATCAATTTAAAATAATGTGTTATAAAATATTATTTGCAAATCTCGTGGCAACCTCAAGTCTAAAAACACAATGGATATGAAAAAGTAAAAAGCATGAAAATAAAACATAGCACCAGAGAAAATCACCTTTACTAAAAGGGAAGACCAGAAAACAACTAGAAAACAAATAACAAAATGGCAGGAGTAAGTCCTTACTTAATAATAACATTGAGTGTAAATGGACTAAACTCTCCAATCAAAAGACAAAGAGTGAATGAATAGATTTTTTTAAAGACCCAATGATCTATTGCCTACAGGAAACACACTTCATTTATAAAAACACACATAGACTGAAAATAAAGGTATGGCAAAAGATATTTCATGCCAATGGAAACCAAAAATTAGCAGAAGTAGCTATACTTGTATCAGATAAATTGATTTCAAGAAAAAGAATATAAGAAGAGACAAGGTTATTGTATAATGATAAAGGGGTCAATTCAGCATAAGGATATAACGGTTATATATGCATCCAACACTAGTGCACTCAGATATATAAAGCAAATATTATCAGAGTGAAAGATGGAGATAGACCCCAATACAGTGATAGCTGGAGACCTCAACACCCCACTTTCAGCATTGGACAGATCATCCAGACAAAATCAACAAAGAAACATCAGACTTAATCTGTACCATAGACGAAATGGACCTAATAGATACTTACAGAACATTTCGTTCCGTAGTTGCAGAATACACATTCTTCTGCTCAGCACATGGATCATTCTCAAGGATAGACCATATGCTAGGTTGCAAAACAAGTCTTAAAACATTCCAAACAACTGAAATAATATCAAGTATCTTCTCTGACTACAATGGAATAAAACTAGAAATTAATAACAGAGGAATTTTGGAAACTATACAAACACATGGAGACTGAACAATATGCCTCTGAATGACCAGTGGGTCAATGAAGAGATTAAGAAAGAAATTGAAAAATTTCTTGAAACAAATGATAATAGAAACACAACATACCAAAACCTATGAAATACAGCAAAACAGCACTAAGAGAAGTTTATGGCTATAAATGCCTGCATCAAAAAAGAAGAAAAAGTTCAAATAAACCACTTAATGATGCGTCTTAGAACTAGAAAAGCAACAGCAAACCAAACCCAAAGTTAGTAGAAGAAAAGAAATAATAAAAATTAGAGCAGAAATACATGAAATTGAAACAGAGTAAACAATACAAAAGATCAATGAAATGAAAAGTTTTTTTGGTAGTTTGAAAAGATAAATAAAATTGACAAATCTTTAGCCAGACTAAGAAAAAAAGAGAGAAGACCCAAATAAATAAAATCAGAGATGAAAAAGGAGATATTACAATAGATACTGCACACATTCAAAGGATCATTAGTGGCTACTGTGAACAACTATATACCAATAAATTGGAAAACCTAGAAGAAATGGATAAGTTTCTAGACACTACAACCTACTAAGAATCGTGAAGAAATCCAAAACCTGAACAGACCAATAACAAGTAATGAGATCAAAGCCATAATAAAAAGTCTCCTAGCAAAGAAAAGCCAAGGATGCAATGGCTTCACTGCTAAGTTCTACCATTTAAAGAAGAATTAATACCAACCCTACTCAAACTATTCTGAAAAATAGAGGAGGAGGGGATACTTCCAAACTCATTTTATGAGGCCAGAATTATCCTGATACCAAAAACCAGACAGACACATCAGTAAAAGAAAACTACAGGCTGGTATCCCTGATGAACACTGATGCAAAAATTCTCAACAAAATGCTAACAAACCAAAGTCAGCAGTACACTAAAAAAAATATCATTCATCATGACCAAGTGGAATTTATCCCAGGGATACAAGAATGGTTCAACATACACAAACCAATCAGTGTGATACATCATATCAACTAAATGAAGGGCAAAAACCGTATGATCATTTCAGTTGATGCTGAAAAAGCATTTGATAAAATTCAACATCCCTTCATGATAAAAATCCTCAAAAAACTGAGTATAGAGGGAACATACCTCAATATAATAAAAGCCATATGCAACAGACCCACAGCAAAGGTCATGCTGAATAGGGAAAAACTGAAAGCCTTTCCTCTGAGATCTGAAATAACAAGGATGCCCACTATGTTGAATAGCAACATAGCACTGGAAATCCTAGCTAGAGCAATCAGACAAGAGAACGACATAAAGGGTATCCAAATGGGAAAGGCAGAAGTCAAATTATCCTTGTTTGCAGATGATATGACCCCATATTTGGAAAAACCTAAAGACTCCACCAAAAAACTATTAGAACTAATCAATACATTTAGTAAAGTTGCAGGATACCAATTCAACGTACAAAAATCATTAGCATTTCTATATGCCAACAGCGAACAATCTGAAAAAGAAATCAAGAAAGTAATTCCATTTATAATTGCTACAAATAAAATACCTAGGAATTAACCAAACAAGTGAAAGCTCTCTAGGATGAAAACAATAAAACACTGATGCAAGAAACTGAAGAGGACACCAAGAAATGGAAAGATATGCCATATTCATGGATTGGAAGAACCAGTATTGTTAAACTGTCCATACTACCCAAAGCAATCTACAGATTCAGTGCAATCCCAATCAAAATACCAATGACGTTCTTCACAGAAATAGGAAAAAAATCCTAAAATTTATATGGAACTACAAAAGACCCAGAATAGCCAAAGCTATCTTGAGCAGAAAGAATAAAAGTGGAGGAATTGCATTACATGACTTCAAGTTATACTACAGAGTTATAGTAACCAAAACAGCATGGTTCTGGCGTAAAAACAGACACATAGACCAATGCGACAGGATAGAGAACCGAGGAATAAATCCATACATCTACAGTGAACTCATATCTGACAATGGTTCCAAGAACATACACTGGAGAAAGGACAATCTCTTTGATAAATGGAGCTGGGAAAACTGGATAACCTTATGCAGAAGAATGCATCTAGACCTCTCTCTCTTGCCGTATAAAAAAATCAAAGTGGATTAAAGACTTAAATCTAGACCACAAATTATGAAACTACCAAAAGAAAACATTGGGGGAAACTCTCCAGGTCTTTGGACTTGGCAAAGATTTCTTGCATAATACGCCACAGGCATAGGCAGTCGAAGTACAAATGGACAAATGGGATCACATCCAGTTGAAAAGCTTCTGCACAGTGAAGGAAACGATCAGCAAAGTGAAGAGAGAGCCCAGAGAATGGGAGAAAATGTTTGTAAACTGACAAGGGATTAATAACCAGATTATATAAGGGGCTCAGACAACTCTGTAGGAAAAAAATTTAATAATCTAATGAAAAATTGGGCAAAATATCTGAATAGATGTTTCTCCAAAGAAGACATACAAATGGCAAACAGGTATATGAAAAGGTGCTCAATATCATTGATCACCAGAAAAATGCAAATCAAACCTACAATGAGATAGCATCTCACTCCAGTTCAAATGGTTTTTCTCCAAAAGACAGGCAGTAACAAATGCTGGTGAGGATGCAGAGAAAAGGGAACCTTCATATACCGTTGGTGGGAAAGTAAGTTAGTACAATCACTATGGAGAACAGAACTGAAAATAGAGCTAGCATATGATCCCGCCATCCCACTGGTAGATATATACCCAAAAGAAAGGAATTAAGTATATTGAAGACATATCTGCACCCCCACGTTTATTGCAGCACTGTTCACAATAGCTGGGATTTGGAAGCAGCCTAAGTTTCCATCAGCTGATGAACGGAAAAAGAAGACAGTACATATACAAAATGGAGTACTATTCAGCCATCAATAAGAATGAGATCCTGTCATTTGCAACAACAGTGATGGAAGCAGAGATCATTTTGTTAAGTGGCATAAGCCAGGCACAGAAAGACAAACTTTGCATGTTCTTATTTGTGGGAGGTAGAAATTAAAACAGTTAAACTCATGGAGATAAGAGATTAGAATGATGGTTATCAGAGGCTGGGGAAAGTAGTGCAGTGAGTTGGGGGAGGAGGAGATGGTTAATGGATACAAAAAATATTTGCAAAGAATAAGTAAGACCTAGTATTTGCTATCACAATAGGATGACTACAGTAAAACATAGTTTAATTATACATTTTCAAATAACTAAAATAATGGGATTCTTTGTAACACAAAGGATAAATGCTTGAGGTGATGGATGCCTCTTACCTTGATATCATTATTATGCATTGTATGCTTGTATGGAAATATCTCATATACTCCATAAATATATACACATACTCTGTATCCACAAAAATTAAAAATAAAAAAAGTAACAAAGGTTTTCTAAATTTAATAGTGTTTTAGAAATTAAAAGAGACTCAAGAATAAAAGGAAAGGTGAACTAAGAGATATAGGTTAAAAAGAAATATAAGAGAAATAAGCTATGTAAGAGATACAGGCCGGGCGGTGGCTCATGCCTGTAATCCCAACACTTTGGGAGGCTGAGGTGGGTGGATCACCTGAGGTCAGGAGTTCGAGACCAGCCTAGCCAACATGGTGAAACCCCTGTCTCTACTAAAAATAGAAGAATTAGCCAGGCATGGTGGTGGGCCCCTGTAATCCCAGCTACTTGGGAGGCTGAGGCAGGAGAAACACTTGAACCTGGGAAGCAGAGGTTGCAGTGAGCCGAGATTGTGCCACTGCACTCCAGCCTAGGCAACAAGAGTGAAACTCTGTCTCGAAAAAAAGAAAGAGATACATATATAAGAAATAAGAGAAATAGGCCAGGCGTGGTGGATCATGCCTGTAATCCCAGCACTTTAGGAGGCCGAGGCAGGCACATCACAAGGTCAGGAGATCGAGACCATCCTGGCTAACACAGTGAAACCCCTTCTCTACTAAAAATACAAAAAATTAGCTGGGGGTGGTGGCAGGCGTCTGTAGTCCCAGATATTCGGGAGACTGAGGCAGGAGAATCACTTGAACCCAGGAGGTGGTTGCAGTGAGCCGAGACTGCACCACTGCACTTCAGCCTGGGGACAGAGTGAGACTCCATCTCAAAAAAAAAAAAAAAAAGAAAAGTGAAATATAGGCCAAAAGCAGAACCAACAGTAAGGAAGAGCAGACGGTGGCTTACAGGGCCGCGGCCACCAATGGCTCTGGAAGTGCAGGTAGTGCAGGCAACACCATGAGACTGGAAGGGCAGGTGGAGGGAAAGGGGAAAGGTGAGTGGTGGAGTGGAGCCTGCCTATTAGAGAGCTTCAAGGGCACCACTCGCCACTGTCTATTCTGCTGGCAGGGCAAGTGACAGTGTAAACAGGGCAGTCAGGGGTTCATGTGGCTTTGCCTTTTGCTGCTGGCACCTGTTCAGGTGGGCTCTTCGGAGTCGATGAGGTGGTGATTGAGCAGCTAGGATGAAGTGTGGCAGACTTGTCCTGTCAGGTACCAGAGAAGATGGTGGCGCTTGCAGAACTCTTAGGAGCACTGAGGAAGAAGGTGGAGGAACACCCAGCCTTCTGGCTTGAGTGCCTCCTGTGTGTCATAGAAGGATCTAGATCCTGTGGGGGCACATGGAGCAACAGGAAAACTTGCAAGACCTGTGGGATGAGTACATGGTCATCTGGTATCAAGTGTGAAGCTGGGGCTGCGTATGGGCCATACTTCTCATCTTCTGGAATAGAGTTAGACAAGGAAACCCAACTCAGCGTCCCGTTAGTACTCTTGTCTGCTCTAATCGCGGGTTGAGCTGATGTCTTCATCCTTTGTTGGTTGCTGTTAAGGAATGAGGATGCGTTTATGGTGGAAGGAGTGTGGGGCTGAGAATCTGGAGGCCAGGGTCCAGTGATGACTCTGCATTTATTATCTGTGTGACTTGCTGCAAGTGTAACCTGGCTGAGTGTCTGCGTCCTTATTTGTAATTTGGAGGCTATAATAGTGATGTCTGCCTCACAGAAGCCCTAGGTTGTCATGGGGATCAGTGTGGGTATGTGAGAGTGTTTCATAAATTGCAAAGCTCTGCTGTAGCTGATTATACCTCTAGACTTCTAAGTGCTTTGAGGAAAGTATACCTGGTTATTCCTTGTACTTCTCACAGTGCCTCCAAAGTGTCAGCGATACTCAAGAAATGCTGGTTGACTGTGAATTTACTGCAGCACTGAGCAGTTTCCGGGTTCCATTTTCCAGTGGCCAGACCCTCTCCTTGTTCACACTGTTGGATGAGGGAGGTAGAGCTGGAGCATTGGACTGGCCTATGGAACAGATGCAGTGGCCACCAGGAGGTGGCGATGCCTGGAGCAGTGTTAGCCATGCAATGTGATGAGGATCACACACTCTCACATGGTTCCAGTTGCTGGGCACAGAGCTACCTTCAGGGGGGCCCAGCTTCATGTTCAAAAGCAGGAAGCAGACTAGGGGCTGTTTCCATTTCCTGTCCTCCCACTTCTCTTCCACTGCACAGCCCGTACATGCGTGCCTGCATACCACCCCTCACACAGTGTCCCCATCTCCTTAGTGCGGCCTCAATTCTGACTTCTGGTTTTTCTCATTTCCTTAACTCTCCGTTGCTACCCCTAGCCCCATCCCCTGCTTGTGGACCCTGGAGAGGCACCGTCTGCCTCTGCCTCTGTGATCCCAGGTGTGTGTTGGGTGTCAAGCTTACGGTGAGAACTAGATTGCTGAGCCTTGATTTTTTTTGCACCTGCTGCAGGTCATCTTCCATGACGTTGCTGTGCTGACAGATAAGCTCTTCCCCGTCGTGGAGGCCATGCAGAAGCACTTCAGTGCTGGCTCGGGAACCTACTACAGTGACTCCATCTTCTTCCTCTCGGTCGCCATGCATCAGATCATGCCCAAAGGTAACCTGGGCTTCCAGGAGCAACAGCCCCTGGGTGTCTGACTTTTGCATCCATTTCCCTGGTTCCAACACTGCCCAGGCCCTGTATCAGAGAGAAGAGCTCCACTGAACATGCGAGAGTGGACGAGGGAGCCAAACCAAGCCCTTTGTACCACTGAGCTTCCTACACCAAGAATCAAGGGCAGGGCCTTGGTTGCATAGCTCCCGGGGTCCATTTATGAGGACACAGGGGGTCTCTGGGCTCTGGCCTGGACTCTGCCCCTTGCACTTGCCCCCTTCCTTCCCCACTGCTCAACCCCTATACTTTGTTTGCTCATCTGGAAAATGGTAGGTTGGATTAGATGATCCTCCATCCAAATTTATGATCTTGTTCTTTCTAGTTTGAATCTGTACTTACCTGATTTTAAAATAGCAAATCTAGATGTGAGAGGTGCAAATTATGACCATGTAGAACTTCTGAAGAAACTCCGATGTGCAATTAGAAGGATTTTCTGGGCGTCTGTCTCCAGGAAAGAGAGTGCATCATCCAGTGTGTGATAGGTCCAGCTTGTGTGGAATTTCTGGCAGGTCTGGTCATGCTTGGACTGGAAGCCTTGGAGGGTCTAACTCCTGGAGTGTCTCTGGTTTCTAGGATCTCCCTACAGTGATCCTTGATGGGTTCTGGAGCCCTGGATATTGACCAATGTATTAATCTGTTCTCATGCTGTTCATAAAGACATACCTGAGACTGGGTGATTTATGAAGGAAAGAGGTTTAATAGACTCACAGTTCAGCATGGCTGAGGAGGCCTCAGGAAACTTACAGTCACGGAAGGGGAAGCAAACACGTCCTTCTTCATGTAGCAGCAGCAAGGAGAAGTGCCGAGCAAAACCGCAGGATCTCAGAGAACTCACTCACTAGCATGAGAACAGCATGAGGATAACTGCTCCTCATGATTAAATCACCTCCCACCAGGTCCCCCCCAACACATGTGGGGATTATAGGAACTACAATTCAAAATGAGATTTGGGTGGCGACACAGCCAAACCATATCAACCAGTTTCTGGCCATGGTGAGCCATGTCCTGAGCCTCTTAATGGTGAGAAGGGGTGTTTGGGGCCTTGGGGTAGCAGTTATCTGAACTGTGGCTCGTTGAGTTTTCCACCAGTTTCCAGACCAGGCAGGTCCTGGTGGCCCAGGGGACAGTGGGCCATATGGTGGAGGCCTGCTCCTCCAGCCCAGCAGACCAGAAGTGAAAAAGAAGGTGCTTGGTGAACCAGAGACTCAGGAGTTGAGAGTCGAAGCTTGGTTCCTGTTGGGAGGTTGTCCTGCCACAGGGAAAAGCAAGCCCATCCATTCTGGCTGGGACTTTGCAGGCAAGGTCCAGCACCCTGGAGGCCTCTGAGTGTCCTCTTTGTTGTGAGGCAAGGGCTCAGGGGGCTCCACTGGGCAGGAATCTGAAGAAGAGAGGAGACGAGCTCACCGACAGGGCCTAGGGTGAAGAGCTAGCATTGGCGAGCCTTTGCAGTGACCCAGGTGCAGCTCCGTCAGCTCACCAACCCTTCTACCCATCCTGTGGGGTTACAGGTGAAGCTGAGGAGTTGCGAGACCTGCCCAGGGTTATACAGCCTTTTAAGTGGCAGAGCCAGGGTTGGGACCTGCTTCTCCAAATAGTTACTTCTACCCCATCAGGTGCCCCGTACGTGACCTCTCTGGACAGCCCAGTACAGGAGCTATGGGTGGCTCAGACTTGAGAAGGACGTGGTTCTGTTCTAGATTCTAGAGGGCAGATAGGTGGAGGTGTTGCTCACAGCTCCGCCATTAGCCACTTATGTGCATAGGGCTGAGCCACTTTGTCTCTCTTGGCTTCACCAGTTTCCCCACCTGTAAAATGAGGGGCTGCAGGAGTGAGCTGTTTCAGCTTGCATTCTGAAGAGCCCAGGGCTTGTAGGAATCCCCCCTAGGGGTTTCTGTAGTTCTAGGGAGCCAGGGGGAGGCATGCCTGCCCTCCCTCCACCTCCCTCCCTCCTGCCTCTTTCCCTCTGTCAGCTGTTAGGTTCCTGCCCATTGCATGCTCAACTCTGGGCTGGGTTATGCTTTGGAGTACCCAGCGGGAGGTGAAATACAGCTCCTCGTGGTTTGTCAGGGAAGAGAAAATTCTTCTGCCTCCAGCAATAGGACAGCCAGGCAATGAATTGTGCAGGGACTGATGACAAGAGTTAGGGAGCTCCTAGGCTGCTCTGGGAGACGGTGAGAATTATGCCAGGAAGGTGCTCCGGCCCTCTCTGACTTAGCTCTGCCCAAGAGCCTGGCACAGCTCAGGGGGGCAGTGATGTCTGCAGAGAAAAGGCTTTGGCTAGAGCTTTGCAGTCGATGCAGTAAATGGACGCATCATCGGTGTCCCTCCAGGCGTGGGCCCCGCCCTCCGAGGGGCATGCGTCAGGAGGCGGGGAAAGAGTTATTTTAGATGTGCCTCCAGCCGACCCAAACACACAGTCTTTTCTGGGGTTCTTTAGGGGAGTGATAATGTGCTTCCAGCAATTCTTTTTTTATTTTGAGGCAAAGTTTTGCTCTTGTTGCCCGGGTCGGAGTGAAATGGTTTAGCAATCTCGGCTCACTGCAACCTCTGCCTCCCGAGTTCAAGCGAGTCTCCTGCCTCAGCCTCTCGAGTAGCCTGGATTACAGGCATGTGCCACCACGCCTGGCTAATTTTGTATTTTTAATAGAGACGGAGCTTCTCCATGTTGGTCAGGCTGGTCTCAAACTCCCGACCTCAGATGATCCGTCCGCCTCGGCCTCCCAAAGTGCTGGGATTACAGGCGTGAGCCACTGCGCCCGGCAGCAATTCATTTTTACATGTGCCCCAAAGCCTTTTCCTAAGAAAAGAGTTATTAGGAGTTACTAAAATTTGATAGTCATAAAATAAAATCAGCGATCCTTGAGTTTCCTGTGGCGTCTGGGGCGTGTCCTGCCAGGAAGTCTGGCCTGGCACACTTGGCAGCGCTGGGGAGTTCCTGCTGAGATCATTTGGAATTCCTGCAGTTTTTGGAAGGACACTCTGTTTTCAGACATCATTCGTGCCGTCTTGAGTTTGTCATGATTCTTAACTGCCTTTTTTGCATTCATTGTTTTTTAATCATAGAAATGAGTGTTGTTTTGTGCTTTGGTTGATGGCTTTGTTGTAGCGTAATTGCTGCATTCTTGTTACGTTGGCTATTCTGTTTCTTTCATAGCATTCAATTTTCTCCAGGAAAGTGAGAATGGAGTATGGGTGGAGCCTGAGCCCTTGGTCTCACCCAGGAGGGCTGGGTCAGAAAAGTCTATGCTCCTCTGAGCTCCTCCTGGAGGTCCTGTCTAGTGTTTGCCCCAGAAATCCAGATTCTTTATCTGTGTCTAAACCTCTCCTGCCGCTTTCCCTTCTGTAGCATGAGGGTCATCCTTCTGTACCTAAACTACTTTTAAAATGTGCTTACTTTTTTTTTTCTTTTTTTTTTGAGACAGAGTCTCGGTCTGTTGCCCTGGCTGGAGTGCAGTGAAACGATCTCGGCTCACTGCAATCTCCGCTTCCCGGGTTCAAGCAATTCTTCTGCCTCAGCCTCCCAAGTAGATGAGATTACAGGCACCTGCCATGATGCCTGGCTAATTTTTTTTTTTTTTTGGATTTTTAATAGAGATGGGGTTTCACCATATTGGCCAGGCTGGTTTCGAACTCCTGACCTCAAGTGATTTGCCCACTTTGGCCTCCCAAAGTGCTAGGATTATAGGCGTGAGCCACTGCACCCGGCCATCATTATTGATTCTTTATCTTCTTTATATTCCCAACATGTAGCTTTTTAAACATTTAGGCAAAGTAGGAGTTACCCTGTATATCAAATCATTCTGAGTCTTTTTTTATAGATGAAGATTTGAAATTGAATCTTCATTTCAAACCCCCAGCATGAAAGAAATCGTACAAATGAAGCTATGTCATGATTTTTTCAGTTAATGGCTCACATCCCCATTTTCTGTGTAATTATATAGTCTTTGAAAATTTTTCGAATGGTTTTATTGAGTAGATGAACCTCAGTTCACTTTCTCATTTCCCTGTTCTCAGCTAGCTAGATGCTTTCTATTTTTTCTAATATTGTAAATTATACAATGGATATCCACATGCATACAGATTATTTTCTCTAATTAGGATTCTTTCCTATGATAGCTCCCAAGGGTAGCATTACTGGGCCAGAGGTGACCCTGGTAAGGCCAGGGTGTGTCAACCCCCAGCCTCCCAGGGTTGTTGACTCACACAGGTGAGGTTCTGTACAGTTTCAAGCCTACTAGTGTCTGTACAGTTCTAAGCCTGTTAGTGTCTGACCTCTCACGTGGGCCACCTCAGGCAGCCACTTAAGAGCTTCAAGACTGTGGCTGTCCCCGCTGGACAGGAAAGGAAAGGGAGGAGCTGAGAGGTTAGGCTGCTTCTCCGCGTTCTCCAGCGATCTCTGCCCTCCCTGCCCCTTGGAGTTCTCAGTCCGGAGCTTTTGCCCATTCTGATGTCCAGACCTGGACACCCAGCCTCTTACACATGCCCAGCCCTGTGAAACTTACAGGACTTGGCGTCCTTGCCCGTCTTCTGGGCCCCATGTCGCAGCTCCGCAGAGGGGACCTGGCTGGGATAGGGTTGGGCTGGTCAAACCCAAGAGTTTTGCCCTGATCGCCCCCTTGGAACAGCAGCGCCCAGAATCACATCTGAGCAAGGGCCTCAGGAAGAACGAAGGGGCCCTGCCAGGCGGGACATGCTGGCTCTGATTTTGGTCAGAGCTTGTTTTTCTCTTCCCTGCTTGTTGGGGGTTCACATGCGGCTGGTCTTGCTGCTCATGCTTGCCTGCCTGTGTGCCCTCCACAGACACAGGCACTCTCTGCTCTTCACCCACATCCACGGGGCTTTTATTTCCATTTGTCTGTGGTGTTGGGTTTGTCGCCATTGGAAGCATCTTATGCAATGGAAAAGAAAACATTTTTTGCCGCACTAGAGCTGGAGGGAGCCAAGGGCAACTCCTCCAGGACTGCCAGCTTCCCCCTTCTGGGTCCCACGGCCTGAGGCGCTATTGGCTCCAGCTCAGAAGTATGGGCTGTGTACGGTGCGTGCTCTCTGGTCGTGGTGGGTTCTCCCTGAGCAGGGCAGGCAGGCCTCCAGACAAGCAGCAGGGCTCTAGGCTGGCCAGAGGCCCCCAGGAGACGCTCTTGTCGAGGCCTTCAGAAGAGGACAGGTCACAGGCATTTGCAGGAAGAAGGAAGCTTCCTGGAGGAGGTGGCTGTGAAATTTTCTCCAACTTGCCTTGTTTTTGATGACCTTGACAGTTTTGAGAAATACCGGTCAGCTGTTTTGTAGAGTGTTCCCCAATTAGGATTTATCTGATGTTTTTCTCATCATTAGACTGAGGTGATGGGTTTTGGGGAGGTTATGGGAGGAATGCTGCGGAGGAGAAGAGCTGTTTCCCTCACATCATATCAGTGACACACCACGTCCTATCAAGGGTACATGGTTTATCACTGTTGCTGTTGACCTTGATCACTGGGCTGAAGTCGTGTTTGTCAGGTTTCTCCGCTGTAAATTATTCTTTACTCCCTTGCCATACTATATTCTTTGGAAGGAAGTCACTCTATGTGGTCCATGCTTAAAGAATGTGGATACTTACTTTTCAAAGGTCACATGTCCCTTGCTTGGACCCCGTCACACACATCCTGCTGGTAGTGTCTGCCTCCTGACAAGTGCCGCTGGCCATGGGCTGTGGGAGCCCAGAGGCTTTGGAGGACAGCTTCAACATTCCATGCGATAGACTCCATTCATTGTACTGCATGGAACTGTGCGTGGCTGCATCTGATCGTCTCTCGATGTCCAGTGTAGGGAGCACTGAGGCAGGCAGGTCTGAGCAGGCTGAAAGGGGGATTGGTGTATCAGAGAGAGTAGGAGTCCAGGCTCAGGATCGGACAGAGCTGGGTGCAAATTGCAACACTGTGACTCCCAAGGTCAAGGCTTTGTGATCTTGGGAGGTTACTTAAAAGAGGCCCTATGGTGTCTTGGTTAAGAGTGTGGGCCTGGCAGGACGAGGTGGCTCGCGCCTGTAATCCCAGCACTTTGGGAGGCCGAGGTGGGCGGATCATCTGAGGTCAGGAGTTCAATACCAGCCTGGCCAACATGGTGAAACCCCATCTCTACTAGAAATATAAAAAAATTAGCCAGGTGTGGTGGTGGGCACCTGTAGTCCCAGCTACTTAGGAGGCTGAGGCGGGAGAATCGCTTGAACCCGGGAGGCGGAGGTTGTAGTGAGCCTAGATAGCACCACTGTACTCCAGCCGGGGCAACAGTGTAATAGAGTGAGACTCCGTCTCAAACAACAAAAAAAGTAATGCTGCTAAAAATGCTACATATCTCCCCCCACCTGCTTCCCCCCGGCTCCCAGCATCAGGGTTTCTGAAATCTCCCTAACATTGAGCATGTGATTATTGCCACCATCAGCCCCAGCCTGCTCGTGTTTCCTGCGGAGATCCATGGGAGTAGATAAAAGACCAGACAAATGCAAGCTGTTATAAAATCCCTCAAAAGGTAGGATTTGGGCCTGAGCCTCCTCTGCCCGCATCTCTTGAAGCCTAGTGTGACGCTTGCCATTGTAGAAAAGAACAGCAAAGCCAGCTGGCAACAAATTGGGCTGGCCCCATCCAGCTCTCCTGGCCTCCTGGGTGTTATCACCCCTGAGAGTCCTTATTTCAGTGTCTGTCATGGGGGCCTTACTGTCTTGAGGCTGCAGGCAGATGGCTGGACTCTTTCAAGAACATTCTTGGGTACACTTTGGGTCAGTGTTGCTGGGTGGCAAAGGCTGGTGTAAGATTCAGGTAGTTGACACTGGATGCTTCTTAGCCTAGGTTCACAGGCCTGCATGAGAAAGAACTGAGGCAGGGCCAGAATGCCTGCAGGCTTGGGGCAAAACCCACATGGGAAATTCTAGACCAGCAGCTCCCTCCCTCCCTCCCTCCCTTCCTCCTTCTTTCTTCCCTTCCTGCCTGCCTGCCTGCCGTGAAACACTGAGGTCAATGTGTGTGTGGCCTTTTGCAGAAAGCCTTTAAAATACCATCTTTTCTTTTTTCCTTAAGTACAATTTGACAAATGTAGTAAAAACCGTATTGAGTTTTCATTTCTTTATTCTGTATTTTTTGTACTTTTACTCACTGCCATGGGAGGTCTGTAGTATTCTCTACTGTTCTCTTAGATCAATTTCGTAAAACAGAGGAGGCTTTTAAGGCTGGTTTATAGAACTTCATAACTTTGTTCAGTTTAAACCTAATCAGGAAGCTGTTCAGTAATCAATGTTTAATTAGCTGTCATGAGGCAGACATGTTTCTAAGGGGAGGGTTCCTGCAGGGGGATGTGCGTGCGTTCTGGAACCTGGGGTACGGTGGGTAAGGATTGGAGATTCCAGGGCAGCCTGTTCTCTGCCCCTGCTCTATCAGCCTCAGTACCAGGAGAAAGCAGACACAAGGGCCCCCCGACTACAATTGTGGCTGCCGTATGTAGATGGTTTTCCAGCCTCTGAGATCCTGACTGTGAAAGGGGCTGACGGTGCATGCTGGTTCCCATAGTTAGCTCTGTGGCCCCTGCTTGCTTCAGAAAGAAGTGGTCTGAGGATTGACGGGGGTGGGGGCTGGTTTAGAGTGGACATGGGTGGGGTCAGCAGGCCTGGGAGTGAGTTCTCACTCTGCCCTTTAGTATCCTGGTTGGCTGATGCAGGGAAGAGGGAGAGCCTCCTCCCTGCCTGATTCTGCCCCATAGGAGGGTGGAATAGAATGTGATTCCAGGACCCTGTTGACTAGTGAGCGTGGCCCCATGCACAGAGGGGGATTTCATTCTTTCCGGAGTTTTCTTCTTAGCCCTGAGGCAGGAGACGTGAACTGTAACAGGGCTGACCTCTGCAGAGCAGGGGAAGGGGCACTGCTTTCTGCTGTCTTCTCTACCCCTCAGGCAAACCGGGCTGGAGGAGACTAAGGTCTTGCTCAGACTTTGAGCCTAAGCCACATTCTCTAACCTGGTTTACCAGAGAGTTGTGCGTTCCACCCAGTGACACAGGTAACAGAGTGGCTTTTGAATCTCCCACCTGCGATGGCTCCTAATGTTTTGGTTTCAGAAACCAAAATAACGTCTGGTATTGCCTAAACCCCTCGTGACTCCTAACACAGATCTCCAGTGAAAACCTGCCTTCTCTGAGCGGATTCTTTGTCTGTAAAATGGGAATAGTGACCAAGTAGGCCTCACTGGGGTTGTGAGGGGACTGGCTGAGATACTGTGTGAAAAGTCCCAGGGCCTGATACTGAGAGATGCTTGGTAAGTGTTAGATAGTATTAGTACTTTTCCTCTTGGAGGGTCAAGTACATAGCAGCAACCCAAAAGCTGTGATAAGTACTGCAGTAAAAAACATTTAGTTTTCCGTAACCATCATTGCTTACACACGATTGACCACAGAATGCCTTTTTGAGGAATACCTATTCACATTCTGAGAGCGGGTTTTCCACAGCACTCACTTTAAGAAATGCTGCCCTCGCTGGGCGTGGTGGCTCACGCCTGTAATCCCAGCTCTTTGGGAGGCCGAGGCGGGTAGATCACCTGAGGTCGGGAGTTTGAGACTAGCCTGACCAACATGAAGAAACCCCGTTTCTACTAAAAATACAAAATTAGCTGGGCATGGTGGTGCATTCCTGTAATCCCAGCTACTCGGGAGGCTGAGGCAGGAGAATCACTTGAACCCAGGAGGCGGAGGTTGCGGTGAGCCAAGATTGTGCCGTTGCACTCCAGCCTGGGCAACAAGAGCTAAGCTCCGTCTCAAAAAAAAAAAGAAAAGAAATGCTGCCCTCAGATAAGGGTAATAAATAACACTTGTGTAGCTCTCTGTTGGGATGCGGGTATGGGCAGGAAAGCCTCAACTTCCAGCCAAAGCTACCTCATATCAGCCAGCCTTTCCTGTCCCCTGCCAATAGAGCATGTCGTTGGGTGTGCCATTTTAATTATTCACTTACTTGTTTGTACTTCCAGATTTGAAATAGCTTTGGGTTTGCCTTGGACCCAGAGGCATTGGGAAGACTTTCCCTGGATCATGAATTGTGGTGGGGGCCCTGGGGACAGAGTTGTTGAGGAGGTGTGTGTCTGGCGGCACACCGTGGGTGCAGCACCCTCGCGGCACTCACCAACAAGTGGTTTCAGAGGATCTCAACCCAGAGGGTGACCGAGGGTTCTCGACACCAACCCTCAAGGGATCTGGGCCTAAACGCCTTAGAACAGCAGTCCTCAGCCTTTGTGGCACCAGTGACTGGTTTCACAGAAGACAGTTTTTCAATGGACCGAGGGGTGGTTGCGGGATGGTTTTGGGATGAAACGGTTCCACCTCAGATCATCAGGCATTAGAGTCTCATAAGGAGCGTGCAGCCTAGATCCCTCGCATGCACAGTTCACAGTAGGGTTTGTGTTTCTTTGGGAATCTGATGCCGCTGCTGATCTGACAGGAGGCAGAGCCCAGGCGGTGATGCTTACTGGCCCGCCTCCCACCTCCTGCTGTGTGGCTGGGTTCCTGCCAGGCCACTGACCTGTACCTGTTCGCGTGGGGCTTGGGGACCCTGCCCCAGAGGACTCACTGTTTTCTGAAGGGCTGTCCTGGGAAACTGGAACCCAGCCTGTTCTGTGTGTCCCCAAAAGGCCACACCAGGCACAGCTGACCAGAATTTAACTCTGTTACCACGTTTCTGTGAGCCTGTGGGCAAGGCCCTCTTCTTCCCAGTGGCAGATCCTCCCATCCCATCCCATCGGATCTGATCCCATTGGATCCACAGCCCTGGCTTGAGCCTGCACTGTGCTGTCACTCACCCTGCCATGGCCACCCCCGCTTCCTGCTCCCTCCACCTGGGCCACTCTCCCAGTGGCATTCCCGTGGCTTGCCCCCTCTCCTCCAGATCTTTGTGCAATGAGGCCATCCCTGGCCGTGTGGTGTGAAATCGTGCTCATCTTCTGTGATGAAGGGCCCTGGCCCTTCTCTGCTTTCTTTCTCTTCGTGGTTCTTATCGTCTGCTCCTGTGGAATGGATTTTGCTTTTTTTTGTTTGTTTTGATCATCTGTCTGCCCCACCCAAATGTAAGCTCCATGGGGACAGGAAGTTCCGTGTGTTTCATTCACTGCTGTGTTCCCAGTTTCTAGAGTGATACAGACACATAGTAGGCAGTCAATAAATATTCATCAAGTGAATTAAATGATTACCGTTTTGTTAGGTGTTATCTAGAACTACTTTATTTTAGGGGTAACCTCAATCTGCCAGAGCTGGCTCACTGCCTTAGCCCTTTTTCTTTTTTTTTTTTGAGACGGAGTCTCGCTCTGTCACCCAGCCTGGAGGGCAGTGGCGCTATCTCAGCTCACTGTAACCTCCGCCTCCCGGTTCAAGCGGTTCTCCTGCCTCAGCCTCCCGAGTAGCTGGGATTACAGGCGTGAGCCACCACGCCCGGCTAATTTTTGTATTTTTAGTAGAGACGGGGTTTCACCATGTTGGCCAGGCTGGTCTTGAACTCCTCACCTCAGGTGAGCCACCTGCTTCAGCCTCTCAGAGTGCTGGGATTACAGGCGTGAGCTACCATGCCTGGCCCGCCTTTGCCCTTTTTCTGAACCCCACTGGAGAACCATGTGGGGGTGGAATCCCACAGCTTCTGGTGAATCCAGTGGACTCTGAACACTCCTTAGGGTTAGTCACAGCCAGGAGCTTGAATTTGTGGGATAGCCATTTCTTGATGGTTCCCCAAGCCTGGAGAACTCTGATTACTGCTGTGGTGGGTGCTGCCCTTGACAGCATTCAGCTGGGGGTAGGAGCAGGGGTTCTTGTGTGGAAGAAAGCAAAGGAAAAAACAGACATTCAGGAACTTGCCTGAGTGAAAACATCTGAACAAATACTGAACAAAGGTTATAAACATGTGTCCAGTGATTTCAGTGAAAACTGTTTTCTGGCAGCTCCTATGGAGCAAATTTGAGGCATTTCAGTTCTCTTATTCTGAAGAGGGACAGCTGAGCAAATTTGTCATAAAATGCTAAAAATAGTAACATGGTAGAGACCATTTTCTACTAATTTAATGCCAGAAGCTCTTTCTAAGCTAATGAAAATTGTTGCCAAATTGGTTGAACAGTAATATTTCCCATTTTGGTCCCCTTCATTAGATTCTGTCTTTTAATTTGTCAAGATCTTCTTTTAAATTCTTGGCTATCGGTCAAAGGCATCAGCTGGCTCTTATTACTTCTTGCCAGGACGTCAGCCAGCTTTTATTCTGGGCCTCGCCTCACCCATGAGGAGTCCGTCCTCCTGCCCACTGTGTTCAGCTCACCTTCCGGTTGGTGGAGGGACCCCAAGTGAGTGGGTGTCACACAGGGAGCAAGAGGCGAGAGGTCAGCAGAACAGTGTCCTGTCCTGTCCTGACTTCAGCGGGGTGTGGGGGGTTGTTTGCATGGAGAAGGGACCAGGTGCTGTCAGTTCTGTCAGAACACAGAGAGGAAGCTTTGAGGAGGATGAGGAGAGGTTAGCCTTGAAGGCTTGGGGTGAAGGCTGGGGGAGGGGCCGGGCAGGCATTCTGGGCCAGGGTGCGCCGGGCGGCCGGGGCCTCAGCCTGGACTGCAGCTGCTGCTGCCCAGATGGTGTCAGATCCCTGTCTGTCCCTCTAGTGTGTTTGCCAAGCCGCCTCTGGGGCTGACTTTGCTGAGCATCTTCTCTTTGTCCCGAACTGTGTGCACTGTCCCTGGCTGGAGAAGACTCTATTTCTGTACTCAAATCCTGTGTGTAGTTGCTGATGGCCAGGTCCCGCTGGTCAACCGCCTTGGATGGAGTCTCAGGCCTGCTTTTCTGTGTTTTCTGTCCCCCTTACTCTGGCTTCTGGATAGCCTTTGGAATATTCCGGGCGATAGCTGGGCCTCCAGAGAGAGCGGGCTGCAGGGTGTGGGCCTGGACTCCCCTTGCCTGGCGGGTTTTCCCCGTCAGTGTTCCTGCTGCTCCCCCTCCTCCCTCCTGCTCTGCAGCCTTTTTCTCTGGGTCAGACCCACACTCTGCTTTCCCACTGCCTGGGCTTGCTGAGCTCTCCGTTTTGGCTTGAAGGCCTCGCCCGAGCCATGTCACCGGCTCTGCCTGTCAGAAGGACCCGAGTGTGCAGCGTCGGTGGGGCTGCCTGACACCGACCTCTGGGGTTATAGAGGTCCCGGAGAGTCCTAAGTCAGGTCTGATGTGGCTGAGATGGCAAGAGCCAGAACGTTTCTGTAAAATCTGAAAGCCCTTGATGGGGCCGAGGGGGTGAGGAGGATTCCCACCCTGTGTGGACAGGAGCATGCAGCAGCTGAGTGACTCCACCAAGTGAGTGGGGTCCAGCGGGTGTGGTGCTCGATGACAAGGCAGTTTGAGAGCGGCTTGTCTCCGGGGACCTGGCGTAGGTCTCCTTTGCCTTAACCCTTGGCTTTTTCACTTCCTCTGTCTGTCCTCCATACGGGCTTCTTGCCCTAGGTGAGGACTGGCTTTTAACAGGGTGAGCCGGTTCCTGTCCTCACCCCACTGGCGTCTTACACTCTGGGACATAGCTGCTCCTGAGAGGCGAGTGAGCCACGTCAGAGGAGGCGGGCAATGGCTTCCCTTCTGTCTTGGGTTGGGGGAGTCAGGTACAGTATTTTTTCTTTTAAAGCATCACTGATCACATAATAAGGTTTGTCTATTATAGTCCTTAATCACAGACCTGTGAAATTTGGAGAATTCACGGTGCCTAGGATGGGAGTGAGTGTCTGATTGTGAGCTGATGTGGGAGCTAACCTCAAGGAAACTCCCCTTGCAAGCCCCCTGATGGGTGTCGTGGCCCTCGCCCAGTGACCTCCCGGGGACTCTGGCCGCTCTCTCTTTTTCTGCCCTTCCTTTTCCCTCACCTCGCTCCCCCGTGAGAAAGTGGGACTCGTGCAACTCAGCTCAATGACAAAGGTTTATTAGGGGCAGCTCTGGGACTGATCTTTTGGTGATTTCTTCT
Organism: Nomascus leucogenys; assembly: GCF_006542625.1. NCBI lineage: Eukaryota > Metazoa > Chordata > Mammalia > Primates > Hylobatidae > Nomascus > Nomascus leucogenys. The sequence continues at coordinate 116,155,146 of NC_044391.1, read as the reverse complement.
CTCTCTTTCTCTCAAATGGAATCACTGTTTCTGTCTACACTTCTTTATTTTCTTCTCTCTACAGCTGCCTTTTAAAAATGTGCTTTTCTGTTCCTGCAGAACTGAAGCTTGCATGGCCTTCGTTGTGACTTTCCCGTCACGAGCGTCATCTCTCGGTATTTTCCCATAGGCCAACCTGCAGGTCATACATTGTTGATTTTTTTTGTTGTGGTTGGTCCAGTCAGCCAGGACCAGAGCAGGTGGGACCATGTGGTGCCACATGCAGCCACCTGGGCCTCTTAAGCAGGCGTGTGGGCGGTGGGCAGGTGGGCCGACTGCCACTCTCAGATATAGAGCTGCCACCGAGACTGGATGCTGTGCTAGGCACAGGAGGGGAGGGGAACAGATGTGAGTCAGATGTGGGGTTTGCCTTCACAACTTCACTTTCTAGTTGGGGAATTGGACATTTACATAAATGTACAAACACCTGTCATACAAAAAAGAAAGAAATAGGTGTCATCCAAATACCATCTCTGTTGGGGGATGTGGTGGGCAGCCTCTAACGCGGCCCCTGGTGATCCCTGCCTCCTAGGAGTCATGCCCTGGTGGGTCCCTGTCCCTTGATGTAGGCTGGACTCAGTGACATGCTTCTAGTGAATAGAATCTGGCAAAAGTGATGGCCTGTCACTCTGGGACTGTGTTATAAAAGCCTGCCCCGTCTGTCTTGGGCACTTTCTGTCTTTCTCTCTGAGCCTTGCCTGGAGGAATTCAGCTGCCATGATATGAGCTGCCCTGTGGAGAGGCCTGCATGGTGAGGAACTGATGTCTCTGGCCAACAGCCAGGGAGGATCTGAGGCCCACCAGCAGCCACACGAGTGAGCGGGGAATTCTTTACATAGTTGAGCCCTAGCCAACTTTGATTGCAGCCTGTGGGCCAGAGGCTAAGCTTGCCTGAATTGCCTCAGAAACTGTAAGATAAATAACATATTTATCTTACAGCTTATTTATCTGTAAGATAAATATTTGTTGTTTGCAGCTGCTAAGTTTTGGGTTAACTTGTTATGCAGCAGTAGGTAACTGATACAAGGGGATCTCTGCACAGAGAGAGCTGTGGAGTGCCAAGGAGGCGGCACCTTTGGCTGAGGAATTTGGGAAAGGCTTTGAGAAGGATGTGGTATTTGAGCAAGGCTACCTTTTTTCCATAGAGTGTACACCTCTTGTACAAGGTAGAACGTCTTGCGCATAACAGAAGGCCTGTCTGTCGGTCCCATTTTCCAAGGTGGGTAGAATGAAGGCACTGTTTTCCTGTTGCCTGAGAACCTCTGAACCCTCTGTTGAAGAAGGACAGGGCTGGCTGTTTCCTGGAGCCCTCCTGCCCAGCCAGACATGTGGCATCTCTGATGTAGCTGAGCCTCCCAGGCCTGGTGGCCTCCATCTGCAGTGCCACCAGCTGTGTGTGGGGCTGCTTTGCACACCGTATGCTGATTAGGGAGCAACAACATGGGGCCTGCAGGCCTGGCACCCCAGGCGCTCCTTAGACCTGCGAGCCGTCCCACAGTCTGCCCGGAGTAGCTCCTCACCTGCCCTCATGGCTCTTCCAGGCTGGCTCAGCCTGTGGTAGAAGGGTCTGAAGACCCAGGTTAAAGCCTTGTTTCTCTCTCTTACTGATGGTAAGGCACTGAACATCCTCTATGGGCCTTTTTTTTCCCCCTCCACCTTTTATTATGGAAAATTTCAAATATCCACAGAAGGAGAGAGGAGAGCATAATGAATGCCTGTGTACTCATCACCGGCTTCAGTAGTTACCAACTCATGGCCTGCCCCTTTTCATCTCCACTCCCACCCACTGCCTTCTCCCCCAGAAGCAAATACCAGATATATTATTATTTTATTTTTAAATACTTTGATAAGTCTCTCTAACAGAAAAGTACTTTTTTTTTTTGGTTTGTTTTTTGAGACAGAGTCTTGCTCTGTCGCCCAGGCTGGAGTGCAGTGGGGCAATCTCGGCTCACTGCAAGCTCCGCCTCCCGAGTTCATGCCATTCTCCTGCCTCAGCCTCCCGAGTAGCTGGGACTACAGGCGCCTGCCACCACGCCCAGCTAATTTTTTTTGTATTTTTAGTAGAGACGGGGTTTCACCGTGGTCTCTATCTCCTGACCTCCGTGGTCTCTATCTCCTGACCTCGTGATCCGCCCGCCTTGGCCTCCCAAAGTGCTGGGATTACAGGCATGAGTTTTTTTTGTTTTTTTTTTGTTTTTTTTTTGTTTTTTTTTTGAGATGGAGTCTTGCTCTCTCACCCAGGCTGGAGTGCAGTGGCGTAATCTTCTTTCACTGCAACCTCCGCCTTCTGGGCTCAAGTGACTCTCCTGCCTCAGCCTCCTGAGTAGCTGGGATTACAGGCACGCACCACCATGCCCGGCTAATTTTTGTATTTTTAGTAGAGATGGGGTTTCACCATGTTGCTTAGGCTGGTCTTGAACTCCTGACCTCAAGTGATCCACCCACCTTGGCCTCCCAAAGTGCTGGGATTACAGGCATGAGCCACTGCACCTGGCTGAAAAGTACTATTTGTATATAAATACACTATTTTTATTACATTTGGCAAAATTAACAATAAATAATACCTTATTGCCATCTAGTATCCATGCAGGATTCACATTCTTGAATTGGCTACATGTTTTATTTGGTTGACTCTTGAGTCTTTCCGTTTCACTCTCTTTTAAAATTAAACTTTAGACCGTGCATGGTGGCTCACGCCTGTAATCCCAGCACTTTGAGAGGCCGAGGCGGGTGGATCACGAGGTCAGGAGATCAACACCATCCTGGCTAACACAGTGAAACCCCATCTCTACTAAAATACAAAAATACAAAAAATACTACTAAAAATACAAAAAATTAGCCGGGCGTGGTGGAGGTTGCAGTGAAAGAAGATTATGCCACTGCACTCCAGCCTGGGTGACAGAGCAAGACTCCATCTCAAAAAAAAAAAAAAAAAAAAAAAACTCATGCCTGTAATACCAGCACTTTGGGAGGCCAAGTAGTCCCAGCTACTCGGGAGGCTGAGGCAGGAGAATGGCATGAACCCAGGAGGCAGAGCTTGCAGTGAGCTGAGATCGTGCCGCTGCACTCCAGCCTGGGCGACAGAGCGAGACTCCCTCTCAAAAAAAAAAAAAAAATTAAACTTTAAATTTTAAGATAAGTGTAGATTACCATGAGGTTGTAAGAAGCAATACAGAGATCCTTTACCCACTTTCCCCCAGTGGTAACATCTTGCAAAAACTATAACAAATACAACAACTAGGATATTGGTTTTTTTGTTGTTGTTTGTTAGTTTTGAGACAGAGCCTTGCTCTGTTGCCCAGGCTGGAGTGCAGTGGCACGATCTTGGCTGACTGCAACCTTCACCTCCTGGGTTCAAGCGATTCTCCTGCCTCAGCCTCCGGAGTAGCTGGGATTACAGTTGCCTGCCACCACATTTGGCTAATTTTTGTATTTTTAGTAGAGACAGGGTTTTACCATGTTGCCCAGGCTGGTTTTGAACTCCTGACCTTGGGTAATTCACCTGTCTCGGCCTGCTAAAATCCTGGGATTCCAGGCATGAGCCACCGTGCCCGGCCAGGATATTGACTTTGATACCATCAAGTTGGGAACATTTATCCCCACAAAGATCCTTCATGCTGCCTTTTGTAGCCACACCCCCCTCCTCCCACCCTTAGCAACCACTAATTTCCTCCTTCATTTCTGTATTTCAAGAGTGTGTATCAATGGAATCCTGAAGTATGTAACCGTTTGGGATGGGCCTTTTTTCTCAACATAATCTTCAAGAGGCTCATTCGAGTTGTTGCATGTGTCAGTAATTCACTTTTTAATTGCTGAGTTGTATTTCATCGTGCGAATACACTGCAGTTTGCTTAACCATCCATTTAAGGACAGCTGGGTTGTCCCCGTTTTGGGGCTAGTATGAATAAAGCTACATTTTGTTGTATGGACATAAATTTTTATTTCTCTGATATAAATGCCCGAAAGTTCAGTAGCTGGATCTTTCGGTAGTTACTTGTTTCATTTTATAAAAAATTGGCAGGCTTTGCCAGAGTTTGGCGATTTGTCAGAGTTTGGCAGACTTTTCCAGAGTTTGGCAAAATCCCAACAGCAATGTTTGAGTGTTTCTTAAGTCCCTTCTAAACTAGAGGTCCTCTCTCCCTCCACCTCTATTTTCTGACTTCGCAACTGGGGAGGAAAATTTGTGCTCTGATGATCTTGAGTGATTGGGATGATCTTGCGTGTGAACCTACTTTATAAACTGTCCCCAGCTGGGTCTATTAGCGCTTCCTTTTTGTGGGTATATCTGAAAACAGTGTCACAGAATCTTAGCGGAGGGCTGTAGACATTTATTCACTGTCTGCCCCTGCGTTTCCTAGCCTGGCTGGATTCTGCAGGGCTGCTGGGTCATGAGGGTTGCCACAGGTCAAGCGTGTTAATAAAGTTCGTCTTGGCTTTTGCAGCACATCACGGGTTGTTGGGAGTGAGATACTTGAGTTGCCTGCGCAACCCATGAAGACCACAGAGTCTGCACAGACCAGGCTTCGGCACGGCCACTGTGGCTGCCAGGACTGGTCTTCTGGGCCACCTTGTCATTCATCCCTGACCTGGCTGGCTGGCTGGCTGGCCAGGAGTTCAGACTGGAACACGGAGATGCCACTGAGAGAGAGAGAGAGAGAGTGAGTGTGTGTGCGTGTGTGTGTCAGGGAGAGAGAAAGAGAGAGGACCTTTTAGCCACAGACCCATGCCAGCTTTGCTTAAGATGATGATAGTTTTCTCTCTCTCTCTTTTTTTTTTTTTTTTTTTTTGAGACAGAGTCTTGCTCTGTCACCAGGCTGGAGTGCAGTGGTGCAATCTCAGCTCACTGCAACCTCTGCCTCCTGGGTTCAAGTGAGTCTTCTTCCTCAGCCTCCCGAGTAGCTGGGACTACAGGCGTCCGCCACCACGTCTGGCTAATTTTTGTATGTTTAGTAGAGATGGGGTTTCATCATCCTGGCCAGGCTGGTCTCGAACTCCTAACCTCGTGATCCACCTGCCTCAGCCTCCCAAAATGCTGGGATTCCAGGCGTGAGCCACCGTGCCCGGCCAATGATAGTTTTCTCTAACACTGTGTGTTGTGAATTCTAAGCTCTATTAGAAACAAAAACCTGAGGCTTTTTAAAAGCACCTCCCTCACCGCCTCCTTTAGGGCTGTGTCTGACGTGACCGTCATTTCCTCAGTTGGTCATCAGCCTTTCTTCTCCCTTGCTGAGCTGTCAACTGATGCCCCCACCTTCGTCTCAGCCTCTGTTCCGGGGGCTGACTTGACTAATGTGTCCCCAAGTTGCTTGATGACCTCAGACAAGAAGCACAGCAGTGCCTGGCCTCATAGCCCCATCAGCATGGAGGATGACAGTCACAGCACACGGTTCCGAGGGGCTGTGAGGAATAAATAATAGGCCGATGGCAAAAACACTGGGCAGAGGAATCCTGCTGAGAGACACTGACACAGTGGAGAGAATGTGTCTGTCAGGCCATTTGCTCCTTACTTTAAAGGCCTGAGTGGTGGCTAGAGCTCTGTTCTTTCTGTTTTACAGAGGGAGATTTTAATGTTCGATTCACTTCTTTTGTGGGTTTCCTCCGGTGCCTGCATGTTCCTTCTCTGCATTGCTCTCAGTCCCAAGCCTGGGGGTGGCCTTGTGTCTGCTGCTCTCTTGAAGGATATGTGGGCCCCCAGGGATTTTCAGTGAGGTGAAGGGGTGGGTACAAGCCAATTTGATAGGTGAAATATATATCATTATAGAATATGAAGTTTTCTTTCTCTTGAGTGAAATTGGATCTCCTTTCATGTGGTAAGAATCACTGAGTTTCTTTTCTATGAACTATGTATGCCTTTAGCCCATTTTTCTATTGGGTTGTTGTTGTTTAGTAATTTCAAGGAGCTCTGGATTTGTTAAGGAAATAAGCATTTTTGTCCCTGAAATACATTGAAAACATTTTTTTTGCAGTCTTTTAACTTTTTTTCTACGAAGATTTTTAAAAAATTTGTGTTGTGGGCAGGTGTGGTGGCTCACACCTGTAATTCCAGCACTTTGGGAGGCCGAGGCAGTAGGATTGCTTGAGGCCAGGAGTTCGAGACCAGCCTGGACAACATAGTGAGAGCCCATCTATACAAAATTTCTTTTTTTAATTTGTGTTGTCAGAGCTATGTTGTGACTTTTAGATTTTGTGCCACACCTAGAAAAGCCTTCTTTATTCCAAGATTATTAAAAAAAATTATCTTGTGATCTCTACATTGTGAATTGTAGTGTGTTAACAGAGAAACGAACTACTCTTGTCCTTAAGAATAGTTATGGCCTACTATCTTCTCTGAATTTATCTAAAATAATTCTTCTTCCAAGATGACCTAAATGGGTATCTCTGGATACGAAGGCTGGAAGCTATGCATCGGATAGTCTCAAGATATCCTCTTAGCTTGGGCTTGTGGACCCCAAATCAACAAATATTCTTAGGAGTCCCAGATTTTCACCTTCTGGGGCTGCTGGTAGACATGGCAGTCTTTATATGTGACAGTGAAAGTCGAAGAAAGATGGTGGGTAGAGGAACCAGAATGTTCTAAAGCTTATGGCCAAGTCTTCTCTCTACTGGATAATATTGGACAGCATGTGGTTTTGAGGTTCTGTTCATCTTTGGATTGACATATTTTTATATTTTTAGATTTGTTAATTATTCTATCAGGTTACTGTCAGGTTTTTTTTTTTTTTTTTTTTTTTTTTTTTTTTTTTTTTTTTTTTTTTTTTTTTGGCCAGGGACCTAGTTGGTCTCCTTAAGATAATATTGCAATCTCTGCCTTATTCCATTGTCTGTTTTGGGATTAGTTCTCAATGTTGATATCTTTTGTTTCTGTGTGACTGGGGGAGAGTGTCTCTATAGTTCTTTGTTCTGACAACACTGGAGCAAAGTGGAGTTGAGTGCTCCAGAGACCAAGTCTGAAGTTGGCCTCGGTCAGTCCTTGTCTACTCTTTTTTTTGAGATGGAGTTTCACTCTGTTGCTCAGGCGGGAGTGCAGTGGCACGATCTCGGCTCACTGCAACCTCCACCTCCCAGGTTCAAGCAGTTCTCTTGCCTCAGCCTTCTGAGTAGCTGGGATTACAGGTGTACACCATCACAGCGGCTAATTTTTGTATTTTTAGTAGAGACGGGGTTTCTCCATGTTGGTCAGGCTGGTCTTGAACTTCTGACCTCATGATCTGCCCACCTTGGCCTCCCAAAGTGCTGAGATTACAGGCGTGAGCCACCGTGCCCGGCCCTGTCTACTCTTGGTTGTCGGTTAGCTCTTGGTTTCCTGTGCAGATGGAGGGGAGGAGCAGAGGAGTAGCTAAGTCCCAAACTTGGAATTAATCAGAATACCGTGGCTTTGGGACCTTCTAGGCCTCAGGTTATAATGCCTTTATCCCTTGGGCACTCAGGTCCTGTGAAATTTATACGGTCCCTGAAACGTGTGCATCCACCCAGCTGGGAGTTGGGTCTAGAGGGGCCAGCCAACATGGGTGTTTTATCTGGCATGGCCAAAAGCGTGAAAAGCCACTGGAGTGAACCCAAGCCTTGTCAGAGAAACCTGAGGCCCCAGTACAGTTTCTGAGTCCAGAGGGACGGAAATGGGATCATCAACAAGAAATAGCCTCAAGATAGGACTTGGGACAAAGTGAGTATAGAGTTTGAGAGGAGCGTCTGAGTCTTGCTTTTGTTGGCACAGATTTGAGAATACGTTGGGATGACTTAAAGGCAGGGGTTGAGATGGACCCCCAGAGACACAGGCAGCTGTAAGGAATGTCCCAGAAGCAGAAGGGTTGAAAGTGTGTGCTGAGGACCCCAGGATAGATAGAGCGCCTCTTTGCTGGGACCAAGGGCCCTTCCTCACATGCACTCTAGGGAGATCCTGACCTTGTCTAGCTGCTGATTTAAAAGGTAGTGGGTTAAACACGCTCTTCACAGAGGAACTCGAAGTCCAGTGACTTCTTCGAAGATTCTGGGAGAGGTGCTTGTGGTTATCCACGCCAGTGGCTCTGAACAAGCGGATGGATCAGAATTACTGAGAGAGCTTTCTGAAATACTTTGCCTTGATTCCAGCACTCAGAGATTTTGTTTTTAATTGAGATGAAATTTATATACAGTAAAAACAGAGATTTTTGACTCCGTAGGTCTGGGGTTCGGCTGGGACAGGGTTATTTCAAGAAAATCACCCTGGGTAACTTCAATGCACATCTCTAGTTGAGAACCTGATTTTCTTCACTTCTAAACTTTACTGGTGGGGAGACTGAGACCTGAGGGGTTGTTCACGGTAGAGGATGGAGCCAGCGGACCCGTGAGCTCCTGTTGGACCACAGGCCAGAGCCCAGCGTTCCTTCTTGTGGCCTACAGCTCTTTCTACTGAGTGACTGCCATCATTAAACTAACAAGTAAATGATGGAGCCACAGTAGACCTGTTTGGCACCCTCTTCCCGCCTAATTTAGACAGATGTTTCCAGGTTTGGGGCATGTTGCAGTATAGTCTTAGATTCCTGCCCTGCAGAGGCCGTGAGGGTGTTCATGTGAGTCAACCGACTGTAGGTCAGTGAACCCTGGTCGCCAAAGCCCTTGCCTGGGAGGAGCCAAGTTGGTCATGAAAGGCAAGTGCTACATCCTGTTGCATGTCTCTTAGTAAGTACTGGGAGAAGCATTTTCCAGGCTTGATTCCAGAGGAGCAATGGAATTCCAGTACCGTTGTTTCCACCACCACTATTACCAGTGAACCCACTGTGTGCTTGGATGAATTATCTCATGTGATCCACCCTTGGCAGTGGGAACGGTCATTTATCCCATTTTACAGATAAAGAAGCGGCTCAAGTAACATGGCCAGGGTCACCCAGCTGGCTGGTTAGAGCTGGAGTTCAAGCCCAGGCGGAATGACTACAGCTCCTGGGTGCTTCGCCACGCTGCTTCACGGCTTTCCAGCTCACCAGACCTGGGACCACGCTGCTTCACGGCTTTCCAGAGCGCCAGATCTGGAAGAAGTCTTGCAGAGCAGCATCCCCTAAACGGCAGGTTCCAGGGAAGATCTTTATGGGAAATGTGAAAAGCAGCGATGGAAAAATATGTGGAAACACAGAGCTTCCGATCCCCTTCTTGGAGGGTCACAGTGTACACCATCATGCTGGAGATTTTGAGAAGAATGGCAGTTAGGAAGTCTGTTAGCTTTGACTAACCAGCAGGTCCCAACTTAACTTGACATAGAATGCTCCTTTCTACATTATCCTAAATGGCTTACAGACCGTTGTTTCTCAAACACCAGTTGGGGAAACGCCATCATGGCTCATAACTCTAATGCTGTCATTTTCAGTGGACACATGGGACCCAGGGAAGGGAAAGGACTTATCTAAGGCCCAACACAAGTGCACTGCGAGGCTGCGGAATCTCTGCAGCCTGATTTTTGTCAGGACAGCCATCTTTGGGAGTACCTGGAATCCTGATGGGAGCAGATAGATGATAACCCCTATGACACTCCTTAGCTCTAGGCCTTTACGAAGGTAGCAAAAAGATTCTTTTTTTTTTTTTCGAGACAGAGTCTCGCTCTGTCACCCAGGCTGGAGTGCAGTGGTGCGATCTCAGCTCACTGTAAGCTCCGCCTCCTGGGTTCACGCCATTCTCCTGCCTCAGCCTCTCCGAGTAGCTGGGACTACAGGCACCCGCCACCACGCCCGGCTAATTTTTTGTATTTTTAGTAGAGATGGGGTTTCACTGTGTTAGCCAGGATGGTCTCGGTCTCCTGACCTCGTGATCCACCCGCCTTGGCCTCCCAAAGTGCTGGGATTACAGGCATGAGCCACTGCGCCTGGCCCAAAAAGATTTTTATATGTAGGCATACACAACCACAAAGGAGATTTGGAGGAGCTTTGGATAATTCCTCTTTCTCAGGGTACTGATGGGAACCTCGAGCCTGGTCAGGGAAACAGACTGAGCTTGTTGGGTCTGGATTCCTCTTCTAGCCCTGCCCACACGGCCTCTCCTGCGGGCCATGCTCATTCCTGTCCTATGTTGACTCTCTGGGCCCAGCCATCATATCCACATATCCTAGCCCTTCATTCAGCTTGCAGATTCATTTCAGTCCCTGGTAATGCAGTTGATCAAAATTTGTTTCTAAGCAACAAGTCTCTATCAGCTGATTATTATAGAGGTTTGTTCCTTCCAGTGTTCTTGGCAAAATGCTTCCCAATATTTACTTACTAACTTGAGAATTGGTTTTTGCCTTCCCGTCGGAGAACTCTGCCGCTCTTGTCTGCGTTTCTCGAAGCGATCGATGTTCTCAGTGGTGAGGGGAAGGATATTTTGCTCCCTGAGATGAAAGAGTGACTTTCATTGAAATGGCTTTCAAGAACTGCGGGTGCCATGACCTTGTGAATGCTGTACAGCGGTTCTCTGGTGACAGAGGTGTTCGTAGTTGAAGGTTCTGTTGTCTCTGGTGATAGAGGTGTTCGTAGTTGAAGGTTTTGTTGTGTGTTGCATAATAGTTACGAGCACTGAAAAAACGCTGCCTGGGTTTGAATGCAGCCCTGCCACTTAGTAGTTGAAAATAATACTATCAGTTTGTGAAAATTAATTGAATTAATATATGGACTTAGATACCTTACACGGGATAAGTACCACATAAGCGTTTGCTGTTATTGCTTTTGTTAGTGTGGCTTTGGTTGGGAAGTTTTTACATCCCGGCTCCCCTGACTCCCAGGCCCTTGACTATTTGTACCCAAGAGGCTTTTCTTACTGTGGCTATAGCATGACCTAGAAGTCTTTCTTCAGGCCCCTGGCCTTCCGGGATGAAGTGCCCGGACAACTTGTTCCTGACTGACTCTTTTTTGAAACTCAGGGGGAGTGGGAAGAGAAGTCCGACTCTGCATGAGTCTTCTCTTCGAATCTACTTCCTCCTTCAAGTTACTCATCCTTTTTATGAATCACCCATGCCAATTATTGCTCCCTGAGTTTGCATCCCTTCCTTCCCAAGCGTACTTCTGAGATGTTTGTGTCAGTACTTGCTCCACAGTCAGGAAATGGCACCTTAATTTTTATAACCCAAGCCAGACAGAATTGAGTAAACCTGATATACGCTATATCCCCAAGCCTCAGCTGAGTGGTTATTGGATTATCTTCTGTTGTGAATAAGTCACAGAAATCTGCTAGTCCGATTTCATGGATAGGGGAAAGCTGAGGGTGAAGCCTGATTAGCATGTGAGCCAGGTGCAGCTGAAGTCAGCTTCTCTCTCCAGCTTGTGCAGAAGTTAACTGGTGGGTGAGGCCAGTAGAGCTGTTCCCTAGCCTTGGGAGGGAGGCTTCTGGTTCGCTTTTCCATAAGCTGCTGGCCTAGAGGGGAGTGCGTGAGACTAAGTGGACAGTGTTTCCGGAGAGAGTGTGTGACCAGTTGTGTCAGATGCCGATGACAGGTCAGTAGGATGAGGACTAGGTTTAGCAATGTGAATGTCATTTGGTGACTTGAACAAGCAGCTTCGCTGGAGCAGAGAATTGTGGTCCTGAGTGGAGGGGATATATAGTTGTCTTTTTTGTAAGACTAATTTGTTTAGATTGTTTCGATTTTTGCCATTTTATGATGCCATACTATGATGCTTGTGAACATCTTTAGGTACATAGTGTTTCTTAATATTATTTCCCAAGGATACTTATCAGAATAACATTTCACTATAATGCCACTAATATTTGGTTCTTAGTCTGTCCTTTGAAGACACTTTGAAATAACATAGCTTTTTTTTTTTTTTTTTTTTTTAATTGAGACTGAGCCTCACTCTGTTGCCCAGGCTGGAGTGCAGTGGCGTGATCTCGGCTCACTGCAAACCCCGCCTCCCAGGTTCAAGTGACTCTTGTGCCTCAGCCTCCCGAGTAGCTGGGACTACAGGTGCCCACCGCCATGCCCGGCTAAGTTTTGTATTTTTAGTAGAGACGGGGTTTCGCCTTGTTGACCAGGCTGGTCTCAAACTCCTGACCTCAGGTGATCCACCGGCCTTGGCCTCCCAAAGTGCTGGGATTACAGGCCTGAGCCACTGTGCCTGGCCACATTTTTGTTGTAAATAAATATCCCAGAGGAAAATGGAGACTAGCTGCTATTGTTTTAAGTTACAAGCTAATTGAGCCATGAAAACTCATTGCCAATTCAGTACCAAGAGGTGCAGAAAATAATTGCTTCAGTGCATATCGATCGTTTCCTCTCCAGGGTGGTTATGCTGGGAGGTAATTGACAACACCGGGTTTTAAAAAGGACATACTAGTCCCAGTGTAAAAGATCTTTCCTCCTGCTAACGGCTCTGTCTGTCCTCAAATGTGCTACTTTTTTTTTTTTAAATGAAGTGACAATTAATGACTTGTCACTTGTTTAGCCGACATTGATAGCCAGTTTAGTCTTGTCTCATCCAGTATTCCCTATTACTTTGGCATTTTAATTTGTACAAAGCCGTTTTCAGTTATCTTCTTTTCTTATCCTGTTACATTTGCTTTTACACGGTTGGGTCTCCTGAGTTTGCATCCTAAGCAAGTTAAAATTCCAGGCAGGTTATTTCTTCAGATTTAAACAGCGAAGGCAGAGGCCTCCTTTCTCCCTCCCTATGTTTTCGTCGCCGGCCTGACTCATCTCTGGTCTCTTTCTCTGTCTACCTGCCTGTGTTATGTTTTTTTCCCCTGAGATCTGTTGTTGAAAGGCTGACTGCAGGAGCAGTGCTCAGCTCTCTGTGGGCACACCTGTTGCCCCAGGGGTACTATTTGTACACGTCGGGGTTGTTGGCCCAGTAGTGCTGCTGGCAGGCATGGGGAGGAGGCAGGACCCTGTAGGCTGTGGGGAATAGGGCAGGGTGAGTGCCACGGGGCCAGGGAGCATCTTGCCCTGCTTCCTGCTGCACCCTGCAGGATGGCAAGGCCACTTTCAGTTGTCAGAACTCTGTTGTCCTATAAGACAGATGCTAGCCACATGTGGCCATTTTTGTTTAATTAATTAAAAGTAAAGAAAATTAAAAATTCAGCTCCTCAGTCACGCTAGCCGTATTCCAAGCGCTCAGTAGCCACGTGTGACTAGCAGCTACTCTATTGGACGGCGCAGATGCGGCGCGTTTCCATCAGGCACAGAGTTCTGTTGGGCGGCGCTGTCCTCCAGGGCTTGGCTGCTTCCTGGGTGGTTGAAGAAGCCAGCATCGAGGGGCCTTGGAGACTGGCAGTGGCAGGTGACCTGGACAAGCAGGCTGCAGCCTCAGGCTAGCCTGGAGGGAATGGCGGTGCCAGGCAGGGAGACTGAGGCAGTGAGGAGAGAGAGGGACTGTGACTTGGAGGTCCTGATGAGGCTCAGGCTCACTGGGGCTCACTGGATACTTTAATGCAACAAGGCTGTGTCTAGACCATGGCAGGTGTGGCTGGCGGTGCTGAACTCCTGCCAGCCAGAGGGGTGAGCCTGCTGGAAGGGGCTCCAGCTGGGGTGCAGGAAGAGCATTCCCAGCACGGCACTGCCTGGGCCCTCTGAGCTGTTCCTGAGAGCTGTATGAATGGAGTTCCCGGGCTGGGCAGTAGGGGAGCTGCCAGAGTGAAGGGACCAGGGCACAAAAGCTTTTCATTCATGAATCCCTTTCATTTACAACAAACCACGGGTAGCCTCTCCCCAGGGATCTGGATGGTTCCAGGAACAAAGGAACACATAGAAAAAAAGAGTCCTTTTATTTTTTAAAGCTGAAAGAGGCTCAGTCCAGTGGAAGAACTGCGGCCACTTCTCGGTGGGACTTCTGACTGGAACTGTCCTAGGCGCCTGAGCGACTCTGAGGAAGGAATCCATGGTGGTCACCCCTGGGGAAGCCAGGCCACCTTCTCAGAGCACTTCAAGCCAGGCATGTCTTGCTGGTAATAACAATGACATTGAGTATGACTGTAACAATAATAACTGCTAATACAGAAGGCTTACTAAGACCCAGGCATTGTTCTAAGCGCTTTATATGAATTCATTTCAGAGAACATTTATGAGAACGGTAGCCAGCTTTATCACTGGCGGGTTCTCAGTGGCCCTCCATAGCATTTAACATCAACAACCATTGTAACAGCTGCTATGTTTTATGGTTTAAAAAGAATTTTTATGTACATTGTCCTTTAAAAAAAATAAACCAGCTTTGTTGAGGTACAGTTTATATGATAACATTCATCCATTGCAAATGCACAATTCTGTGGTTTTAGTAAATTTACAGACTTATGTAACCATGACCACAGTTCGGTGTTAGAACCTTTCCATTCCTCCAAATGTTTCCTCTGCTTGTTTGAAGTTAATCTCTGCTCCTACCCCAGCCATGGGCAATCACTGATCTGCTTTTTGGTTCTCTAAATTTGCCCTTTCTGGTAATTTCATATAAATGAAATTATATAATATATAATCTTTTCCACCTGGGTTCTTTGCTTAGCGTAATGTTGTTCTTGAGGTTCATCCATGTTGCAGCATGTATCAGTCATTTATCCCTTTAAATTTGTTACACAGAGTTCCATTGTGTGGCTATCCCACGTTTTGTTCATGTATTTGTTAGCTGATGGACGGTTTCACTTTGGAGCTATTATGAATAATGCTGTGACGAGCATTATCTTTGTGTGAACATATATTTTCATTCTTACTGGGTAAATTCCTAGGAGTAGAATTGCTGGGTCGTATGGGAAATTTATGTTTAACTTTGTAAGAAACTGCCCGTTTTCAAAGAGTGCGTGTACCCATTTATATTCCCTTCTGGGAGGCATGAGGGCTCCAGTTTTTCCACAACTTCTCTAGCACTTGCTATTGTCAGTCTTATTACAGCCATTCTCGTGGGTGTATAAAGGTATCTCATTTAATTTGCATTTTCTTAAAGACTAGTCAAGTGAAGCATCTTTTCACGTTCTTGTTAGCCCTTTGCAGATCTTTGGTGAAATATCTGAATAGATATATTAATTGGGTTGTTTATATATATATATTTATTGGGGTATTTGTCTTCTTATTACTGAGTTGCAAGCATTCTTTATATAACCTGGATGCCAGTTCTTTATCAGATATACGATTTACAAATATTTTTCTCCCAGTCTGTGGCTTATCTTCATTTTAATATTGATTTATTTTTTATGCACAAAATTTTTAATGTTGAAGTTCAGTTGATCAATTTTTTTCTTGTATGGATAAGGCTTTTTGTGTCATTATCTGAGAATTCTTTGCCTAACCCAAGGTCAAAAAGATTTTCTCCTGCAACTTTTTTTTTCTAGAAGTTTTATAGTTTTAGCTATTACATTTAGATCTATGATCCATTTTGAGTTAATTTTTATGTATGATGTGAGATAAAGGTCCAAGTTCTTTTCTTTTACTAATTTTTTTGCATTTGTATATCTAATTCACTATCCTTTACCCGCTGAATTATAATAGTGATAAGTAATAATAATTACCTTCACATTTTTATTGAAAATATATTGACTGTAAATGTGAGGATTTATTTCTGAATTCCCAATTTTATTGCATTGATCTATATGCCTTTCCTGTGCTAGTATCACGCCGTCTGGATTTCTGTGGCTTTGTAGTTATTTTTAAGATCAAGTAGTATGAATTTTCCAACTTTGTTATTACACAAAATTGTTTTGGCTTTTCTAAGTTTTTGCATTTCCATATACATTTTAGTATCAATTCGTCAATTTCTACCAAAAAGTCTGCTGGGATTTTGATAGTAATTTATAGATCAGTCTGGGAGGAATTCCCATCTTGACAATGTTGAGGCTTCCAGTTCATGAACATGAAATGTCTCTCCATCTATTTAGATCTTCTTTAGTTTTCTCAGCAGTGTTTTGCAGTTTTTAGTATGTGAGTCTTGTACTCCTTTTATTAAGTTTATTCCTAAGTATTTTATTATTTTAGGAATGGCTTTTTTTTTTTTTTTTTTTTTTGAGACGGAGTCTCACTCTGTGGCCCAGGCTGGAGTGCAGTGGTGTGATCTCCGCTCACTGCAACCTCTGCCTCCCAGGTTCAAGCGATTCTCCTGCCTCAGCCTCCCAAGTAGCTGGGATTACAGGCACCTGCCACCGCTCCTGGCTAACTTTTTGTATTTTTCGTGGAGAAACGGGTTTCACCATGTTGGCCAGGCTGATCTTGAACTTCTGACTTTAGGTGATCTGCCCACCTTGGCCTCCCGAAGTGCTAGGATTACAGGTGTGAGCCACCGTGCCTGGCCAGGAATGGATTTTTTAAAATTTCTCTTTTTGATTGTTTTGTTGCTAGTATATAGAAGTATGATTGATTTTATATCCTGAAACCTTGTTAATCTCCTTTTTCTGTGTGGATTCCTTGAGATTTTTAACATACAGGATTATGTCATCTGTAAATAAAGACAGTTTCCTTCTTCCTTTCCAACCTGATGCTTTTAATTAATTAATTGCTTAGTTAATTGATTTTATTTTTTGCCTTATTCCACGAGCTAGAACCTCTAGGACAGTGTAGAATAGAAATGGCAATAGCAGACATCCTTGCCTTGTTCCCAACCTGAGGAGGAAAGGATTCAGTCTCTCTCAATTTACATATGATGGTTGTCTGTGGGTATTACATTAATTTCAGATGTTATACCAGCCATGCATTCCTGGGATAAATCTTCACTTAGCTATTCTATGTAACTCTTTTTATATTGGTAGATAGAGTTTAGGAATTACAGTTTTCTTGTGCTGTCTTTCGTTTCACAGAATGAGCTGGGAAGTGTTCCTTTTCTGAAAGATTTTTTTGAAGAATTGGTAAGTTGTTTAATTTTTTTTTTCTTGAGACAGAGTCTCACTCGGTTGCCCAGGCTGGAGTGCAGTGGCGTGGTCTTGGCTCACTGCAACCTCCACTTCCTGGGTTCAAGCAATTCTACAGCCTCGGCCTCCCAAGTAGCAGGGACTACCAGTGCATGCCACCACACCTGGTGAATTTTTGTATTTGTTTAGTAGAGACCAGGTTTCACCATGTTGGCCAGGTTGGTCTCAAACTGCTGATCTCAAGTGATCCACCTGCCTCAGCCTCCCAAAGTGCTAGATTACAGGCATGAGCCACTGTAGCCGACCTCAGACATTTTAAATTTATTGAGACTTGTTTCGTGGCCTAGTATATAGCCTGTCTCAGGGAATGGATGTTCCGTGTGTTCTTCAATGTGCAGAATGTGTATTTTGCAATCATTAGGTAAAGTATTCCATAAATGTCAGTTAGGTCAAGTTGCTTAATTGCATTAAGTCTTCTGCATCCTTGCTAATATTCTGTTCCATCAGTTATCGAGAGTAGGGTATTGAAATCTCCAACTATAATTGTTGAATTCTCTATTTCTCCCTTCAATTATGTTGTTGCCTTATGGATTTCAGAGGTCTATTTTTAGGTGCATATGCATATGTAATTCTTAAATCTTCCTGATGTATTGGCCCTTTTATAATTTTAAAATGTCTCTCTTTATCTTTAGTGATCTTGTTGTAAAGTCTGTTTTGTCTCTTGTTAATACAGCCACTCAAGCTATTGTGTGGTTATTGTGTGCATGGTATAGCTTTTTCCATTTTTTTAAACTTTAAACCTATCTGTGTCTTTGAATCTAAAGTGTGTCCTTTGTAGATACTGTATGCAGTTGGCCCTTGAACAACATGGGGGTTGGGGTGCCAACCCCCCGTAACTTTGGACTTCCCCCTAAGTTAAATACTAATAGCCTACTTTAGACTTGGTTCCTTACCAATAACATAAACAGTCAATTAACACATATTCTGTATGTTACATATATTATATACTGTATTCTTAAAGTAAACTAGAGAAAAGAAAAATTTTTAAGGAAAACCATAAGGAAGGGAAAATATATTTACTATTCATTAAGTAGAAGCAGATCATCATAAAGATCTTTGTCTTTGTCATCTTCATGTTGAATAGAATGAGAAGAAAGAGAAAAGGAGGGATTGGTCTTCTTTCTCAGGGGTGGCAGAGTTGGAGGAGGTGGAAGGGAGGCAGGAGAGGTAGGCACACTTGGTATAACTTTTATTGAAAAAAAATTCATGTCTAAGTGAATCCACACTGTTCAAAGTTGTGTTGTTCAAGGGTCAACTGTAGTTTAAGTAAACTTTTAAAAAATCCAATCTGATAATCCCTGCCTTTCTTTAAGAGTGTTGAGATCACTCATATTTAATATAATTAATTGATTTGGCAGGGTTTACATTTGACATTTTGTTATTAGCTTTCTGTATTCCTTCTTCCTTTTTCATACCTCTGTTATTTTTTGATTGCCTTCTTTTATGTTAAATATATTTTAGTGTACCATTTTAATTCTTCTTTTGATTTTTTAACTGCATTTTAAAAGTTATTTTTTGTGATTCCCTAGGGCTCACAATATGCATTTTAATTTATCACCATTTACTTCAGATTAATAATAACTTAATTCCTATAAAACAGAAAGTTTGCTCCTGTAAAGCACCATTCTTTCCCCTTTCCATACTATTATTTTCATCTTTATTATGTTTATATATGTTATAAACCCAACAACCCAGTGTTGTAATTTCTGCTTTATCCAAACTTACACATCTTTTTAAAAAGTTAAGAAATGAGAAAAATATGTTCAATCTTTTATATTAGTACATATATTTAACATTTTTGGTGCTCTTTATTTCTTCCTGTGGGCACGTTACCATCTGCCATCATTTCCTTTCAGCCTGAAGGATTTCATTTAGTCTTTTTTTTTTTTTTTTTTTTTTTTTTTGAGACAGTCTCACTTCGCCACCCAGGCTGGAGTGCAGCAGCATAACTTGGCTCACTGCAACCCCCGCCTCCTGGGTTCAAGTGATTATTTTGCCTCAGCCTCCCATGTAGCTGAGACTACAGGTGCACGCCACCAAGCCTGGTTAACTTTTGTATTTTTGGTAGAGGCGGGGTTTTACCATGTTGGCCAGGCTAGTCTTGAACTCCTGACCTCAAATGATCCACCCACGTTGGCTTTTCAAAGTGCTGGGATTACAGGCATGAGCCACCATGCCCAGCCTCATTTAGTGTTTCTTTTAAGGTAAATCTGCAAACAGTTAACAGTTTGTTCTTTGTCTTTGTTTATACAGAAATGTTCTTTTTTTTTTTTTTTTTTTGCATTTTTGAAGAATTGTTTTGCTAGATACAGAATTCTTGGTTGATGTTTTCTTTTTGCTTTCAATACTTTGAATATGTCATCATATTGCCTTCTGGTCTCCATTGTTTCTAATGAGAAGGCAGCCATTAATCATATTGAAATGCCTTTGTACATAATAAATTGTTTTTCTCTTGCTGCTTTCAAGACTTTTTTCTTTCTCTTTGTCTTTCACAGGTTTGATTATACTGTGTCTAGATATAGACCTCTTTGTATTTATCCTACTTGGGGTCTGTTGAGTTCCTTGGATGTGCAGATTAATGTTTTACATCAAGTTTGGGAAATTTTCTGTCATTTTTTTCTACAAATTTTTTTCACCTGTTCTGTCTTTCTCCACTCCTAGGTCTCCCACTGCATGTATATTGGTATGTTTGAAGTTGTCCCATGGGTGTCTTGGTTCATTTTTCTTTGACTTTTTTTCTGTTCTTCAGACTGGATAATTTCTATTTAATCTATGTAGAAGTTCACTGATTCTTTTGCCATCTTGAATCTTCCATTAAGTCCCTTTAGGAGCTTTTCATTTCAGTTATTGAACTCTCTGACTCTAGAATTTTCATTTGGTTCTCTTTTAAAAAAAGGTCTCTATTGAAAGACTGTCTATTAATTATTGTCATGCTTTCCTTTAATTCTTTAAACATGTTTTCCTTTAGTTCTTTGGATGTATTTATAATATCTGCTTTGAAGCATTTTTCTGATAAATCCAACATCTGGATGCATTAAAAAATAGTTTCGATTAACTGCTTTATTTCCTGAGTGTGGGTCACACTTTCTTATTTTTTAAATCTCTTATAACTCCTTTTTTGTTGAAAATTGGATGTTTTGATATTATATCAAACTCTGATTTCTGGTCCCTGTAATGGTTGTTGTTGCTGTTTTGTTTGTTTAGTAACTTGTCTGGGACAAGTTATGATGTCTCTCTTGCTTGAAATGTGTGGTCATTGATGGCTTTGCTTAGTACTTTTTTTTAAAGTTCTTGGTACTTTTTTAAACTTTTATTTTTATTTTAATAATTTGGTTTTTATTTTAAAACCAAATTAAACCCTGGATTCCTAGAGGTTGCCCTGGTGTCTGTGTAGCTTAGTGGGCAAGTCACATATGTTACTATATAAATGGAAATAATATAGTATCCACCTCATAAAGTTCTTGGGAGATTTGAGTAAGTTAATCAATGTAAATCACTCGATGTAGTGACTGGCACATAGTAAGTGCTCAATGGATATGCACATTCTTATTCCTTGGTATTATCGTTGTGTGAGGAAAATGAGGCTCAAAGAAATCTAGTGACTCAAGATCACACACCTGGTGAAAGCTAGAGCCGAGCTTAAACTCATACCCATCAGATGTTACTGTATGCGGCTGTACCTCCTGGTTCTGCATCTCTGTCATGTTGTCACAAATTTTTTGTGTCAGTGCTTAATGTTTACACAAAGTTGGCTGTGGAGGGAAATGGAGCAGTGGTGTGGAAATTGGAAGAAATGTTGCCATTCAACCTTAAGAGTCTCTGATCCCGAGACACCACACAGTGGACAGATATGGGAGCTAGCAATTATGATGCAGGACAAGTAAGCCCCAAAACTGGGGCTTAGCCCAGGAGGGTTCTTGGCTCCCCATAGGAGAGAATTCAAGAGCGCACCCGTGGTGTTAAGCAGTGACTTTGATTGAAATAGCCAGTACACAGCAGCAGCAGAGGTACTGCTCCTTGAGGAGTACCTAGAGTACTCTGTGTGCCTAGAGTATCAGCTCAGCAGCAATTCTGCACTCATATTTATACCATTTTAATCATATGCAAATTAAGGGTCAGTTTATGCAGAAATTTCTAGATGAAGGTGGTAACTTCTGGTTGTCAGGTTGTTGCCATGGCAATGGTAAACTGACATGGCACATTAGTGGGTGTGTCTTATAGAAAGCTGCTTCCACTCTAGACCTGTTTTAGCTAGTTCTCAATTTGGTCCAGTGTTTGAGTCCTACCTCTGGGCAGCACAGAGGATTGTTTCAGCCTCACTGCCTGGATTTTCTTCTCCAAGGAGTAAAGAGCAAGTCCTATATTTGTGGTTAGCTGGTTAGAGACTATTTCTATTAACTATTCTTTTGGGAGCTGAACTAATTTAATTCCATCCCCTAGACTGTTTTCCTGTTCAGGAGTGATGTCTCTGGGATGAGTCCTTCTCCAGAGTCAGATGTTTACTCTCACATCTAAATATAGAGCCAAGCAAGCTCGTTGAGACATTAATTGAACTCATGTCTTTGGATGGATTTCATATCACAATGGCTTTCTTTTGTAGAGTCTTTGTGAGAGAGGAGGGATTTCCTTATTTTAAAAAAAGGTTGGGGGTAAAAGGCTGAAAATAAACAAAGACACCTCTTCGAAGTGTTTAGGAAGAAAGGGAGGTTTTAAACATTTCCTGGAAATCATCTAATTTACAAATGCACAACTTTGTTAATCATGTCCAGGCATGTCCTCAGCCCCGGGTCTTTCCATAATATTAAGAGCATGTTCAGTGGAATGCAGCCTGAATCATTCACTTCTAGCTGCAAATGAAAAAAGTTTCAATCAACTGGGACTCTACCTCAGTGTGCGTGCAAAGCAATTACAATCAAAGAAGCTTAAAGGAATAATTTCCAGCGGTGGAATCCCATTTTTTTCCCCTTCTGTATGTTTCAACTCTTCAGTCCCTCCAGTAAACACCAGGACAAGTTATTAGGAGGAGATTGCCTGTCCGATTGATTGACTGTATTCTTAGGGCTCCTCATACCACTATACAGATAAATTGGAATTTTCAGAAAAAAAATTGAATGAATATTAATAATAACACTGGAGGCTGGTATCAAGAGAAGGGACACAGAAGAGACAGTTGGGAGGAGTGAGAAGCAAAGCTTTAGCTAGCTGGGCATGGTGGCTCATGCCTTTAATCCCAGCACTTTGGGAGGCCAAGGCGGGTGGATCACGAGGTCAGGAGTTCAAGACCAGCTGGGCCAAGATGGTGAAACCCCGTCTCTATTTTTTTTTTTTTTTTTTTTTTTTTTTTTGAGACAGAATCTTGCTCTGCGGCCCAGGCTGGGGTGCAGTGGCGGGATCTCTGCTCACTGCAAGCTCCATCTCCCGGATTCAAGCTATTGTCCTGCCTCAGCCTCCCGAGTAGCTGGGACTACAAGCGCCCGCCACCACGCCCAGCTAATTCCCGTCTCTATTAAAAATACAAAAATTAGCTGGGCGCGGTGGTGGGCACCTGTAATCCCAGCTATTCAGGAGGCTGAGGCAGGAGAATCGCTTGAACCCAGGAGGTGGAGGTTGCAGTGAGCCGAGCGCGCCACTGCACTCTAGCCTGGGTGACAGAGCAAGACTCTGTTTCAAAAAAAAAGAAAAAAAAAAAAGCTTCAGCCAGTGTTATGGGTTAGAGGACCCAGGTCCATGGAGAGGTTATCACCAGCACTTCACTCACTCAGCAAAGATTTATTCAGTTTTACCTGTGAGCCAAATCTTGCCTAGGTGCTAGGGACATGGGGGTTAGAAAAACAGATGGGGTCGGTCTCTGGCCTCATGGAATGTACAGTGAAGATAGACATTAACCAGATAACGGGAACAGCTGCAATAAGGGCAACGAAGGGGAAGTCCAGGTGCTGCCCGAGTGGGGGATTCAGGGTGTGTGAGGGGGATTGTTACTAAAGGCTTCCTCCAGACAGTGACATTTAAGGTGAGACAAGTGGGTGGGACTTAGCCAGGCCAAGACACGGAGGAAGAATAGTGAGGCTGAGAGTATATTGAGTGGAAAACTTTGTGGGTGGAAGGAGCTTGATGTGCCCCAGAAGCTGAAGCCTTAGCTGCCTGGAGCATACCCAGGGTAGGCTATTTAGGGCCTTGAAAGCTGTGCCAGGGATTGGGGACTTTATCCTGGGGACAGTGGGGTTTGCAACCACTGGTGGCATTTTAACCAATGGAGTCATATGGTTTGCATTTTCATCCAGTGACTTAGGTACTTGTTCATGTGTCCTTCTGTGGGATGGACCTGAAAGAACGGTCTGGACTTGAGGATCCCTGGAGAGCACAGTGAAGCTCAATGAAGAGTTCCATTTGTTGGGTTGTGGTGAGGGAACCAGCAATGGAAGGTTTTGAAGAGGGGAATGGCATGTCTGGGAGCAGCTATGTGGTGGCTTTCAGAAGTTCTGGGGAAACTTGCTCATGTAGCAGAAGGCAGCTGAGGAGGCGGTCCAGGCACTTAGGAGCAAAGTGGCCTGGACTTCTTAGGTGAGAGGGGACGTTGAGAGCTCGTGGTAGGTGTCACAGGGACCCTGGACCCAGAAAGCTGTGCAGTGGTCTTCAGAGCTTGAGGGCCAAGGGAGCAGGAAGCGTTCACAGGAAAAGAAAGGTCCGAGTGAAAGTGATTGAAGAGAGGTGGGAAAGGGAACGGGGAGGCCTCTGGTCTTGTTGTGTAAGGAGAGGGAGTGTCCAGATATGCAGATGGGGTGTGAGCCTCTTTGAGAGAAGTAAGGGTTGGGCTCACTTGCAAGCACTCAGGAAGGACTGGAAGGAAGAAAGTGAAGATGCCATCCCCACTGTGTCCCTCAGCACCCGGCGGGTGTGTCGACCTGCTCCTCAGGCCAGGCCAGCCCAACACCCGTGACTAACAGGGCCTCAGAGTCTAAAATAATGTGTGCCACAGCTCTTAAGTCAGAAGGCTGATTTTTATAAATCAACACAAATTGACCTTATTACCCATGGTCCTTCAGTGACCTCAGAAATCAAAGTGAAAAAAAAAACAACCCAGCCCTACACCTCTCTGGACCAAAGTTTTGCTCCTGAAGCAGGACCCCAAAATACTAGAGGCCTATTTTCTGCTCAAGTCTTTCTGTCCTCATGGTTCTGGAGAATGTCCTTTCAGTGTCTTTATTCCTCCCCCATTTCACTGCAGATGTGCTCCAAGTTTCATGTTCCAGCAATCAGATGATCATGATGGAATATTCCCTGAGCTGGTTTTTCCATTCTTTAGTCTCAGTTCAAAGACACTGAGCATTCCAAAACCCCTACTGTTCTGTTTCCCAGAAGAGACCTTTCTTCCCTATTCTCCAGCACCCTCTCTTCCTTCCCCTTTCCTTTCCTTTTCTTTTTCTTTTTTCTTTACTTTTCCTTCCTTCCTTCCTTCCTTCCTTCCTTCCTTCCTTCCTTCCTTCCTTCCTTTTTTCTTTAATGGGAGTGAGGTCCTTTGTGGAGCTGTCACTGCTCTGCAAGAGGGCAGGCATGAGGGGTGCCAGGCCCTCCTCACTTCTACCTTCTGATTTGTATGGTTTGTAAAATGAGCTGTATAAATGCCCAACATTTGATCAAACGAAGCTGAGAGGATGATTGATGATGCAGGGATCAAACTTACCATTTGAATGTAGACCATTTTACTGGTAAAGATGAATGAGAATGATTTGACCTGAAAGGGAACTTCAGATTTTTTTCCTAATTGAAGTAGTCACTTCTTTCAGAATGGTAAGTTCCCTGGAATATTTTCCCAGCCTACTGTGTCTGTGATAGACTCAAATATTGGAAGTTTTACCGGCTGTGTGTGGGGTGGGGAAGGAATTCTGTTGGATCTCCGGTGAGTCCTGAAGAGACCTTGTTTCTGGGTAAGTAGACCTAATCAGGGAGACTTAAACATTTCTTGGGGGGTTCTTCCAAACCATTTTGAGGATTTTCTTAAACTTCCAGAATTAGGAGGCCATTTATTAAGGTAGTCTGAGGTATGGTGTCAGCCAACAAGGTGAGTTGGGATTTTAATCATGTTTTTGGTTTAAAGGCAAAGGTTTAATCATGTTTTCAGGTTAAAGGCAAAGGTTTAATCATGTTTTCAGTTTGAAGATCATGCCGTTCAGTTAGCCCCTTGTTATGATCTAAAGGTGTTTGACAGCTTGAAATCCAAAAGGAGGTCAACTGAGGTATGGAGAGCTCCACATATTGGGCTAAAAGCCAGTCACATTTAGCATTTTGGAAAGTTATGTGAAAAATTTATATAGTCTGTTGTAAAAATGAAGCAGTTGCCAAGCTTGTCCATTGTTCTTTTGCACTGAATTAACTCACTCTTAATAAAAGGACCGACACAGGGCCTTCCTTACACGGGTGGTCTTTGTGCAGGGCCCACCTGTGTATCTTGCTCTGATGGTTGTCTTTGCTCGTAGCTCAATGATGCTGACTAAATGAGTTTATGCTGGACAGTGTTGCACAAACTAGGCCGTTTGTGTTTCTTTTTCTCTTTCTCTTCCTTTGTAAATTATAAATTCAGCCTGTATTCTAACAAAAGATTTTCATTCCAGAATTTGAGGCAGTGTTCTTCTCTCAAAATGATATGCCTCACAGATGGTCTAGGCAGCCAAGTGGATCACACAGTCCTTCTGGGAAGTGTCAGGCCTTCCAGTTTTTTTCTGACCATTCGACCTTCACACTGGTTCCCTTCTAGTTTTGGAGTGTTGAGGGGTAGAGTCCTAGTTGGTCCCAAATTGCCCCTTTCCTGGGGACCAGGGTGGGTAACAATTGGGTTCTGGGCTCCTTGGTAATTTAACTCCCTTCCTGTTTGCAACCATAGCAGAGCTTTGGATCATTCTGGAGGGACTTGAGTCCCCTGGATTCCTGAAAATGACCTGACCTTTTTGGATTCCTAGAACCAGACCTTCTTGCAATGGCCACAACAGATGGAAGCCAATTTTTCAGAGAGCCCAAGAACAGACCAATCCTAGCCCGAATCCCAAGAGTTCAGTGGTAGACACACCGTATTAGTCTGTTCTCACACTGCTACGAAGAAATACCCAAGACTGGGTAATTTGTAAATGAAAGAGGTTTCGACTCACAGTTACACATTGTTCAGGAAACTTAGAATCATGGCAGAAGACAAAGGAGAGGCAGGCACCTTCTTCCCAGGGGTCAAGAGGGGCTGAGTGCCAGCAGGGGAAATGCCAGATGTTTATCAAACCATCAGATCTAATGAGAACTGACTATTACGAGAACAGCGTGGGGGAAACTGCCCCCATGATCCAATCACTTCTCACCAGGTCCCTCTCACGATGCGTGGGGGTTATGGGGTTACAATTCAAGGTGAGATTTGGGTGGGGACACAGCCAAACCACATCACACACAGTGAGAGGAACAGGGGAATGAATTTAGAGCCCCAAACCTGAACCCCATTCTTGCTTTCTCATTATATGAACTCATCAATTCTTTGTCCTGCCCGAGCTTCAGTTTCTTGACTTATAAAATGAGGATAAGAACATGCACTTCACAAGGCTTTATAGAAAAGAAAGGAGGTGAAGTGTGTAAAAACATGAAATAAGCTATCATAACATAGTTAATCTTTACTCTCTCTGTAGATTTAGGAATTCTTCTATTGTTGGTACATACATTAGCACCAGGCACATTAGAAGTTTCTCAGTAATTTTTTGGGGTTCAGGGAGTTGTTTTGGCAGCCCCATGCTAAACGTTTTAATCCTTACCATTTATATAGGGAGGCAGTTGTTTTCACTGTTGAGAGAAAAAAATAGATTTCACATAAAGGGATGAAAAATGTAAGGTCTTTTGTTCTTTTTATTAATTTCCGTCCTTTCGTCGGTGACTTTTTGTATTAAGATCTACACTCTTGATGGGGAAAGCAGACCTCGGCTTATTGCTAGGTTTCAGGGGAGTGGGGGAGGAGGGAGAATGAAAAACAAGCACGATGTTTTCTCCTCCACGGAGCTGTTTCTAAGCTTTTGGCAGTATGAGTAACACACTGTGCTCATCTGGTGAGTCTGGCTCTGTGGCTCTGAGGCTTGTCCATTTGCATACAGGACTAATTGATTTATTGGGAGAATGAGCCTTAGAACCTTTAGAATGGAGATGTTACCTTCCAGTCTCTTGTATAGTAAAAGCTACTATGATTACTTTCAGTAGATAAACAAGTTGCTTTATGTAGTTGTCCTCTTCAGGTAATAGCAGCAGCAGCTGCAGCAGTGACAGTTGACACTAATTGAGCAATTATTAGAGGTTAGTCACTATTCTAAATGCTTTACATGTGCTGATTCCTAATCTGCACCGCCACCATATAAGGTAGGAAGGTGGATACGGTAGTTTCCCGTCTTAAAGGCGAGAGAATCCAGCGCAGAGGGGTTAAGTGACCTGCCCGGGAGCACACACCTCGTTTAGGGGCTGGCACAGTATCTGGAAAGATGATGACTAGGTTTTGGGGTCTTGGATTAATGAATGAATGAGTAAATAAGCCCTTCACAGTGTCTGTCACAAGGCAAGGACTCAACAAATGGCAGTTTTTAGTCATATTGCTCTGGAATTGGACCAGAGAACTGGAGTGTTTGTTGAGATAGAAAGAAAGTGTGTTTGTAGTAGCATATTTTATTGGAGACCTTGGGTGACCAGCGTTCTCAAGAAAAATACGAAAGCTCATTAGGAGCTAACCTCTGACTTTAGCTTGGGCAGTTTACCCATTGTCCATGGGTTAGGCCATTCATTCATCTTCTCCTCTTATTTCAATGTATTATGCAGTGGTTAAGGGCATCAGCTGTGGGGAGGAACAGCCCTGCTGCAAACCCCAGCACTGCCAGATACCACCTGTGGGCACTTAACCACTTGGGCCCAAGACTCCTCCTCTGAAATGAGGGTGAGAGGATCCAGCACATAGAGGGATACATTATCCATGGAAATACACCTATCTCGAGGGTTGTCGTGAGCACCAAGTGAACTTATATACAGGGACAGCTTCCAACAGTACCTGGCACACAGTAGGCACTCAAGCAGTGTTACCTGCTCACACCATGATTGTGGATATCTATTATCATCCACTTCCTCAGTCCCCTGCCACAGCCCTCCGAGAATTTGAGGTGTTCACTAAAATGACACAAAGGTGAAAAAAACAAAACCAAGTAGACACTCAAGGCCAGGGGGTAAATGTGTAGAAGATGAAAGTGGAGACCTCATAGGAAAAGACATAAAGGCACGCCTGGTGGCAAAACATGCTCCTCGGCCACACAGCCACGCAGCCGGAGTGAAAAGGGAGATTGTCATCCTTTATGGAGTCGTCATTGTCAGAGAGAAGGAACCAAGTCAGACCTCAGGAGAAGCACAGTGTTCTCAAGCACCGACTTCTCAAATAAATTACCTTGATTTCTCTTTTTAGAAAATGTTCTCTTAAGTGCCACACACCTGGCCACAGGTGGGTCCCATCAAAGGCTCCGACGCTCCGGCCTTGTCTTTCCCTCTCACAGCCTGGAGTCACCACCCTTTAGCCCTTTGTCTGAACTGACTTCCTTGAAATCAGTTGGGCATTTTATATTTTGGTTTGTGGTCAAACCTCATTAGCTAAGAAGGGATGAACCATACCACTTACTTTTTTATAGCTAAAGGTCTGGGTGACAGTGGCCTTGAGGACCCGTCATGAGCAAAATCCTGAGGCAGTAATAGGGACAGGCCTTGGAGCTTCTCCCGAGGAGGGCCAGCGCTGCCCTTGGTCCTGGTGAGCAGGTGTGCGCTTGCAGGGGTGGGGGCAGTGGGCAGGCGCCATTCCCGTCTGCTTGTGTGTGTCCAGAGCTGTCAGACCTATGGTCCTGGTCACGTTTGCAGTGGCACGGGGTGCTCCAGCCACCGCCATCTGGTGCTCTTAGCCAGACAGGGCCACATCACGCTCTGGAGAGGGCTGGAAAGGGCCTCAGGGGCTGGCCTCAGATGCTGACCCTTATCTGTTTGTTTGCTTCTTTCCAAGGGCTACAGAGCCAGGAAGAGGAGCATAGAAAGAAAAAGGAACAGGAAATCGTTCAAAAGAAGTTCATGAAATGAGAAAAGCAGCAGGAAATAGCTTGGGAATCGGGGAGGCTGCAGCCGAAGGAAGTGTGTCTTGAGGACCAGGCAGGCCAGAGGAATAAATCATCCAGACCTTTGTGGCTCCTTCCTTCTGGGCCCTCATGAGTTGGGTCCCCAGGATGGAAGGGACCTTTCCTGTAACTGAGGGACCGAGTGTGCCACTCACCGCCCCTGGCGTCAGTGCAGAGATGGGGATCTGGAGTTAGAAATGACTGTGCATAAGCCGGACCACCCCAGGCCTGCTACGCAGCTGCCTCCCTCCCTGCCCCTCTTGTTTGCTCCCCTCCTTCCATGACGGGTCAGGGATGCTCTGCCAGGACCCCACTGCTTGGGGCTGCTCAGAGATTCTTCTGTCCCTCACCAGGCGCTCTGTCACTCAGCCTCACCCTGGCCCCACTCTGCCTGCAGTGTGGAGTCCTGGCCTGGAGCCTGCCTGTGTTGGGGGAGACAGTGGGAGGGAGAGGAGGAAGCAAAGGCCCAAGGAAGCACGGGGAGGCGTCCTCAGTCGTGCTCAGACTCAGACGCACCAGTCATGGCATGGGCGACGCAGGGCAGGTTTCCTGGCTCAACACCACACTTAGGAAATCCTTTGTTAATTGTGACTCGTTTTTAAATTTGTACCACATCTCTACGGCTGTAAGTGAAATCTGGAAAATCACCTTTTTTGTGCTTTTCTCACGGGCAGGATGGAATTGAGTTCCCAGTTAGAAACTGCTTACCTCTCGGTGTGGGCTGTTTGCCTCCGGTTTGCTTCTGGTTTTGGGGTTTTCCCGTTGGAATTGACTAGTGGACTTACAAGCTGACAGTGTCCACTCTGGGCCAGTGTCTCCTCAGCGTTCCTCCTCCCCACACGCAGGCCTCTTCAGCTGACTGATTCTTTGGCCAGTGTTCAAGTTGAGTGTAAATAGGACGTGACTGAAAACCAGTTCTTGAGCTTCCATATCCTTTTCTGGTCAGAGTATTGAACACTGAAGTTTTTAGTGGAGATAAGGGAGTTGTTGAATTGGGTCAGAGCGTTTTGGGGCTGGAAAAACTCTGAGGTACGATCCTGAGTTCTTTTTTTTTTTTTTGAGACGGTGTCTCACTCTGGTCGCCCAGGCTGGAGTGCAGTGGTGCGATCTCGGCTCACTGCAACCTCTGACTCCCTGGTTCAAGCGATTCTCCTGCCTCAGCCTTCTGAGTAGCTGGAATTACAGGTGCGTGCCACCACGCCCAGCTAATTTTTGTATTTTTAGTAGAGATGGGGTTTCACCATGTTGCCCAAGATGGTCTTGATCTCCTGACCTTGTGATCCGCCCGCCTTGGCCTCCCAAAGTGCTGGGATTACAGGCATGAGCCACTGCGCCCGGCCCCATCATGAGTTCTTGAATCTCCCCCATGGCCTCCCTGGAGCGTGGGGTTGTCCAGTGGAAACTACGTGAAGGCCCAGGGACAGGGAGCTGCCACCCTCAGAGCAGCCTCTAACATCTTCAGACATATTTTAGAAAACGCTTTCTAATGTTTTCCAAAACCTGCTTTTATCTCTTGATGCTTCAACTCTCGACCTTAATGAAGAAGCCTATTTCCTTCCTTTTACAAATTCAGAGAGAGCCTTCCATCAGGGGAAACAGTCCCGGCTTCCCCGTGTGCTCCCCGGCGGAAATATTTCTAGGTTCTCCGCTCTCCAGATACCTGCTTCTGAATGCACAGCGGTTGGTCTCTGCTCCCCTCAAATACAGGGCCCAGGTGTGAAGACCGTGCTTCAGAGCTGGGCACCGGGAGTGGGGCAGACACAAACCGGAGTGCAGAGTACAGGGCTGTTCCCAGCTCCCTGCGTGAAACCAGGGAGCCATGCCTCTGCTGATGGAGCCGCGCCAAGTGCTTATTTGATGGCCGCGTCCTGCTGGAGACACTGAGTTTGCAGTGGCACCAAATCCTCTGTGTGTGCCCTTTGTTGTGGCCACTTCACATTTCCAGGATGGTCTCCACCCAGAATTTGATTTGAACGTCGAGACCACATAATAGGGTTTTCTGGAGAGAGCGGGGCCGGTTTCTCAAGCTGGTCTGAAAATGAAAGAGAGAGAAGAGAAGGGAGAAAGGAGACTGGTCTGGGGATTGTATGGTGATTAGGGGTTAGGTCTGGGTGAGGGTTCCGTGTGGGCAGGGGCTTACATGGTTTGAACCTTCTGCTGCAGCCAAATGGGAGAGCATCCAGACTTTCTTATCAGCTTGCCCAGATGTGGGGCAGAAGGGGAAGAGCGAGGGATGGGGCTTAAAAAAAAAGCTGTCAGCAGTTAAAGAGCAAAAAATGGAGTCAGACTGTCATACCTCCTTTTCATTTATTTTCTATCAAGACAAAATTTTTACATACAATGAAATGCACAGGTCGTAAGTGTGTAGTTCAGTTAGTTTTGACAAACTTATATACCCTTGTAACCGAGACCCCAGTCAACAAAGGCAACATTTCCATCCTTTTTTTTTTTTTTTTTAAAGAGACAGAGCCTCGCTCTGTCACTCAGGCTGGAGTGCAGTGGCATGAACATAGCTCACTGTAACTTCCAGCTCCTGGACTCAAGCAATTCCCCTACTTCAGCCTCCTGAGTAGCTGGGACTACAGGTGCATGCCTAGCTAATTTTTTTATTTTTTATTTTTATTTTTTTTTGTAGAGATGAGATCTTGCTGTGTTGCCCAGGCTGGTTTTCAAACACCCGCACTCAGCGATCGTCCTCCCTCGGCCTCCCAAGGTGCTGGAATTATCACTGTGAGCCACCGTACCTGGCCATCTCCCCATTTTTGAGTCTACTGCTAAGGCGGGTCTCATGGCCATGAACTTGTGTGGTTGGCTGGCATGATGCCACTGCAGGGCTTTCATGTTCAGCCCAAATTTGAGTTGGTGCATTGATCCTACCCCACCAAGTTGTGTCAGAGACTGATTCCTCTGCCCTTCCTCTTTGCCATTCTGTGTCTTTGTTTCATGCTCTTGGCAAGCCTAGTAAGTATCTTTATCTTCTAGTAAGTCCTTGATGAAAATATTCAAGATTCAAGACAGAATCTTGAATTCATTCATTTGAGGTCATCTTGAAATTCAGGTCCTTCTTCAGATCCTGTTCTAGAGACCAGGGATAAACGGGCAAGATACAGTCCATACCTCTGTGGGCCTCACTGTCTGGGAAGCATCACAGATGCACAAATGCCTAAATATAATATTGTGTGCATGCAGTAGAACTGTGTGAGTTAGTACTGTAAGGGAGCAAGTAATTCTGCATGGACAGCCTTGGAAGCCCACAGGAGGTTGAGGAGTTCGGCAGAAGGGCTCCTGTAGAAGCCTGAGGGAGGGACGCAGCCTTTATGAGCAGGATCCTTCCGTTTCCCTGGAGTAACCCCTGGCTGGTAGTGCTGATGCGAGGGCCCAGCGAGGAGGGCGGCATGTGGTCCCCGACATGCTGGAGGGGGAATGTCAGCAGCGGCAGCAGGCCGGGGAGTTAGTTCCTAGGCGGGGGCTTGAGAGTTTCTTGCTGGTTCTGAGGAGTCGGCCTTGTCCTGCCTCTCAGATCACCTTTCCAGCAGACCCTGTGGGCCTGTGCTCTGTGAGGTAAGGAGGGTTACCATGGGGACTGTGACTTTTGCATCTTCTTACTGAGCTTTTCATATTGTCATTTCCAACCCCAAACATCTGCCTTTTGCATGTTTGGAGTCCTTAGGTAAGTGTAAGGGAGTGCCAGCTGTGGTGTGGGATACAGATTACTGTCTTGCTTCCTCCAGCTCTCCAGCCTCATCAACATCAATGTATCTCCAAACATGAGGAACTGGAGAAGCTAGGGAGCTTAATGAACACGATAAATTAATCAAATTATACCAGTGTGTCAGAGGGGTGGAACGTACTGATGGCGCACAAGCAAAGATTGTTGTGTTTGAAACTGAAGACAGAATATTCAAGATCTGCTTCTCATCTCATTTCATACAAGTTCTTCTTAGATCTTGGGGGAGAAGGGTGATCACAGAGGATCAGAATTACTGGGAGAGGATTTAAACATTCTACACACCCGTCCTCTGCCCAGGATTATAATATGCATGCCAGGGCAGGGGAGCGTGACCTCTTCCCCCTTTCAGGTCATTACTGGAGTGTGGTCCTATTGTTAAAATTACAGCTTGGACGACATGGTGAAACCCTGTCTCTACAAAAAATACAGAAATTAGCTGGGCATGGTGGTGCACACCTGTAGTCCCAGCTACTTGGGAGGCTGAGGTGGGAGGATCATCTGAGCCCAGGAGATGGAGGTTGCAGTGACCTGACATCATGCCATTGCACTCCAGCTTGGGCGATAGAGTGAGACCCTGTCTCAAAAGAAAAAAAAAATTATGTCATATCTTTTAGGTGTGTGGGCAGAAAAAAGATTGTGTCTACTCACCTTATCAATGTCTTGACTTAAGCTGCTACCTATAGGCTGATGACTTCTGTGTTAGTAAGGCTAGACTAAGCTGGGCTGTAATAACAAACATGACTGAAATCTCTGTGACTTCATACATAATTTTTTTTTTCCCACACAAATGTCACTCTGGATGCATTGGCTCTCTAGGACATCTTCCTTTTAAGCAGTGACTCAGGAATCAAGGCCACTTCCATCCTGTAACGACGCCATCTGGAGCATGTGGCTTCCAGGGGAGCAGTGGCTGAGGTCCTGCAGTGGCTTCTCACTGCTACAGTCCAGAGTCGCACACAGCACTTCTGCTCACAGTCCATCAGCCAGGAGCTAGTCATGTGGCCACCTCGCTGCAAGGATCCAGGAAGGCAGAGTGTGGGTGAGCACTAGTGATGTCTTACTACCGTGTCCACTTGAGACCTGCTTCTGAAACACCCAGACCCGTATCCTAACTACCCCTAGGAATCTCCATCTGAACAGCCCATGGGTGCAGCAAAGTCAACACGCAACACAGAACTCATTGTCTTCCTCTCCCTAATTGTGCCCTTTCCGAATCTTGGCTAATGACAGGTTGCCTGAGCCAGAAACAAAGGAATAGTCTTAGACTTCCCTTCTGTCCGCATTCCCCCAGTTCCATCTCACACATGTCTCCTGAGAGCTCCTGCCCTCTGCTCCTGTCCGCTGGGCTGGTGCTCAGCCAGTACATGCTGCGTGGCCCTCCTGACTGTAGAAGAGTCTCTCTTGTTATGGGGAGAGGACTTCTCTGTCTTCCAAGGACTTAGGCCACTGTCTGTCACTGTCTTCCGAGGACTTAGGCTGAGCATTACTGCCTGTGTGTACTTCCCTGACCACTCTGCCCCAGCAGAATTTGATGCTCAGCAACTGTGGCTCTGAGGGCACAGCCCCAATTGCTCTGGGGTAGAGCTTTTTCATAGTTGATCTACGTTTCTTTAATGGGGAAGCTCTTTACCAAGTGAACCTGGTTCTGAGAGTCTTGTATTTCCTTCTTTTAAAAAATAATAGGAATATTTCCTCCTTTTAAAAAATTGTTGTTGAATATGCCAGGCACTGTGCTAGGGGACAGTCCAAGCCCTCATGGAGCTTACAGTCTTATGAGAGAGGCCAACCATAGATAAGTAAACAAACAGATGTACAACTGTGGCTGGGCACGGTGGCACACTCATGTAGACCCAGCTACTCAGGAGGCCAAGGAGGGAGGATCGCTTGGGTCCAGTCCGAGACCAGCTCGGGCAACATGGTGGGACCCAATCTCTATGAAAAGAAGAAGGAGAAGGAGAAGAGGAAGGGAAAGGGGACGAGGAGGAGGCAGCCAAGGGGAGGAGGAGAAGGAGGAAGAAGAAGAAGAGAAAGGGAAGGGAGGGAGGGAGGAAGGAAAGAAAGGAGGGAGGGAAAGGGGAAGGAAAGGAAATAGCTAGGCATGGTGGCATGCTCCTGTAGGTCTCAGCTACTCAGGAGGCTGAGGCAGGAGGATCACTTGAGCCCAGGAGTTCAGGACCAGTCTGGGCAACATAATGAGACTCTGTCTTTTAAAAAAAAATTAAAATTAACCGTGTGTAGTGGTGTGCACCTGTGGTCTCAGCTGTTTAGGAGGCTGAGGTGGGAGGATCGCTTGAGCCCGGGAAGTCAAGGCTGCAGTGAGCTGTGATTGCGCCACTGCACTCCAGCCTGGGTGACCAAGAAAGACCCTATCTCAGAAAAAAAAAAAGGTGTAATTGCCAACTGTGGGAAGTCCTAAGAAGAAAAAGAATGGACTGCTGTGAGGAAGAGAGCCCGTGGGGTTCCTCATCCCAGGATCCACTCTTCTGCCTCCTCTGCAGAGGAAAAGTGAAAGCCTCATTTTCTTTTGAGGGTATAAGGTCTCTAGACAAAGGTGGGGTGGCGTGTGGAAGGTTTCCTGATTGCCAGTAGCAAGGCTGGCATGATATGAAGCTGACGAATGAAATGATCTACAGCCCTCGTTAAAAAAAAAAGTCACCAGAGAAGTGTCTGCCTGGCCTGGGGTCCTCCTCCTGCCCTGGGCTTCTTCTCCATCCTCTGACTGAGGGACTCTGAGTTTGTCACTCTGCTCCTGCAACCCGAGGGAGCCAGAGGCTGTTCTCACCAGTGCCTACTGACACAGCCCCTAGTCTTGTGACCTGGGGAAGTCCCCAGCAGTGACATCTCCGCACTTCCCATCAGGGAAATGAGGTCACTGCCACTGAAGGCCCATAGGAGGGACTCCCTGGTGGGAGCTGGGTGCTCTCCTGGACAGCGAGCAGGTGCGGGGTGGCCTGAGACGCAAAGCTCCTCCTGCTTTCTAAAGGGACGTTCGCTTTATCCACGATGCCTTTCAGTAGGATTCCCCCGAGCCCGTACTTTACCCCGAGTCGGTGGACTGCTGTGGTGGGGAGGGTGGAGGAAGGGAATTTGGAAAAGTAGGAAGCTCACTGGCCATTTGAAAACAACCAGAAAGGAAAATGAAAGGTCTTTAAAATGATGCTTTTAATCATTGGGAACATACGATTCAGTGAATAGAAAGAGAGTTTCATGCCCATTTTTAGGTGCATAGCAAGCCTGCGCTGGGAGCCGCCCAGTCTTATATGAACCAGAATGGTACTTAGTGTCAAGCACCTTCTAGGTAATAGCACAGAGGAGAATGAGGCCAGGAGCAGAACCAGACCCTAATGGCCAGGCAGATGCCGGGGGAGGAGACGCTGCGTCTTTCCCTGAGCCTTCCTGGTATTTTCTTTCGTTGAGGAGTAGCAGCCACACTCTCTGTCTTTGGACCCCAGCCTCACAAAAGTTAGCCAGTGGACCTAAAATGCAGGGGAGGTGCAGTTCCCTAGTGGGAGAGCTCTATGACATCTCTCAGGGTGAGCATCTCCACTGTTGGGAGCACCGTCTAGAGAGCCGGAGCTCCTGACGGACTCGCAAGACGTGTACCAGGACGCCAGCATCAAGGTAGAGGCATGGAGAGGTGCCAAGTCTTCAAAGTAGGGGTGTCGATCAGCCCCAGGGGGCTGCCAAACCACTCCTCTCTAACGCCTAAAGCCCCTCACCCAATCAGGTGTGTCCACCTAGCTCTCTAGCCACGGCTTTAAGCTTTAATACCTTTCTTCGTCACTCACCCATGCTCTGCCTCCACTAGTTCTCCTCCCCCCTTTTTAACAGAAATGTGCGAAATGCATTCCTTGATTTTTCACTAGTGACTCCCTTTGCCCTCTCTTTCCCCAAATCTTTGCATTTCTGTTTCCCCACAGTTCAAGTTTCAGCTCAAATGTTGCCTTTTGAAAAGCCCTTTCCTATCTGATTCTAGTAGCTCTCGCAATGCCACATTCTCCCCCATCACCCTATTTTATTTTCTCCGTAACACTTAGTGCCATCTGAGGCCATCTTGTCTAGTCTGTAAGTTACAGGAGCAGGACCCATGCCTGTCTTTCCCCTGCTTTATCTGCAGTGGCTAGAGCAGCGCCTGGTACACAGCAGGGGTGTAATAAATATTTGTCGAATGATTGAAAGAATGCAAAGTTGTTAGTCATGAACGAGGAAGGCATCCATGTCTTAGAACTTTGCAGTGTGTTGTTGCTGGCTACAGGTACTGTTGATGGGACACTCACTCAGAGGTTCCGGCTTGGTACTTTCCCTGGCCCCGGAGAGAACCTGGGACCGTGCTCACATTCAGCAGTGCCCAGCTGGTAACTTCTTGGGGCGGTGTTTTTCCTCCTATGCGAAACACTTCGAGCAGCATCTGGTTTCTGTTTTTATTCCCAGCATGGCAAGCCTCTCGTTGGGTGCAGGAGGAAACTTTGGTGCAGTTCCAGGTTTTTCTTTTGGAAAGCAGAAGGGCTCTGTCTTGGAGCAGAAAATCCCAGATCACCTGGGCTAGAAGTGCTTTTGATCAATTTTGTTTATATTAAAGGAATTAAAGTTACCAACCATCGTGATGGTACTTAAGATATGAATGAAAGTAAAAGTGTTTTAAAAAGAAAACAAAACTCAAACTGGCTCCCCTGGAAAAGGAACATCCCTTTTCCTTTTGGTATGTGTTCAGCGTTTCTGTGACCACACAATTAACGCCTGGCTTTATAACTGAAATCACTTGGGAATTCTTTTAAGATTGTTCAAATCTTCCATCACTGACAGTTACCAAACTCTGTACCTGGATGTTTATCACTTAACTATT